>NC_083407.1:64622438-65271648 GCF_020745735.1 Hemiscyllium ocellatum
ATTGAATCAGAGTTTTCTCATTATTAAATTTCATGTATTTAAATTTAAGCAGTTATTGGTTAAGAACTAAGTATAGCTTTGCCATATTAAGGAGTTACTGATGATGATTATGATATGGAGCATAATTAGGGACAGCACTTTTGTATGTCAATAAGCGGTTGAAATAAATGCTGAAACCAGTTCATAAACTACAGCTTGACATACAACATAGTACAAAAGGATATTTCTATCTAAGCTATGTGATAAACTTTACCTGTCAAAATATTTAATGTATTTCAATGAATTGCACAAATTTCTTTAACAGTAAGTAATATCCACATCTATGAAAAGTGCTGGCTTCAGTAGAACTTAGGCCTTTGAGCTAAAAAGCCAAGGCATGCTTTCATGTTTAGGTTTTTGCATTCTATAGATTATACTGGCAATGAATAATTCATTTTGCCGATAGGAAACGTAGATTAAAAAAAGCCATGTGCTTTATCAAAATTAATAAAAGTTGCTCAAATTTGTTTTCAAGTTGGTAAACCAACTATTCATTTTAAACAAATCTCAGTAATTTCAGCCCCAAATTTGCTACTTTAGAGTAGTTCAGTCAGGGGTTACAAAACAGCAAGCTGCTACTCGGGTTAGTCTTTTGAGTTAACAGTGTTCCTAAGAACTTAGAAGTTGGCAATGTTAAGTTCAAAAGGGCATTTGAAGAAATATTGCAGCAGCCTTGGGGTTTGTCTGATGACTCAGGAAGGGTTGACACTGTAACACTCAGGGCAAACTGCCATGAAGCAGGAGTCTCTTTTTGAGAAAATGATCCCATTGTCACGGTCCAGTTTTCTCATCTTCATTTTCAATCTTTTTTTCAAGCACATAAAGAAGCCAGACTATGTGACGACAGGCATTATACCAGACTGGGGAGACTGCATCGAAATTAAAGATGAAGATCAGATTCAGGGTCTTCGACAAGCCTGTCAGCTGGCTCGCCAGATCCTCCTCTTGGCTGGAAGTAGTTTAAAGGTAATGTATGTTGTTGAAAAGGTTAACTGAAAAGAACCATTTTAACAATTTTTCCTCTGTCTTTGTGCCTCTTTTTTTCTATCTTTGTTAGTTAAAACAATTTTAAATCAAAACATCTAATGTTTTAGTCATTCACTTAATTTGAAAGTATTTGAAGTTATTTTAAAAGGCTTCAAATTGTAAAAGTAAAGTAATTTTTGACAGTTTTCTAGATCAACATAAAACCTTTATTTCTTTGACTGCTTATAAAACAAGATTATAATTATCTCATTATAAAGCAAGAACATATTTTTAAAAGTTTTATAAAGGATATTGGTGTCTATTTCTTTTTCCCTTTGACATGGTAAACAGAAAATGCCAAATCAGAACTCATATATACTTCTAAGCTTTTAGTACCGCAATAATTCTTTTTCTTAATTTCTCATACCAAGTGGCATACAAGACAGACAAAGCACACGCTTATATCTGTTTCAAGAGCTAGATTTTCCTGGAACAGGTCATAATGTTGTTCCCAAAGGCTATAGCTTAAGGGCCATTACTTGTTGTCAAGCATGGCTGACAAGGAGTCATCCATTCTGACCGCCATCCATAGCCTAATGGAAGGATTTCTCGGCCGATAATCAATCTTGTTGGCCACATTGAACACACCTTTCATGGCTAACAAGTGTTGAGGGGTTTATGGTCCAGAGGTAGGGCATTATAAAACCTCTTCCTCAGTAATTATCAGGTTATAACTCAAATCTAAGCGGAAAATCAAATGATGGCATATTAACATTTTCTAGCAAAGATAAAACTTCAGTTCCATTATTTTAGTTAGATGTTGTGACCCAATCACGAATGTTGAAGTAGCATTTAATGTGATGTTTCAAGTATAAATTATTTTAAAATTATTTTAATTGGACTGCTTACCTAAAGATTTTCAGATAGAATGAAAGTCACAATTTTGTAGGTAGCATGGGTTTTGATGTGGGGGTTGGGTATGGTGGATAGTTGCACCATCCATACAAGAAGCAGAGTTAAATTCTAAGTTCAGTGGTATTCAGAGTTAATCATATTTGGTTTCACAATACTGTGATCCAGTTTGAATTTTAGTATCAATTCATTAGTGATATAATTAATGACTAATATATCATGCTGGCACTCATATTACATATAATAGAGAAGATTGGATTCTTTTGTTTCGATTGCTTCTGCATAATTTCAAATTGAAAGCAATGTTGGTTTTGTGGGTTCTTATTTCTACTTTAGTAGACAATACAGAGTATATTCCTGTCGTGAATAATAGCCAGCAATATTTGACATCTTTTTTTAATTCGGTCTACCAATGATAAAACTGACTCTAATGGGACATAGTAAAAGCTAAACCTTAAAAGATTTTATTGTTCTTCCCAACTCTGTTAGCTAAAAGAAGGTGCATGTTAAAGTTTGGAATATTGTACGAATTGTAGTATTTCTTCCATTCTGTTATTTTCCATTTTTAGGTCGGTATGACAACTGAAGAATTGGATTACATTGTTCATCATGAAGCAATCAGAAATAATGCATACCCATCGCCATTGGGTTATGGCGGTTTTCCGAAATCTGTTTGCACCTCTGTGAACAATGTAGTATGCCATGGCATACCTGACAGGTATATGTTTATACTCATTTGTCCAGTTGATTAATCTTGGAGCTCTTTTCCTAAAAGTATTTAGGTTCTTAACATTGTATTCCCATATGAATTAAATTTTAAGCAATTGGTAGATTACAGTAGATCTTGGTGTACATGTCTACCAAAAATTCCTCTAAAAATGAATATCAATTTATACAGTGAGGAAAATAATCTTAAATTCCTGTGCATCTTCACAACATATCCCATATTACCTGCTTCATCTCTTGTGCCTCGTAATAAGGTACCATCAAATAAAATGTGGGATGAAAAACTGAGACTGACTATAAATAAGAGCATAACATATAATGGCTGAAAAGGTGGGTCAATTTAGATTGAATAGATGCAAGCTTGATTTTGGGGTCAGAAAAATGGGCTTTCTGCGAGCTTGGTCAACATAAACACCTCAATTTACATTATATAAAATTTTGTTTACTGGAAAAGGAAATATGTAAAGACTAGAATTTTGAAATAAAACAAAGATTGCAGAAATACTTGACAGATATGCCAACATTTGTAAAGAGAAAGCATATGTTATCAGTTGGTGTGGACACCTTTGATTCTCTGTGACAAGGCTTCTTAACATTAGCATTTAGTTACCACCCAAATGTTTAAGTGAAACCTACACTTAAACATTAACCTTGCATTTTGCTTCTCAGTTGTTGCTGCATGGTTATTAATTTCCAGTGACTTCTGGGATTTCTTTAGTCTTTTTCTTTACTTTTTTTTATATTCAGTCATGGGGTGTGGCTTCTGTGACTAACCAGCATTTATTGCCATCCCCAGTTGCCCTTGAGAATGTGGCAGTGACTTGTTTTCTTGAACCACAGCAATCCACTGTTGGGTCATCCACAATTCCTTTTGGGAGGGAATTCCAGGATTTTGACCCAGTGACCGTGAAGGAAGGGCAATATATTTCCAAGTCAGGATAGTGAGTCGTTTGGAGGGGAACTTGCTGGTGGTGGTGTTCCCACGTAGCTGCTGACCTCGACCTTCTAAATGGAAGTTGTTGTGGTTTGGAAGGTGTGGTCTAAGAACCTTTGGTGAATTCATGTCATGCATCTTGTAGATATTGATAATGCTGCTACTGAGCAGCAGTGGTGGAGGGAGTAAATGCTAGTAGATATGGTACCATCAAGTAGGCTGCTTTCTCCTGGATGGTGTCAAGCTTCTTGAGTGTTGTTGGAGTTGTAGTCATCTAGGCAAGTAGGAACTATTCCATCACACTGCTGACCTGTGTCTTGTAAATGTTAAACAGACTTTGGGGAGTCAAGAGGTGAGTATCTTGCCACAATTTTAATAGTCTCTGATTTGCTTCTGTAGCCACTGTATTTAAGACGAGAGTGTGGTGCTGGAAAAGCAAAGCAGGTCAAGCAGCTTCCAAGGAGCAGGCAAATCAACGCTTTGGGCAAAAGCCCTTCATCAGGAATGTTGGCTTTTGCCTGAAATGTCAGTTATCCTGCTCCTTAGATGCTACCTGACCTGCTTTGCTTTTCCAGCACCACACTTTCGACTCCGATCTCTAGCACAGGCAGTCCTCACTTTCACCCACTGTATTTAATTGGTGAGTCCAGTTGAGTTTCTGGTCAGTGGTAATCCACAGGATACTAATAATGGGGCATTCAGTGGTGGTAACATTATTGAATGTCACAGGGCAGTGGTTAGATTGTGTCTTATTGCAGATGATCATTGCGTGGCATTTTGTGTGGTGCAAATATTACATACCATTTTTCAGTCCAAGCCTTGATATTGTCCAGATCTTGTTACATTTGAACATGGATTGCTTCAGTATCTGAGGAGTCACGATTGGTGCAGAACATTGTGCAGTCATTAGTGAACATCTCCACTTCTGACCTTATAATGGAGGGAAAGTCATTGATGAAGCAAGTGAAGATGGCTAGGACACTACCATGAGGGAATCCTGCAGAGATGTTCTGGAGCTGAGATAACTGACCTCCAACTACCACAACCATCTTCCTATGTGCTTGGTATGACCCCGACCAGCCTCCTTTTTTGGTCCTCATCGTCTTTGTGTGAATAAGTGGCCTTATGATTCCATTGGTAGTTTCTGAGCTAGAAGTGCTGAGTTGAAATCTCACTCAGGAGTTGTTGGCCATGGATGAAAAGTTCATTCTGTGGTCTAACATTGTAAAACTTAGCAGCCTAATTATCAACAGAATAGTGGAGACAAGTATGATGTTGCAAAAAAAACCTTAGTGTGAATGAACCATAGGTGTGGTTGTAGTGTTTTCTGCACGAAGTGTGGGATCAGGCATTTTTAGGAGTTACTAAACCTCATTTCTCAGCGGTGGCCTTCAGTGGCCACCCCCTTGACGTATCTCCAATTGCTCTCAGATTGAGGCAAACAGAACTTGCCCCCAAACTCAGTAAGCAGGCTTCCCTGGTTTCTCTGTCAAAAGAGTGGCCACTTTTCTTATCTACTGGGAAATCAGGTTACTGGGTCTAAGTTATTTCAGGTTGTTAATTGATCACTTATGGGCCTTATTGCTGGCAGGTTGCCCACAAACCTACTGCCAAGAACTTAACTGCTGGTGGGAAGAGGCAGGTACCTCACCTTTGAGCATCAGTCCAATTATTTGCTCTTAGAACAAGCTACCCTGCTACCTCTAAGGAGGTCATATCCAACCCATTGGCTTTATTGGGAAAGTTTTAGGCTGTTAGAAATAATATGTTGGTGACTGGTCACAGTCTTAGGGGAAATGTTTGGGAGGAGGTGAAGCAACTAGTAACAGGGGCATGTTGTGAAATGTGACGAAATGTCCAGGAACATATTCAATCAGAGTTGCCTCTCTCCCTCTCTCTCGGTCTCTCTCTCTCGCTCGCGCTCTCTCTGTGTCTCTCGTGCTCTCCCCTCTCTATCTTCCCCTTGCCCCGGAAGCTGTATGCTTTCAGTCCAATAGACACTGGAGCTGAGATGACTGACCTTATGCATTATGAATGCAAAATATTGTAATTGTGTTGGACATTGTATAGATTAAAGGATCTTCTCCTGATTATCATCATTTACCATATGAATATTATTATGTTCTATTGCAGTTGACAATCTCTGTGGTCTTTCACGAATTGGCAAGCAGTGCAAAATTGCATTGAAACCACCAATCTACAGCTATACTATAGGATTATGTCTAAAATAACTGTTTCCTCTCATGGCCTGTCTGAAATTGATTAAATCTTCACATTGATGACTTGGAAAAATATTTCAGTAACCTAGTAAGAATAATGATTTGAAGCATTTCAAGACAAAGTATTCATATAAATAAGATTGCTAAAATTGCCCAACTGTTTAAAACTTAATCCATTAAACAAAGTTTATTTCTCTAGCGAAAGTTAAATCACTCTTGTATATATGTATCAGAGCTATCATGATAAAATACATTGTGAACATTGTCCTCTGCTTTGGCTTTTTCACTGCTGACATGAACTGTGAACTTTAACCATCAGAGCAACAGGCCAATAGTAGTTGCTTGGTTTCTTTTTTGGTTTTTTTCCGTTTTGGAAGGTTTAATTGAGTTTTAATACATGTAAATTGAATGTTCATGTTCACTGGGGATATGTCCAATTTGAGAGGGGGAAACACATCATTATAATTTTACTCAATTTTCTGTGTTTTGTTGCCAAGCAGCACAGAATAAACTTATTGCTAGATTTTACTGTGTCAGAAATGTGTTGCAATGATGTGAAAGGGACTCTGAAAGTTTTTATGAAGGACTGCTTAACTTTCTGTTAACTCCTTTCATCCAATTCATTCTTCAATTACACTACAAAGTTCAAAGAACAGATATGATCATGTTTAATATTTCAACACTGTATTTTTCTTCAGTTAATTTTTTTTTCTCAAAGCTTAATGTGGGCGATTGAATTAATCAATGTATTACTTGCATGAATGGTGTATTCAGGTAATTTTTCAGAACTGAAAATCTCAATGTATATAATCATGCAACAGAAAAAAAAAATTGCTTTAATGAATTATCAAAAAAAGTCAGCATTTGTATTGTTTCTGCATCACATGGTGTTCTCACAATTTAATATAATTATAGTCATAAATAATTGCTAGGCCAATTCTGATCTGCCATTAATCTGATTACTCTGTTATGCTGATGTTTAAGAACTTTTCACTCAGTTTCTTAATGTTTATTTTTCTAGTCGACCTCTTCAGAATGGAGACATTATCAACATTGATGTCACGGTAAGTATTTAGTTTGAAACTAGTGAGACTTTGACCAGCATTTTGATTCCCAGCAGCAACAGGAAAAACTCTCGGTTGAGAATGTGAAATGTACAGATGGGCATGTAATTCACTTCTGGTCAAGAAAGAACAGCTGCTTCCCCTTCCTTTTCCTTTTTGTTTATTTCTGTTTGAACAAGGTTTGCCTAGATTTTGGAGATGAAGTTAGATACTTTAAGATCAATGCAGAGTGATATGTCATCTCAATCTTGCTACATGTCATCCCCCTGAGAAGGTGTAATTGTTATTGATCCACTATGTAGTTACTGCAGAGCACTGCAGTGTTGGGAGGCTTCTGTGGATGAATGTGAGAGATGAGCTAATGTGCAGAAGGCTGGCATTTTTCCTTTCACTGTGCAGAGTTTGATCTTCCTCTTCCTGCTGATTCTGAGTGGGGCCTGTGATTATCATACTCTGTCATTACAGGCTTCAGTGACAGGCATAGCTTGTATGTGTCAGTCTCCCAGGACAGTAATACTGTTGCTACCAAATGTCTTTCACAATTATTAAAACCTTGATTTAGGTATCCTGCTGCAAGTCTATTTCAATTAGAATTATTTGTAGATTTGACTTGAATATAAACAAAAAGAGTTCCAATTTTCTTAGCTTGACCTTATTACATTTGTCTTTAGGTTAAAATAAACACTTGGATGAAAATGTTAAATCTATCCTGTTATATAACTACAACTTACCATTTTTGTTTTTAGTATGCTATAGAATTAATTTTAAAAATTCCAAGGCATTACTAATACAATTGCTTTGCATCTGTCTGGGTAATGCATTTTACTACAGATCATTCCTTTTGTTGCACAATTAATAATCATTTATTGTCAACCATACAAATATCTAGGATAGAAGCAACTTGAGTTAAATGATCTGACGCTAAAAGCAACATTAAAAAATTCAAGTTAAGTTACGAATTACAATAACTATTTCTATACAGCATATATATGTAGATAGTAATGTGATACATGTGCTATTTTCATTTTTTCTCATTCAGTGAAACAGTATAAAGCTTTGTATATTTCTATAAACCATTGAGAACTGACCATGAAAGCATAGTTGGATCCCCTGTGAATTGGTGGGAGGGAAGAATAGGGGGCAATGTGTAGGGATGGGGTATGACATACCTTGGTTTGCCTCGTTTGTAAATTCAAGCGTCAACCTTTGAACAGTGCCTTCTTGAAAATTTATTATTTTGAGACATGGTTAAATCCATCATTATGTTTGTAAATCCTTCAGTATTTTTGTGAAAATATTAACAGAAAATTATTTCTGCTCCTTTTTTTGACTGAATAGGTGTATTTTAATGGGTATCATGGTGACACCTCTGAAACATTCTTGGTAGGAAATGTGGATGAGTCTGGGCAAAAGCTCGTTGAGATTGCCAGAAGATGCAGAAATGAAGCAATTGCTGTTTGTAGGCCAGGAGCGCCACTGAATGTAATTGGAAACACAATCAGGTAAGTCTTGTACTGACAGGCCTGGGGGAAATCTAATGGGACAGAGGTTATTAGTGGTGTGGAATAAAGTTGATAACATGTTTTATGACATGAGGTCATCATTTTCAGCCTGATAGGAGTATTTGAACTGCCAGACAATAATGTTATTCCCAGAGCAAGGAAGATTACCTAAAGTGACTCAGTCTGTATAGCGAGAGTAGGAGGTGTATAAGATATCTTGCACTTACCTGCTGTTTAGTTTTCAGTACTTGTGTGTATATATTTTTCGTTTCTCCACTTCACACCAAAACTCTCTGTGGAAATATCTGGCTATTTTGTTAAGTCAAATAAAACCCATAAAATGTATCATTGCTGAATGTTACATTCTTGTTATTTAATGAAGAGTAGCTAAAGTCATGATTTTTTTTATTATTAGTCTGATTCTATAAACCTAAAACATCAGTAACATTAATTTGATTTTCATTCTTTCCAATAACAGTATGATTGGGAATTTCATGTTTTTGCAGTTAAATTCTTTTATGAGTTTTTACAGCATAGACTGTGTGCTATTACAGTTATTAAAATATAATCTGCCACAGCATCTGCTAGATCAAACCACTCCTGTGAGTAGAAAATTTAGTCAATATAAAACTACCCTCAGAATAGAAATTAAATGCAAATGCAGCTTCATTTTACAGCTTGGAAGAGTTAAAAGATAAAGCTACTTAGTTTCTTAGAACTCCCAGGGTTTAATGCGTCTGCTGGTGGTGTTCTTACATTATATCTAACAAAATTTGTTCAGTGATAAAGGAAAAGAAAGCTCCAGAATTCTTATTCAAGCATTCTATCGAGCTCTGCATTCATGACTGTGTCTAAAGGGCATGTCAGTCTTTTGATTCACTTTGAGAGGTAATTATCCTTTTCCTGTCACGGAACAACAAATGATAGCTAACTGAGGCACATTTGCAGTAGTTGCATTCATCAATTGCTTAAAAAAAATTGAATTTAATTGTGTAACACAGCTGCATGTCAGCTTTTATCACATCTCTGTTGTACGATGTCTGGTTCTCCTTCCCTCTGTATATCTATTTTCTTGTTCCATCTTGTTTTTCTCTCGACACCCCTGTCCCCCTCCTTCCCTCTTCATCCCCCCTCTCCCTACTTTCCTGTTAAAGTAATTTTCCTTTGTGAGTCTCATTCTTGATCAAGTAAGGGTCCATGAATGGGCTAAATTATCACAATTACTCATATAATTGAACCTCCTTTGTACCAAGTGCAACTCCAGTAGCCTTTTATCCATCATGAAACTGCTTTCATTATATGGTTTTTCATATTCTCTGACACCATGCACACACAGAAGCAGGCGTGTAGATGAGATGTAGGGGGGGAACGTTGCAGATCAGCAAGGTCACAGTGGGAGTAATTAGCTGTGCTATGGAAAGAGCATCCAGCCTTTTCTGCTGTAGATGTACAATCTACGGCTTTCAGTCACAAAGACCTTACTAACAAATGGAGCTCCCGCCCATTGCTTTAAAAAAAAGATTTGTATCAACACTACAATTTTCCATCATTAAGACTAATAATGGAGAACTCGGTATGCATGAAGGGAAACAAAAAAAATCTCACATTCAAGTGGCTGCTGGGTGCCGACCTCCTTTCCCTTTTTGTCTACAAGTTAACTCTTTACCATAAACCAGCATATACCACATTCAGATATCCTCAAACTGCAGTTGGCACCTTCTCTATTTCAAGGCGCCTGCTTTGCAAGTGTGTTAATTTTGTATTCTGAAAATTATTATTATTATAAAATTCTATGCATCTGGTCTCTCAATTATTTGTGAAATGTGCCCTGGTTGTTTTTTGATAAAGTCAGAAATAATAAGATAGCTTTTACTTATTTTTATTTGTTTTTGTTTTTTATTTAACAATAAAGTATGTTATTGATTTATTGAAGAAAATCCACAAAAATTAAAAATACACCTATTGATTCTCTAGCAATTATAGTTAATTATACCTACATATTCACAATTAGTTGTAAGTTACTATTACAAGAATTTTTAACTAAACTTGATCAGGATAATAGTTTCAAAATGCAAAGAAAACAAGCATTTTCTATGGTTATTTTCTTCAGCATCTAAAAATATTTACAATGTTATTATCCGATCAATGATACCTTCAGTTTATTTATTCATGAGAATATTGTATGTTTGAATATGCACATTTTTATGGAGTATTTAGAAACATTTATAATATTTCACAATAGCATGTTAAGTTACTCTGTGATGTCATCTATGAAAGCAGATGGCTTCCAAACCAATATGAAGCTGTCCTCGTCTCAGAACCACCAGTTCTCCCACATCTGTCCCTGATCTCCAGACCGACCTAACCAGTCCAGCCCCATTATACCAGGTCAACACTGAGATTTTTAAAAATGATTCAAGTCTTATAAATACTTCTCTTTTCTTTTCACCTGGAACTTGCTGCTTATTATGGCGGTGGAAGCAAATACAATGAGTGATTTCAAAACAAAATTTCTACAGAGAAATGGCATTGCCTTGATGCGCTGAATGGACTTTCTCTGTGCCGTGATGACTCTGAAACTCTGGGAGAAAAATTGAAAATAATTGTGTTATTCAGAGTGGAATGTGCTAAGTTTGCTGAGGATTTGCACAAAGTGGTAACTGACTCTTGAATCAAGCTTCAAATTATCCTACTGGACCTTAAGAGGAAAAATGTTTATCCGTTCAGTGTCAGAAGTCTGATACAATGACATTGATCCCATTTTTCTGATGCTCGAACCTCAAATAAGGCAGCCAGAAGCACATGCCTATGACGAGCCAGAAGTGTGTTGCCCATTGTATTGGTATAATCAAAAATAGTATCTCGATACCACGCCCAAAACATTTTCTTCACATACGTTAGTAACGAGCACAATGCCTGTTTGAGGCTCCCTGTGCATCATTTGGTTCACCCTGAGGCATCAGCACTGGTGCCAGCTTTATTTAGGAAAACCAGGTCCATATGTGACTTAACAGGCGGTCTTTAAAGAAATTGCTGACGGCTACTGACAAACAGGAAAGATTTTAAAGCATACATACCTGAGAATAGAACCAAAAGGCGCAGGAGTATACTCCACGTTTAAACTTTCTGGGATACTGCTGGCTGCCAGCTGCCAATCACCTCTTCTGATGGTAATCTTAGCTCTCGAGTTGAACGTTGCTCCTCATCCATTTAACTGCAAATTCAACCCCCGAGCACACCCTCAGCAGCACCTCCAATAAGCGCTACTACCCTCACCAGTCATCTCCCAGTAGCACCACCCTAGTCAATGCACACAGATAATGCATCTCCCACTCCGCCTCCCCATGGCAAGCGCAACACTGGCCACTTCAGTGGGCTGATTCTGTGTCAATTATATTAAATTCCCTGTGATATATATTTTGCATCGCATTGTCAAAGGACACATCAGAACCTGGTAAACCTTCTGAATTTTACGTGGTCACGCAACTGTCTTACCAAGATTCGGAGATGCTGGTGTTGGATTGGGGTGTTTCGGTCTTAACAAGACAATGGCTCACTTTTTGGTGTAATACAATACATCTAATGAAAAAGCATATCAGTGGTCATATCAAGGAAAAAAGTATTAAAGTACTGTGGATGCAGGAAATTTGAAATGAAAACAGAAGGTGCCAGAGAAGCTCACCATCATCAATGTTTTGAAACGGTTAAAGGTGCATAAATCCCCAGGACCTGATCAGGTGTACCCGAGAACTCTGGGAAGCTAGAGAAGTGATTGCTGGGCCTCTTGCTGAGATATTTGTATCATCGATAGTCACAGATGAGGTGCCGGAAGACTGGAGGTTGGCAAAAGTGGTGCCCCTGTTTAAGAAGGGCGGTAAAGACAAGCCAGGGAACTATAGACAGGTGCGTCTGACCTCAGTGGTGGGCAAGCTGTTGGAGGGAATCCTGAGGGACAGAATGTACCTGTATTTGGAAATGCAAGTACTGATTCGGGATAGTCAACATGGCTCTGTGTGTGGGAAATCATGACTCACAAACTTGATTGAGTTTTTTGAGTAAGTAACAAAGAGGATTGATGAGGGGAGAGCAGTAGATGTGATCTATATGGACTTCAGTAAGGCGTTTGACAAGGTTCCCCATGGGAGACTGATTAGCAAGGTTAGATCTCATGGAATAAAGGGAGAACTAGTCATTTGGATACAGAACTAGCTCAAAGGTAGAAGACAGAGTGTGGTGGTGGAGGGTTGTTTTTCAGATGGAGGCCTGTGACCAGTGAAGTGCCACAAGGATCAGAGCTGGGTCCTCTACTTTTTGTCATTTACATAAATGATTTGGACACGAGCATAATAGGTAAAGTTAGTAGGTTTGCAGATGACACCAAAATTGGAGGTGTAGTGGGCAGTGAAGAGGGTTACCTCAGATTACAACAGGATCTTGACCAGATGCGCCAATGGGCTGAGAAGTGGCAGATGGAGTTTAATTCAGATAAATGCGAGGTGCTGCATTTTGGGAAAGCAAATCTTAGCAGGACTTATGCACTTAATGGTATGGTCCAAGGGAGTATTGCTGAACAAAGAGAGCTGGGAGTGCAGGTACATAGCTCCTTGAAAGTGGAGTTGCAGGTAGATAGGATAGTGAAGAAGGCGTATGCTATGCTTTCCTTTATTGGTCAAAGCATTGAGTACAGGAGTTGGGAGGTCATGTTGTGGTTGTACAGAACATTGATTAGGCCACTGTTGGAATATTGCGTGCAATATCGGAAAGATGTTGTGAAACTTGAAAGGGTTCAGAAAAGATTTACAAGGATGTTGCCAGGGTTGGAGATTTGAGTTATAGGGAGAGGCTGAGCAGGCTGGGGTTGTTTTCCCTGGAGCGTTAGGGGCTGAGTGGTGACCTTATAGAGGTTTACAAAATTGAGGGGCATGGATAGGATAAATAGGCAAAGGCTTTTCGCTGGGGTCAAGGAGTCCAGAACTAGAGGACATAGGTTTAGGGTGAAAGATATAAAAGACACCTAAGGGGCAACGTTTTCATGCAGAGGGTGGTACGTGTATTGAATGAGCTGCCAGAGGATGTGGTGGAGGCTGGTACAGTTGCAACATTTAAGAGACATTTGGATGGGTATATGAATAGGAAGGGTTTGGAGGGATATGGGCCGGGTGCTGGCAGGTTGGACTAGATTGGGTTGGGATATTTGGTCAGCATGGACAAGTTGGACCGAAGGGTCTGTTTCCATGATGTACATCTCTATGACTCTAATGGAGAAACAACAGCAAGAACATTTCGCATCCAGTATGACTCTTCTTTGGAACTGAAAGGAGCTGGCAAATGGTGGCTTTTATGCTGTTGACCGAGGTGGGGGTTCGGGATTGAGTGGAACAGATTGTGATAGTGTTCACAGCAAAAGACAAATGGAGTGATAACAGTGATAAAGAAGAGATAGAGAAGCAAAATTAATGTAAATGAAAATGTGAAAATGCGAAAATGTGTCTGCACTCCTGAGAGCAAAGTCAACAGGACACACGCCAGGAGAGGGTAGGTTTTGTAAGAAAAATGGGGGTCAGAGATAATACTCTGAAGTTGTGAAAATCAGTTTTGCATCCTACAAGCTGAAAAGTGAATAAGCAGAAACTAAGGTGTTGTTCCTCCAACTTGCATTAAACTTCATTGAAACACTGTACCAGGCCCAGGACAGAAATATTAGCTTGGTAACAAGGGAGTTTATTAAAATAGTATGTCTGCTGACACCGACAATCTTATAATGATACTGACTGCATGCTCATCTCCGATGTTTGTAGATGTGCATGCACAATATAACGCTGATACATAAAAAGTTTTTAAGTGTTTTCTTCTTTTTTACTGCAGTACACCTTTTTTCATTTTTAAATTGTTTATCACTCTTTATTTCAATATATCTGAAAGATTTCACAGCTAGTGCATATGCTGCTCCTGGCAAGCACAGCCTTGTTAAAATGGTAAACTGGAAGGTCAGGGTTCTTCCTATGCCAGAGTGGAGATGCTCTGCAAAGTGGTCACCCAGTCAGTGTTTGATTTCACCAATATAAAGGAGATTACATTGTGAGCTGTGAATACAGCTAACTAGTTTGAAAGAAGTACAAGTAGGTCAGTGCTTCATTTAGAAGGTATGTTTGTGACCTTGGATGGTGACTAGAGAGGGGGTGATTGGGCAGGTGCTACATCTTCTGTGCTTGCATGGAAAGGTGCCATGGGGGGGATGAGGAAGTGTTAGGAGTGATGGAAGAGTAGATCAAGTAGGACAGTAGATCAGGTGGTGAATGATCTTTTAAATGTGGAGTCTGGTGGAAAATATGGTGGCATCATCAGAACAGATCCGATAGAGACAGTGAAACTGGGTAAACGGAATGGAATCCTTCAGGAAGTAGGATGTAGTTGATGTAACTGTGGAAATCACTGGGTTTGTAATGGATATTGGTGGGCAGTCTATCCTCAGAAAAGGAAACTATGGAATCAGGGAAGGGAACAAAAGAGTCAGGGATGGACCAGGTAAAGGTGAGAGAAGGGCAGAAATTAGAAGCAAATGGATTAATTTTTCCAATTCTGGACAAGAGCAGAAAGCAGCACCGATGATATCACTGATGTGTCAGAAGAAGATGTAGGTGGGTGTCCAGGTAGGACTAGAACAAGGAATGTTCCATATACCCCACAAAGAAACGGGCATAACTGCAGGTGCCATGGAGGTACCCATTGCTACACTGTTCACTTGGAGAAGTGAATCAAGTTAAAGAAAAAGTTGTTCAAAACGAGGACAAACTCAGTCAGGCATAGGTGTGTAGTTATAGATGAGGAGTGGTCAGGCCGCTTTTCAAGCAAGAAGGAGAGAGCTGTCAGACCATCCTAATGGGAAATACATGTATAGAGGGATTTGCATCCATGGTGAAGCGGAGATAGCCAGGGCCAGAAAACTGGAAATTCGGGAATCAGAGGAATCAGAAATGTAAGTGTGAAGAGGCAAAACAACTGGGAGAAATATAATCAAGGTAGGAAGAATTAAGTACAGTGAAGGCAGGAACATACTGAAACAATGAGTCTGCGAGGACAGTCGTGTTTGTGAATTTTGGGAAGGAGGTAGAAGTGGGTTGTGCACTGTTGAGGGACTATGAGGTAAGAAACTGGAGAGGAATACCCTGTAGGCAATGGGACTCATAACAGTCCTGGAAATAACAGTTTGAAATTCAGTGGTGGGGCTATGATCCAAGGAAAATGTATTATTTTGTATAATATATCTAATGATATGATAAAAATCAATTTTTCAGCTTGAGCCGCAGGTTGTTCCCAGTTTACTATATATCAGTCTTGGGAAGTTGGGGACCAAAGGTAATATTTCGAAGTAGCAGGTGACATAAAGCAGGCGTTTCTAATATTAAGCTAGGTGGGAATATGTTTTGTGAGGAAGATATCCATTGGCTTCCAGAAGATTTGAACAGATTAGTGAGTAGGCAAGAACATGGTAGGTGGAATTAGGAAAATTGATGAGTATTCATGTAAATGTGAGAAATTTAAGTACTGGAGTAATGAAGTCTTTCTTCAATTATAACGAACCTTGTGAGACTACACCTGAAGTACTCTGTGCATTTAAGTTCCCTTACCTTAGTAAATATATTTTTGCTATCGAGGAAGTACAACAGAGATTCACCAGACTTATTCTTGGAATGGTAGGACTTTCCTTGGAAGAGAGATGGGGAAACTGGGCTTATAGTCTGTAGAATTTTGAAGAATGAAAGGTGGTCTCATTGAAAGCTCACAGTTCTTAAAGGGCTAGATTGGGTATTTGCAGTAGAATGCTTCCCCTGATTGGGGAATCTAGAACGACTTGACGCCATTTCAAAATAAGACAGTGCCACTTAGGACAGAGATGAAATAATTTTCTTTTACTGAAAGGGTTATGAACCTTTGGGATTTTCTATACTAGAGGACTATGAATGCTCAGTCATTGAGTATGTTCAAAGTAGAGATTTGTAAATTTATAAATACCTGTGATGTAAGTGAATATATGAATTGTGTAGAAAGAATGCAGTGAAAAGAATGATCAATAATTATCATATTCAATGGCAGAACAGGTTCAATGGTTCAGTGACCTAATCTTACTCTTATGTTCCTATAATATTTAAACTACTTGTTTCAGAAAATTCTCTCTCAAAATCACTCGTTCTAAGTTAGTTATACTTTAATTGTTTCACTCTATCTCACATGATGAAATTGTAGTAATGGCATAAAACAAAGTTATTTGCTGATTTTTTTCATTCTTTTCTGAGCGAAGCTTTTAAAGAAAATATATTTTCGTCTTCTTCCTACAATGGATTAGTAGTGCTTGCTAATGCTGTTATTGGTGTTGCCCATGCAAACAAAGCTTTCCCTATTGTTTGCTCACATAACCAGAACCTAAACAATTGATAAAAACTGAAAGAACTGTGGGGAAATCAAAAACAAAAACAGAAATTGCTGGAAAAGCTCAGCAAGTCTGACTGCATCTGTGGAGAGAAATCAGAGTTAACGTTACTAGTCAAGTGACCCTTCCTCAATGTTTCCTGAGGAAGGATCAGTCGACCAAAGCGTTAACTCTAATTTCTCTCCACAGGTGCTGGCAGATGTGCTGAGCTTTTTCTGAATAATTGGTAATGCCTTGCTCCAAATGTGCTAGCCTGACTGGTTGATTCTGACCATAAACTTCAAGGTCAGCTTCCAAGCTTGCTATGAATATTTTTCCTTGGCTAAGGAGAATATCTTTCTACCATAAGAACAAAAAAAATATCCAATTTGTTAACAACATTTGTTTTCAATGGCGTGAGCTATATAAAAAAATTACTCTTATGTTAACTGTTATTTATACACTTATGCTTCTGCCGTTGCTAATAGTGGATATTGTAGTTCTACAATGGTGAAGGGTATGTGGCACTCACAACTCATTATTATTTCCTTCCTTTCTTTCCTTGAACTGATTGTCTCCCACATTCACTCACTCTCAAAGGCATACTTCTTGTTCGCATTTCTGACATTAATGAATCAATTTTTTGAATAGGCTGATTGAGATATTTTTTCAGTTCATGCAGTTCACTTTGTGTTGTGTTGTGAATATTTTGTCTTGTCGTTAATTCTTAACTAGAGTAAAATGGTAGATTAACAACTGAAAGAATAAAGAACTCACAATAAATCAGAAGCTATTTTATGACTATTATGTAATGCGGAATAAGTATTGTAATACAATTAATCTCCTTATTATTGTTGACGGAGGTCCTGTGGTTCAGTCGATACCACCTCTGACTCTAAGCTAGAAGCTCTGGGTTCAGTTCCCATCTAGAATTAGTTGACAATGGAAGGAGTATATATGAAATAGTTCAACCGGTTGATGATCAGCCTGCTAATCTTACAACACTTTCCCACTATTGCCCAAAAGAGGCAAAAGTATGCGTGATTGGAACAAATAAATATTGTACGTTTGTTGACATTATTATCCCATTAAAAAACTTCTGTCATTATGAGTTGAATTTCTGCTTCTTTCTCACTCTTTATTTATTTTCCATCTTCTCTTGTGTGTGATACAATGTTTGATTCCACTCTTCTCTATCCTAATGTATCTGTTATTTTTCATGATTCCTGTATCATTATTTCTTGAAGTCCCTTTCACCCTGTTTCATATCTCCTTTATGGTTCTTCATACGTCTTTCTTGCAGGGTGCTTTACTGATATATTTCATGACTTGGATTTGTAACCAGTGGCAAAGGTACAGCGCTAACTATTCATAACACTGACACTCAGCAAGGGAAGAGGATTACTGGGCACCTTGCTGAGATTTTTGTATCACTGATAGCCATGAGTGAGGTGCCGTAATACTGGAGGTTGACTATTGTGCTATTTTTTTTAAGAAAGGTGATAAGGAAAAGCTAGTGAACATGAGACCAGTGAGCCTGATGTCAGCGGGTAAGTTGTTGGAGGTGACTCTGAGGGTCTGGGTTTACATGCGTTTGAAAAGGCAAGGACTGATTAGGGATAGTCACCACAGCTTTGTGCATGGAAAATTGTGTCTTTCTTACTTGACTGAGTTTTTTGAAGATATAATGAAGAAAGTTGATGAAGGCAGAGTGAAAGACATGAGCTGTATGGACGTAGAGATGTACAGCATGAAAACAGACCCTTTGGGGCTGAAAATGTGTTGCTGGAAAAGCGCAGCAGGTCAGACAGCATCCAAGGAGCAGGAGAATTGGCGTTTCGGGCATGAGCCCTTCTTCAGGAATGAGGAGACTGTGCCAAGTAGGCTAAGATAAAAGGTAGGGAGGTGGGACTTGGGGAAGGGGCGTTGGAAATGCGATAGGTGAAGGAGGTTAAGGTGAGGGTGATAGGCAGGAGAGGGGGTGGGGTCAGAGTGGTCAGGAAGAAAATTGCAGGTTAGGAAGGTGGTGGTGAGTTCGAGGGTTGGGACTGAGACAAGGTGTGGGGAGGAGAAATGAGGAAACTGGAGAAATCCGAGTTCATCCCTTGTGGTTAGAGGGTTCCTAGGTGGAAGATGAGGTGCTCTTCCTCCAGCCGTCGTGTTGCTATGGTCTGGCGATGGAGGAGTCGAAGGACCTGCATGTCCTTGTTGGAGTGGGAGGGGGAGTTGAAGTGTTGAGCCACGGGGTGGTTGGATTGGTTGGTCCGGGTGTCCCAGTGGTGTTCTCTGAAATTTTCTGCAAGTAGGCGGCCTCTCTCCCCAATATAGAGGAGGCCACATCGGGTGCAGCGGATGCAGTAAATGATGTGTGTGGAGGTGCAGGTGAATTTGTGGCGGATATGGAAGGATCTCTTGGGGCCTTGGAGGGAAGTGAGGGGGGAGGTGTGGGCGCAAGTTTTGCATTTCTTGTGGTTGCAGGGGAAGCTGCCGGGAGTGGAGGTTGAGTTGGTGGGGGGTGTGGACCTGACAAGGGAATCACGGAGGGAGTGGTCTTTTCAGAATGTTGATGGGGTGGGGAGGGAAATATATCCCTGGTGGTGGGGTCCGTTTGGAGGTGGCGGAAATGACGACGGAGGATATGTATATGGAGGTTGGTGGGGTGGTAGGTGAGTACCAGTGGGGTTCTGTCCTGGTGGCGATTGGAGGAGCGAGGCTTAAAGGCGGAGGAGCGGGAAGTGGAGGAGATGTGGTGGAGAGCATCGTCGATCACGTCTGGGGGGATTCTGCGGTCTTTGAAGAAGGAGGCCATCTGGGTTGTTCGGTATTGGAACTAATCCTCCTGGGAGCAGATGCGGCGGAGACGAAGGAATTGGGAATATGGGATGGCGTTTTCACAGGGGACAGGGTGGGAGGAGGTGTAGTCTAGGTAGTTGTGGGAGTCGGTCGGTTTATAGTAAATGTCCGTGTTGATTCAGTCGCCCAAGATTAGAAATGGAAGGGGAGGAGGAGTCTGAGATGGTATCCTCCTTGTTCAACCTCCTTGTGGGAGCATGAGGCAGCACTGATACAGTCATTGATGCAGCGGAGGAAAAGGTGGTGCCAGTGTAGCTGCGGAAGATGGATTGTTCCACATATCCTACGAAGAGGCAGGCATAGCTGGGGCCCATGCGGTGCCCATGTTTGCTTTGGAGGAAGTGGGAGGATTGGAAAGAGAAGTTGTTCAGAGTGAGGACCAGTTCAGTCAGTCGAAGGAGGGTGTCAGTGGAAGGGTACTGGTTGGTACGGCGGGAAAGGAAGAAGCGGAGGGCTTTGAGTCCTTCGTGATGGGGGATGATTGTATTGGCGCTGCCTCATGCTCCCACGAGGAGGTTGAACAGTTCATCCACTTTACCAACACCTTCCACCCTGACCTCAAATTTACCTGGACCGTCTCAGACTTCTCCCTCCCCTTCCTAGACCTCTCCATTTCCATCTCGGGCAACCAAATCAACACGGACATTTACTATAAACCGAACGACTCCCATAGCTACCTAGACTACACCTCCTCCCACCCTGCCCCCTGTAAAAACGCCATCCCATATTCCCAATTCCTTCGTCTCCTCCTAACAGACCCTTTGGACCAACCCGTCCATGCTGACCAGATATCCCAACCCAATCTAGTCTCACCTGCCAGCACCCGGCCTATATCCCTCCAAACTGTTCCTATTCATATACCCATCCAAATGTCTCTTAAATGTTGCAATTGTACCAGCCTCCACCACATCCTCTGGCAGCTTATTCCATACACACACCACCCTCTGTGTGACAAAGTTGCCCCGTAGGTCTCTTTGATATCTTTCCCCTCTCACCCTAAACCTATGCCCTCTAGTTCTGGTCTCCTTGACCCCAGGGAAAAGACTTTGCCTATTTACAGTTTCCATGCTCCTCATAATTTTGGAAAACTCAATAAGGTCGCCCCTGAGCCTCCAGCGCTCCAGGGAAAACAGCCCCAGCCTGTTCAGCTTCTCACTATAGCTGAAATCCTCCAACCCTCGCAACATCCTTGTAAACCTTTTCTGAACCCTTTCAGGTTTCACAACATCTTTCCGATAAGATGGAGACCAGAATTGCACACAATATTCCAACAGTAGCCTACCCAATGTCCTGTACAATCGCAACATGACCTTCCAACTACTGTACTCAATACTCTGACCAATAAAAGAAAGCATACCAAATGCCGCCTTCATTATCCTATCTACCTGCAACTCAACTTTCAAGGAGCTTTGAACCTGTAGTCCAAGGTCTCTTTGTTCAGCAACATTCCCTAGGATCTCACCATTATGTGTATCAGTCCTGCTAAGATTTGCTTTCCCGAAATGCAGCACCTCACATTTATCTGAATTAAACTCCATCTGCCACTTCTCAGTCCATTGGCGCATCTGGTCAAGATCCTGTTGTAATCTGAGGTAACCCTCTTCACTGTCCACTACACCTCCAATTTTGGTGTCATCTGCAAACTTACTAACTGTACCTCTTATGCTTGCATCCAAATCATTTATGTAAATGACAAAAAGTAGAGGTCCCAGCACTGATCCTTGTGGCACTTCACTGGTCAAGCCTTCAGTCTGAAAAGCAACCCTCCACCATCATCCTCTGTCTTCTACCTTTAAACCAGTTCTGTATCCAAATGGCTAGTTCTCCCTGTGTTCCGTGAGATCTACCCTTGCTAATCAGTCTCCCATGGGGAACCTTGTCGAATGCCTTACTGAAGTCCATATAGATCACATCTACTGCTCTGCCCTCATCAATCCTCTTTGTTACTTACTCAAAAAACTCAATCAAGTTTGTGAGACATGACTTCCCACGCACAAAGCCATGTTGACTATCCCTAATCAGTCCTTGCCTTTGCAAATACATGTACATCCTGTCCCTCAGGATTCCCTCCAACAACTTGCCCTCCAACCGACGTCAGGCTCACTGGTCTATAGTTCCCTGGCTTGTCCTTACCACCCTTCTTAAACAGTGGCACCATGTTAACCAACCTCCAGTCTTCCGGCACCTCACCTGTGACTACAAATATCTCAGCAAGAGGCCCAGCAATCACTTCTCTAGCTTCCCACAGAGTTCTAGGGTACACCTGATCACGTCCTGGGGATTTATCCACCTTTACCCGTTTCAAGACATCCAGCATTTCCTCCTCTGTAATATGGACATTTTGCAAGGTGTCATCATCTATTTCCTTACATTCTATATCTTCCCTATCTTTTTCCACAGTAAATACTGATGCAAAATTTTCATTTAGTATCTCCCTCATTTTCTGCGGCTCCACACAAAGGCTGCCTTTCTGATCTTTGAAGGGCCCTATTCTCTCCCTAGTTACCCTTTTTTCCTTAATGTATTTGTAAAAACCCTTTGGATTCTCCTTATTCTATTTGCCAAAGTTATCTCATGTCCCCTTTTTGCCCTCCTGATTGCACTCAAGTATACTCCTACTTCCTTTGTACTCTTCTAAGGATTCACTTGATCGATCCTGTCTATACCTTACATATGCTTCCTTCTATTTCTTAACCAAACCCTCAATTTCTTTAGTCACCCAGCATTCCCTAAGATGTTAAAAAAGATTCCGCTTTGTGGACTGGTTAGCAAAGTTAGATCACATAGGATCCAGGGAGAGCTAGCCAAATGTTAAAAAATTGACTTGAAGGTAGGAGATAGAGGATTAAGGCGGACGGTTGATTTTTAGACTGGAAAACTTTGACCCATGGTGTGCGCAAGGATCGGTGCTGGGTCCACTGCTTTTCCAAACAATATAAATTATTTGGATGTGAATATAGAAGATATGGTTAGTAAGTTTATAGATAACACCAAAATTGGTTGTGTAGTGGACAGTGAAGAAGAGTATCTCAGTGTACATGGGACCTTGATTAGATGGGCCAGTGGGCCGAGAAGTGGCAGATGGAGTTTAATTTAGATAAATGTGAGGTACTGCATTTTGGAAAGGCAAATCAAGGAACAACTTATACACTTAATGTTAGGGCCCTGGAGAATGTTCCTGCACAGAATGCAGGTGCATATTTTTTTGAAAGTGGAGTCGCAGGTAGACAAGATGGTAAAGACAGTGTTCGGCACACTCACCTTGTGAGTGATCAATATCTGGGCATTGAGTACAGCAGTTCGGATGTCATGTTGTGGCTGTGAAGGATGTTGGTGAGGCCATTTTTGGAATATTGCATTCAGTTCTGGTTTTCCTCCTATAGGAGAGATGTTGTTAAGCTTGAAAAGGTTCAGAAAATAGTTACAAAGATGTTGTTGGAATTGGAGATTTGAACTATCGGGAGAGGCTGAATAGACTGACTCTATTTTACCTGGAGCATCAGAGACCAAGCAGTAATCTTCTAAATCTTATAAAAGATTTATAAAATTTTGAGGGATATGTATGAGATAATGAGACAAGGACTTTTTTTCTAGAATGGGGTATCTAAAACTAGAGAGCATAGGTTTGAGGTGAGTGTGGAAAGATTTAAAAGGGACCTAAGGGGCAACATTTTCATGCAGGTGGTGGTGCATTTATGGAACGAGCTGTCAGAGGAGTTGGTGGAGGCTGGTATGATTAAGATATTTAAAAGACATGTGGGTGGGCACATGAATAGGAAGGGTTTAGGGGGATATGGGCCAAATGCTGGAAAATGGGACTTGATCAGTTTAGGATATCTGGTCAGCAGGAACGAGTTAGACCGAAGGGTCTGTTTCCGTGCTGTATAACTCTATGACTTTGTCATGGACATTTGCTTTGTGACCTGTCATCATTGAAGATCCAAAGTCATTGGTCCCAAGTTTTGGGTTTTGGCAACACAAAGCATGAGAAATACCAGTGTGCTTCCTGAGCAACACTGCTACAGGTGTGAGGGACAAGGGAGGGATTTGAATTTATTTTGTCCTTCCAAAAATGCTGAGTCACATTTTTAAGACTATTATTAGAGAAATAACTTTTTAAAATATTACTTGCTACCTCTTCTCTGTTTTTCCTTTATCACATCCATATGTCTCTCTCACAGTTTCACTTTCTGTATCTAATTATTGAATTAGGTTGTGTAGTTTTCACCTCTTGATTCAAAGCCTGCTTATGTCACTAAGAATTGTTTAATCTGCTTGATTCAAGAAGCACACTTCTGCTTGCCTTGTTCACACAGATTCCGCCCCCCACCCGAACAAGTGAGGGATTCATAGTGTCTGACTGCCTGTCCCTCTTCTCCAACTTTCCCAGTGGGCAGTGCTTGTTAATTGTTGATTGTTTAATTATTAACATGGATGACTTAGTAGATGTTTTATTTTGAAAAGCTGGCTTCTCCTGCCCTGGTGGACAGTGCTTGCAACATGTTTTTTTAATTGACAAAGCATTTGATTTGATGGTGGGTCATCAAAAAGAAATTATCCAGCTTCGTGAGGGTGCTTGTGGCACAGTGGTAGTTTCCTTGTCTTTGGAACAGATAGCGAAAGTGAGGACTGCAGGTGCTGGAAATTAGAGTCTAGATTAGAGTGGTGCTGGAAAAGCACAGCAAGTCAGGCAGCGTCCGAGGAGCAGGAAAATCAACGTTTTGGGCAAAAGCCCTTCATCAGGAATGCCCGAAATGTCGATTTTCCTGCTCCTTGGATGCTGCCTGACCTGCAGTACCACTCTAATCCAGGCTCTGGAACAGATGGTCCAGGTTCAAGTCCCACCTGCCCCTTAATTGTATAATAATATCTTTGAACAAGTTGATTTTAAAAAGTGAGCTAGGTTGTCCTCCGTTAGAAATTTGGTTTCTGCTCAGGGAAAGAGCCAGACATGAAAGGTGGAAAAAGGTGCAGATGCTAAATTATAGATTTATAATAAAGCCCTTGTGAATTTCTGAAGGATTTTTAATGCATAATTCAATGAAAGAATACTTGTCTATGAAACACAATAGCAGAAGATTCATAATCCTTTCAGGTGGATTGCCAGCCTTGAAGTGAAGCCCAGTGCACCCACCCACCCACGCGGTGAAGCCCAGTGCACCCACCCGGCCACGCGGTGAAGCCCAGTGCGCACACCCGGCCACGCGGTGAAGCCCAGTGCACCCACCCGGCCACGCGGTGAAGCCCAGTGCACACACCCAGCCACACAGCGAACCCCAGCGCAGACACCTGGCCATGCGGTGAAGCACCATGCAGACGCCTGGCCATGTGGACTCCCAGCTGCGAGTTGAAGCCTAGCATGCTCTTGTTTGCTCTGTCTGCTTTTAGTTATTGCTTCCACTTTCTTTATTTAAGAAAGACTGTAATGCTGAACATTTAACTCTATTTCTTTATTTTTCTCATTTCTATCTAAAATTTTTTACCTAGGCACCTTTGTACCTAATCTGGTGCTGGAAATGGTGACTTTGTACATTTTCACTGTCCAGTACTCATGTACCCCTGTATTTGAGTAAAGAAAGCAGATGGCAATCCCTGTTTTTGACAGAGGCAATAGATTGTGTCGCCTTTTAAGTTGAAGTGTCTGAATCATGCTGCAAAACCGCAAATTATGATTATCCGCTGGAGTTTTTGGAATTGGAGTCATACAAACAGTGGAAGATGAAGGTGCAGGTACAGACTCAAGTCACTTCTGTAACCAAGAAGAAAGATATGAGTTTGGCTTGCTCCTTATCAGAAGGAGTAAAATTAAAAATAAAGTATTTTCAGAAATACATATTACTGACCTGGATACAAAAGAGGAATTGCAAAATCTAGTACAATTTATGGACAAAGTTTAGTAAAAGGATAAATTAGTTGGAAGCCAACAAAGTGTAGTCAACATTTGATCCATTTAAGAAGATAGACTGTCTGACCATAGAAGAATATATAGTGGAGTTTCATATAAACATATAGTGGAGTTATCTCAAAGAATGAAGAAATTCAACATAGAGATTCCAGTTTGTGTTTAAACTATTAGGTTGTGCACAGATTTTGCACATGGGTAGATTTTTGATCTTGACGTGTTCAATTCTGTGATAATGATTATGTTTGAACAAATAGATGCTGTAAAATAAAATTTGAGACAATTGACTCCAGCTACCTTTGCAGGCCATGTTGGAAATTCTGTGGTGATACAGAAGAATCCTCATTGACTCTCAAAGTCAAAGGAGGCCTCGTTGCAGACACGGTATGAGAGTGGAATCCTTGAAAGATGTTTTTAGGGGAAGTCATACCTTTAATATACCTACCCCTGAATCAAGATAAAATGCACAATTGGGGGTGATAGCTGACGACAGAAATCTATGGGGAGAAATTTAGAAGTGTTTCTAATGTAACCCTAAATATCACTATGACAAGGGTCAGGAGTCAAGCATTTGAAGCGGCTAATGAAACAGATGTTGCTGAGGGTGAAAATGGTAAGAATGAGCATGAAAATGTTGTGTAAGTGGCTGAAGACTCAAGTCAACCCATGAGTATCTTAGTTGCTGATTTTTTAATATCTTTATGCGTCATACTAGATAGTGACTGTATCTCAAAAATGTATTGTCTAATTTGTTATGTTGAAACCCTGGACATAGCCGGCAAAAAGGATTTGAGAATTTTGACTGCTTTCAATTTGGCAATAATAATTAGTTTGCATTTTTAAAGAGAGTGGTTCTCCTGTGAAATGAATTACAGGGTGCATCATTTCATAAGCACTGTTGTCATCCAGAGTGACTTACCCTTATTGCTCAGTAAGACTTCGAAGAAAAAAGAAAAAATGTGTTTGAACACGGAGAAAAATAAGTATTTTATGTGGTCAAACAGTAAACTTGTAATTCACTTATCCAGATATTATTTTATTGAGGAAAACAGAACCTTCTCTTCAAGAGGTCAAAGAATGTTTTTTTACTTCTCCACGTCGGAATCTGGTGACTGATAAGAGAACACTATGGAAATTGCATAAATAATTTGCTCATCACTCCTCAAAAAAATTAAAACTGTTATTGAAGGATTCCAGTGTTGTGGATAATGAATACAAAACCCTTGGAGAACAGATTACCTCACAATATGATATTCGTATTAAAGATCGAAAGACATTGTATCTGGCTGTATGTGTTCCTTGAGCCTAGGAATCTAATGAAGCAATAATCATGAATCTGAAGCTATAGGACAATATTGGAATATCTATCTGATACGTCTTGGAGAAGTGGTGTACAGATTGAATATCACCACAGTGATAAACAATAAGGACAATTGAACTATAGTGGAGAAGATCATGGAAAAGTGGGTCGGTACACAGTTGATTCACTGACAAAACTGTTAATGATTAATGGAGGTGAGAACCTAAATGTGATGGTAATGCATACTGCTGAAGAAAGTTTGTTTAGCATTGGCTTGTGTGAAAGCAATCATATGAAACTTGATGAAATATTGCACCAAATATTGGAAGATCAGCCAAACTGTAAATTACAATGGCACTGGCATGGGCAGTACATGCAAAAAAATCCATACAGATAGTGAGGTTCAAGTCCATACCAATTAATATATTTTGGAACCCAAAATTGCCTTCAGTAATACATGATGATCCTCCAGAACTAGAAGGCACAACAATGAGCTCCATTTTTTTGAACATACCTAAATATGTTACTCATTGGTAGGAAAGTTTTCATTAAAGCTGAGACATCAGAAAAGATTAGGAAAGCATTAAGACATTGCATCAGACTGTCCAGTAGAGACTTCAAACCCGGTGACATGGTTTACTATAAAAGAGGAGTGGGAATGGAAAGGGCAAATAAAAGTTATTGTATGTTACAGGAAATCTTCATAAAACAGGAGACTATAAAGTGACTTTCCTATGAGTTTTGGGGTTGAGTTATGAATTTTTGAACTCTGACGATGTGGGAGAAGGTGTTTTTGATGTACTTTATACTCACTGAATCCTCCAATTTGGAATGAGAGTGCAGCGAGTTCTAGAAATGTATATCAGTACACGTACCATGAAAAAGAAATCTAATGTGAAGTCATTTGCCCAAAGTCAGTTCATGGGTAGTTTCCCAGCCAGCAGCATCCATAGACCATCAGATACAGGAGCAGAATTATGACATTCACCCCATCAATTCTGCTCCACCATTTGATCATGCCTGATATGTATCTGAACCCACTCTCCTGCTATCTCCCCATAACTTTCGATTTCCTTACTAATAAGAACCAATTTACCTCTGCCTTAAATACACTCAATGACTTGGCCTCCATAGCCTTCTGTGGAGGCTGTCAATGATAGCATTACATGCAGACTAGTCAATTGGAATCTGTAAAACTGGCTGAATGTCCAAGATTGGGCATGAATCCATGGCCATAGATTAGAGTGTTGTGAATAAGTAGAAAGTGTCATTCCAGTACTGAATTTGGAGATATATTTAGGAGGTTTTGGTCATATACAGTCGAAAAGATTTCTAGTAGACATTCTGTTAGGATTAATCTGCTATAATTCTGGCATGAACTGACACAACATTTTGGATTTATAGTCACTGATGCAACATCCACAGTCCTTTAAGAGAGAGAATTCCAGATTTCTGAAAAATATTATGTTATCCTGATTCGCAACGCTTAATTTTTTCTTCACCAGTCAAAATGTTTTCTCTGCAGGTACCCTATAAACTCATCATATTATTTTTAATATCTCAGATCAATCTTCTGAACTAAGCAAAGGTCAGATGCCATGCAGCACCAGGTTAGAATTCAACAAGTTCATTTGAAATTGCAAGCTTTTGGAGAGCTGCTTCTTCCTCAGACTTCAGCTCTGCTCCGAAGGCTTGTGACGTTAAATAAATAGAGTCATAGAGAAGGGGAAACCAACCCTTCGGTCCAACCCGTCCATGCCGACCAGATATCGCAACCCAATCTAGTCCCACCTGCCAGCACCCGGCCCATATCCCTCCAAACCCTTCCTATTCATATACCCATCCAAATACCTCTTAAGTGTTGTAATTGTACCAACCTATCTATTAGACTAGAACCTGGTCAGAGAGTCATAGATATGTACAGCATGGAAACAGGCCCTTTGGTCAAACTCATCCATGCCGACCAGATATCCAAACCTAATTTAGTCCCATTTGCCAACACTTGGCCCCTATCTCTTGAAACTCTTCACACTCATATACCCATCCAGATGCCTTTAAAACAAAGAAATGCAGTTGCTGGAAGTCTGAGACAAAAATAGAAATTGCCAGAGAAACTCAGCATATATGTAGAGAGTAAGGCTTATGCTCGAAACGTCGAATTCTCTATTCCTGAGATGCTGCCTAACCTGCTGTGCTTTGACCAGCAACACATTTGCATATATGTAGAGAGAAAGCATATAGAGAGTGGGCTACCATGATACCATTTTGAGAGCAGTGACCCTTCTTCTGGTGAATTGCTGTGTGCTCCCTCCAAGACCAGTTTATCCTTCCTGACATGTGGTGCCCAATGCTGAATGCAGGATGCAAGATGGCATTTGACGAATGCTAAGCTTGAACATAGCTTACAGCATTTTTTGTAAAGACTTGGAGCTCAGGTTGGTGATAAGTAAAGGAGTTAGCTCGCTGAGCTTAAAGGTTTATTTTCAGATGTTTCATCACCATACTAGGTAACATCATCAGTGAGAGTCTCTGGTGAAGCGCTGGCGGTATGTCCTGCCTTTCTATTTATAGGCCTTGGTTTCTTAAGGTGGGTGATGTCATTTCCGGTTTTTTTCCCAAGGGAAGGTAGATAGGATCTAAATCAATGTGTTTATTGATGGAGTTCTGGTTAGAATGCCATGCCTCTAAAATTTCTTGTGCATGACTTTGTTTTGATTGTCCAAGGATGTGTGTGTTGCCCCAGTCAAAGTGGTGTCCTTTATCTGTATGTATAGAAACTAGTGATAGTGGATTATGTTTTTTGATGGTCAGTTGGTGTTCATGTATCCTAGTGGCAAGTTTCCTACTAGTTTGTCCGATGTCGTTTTTTTTTACAATTCTTGCATGGTATCTTGTAAATGACGTTAGTTTTGTGAGAGTACCTAATGGATCCTTTAGGTTCATTAGTTGCTGTTTAAGTATGTTAGTAGGTTTGTGGGCTACCATGATGCCAAGGAGTCTGGAAGTCATTTCTGATATGTCTTTGATGTAAGGTAATGTGGCTATCGTTTTTAGTTGCATTGAGTCTGCTTGTTTGGGTTTGTTTCTGAGGAATCAGCGGGTTGTGTTTTTTGGGTACCCATATTTCTTGAAAACGTTGTATAGATATTTTTCTTCTGTTTTTTGTAGTACCTGGGTGCTGCAGTGTAATGTAGCTCATTGAAATGATGTCTTGATGCATCTCTGTTTGTGGGTGTTGGGATGATTGCTTCTGAAGTAAAGTGTGTGTTGTTTTTCTGTAGATGCTGGTTTGAAGTTCTCCATTAACTGTACGTTCAACTGTCACATCTGGAATGGGAGTCTGGTGTCGTTCTCGTAGATTTTATGCCTTTCAGGATATTGATGATGGTATTGTGTGTTTCCTCTAATTTGTTCTGTTTTGTGATGATAAAGCTGTCATCTACGTAGCGGACCCAAAGTTTGGCTTGGATAGATGGGAGGACAGCTCTTTGCATTCCATCTCACTTAAGATAAAGTCCAAAGGTCCACGATCCTTTTTTGATTCTGTGTTGCACCTATGCACTAATGTTTGAGTGATTTGTATACATGAACACCCACTCAGTCATTATTGAAGTTTTAAGTAGATAGGCATTGTTATTCTGACAACTAATTCGGGGTTCTAGTGAAACTGGTTTAAATGACTGTGATACCCCTGGAGATAATTTCCGAAGTCTCTTGGAATCAGTCCAAATCTTAGAGGAATGCGCAATAGCAGATATGAAGCAATCTTCTAAAAGGCTGAGTGATGCATCTTAAAATTATAGTTTTGTGATCCATGCTTACTGTGCTGAAAAAGTGGAAATATTCTGAGGAATGTGAAGATCACAAATTAATCTGAGACAGCACGCTTTTAATAGTGAGCGGTCATATTTGCCAAATGTTTTGGATTTGATTGAGAGATGATAGATTTAATAAACCAGAGGGAGTCATGGATATTATCCACTTAGTTTTAGAAAACCACTTGCACGGTCCCACATAATAGAGTAGTCCATAAAGATCAAACTGATGGAACACTATCGGTAAAAATGGATCAACAAATATTTGGACAGTTGACAACAATGAGTCATTTGTATGAGCAGTATCTGATAGGGTGGGTAATGAACAGTGGAATTTTCCAAATTTCAGTGTTGCGGCCAATGTTGACTACAGTGTCTAGTTTCAATAAATTCCAAATTGGAATGCATGGCAATTGTGGCATATAATTTTATATAAATTCTAAAGAATTTTAAATTAGATTTCCTACAGTATGGACACAGACCATTTGGCCCAACAAGTCCACACTGACCCTCTGAAGAGTAACGCACCCAGACCCATTCCCCTACCCCATATTTACTCCTGACTAATGCAACTAGCACTATGAGCAATTTAGCACGGCCAGTTCACCTGAACTGTACATCTTTGGATTGTGGGAGGAAACCGGAGCACACGGAGGAAACCCACGCAGACATTGGGAGAATGCGCAAACTCCACACAGACAGTCGCCCGAGAGTCGAATCAAACTCAGGTCCCTGGCACTGTGAGGCAGCAGTGCTAACCACTGAGCCACTGTGCCACCCTTTTGACAAGATCAATCACAAAATACACCGTTAGATCCAATTTAAATCAGTGAGTTGTTATTAAATCAATTCTTGGGCTGTAAGCATTGCTGACAAAGACAGCATTTATTAGCTATTGCTTTTGAGAAGATTGCCGTGAATGTTCTTCATGAACTTTGCACTCAATGTAGTGTAAATGCATGAACAGCTTTGTTATATAGGGAGTTCCAAGGTTTTAGCCAATGACAGAAAAGAATCAGGGGTATAATACCAATTCAGGATGGTGTGTGGCTCGATGGCAAACTTTCTCTCGTTCTTTTTGATGATAGAAATTGTGATTCTGGAAGGTACTTTCAAAGACGTCTTGTTGAATTGCTGCAGTGCTTTCTATGGATGGTATATACTACTGCCACAGTGCATCAATGTTGGAGTCAATTAATCATTCAGGCAGATGTAGTGCTGATCAAGCACGTGTTTTGTTGTGAATGATATTGAACTTCTTGAATGTTGCTTAACCTACAATCAGATTCCTGATTTGCTCCTTGTAGATGGTGGTCAGGTGTCAGGGACGCAGGAATTGAGTTGTTTGCTGCAAAAATTTCCGGTCGCTAACCTCTTGTAGCCACAGTATTTATGTGGCTGGAGTTATACCTAATACAATGGAAAATGGTTGTATCCAATCAGGACGTCTCTACAGGAGTTCCTCAGGATACTGTCCAGGCCCAACCACCTTCAACTACTCCATCACTGATATCTGGTGTACCTCTAGAATATTGATGCTTGGGAATTCAGTGATCGTAACTGTTGAATACCAAGACAAGATGGTTAGATTCTCTCTTATCGGAGATTGTCATTGTCTGGCACTTTTGTTTTCTCATTGTTACCACTTATCAGCCCAAGCTTGAATGCTGTCCAGATCTTGCTGCATTTGGATACAGACAGCTTCAGTATTTCAGCAGTTGTGAATAGTACTGGGGCTGTGCAATTACGAGTGAAAATCCGAACTTCTGACCTCAGTGGAGGGAATGTCATTGCTGGAGTAGCTAAAGGTGGTTGGGCCTGGACAGTATCCTGAGGAACTCTTGTAGTGATGTCCTGATTAAATATAACCATTTTCCTTTGTATTAGGTATAGCTCCAGTCAATTCCCATTATTTCTCATTTTAATACGACTCCTTTATTATGCTATCAATCAAAACTGGCATCTACCCGACAATGTGGAATATTGCCAACATACGTCTTGCACACAAAATGCAGGCCAAATCCAACCTGGCCATTTACCACTGCATCAGTCAACTCTTGATCATCGGTAAAGTCATGGAAGGTGTCATCAACAGTGCTATCAAGCAACACATGCTCAAAAAATAACTTGTTCAGTGATGTCCACTTTGGGTTCTTCCACAGCCACTCAGCTCCTGACCATCATAAGATCAGAAGTAGGGATGTTTGCCAATAATTGCCAATAAAATCAGCGCCATTCAAGAATCTTCAGATACTGAAGCAGTCCATGTGCAAATTCAACAAGAGCTGGAAAATAGCCAGGCTTAGACTGACAAGTGGCATGCAATATTTGTGCCACACAAATGCCAGGCAATGACCATCTCCAAAAAGGGACAATCTAATCTCTGCACTTTGACATTTAATGTTGTTACCATCATTGAATCCCCCACTACCAACATCCTGGAAGTTACCATTGACCAGAAACTTGACTGGACCCACCATGTAAATACAATGGCTATAAGAGCAGGTCAGACGATAGGAAAACTATACAGCAAGTAACTCACACCAGCTCAGCAAATGAATCTATGAACTCACCTCTTGACTCTCCAAAGCGTGTCCACCATTGACAAGGTACAAGATGGATATGATGGAATATTCCTCACTTGCCTGGATGAATGCAGCTGTTACAACACTCAAGAAGCTTCACACCATCCAGGACAAAACAACCCACTTGATAGGAACCACATCCACAAGCGTCCACTCCCTCCACCACTGATGCTCAGAAGCAGCAGCGTGCACTGTCTACAAAATGCACTGCAGAAATTCACCAAAGATCTTTAGCACTTCCAAATCTGCACCATTTCCATCAAAAAGACAAGGGCAGCAGATAATTGAGAATGCTACCACCTGCAAGTTCACCTCTAATGTATCCACCATTCGGACTTGGAAATGTATTGCTGCTTGCGCTGGGGTCAAAATCCTGGAATTTCCTCCCTAATGGCATTGTGGTCTGTCTACAGTATGTAGACTGCAGCAGTTCAAGAAGACAGCTCACTACCATCTTCTCAAGGGCAACTCAGGACGGGTAACAAATGCTGGCCAGCCAGCAACGTTCATGTTACACAAGTGAATATTTTTTAAAACTGTCTTTATGGCAAGAATATTCACTCGGCCCTCATGTTTTTATGTCTATGTTTGGACTGAGGCTGTCATGAGGTTTGGAGCCTAGTGGCCTGGCAGAACCCAACATCTTCCATCACCTTACTGATGCTGGACTGTTAGAGTGTTAAAGATCTGGATTGGATTTGTCTTGTTTTGTGTTTACAGGGCATGCAGAGGCTGTTTTCCACATTTTTGGATGGATTCTGGTATTCTGGCAGCACTTAGACAACGTGGCATGGGCGCAGTTATAGCCACAGTATTGTCGTTTGCTTCATTCATTTATGGCACATTATGGAGTGAATCAAATTGTTGGTGTCTGTTATGTTAGGGATCTTCAAAGGGTCTCAAGTGGATCATTCACTTGGTCTGTTTGGCTGAAGGCATTTGCAAATGTTTCAGCCTTGACTTGTGCACTGACATGTTGGTGTCCCTCCTCCAGTTAATTGTTTAATTAACCACCATCATTCAGGATTGGATATGATATGATTTCAGAGCTTGGACTTGCTCCATTGGATGTGGATTGCTATACTCGAGTTATCACGTGCTGCTTTCACAGTTTAGCATGCATGTTGTCTTGAACTGTATTTTCACCAGGTTGACAACTTTATCTTAGGCAGATGGCTGGTGTCATTCATGCATGCTCTCCTATATTCTTAATTACACCAGAGTTTGTGCCTTGCTTAGTCTGAATGGTGGAGGGGAGGTTGTGCTGTTATAAGTTATTGTTGAATGCAGTGCTGCTGACGACCAACAATGCTTTGTGGATGCAAGGTTTGAGCTTCTTGATTTGTCTGAATTTATTCCATTTAGCATGATGGTATTGTCAGCAGGCCCTTCCAGTTTTTTCATTATTATTTAACTTTTCTGAAGTGATTTGATACAATCGAGTGGCTTGCTAAGCTGTTTCAGAAGTTAATCACAATTAACGTCGATCTAACGTCAAATATAGGCCATATCAAGTAAGGACCAGGTGGGATTTTCAGACAATCCAATAATCCTGTGATCATTTAATTTACTGATACTAGCTTTTTATTCCAGATATTATTAAATTTAAATTCCCCCAGCTGTTGTGATGGGGTCTGAATTCATGTTTCTGAAGCATTGATCGAAGCATGTATGATATCATACCCCTAAATGTAGCATATTGAGGGAGTGAGTTACCTGAGAAATTAACTATTTCTCTACAGTTGCTGCCTTACCTGCTGAGTGTTTCCAGCAATTTCTTTTTTCATTTCAGGTTTCCAGCATCTGCAATGTTTTGCTTTTGTAAGATTGAAAGATAATCTTTTCCCTCTTGGGAGAAAAAAGGACTGAGGACATGTGAGTAGATAAAGGTTTTGACAAACTGAATCTGTGTAAGCTCTTCTGCTATGTACATAATTTGAGCACAAAGAATCAAATTAACAGATTAGGAATAACAATTAAAAATTGAAAAATGTACCAGAAGGTATATTTTTACTAAAAGGATTTTGAATAAGGGGAATACAAATTACTGGCATGATTTTGGGCAATAACAAATTTTTATGGATTTCCAAAAGGAATTAGACAGATTATTGTCATTGAATGGCTTTCAGGATATTGTCAGCCCAACAGGGGAATACTGTGAATGGGTGGGCTGGAGAGGCTAAAAGTCGTTTCTTGTCTGAGACACTTACCATAACTGAGCATTTTAAATGTTTAAAACTGACTTTTAATGCTAACTATAGTGAGTAATACGTCAACTATAGATTTCCAAGAAGAACAGGTGCTGTGAGTTTAACCTGAGATAGCACTAATTTATTGACAAAATATTTCTTGTTCCAAAATATGTACTTTGTATCCATGGTAAATTCTGACTTTTTTATTCACCCTATCCGATTAATATGGATTAATGTTGTTGACTGTGTTTTTTACTAATCACATATTTGTATAGCTAGGGATTCTGAAGAAATTTGGTATTATTGTACTGGAAATAACCCTCTCCATTCCAGTTATAAAGAATCTAAACTTCCAGGAGAAAATGGAGATCTAAAGGCCTATTTCATTCAAGTGAATCTGCTTTCTATTCCTAAGCTTAGTTCTCAGTATCAATTCATTTATTAACCCTTGTTTCAATGAACTTTGGTTATTTTATAAACAGCTAACACATAACTTTGACAACTGCCTCCTGAAAATCCTAACAAATTTAAATTAATTTTACAATCATCATATGACAACTTAATTATTTTTGACGTCCTGTTGGCCTTATTTCAAAAACTAACTTATGGCCTCTCTATGTCCTGTCAATGATTATTCCAGCTTCTTTAAGATGCTGTTAATACTTTAGTTCCTGTTAATGTTATTCTTAAGAGGATTTTAACTTCCAAATCCACAAATATTTGAATAATGTTTGACATTGTTATGAGCCCAGTTAGAAGGGTGCGCTGTTTCATTTTCTCCTCCTTCAGTAGTCACAACAAAATGAATTTAACCAGTTTCATGATATGGCCAACGAAACTCACTTCTTTACCATCCGCAGATCCATGTACCTGCAAGGCCGGCCCCAGAGCCCCTTGTTTTCTCATTGCGCGATCAGACTTGATGAATCAATCTTGTGGTAGATAGCAGCTTCACTTGATAGCAGTATCTACACATTACATTATCCTGGGAATTCCATGCTCCCCATCCCTGGTAGATAACAAGGTCTGTCACTATGCCAGGTTTAGTATTAAGAACAAACCAGCCAGGTTTGTTGAATCAAGAACTGTTTCATTGCCAAAAAACAGCTTACTCAAATAAAGATACAAAGATTACTGACAAACTTGTTTTGGATTGGGCAAATATAAATTCATGCATCCATTCCTTTAAAAACACACTAACATGCACAAATCTGAGAAGACCCAAAAAAAAAGCTCCAGAATCTGAGCTTTAAAGTAGTTTGGCCAATAAAATAGTTAAACTCATGAAAAAGAATAATTTGCAAACTGTTCTAATTCCAGTTATTCTTCACACACAATTTGCTAGCAACAGGCTGGCTTCCTGGAATGGTTGTAGTTGGATGAATTGCTTTTTCTGGAGATGATGGAATAGATTCCAACAAATTCTGTCCAGAAATCCTCCACAAGTGGTATAGCTGACTTCTGGTGAGGTTTCAGCTCATATGTTTTGCTGAGAATAATTGCAAAGAAAGAGCAGTTCTTTTGAAAGAAAGAAAGAAAATTCTCTCACTGATTTCAAAAATGCAATAACCTTGTTCCACTCACAAACTGGGCAATATTCTCTTCTCTGAAAGTTCTCCAGAGTATGACTCCATGTAGACTCCTTAGCTTTACAGCAACATTGTTGCTGCTATCGCCAGTGCCTTTTCCTTAGCAAAGTGCACTTTGTTTCAAAGTTCAAGATTTATGTATGTCCACATTATTTTAAAAATACTGTTTGGATTATGTCTCTTGATAACACCGTCATCAAATCACCCATAACACAGTCTGAATTTATCATGTTGAATTTTGTACTATGTAATTCTGAGAAATAGTCACATTAATCTGCTGTTCACAGTAATCTGTACATAGATTCTTAAACAAGCAGAGAAGAAAATGCATTTCATTTGCTGTTGTATTATTATTGTAACCAACAAATACTTTGCACTCATCATCCTTCAAATATTGTTTACATATTTGTTTATGGACGATCAGTTTTCATTGAAAAGAACAGGGAAATGGTCATTCACTTCTGCTTTACTAGGTTTGCAATCAACTGTGCACAGTTACCAATTCAAAACAGTAAGTGAAGAAGAATAGCTTACATGATGACAGCTGCTGCACAGAGTTTTCTGCAAACAATTGGGGCTCATCAGATACTATCACTGAAATCAAACCACTTGTGTATCAACTGAGACCTGAGAGGATTTTCACACAATCCTGTTTTAAGCAAAACTGCCCTGAAACTCACCTAGATCATGGAATAGTAATTGGATAAAGACCAATAATGGAGAGAAAACCACTGCACTATTAATTTGCACTCTTGCTTTGCAGTACAATCAGCAAACAAACTTGATGCAACCTGCTAATTATAATGATGGTAATGCACAGTCACTGCTGACAGGCCACAGATCTCAGCAGGGGACCCAAGTTCATCATTTAAAGTTGGTCCCACACTACTTAAAGAGAGCTTGTAATTCTTACAGGATAGGTGCTTTCTAGTTGTAGCAGACACTGGAAGTGATTGGGAATGAGTTCCTGCACAGGAAGTGAAATACAGGTTGTTCTGTTCTAACGTGCATTTCGTCAAAGCGAATTCACTGTAACACGATTGATGAATTGGGAACGCTGTTTCTATGGCGCAAACTTTTAAAACATGTATTGGCTGTAAAGTGATTGCAGCATCAACATTTTAAGTGCTATAGAAGAATACCATCGCATGATAGAAGAACTGATTGTAACTGCACAGAGGCCAGTATCCCATCACCAAGTCACCGTTTATTTACTTTCCCACAGTACTTTGGCTGTGACCAGCCAGCTCAGAGTCAGTTCTCTCAACTGATGAGATGCCAAATTCCCTGTTTATGTCTTTTTTCTTTATGGTGGCCGGGTGCAGCTGAACACAGCCCAGAGAAACAAAATGGAAAGGCAAAGTCTCCAACTGAGAGAAATGTGACCAGCCAGCTTGGAGTCAGTCTCTTGTACTGGGACGCTTCTAAATCCCCTGTTTATATATTTTTTAAATCCCCCACACTACTGCCAAACAGCGGCAGAGCTTTCTTCACCCCAGCATCCATGTTATGTGCATGCAGGTGTAGGATACAGTGAAGACATTACGAGTGCAGAAAACTTTTATTTATATTCCACCACCAGGAAGACAAAATACCAGAGTGGCCAGTTACAAGCAGTGCCCTTCTGATTAAGGGCAATGCTTAACTGAATGAAAAAGTAATTAAATCAACTTAGGCAGGGTTTAATCAAAATAGAGTCAGAAGGGAAAATAAAACACTCCACACCCTGCGGTGGTCAACTTTCCCGGAAAACCACAAGAGTGTTGGTAGACACCATGTGCTTCTTCTCCACAGAATACCCTGTTTATATATTTTTTCTCTTCTTTTATTAAACCCCTTAGGCGGTAGTATTTATTTTTCCCAGCACCCATGTCGTGTGTGTGAAGGTGTAGGACACAGTGAATGAACGAGTGCATAAAAGTTTATTCATATCCCACACCAGGAAGAAAGGAAACACTGGAGTGGCCAGTGACAAGCAATGCCCTCCTCATCAAAGAGCAATGCCGCGTGACCAAAAAAGTGAAGTGAAGTGAAGGGAAGGGCAGGGATTAAATCAAAATAGAGTCGGAGGGGGGAATAAAACACTCCACAGCCCCCAGTGCCCACCTTTCCCTGAAAACCTCAAGGGTGTTGGTGGATACTGCATCCTCCTTTTCCAGGGACACCCCATTTATATTTTCTTTAAAATCTAAATCCCCTGTTTATATTGGTAAGCCAGGGCTTCCTGTTTAGCCCAAATTAACAACCCCTATCAAGGATCCTGTACTCAATGAGTCTACTTGGTTCCAGTCACTAAATCCCCCGCCTTCCATTTCGCTCCTGCCCCATTTGCAAGGTAACAGTTTTCAGGTGATCCACATGTTTGCTCAGGACTGCCTCACCTACCTGAACTTTGTATTTCATGGGACCTGACCTCTTGTCAACCTGGTCTTGTACCCATACATGACTATCCCTGTGGTTCTGGCACCAATTTTGTCCCCCAGTGAGAGGAGGCACATGGCTGGCATTGGTGTTATTGTTGCCATTTCATTTCCAACCTCACCCCCAAACATGCGAATATCAAGTTTGACCTGGTGCAGAGTCTTCTCCCCATCAGTAACTCCACTGGAGCTATCCTTGTAGTTGTATGAGTGGTGGTCCTATAATCGAACAGGAAGCAGGACAGTTTGGCATCAAGTGATGCTGTAGGCTGCTTCTTTAAGCCTGCCTGACCATTGGACGATGGGTGGTGTGGACCATTCCTTATGTGCCGAATGCCATTCGCCTTTAGGAAATACTCAAAATCTCTGCTGGTAAATGATGTTCCATTGTCCGCGACCAATATTTCCAGGTGTCCGTGTATCATGAACGATGCTCGCAGCTTCTCAATTATCATTTGAGTTTGCCGAACGAACCACTTTGGGCATCCACAGTGACCAGAAACATTGAGCCCATGAAAGGTTTAGGCATAGTCGACATGTAACAGAGTCCAGAGTTTACCCGGCCATTCCCACGAATGTGGGGGTGAAGCTAGTGGTAATTTTTGTCTTGGTTAACACTCTGGGCACAGCCCCACCAACACAACTATGTCGGCATCCAACCCTGGTCCCCAGACATAACCTCTTGCTAGCATCTTCATTTTGGAACCATCTGAATGACCATGGTGGCATTCAGCTAGTATCTGATGGCATCCTTTACTTGGGACAATCACTCTCGTTCCCCATATTAATATGCTGCCCTCTACATGGTCTGGTCTTGTCAGGTCCAGAAAGGTTTCAACCCGACCCTTCTGTTTCCCCCATTACTGCCAACTGTTTTTGTTTTGCTAGGCCAGGATCTTTTTGGGTTTACAGTCAGATATTGTCAGTGGTTACAGGAAGGGTATCCAAGAAGTTTAAGATCAGAACAAACTCTTTAAGGGGAAGCACCACTAGTGGAGTATCTGCCAGTGGGAGGTGGCTCAAGTCATCCGCATTAGCCTGGATGATCTTCTAACTTGTACTTGTATGCGTGGAGAATAAGGGCCCAACGTTCAATTCTACCATGGACACCACCATGTCTTCCTTCAGTAACCATAGCAGGGGTTTGTGATCTGTAACTATGACAAATTCTCATCTGTAAGGGTACTGTTGAAACTTTCTCACACCAAAAATGACTGCCAAACGTTCCTTCTCTATCTGGGCATATTTGCATTCAGCATCACCCAAAGTCCAGGAAACGTATGTGATTGGCTGTTCCTCTCTATTGGGCCACGGGTGAGCCAACATAAGCCAATACCGTATGAGGAGACATTTCATGTCAGTACCATCTCTCGCTTCAGATCATAGTGGGATAACACCTGAGATGACGATAGCTGCTTTTTCACTTCCCAAATGGCTATTTCTTGGCTACACAACCATTTCTAAGACTGACCTTTTAAAAGCAGGTGGAAGAGTGCCTCTATTGAGGCCAGTTACGTATTAATTTTCCATAATAATTCACTAACCCAAGGAAAAGCCCAAGTACGGCACAGACATGGAAGCCAGGGATTCTTTGACTGCTTTCACTTTATCTTCCAATGGGTGTAACTGGGTTTTGTCGACACTGTAACCCAAGTAGGTCACTTAGGCTGCCTGTTAATACGTGTTTTATTCCCTTCTAAGGCATACGCCTGCCTGAGAGAAACATTTAGGCACTATTTCCAAGATCTCCAAGTGCTCTTTATTTGTCTTCCTGGTTATTAACATGTCATCCAGATAAACAGCAATCTGGTATAGCCCTTTAAAATGTTCTCCACGGTCTGCTGGAAAAGGGCGCTGGCTGATGATATCCCGAATGGCAGTCTTGTATATTAGTGTAAATCCTTATGGGTGTTAAGTGTGGCATATTTCTGGAACTCCTCATCCAGTTGCACTTGCAGGTAAGCATGGCTCGTGCTTCGTAAAGGACAGCCCCCTCCTCTGGTCAACATGATATACAAGTCCTCCATGCAAGGAATCAGGTGTTTATCCAGCCGCGAGAAGCAGTTGACTGCTTTCTTAAAATCCCCACAAACATGAACTGAGCCATCAGGTTTCATTATTGCTACAACTGGTGCTGACCATTCCTCAAACTGCACTGGTTTGATGAGTCCTTCACTCTCCAGCTTCCTGATTTTCACCTCTAATTTTGTTTGCAAGGCAAATGGCATCAATGGAGCCTTGCAAAATTGCAGAATTGCTTCCTGGTCAACTTGTAGAGTGTTTGTGGCCCCTTTGGTAGTCCCAATCCCTTCCTGAAAAACTCCTGGATATTTCATTAGGGCTTCACTGAGGCATCAATTTTATAATCGAAAAATGTTGAACCAATCTAGGTGAATCTTTCCCAACCAATTCTGCCCCAATAGGCTTGGGTCTGAACCTCTTGCTACCATCAGTGGTAACTGCACTAACTGTTTCTCATAGAAGACCGGAACCAAAGATGTAACCTTAATCTGCAATGGTTCCCCAGTGAATGTTCTCAGACTGGCTGAGGTGTTGTGCCATCTTAAGTATTGGAATCCTGAGTGAATCTTGTCAATGACAGGTTCTGCAATCACAGATACAGCTGGGCCAGTATCAACTTCCATGGGACCTGGGTGACCATTTATCCAAACATTAAATTTTAATCAGTTCTGATTTGGATGTCGGTACGCAATTTAATTATTCCAACCCCCAGGGTGATTTTCCAGGGTGGTCACTCTCTTGGGCAGCAGCCTATGAGTTGTCTTACTCAAGTCAGGCTTATAGGACTCCTTTGCTGTCTCGAGTCCGCATACCGGCAGCAACTAAAATGCCTTGTTGGCCCGGATCCTAAAGAATTTTTTAGCCACTTGGCCGAGACTCAGCTTTGTTATGGGGTTCTGCTGTGGGCTGGCCTAGCGTCCCTCTGCTTAGGATATGCCCTGTATGAGGCTCTGCGATTGCCTACACTCGTGGTGTTCCCCAAGCTCAATCAGAGAGGTGAGTGTGTCCACTTCCATTGGGATGCCTTGATCCTCTCATGCTCCACTTATCGCATTTTCCAATGACAAAACCAGTTGTAGTGCCTGTTTGAATTCCAGTTGGGCTTCAGCTAAAAGGTGCCTCTGCATCATTACATCATTAATCCTACATATCAAACAGTCTCTCAGCATTTCATTCATGGTTAACCCAAAATCACATGCTTCTGCCAGTCATCTTAACCTCATCAAGAATCCCAATACGGATTCCCCCAGTTCTCTAACAGCCGAATAAAACCGATAGCACCTCAGAATTAGAGGAGATTTGGGGTCATAATATTCCTTAACTTGGTCACCTCTTGGAAAGTTTTAGTGTCCCGTGCTTCTCAGAAGATTAAGCCCCTTTATAACAGAAAATGCTGTAGATCCGCAAGCTGTCAGAAGGATCACTTGTTGCTTTTCGTCTGGCCCAATGTCATTTGCCAGGAAAGACATTGCATTCTTTCCACATTCTGGGCCCAGTCTTGGACAGCGGGATCGACTGAGTCAAACTTCCCAAATAAAGGCATAATTCCAGAAATGCTTACACCAACTCCAAAATGACTGTTGCAAGCAAATGTTCTTCAGGCACGTCCTGTTTTCGCCACTGAAATAACTGCACAGAGGGCGGTATTCCATCACCGAGTCATGCTTTATTTACTTGTGCACAGTATACTGGCTGTGACCAAATAGGTCAGAGTCAGTCCTTTGGACTGAGGAAATTCTAAATGTCTTGTTTATATATAATTTTTAGCAGAAAACTTCATTCATATTCCATCATATGGAAGAAGGAAAAACACTGAGTGGTCAGTGACAAGCAGTGCCCTTCTCATCAAGAGCAATGCCGAAGTGAACAAACAAGGGAAGGGAAGCGTAGGGATTATCCCCTGTAGATTTTTTTTTTCTTTGGTTTATTTTTCAGGGTCAATTCCCTGAACTGAGGAGATTCTAAATCCCCTGTTTATATTTGTTTTTATGAAGATAAAGGAAGGCAATGTCTTTTTCCTTCCCCCAGACCACCGCTGAACAGCAGTAGTGCTTCTTTTTCCCAGCACTCGTGTGTGCAGGTGTAGGACACAGTGAAGAACAAGTGTAGAAATCTTTATTCATATTCTACCACCAGGAAGAAAGGAAACACCCAAGTGGCCAGTGACAAGCAGTGCCCTTCTCATCAAGGGCAATGCCTAAGTGAATAAAAAAGTGAACGGGAGGGTAGGGAATATCCCTTGTTTATTTTGGTCAGCCAGGGCTTCCTGATTAGCCCAGGTTAACAACCCCAATCAAGCATATCGTAGTCAATGAGATCGACCTGGTTCCAATCACTACAGGAAGGAAAGTACAAGTCAACATTTCAGAGATCGTTTTCATTGTTCTCTAATTCTCTAAAAATCGTGGTGCAGAAAATAGACAGGAGGGATGAGGATCTGGAACAAGCAAACCCTTCACTTACCTGGATACAGTGCAGGAAGAAATTTAATGACCTCACAGAAGTGGCCACGGTCACTAAATTCATCATCAAATGCCATTTCCTTACAAATAGATGGAAAGATGCGTTGAATTAGAAGAGAAAGATAGACGTCAGAAAGGAAATGTAAGAGCAGAAATCTCATAATTAAAAAGATGCAAACACTGTTAGGTGCTAGTCTCAACTTGCTACAAGTTTAATTGGCTATTTTAGTTCGACTAAATCACCCATCACCTTGTGGTAATTCATTATTCACGACTAGTTTTCCCATGCCACACCTTGCACAATTTACTACCTAATAAGTAAGCACATTAAATTTTGGCGGGAGACTTTTGGCCAAAACTTTCAACTTGACAAGAAGTTAAATCATGTGACACTTCAGATATATTTCATGCCACAACTTAAAACTCAATAACAGAGATTGAAGATATATCTTTGGAAGGAGTTAGTGGGTGCCACCATTTTACGAAAGGTAGGTTATCCTGCCTTCCTTAAATGTCCTATTAATCAGATAACTTTGGACTGGAACTAATTAATTTCAGTAGATCACAAATTTTTACAATACCTTGAGACAATTTTCATTTTCAGAATATGAGTTTACTCAGAAAACATATAAAGCAAAAAGAGGATGGTCACAGAAGGCAACCTTAAAGAACATGCAACAAAGAAAACTAAATACCCAGACAGGGTCAAGATATCTTGTCCTTCATTAAAAAATAGATTGAATACAAAAAGGATTAAATAGTAACAATTTCACTGTGAAGTTCAAAAGCTAGTATATCACTGTTAATTGTCAAGTGGTCTAACTGCCATTATAACCAGGAACAGAGTGACAATGCTGTGATATAGCATATAATGACAAAATTCATTCTGTTGCATTATTTCTTATCAGTAGATGATAAAACTATGTGTAAAACAGAAGAAGATAGCTGTAAGTTATTTCTAACCAAAACAGAGGTATAAACCCTTCAGACTAAGATTTTGCTTTGTTTAGAACTGATTCCATACAAAATCTATGGAATAGAAATTGGTTATTTGTCATCTTTAACACCTGCAACACAAGGGGCAGACTTAATCTTTTATTCAATAAGCAGAAGATTGTTTTGCCACTTTTGACATCACTGACGAGGGGAAAAACACTCCAACTAAGAGCAGTATTCCTGACAAAAAAAAAGGATTGATAGAGGGAAAATAAGAGGTAATTTGTGTAACTGCTTACATTTTATGTGCCAAAAGATGCAGTGCAAGTTTGATTTACAGTAGCTGTCAGTAAAGATTTTAAGACTCGTTTATTTGAACTAAATTGCTGATTTGTAGAATCAGTTAATTTTGCAAAATACTGAGCAAATTCTTTTTTTCAAACGAAGGGGACATCAATCAATCAATCACCGCATAAGCTACAAGCACTTTATCCTGTGATTCATTTTGTTGACTCTTGCTGCTTCAGACCTTCTAAAAATAATAATTGACTTGATCCTAAAAATTCACTAATGGTATTTTAATAGATGAGAAGAATGGTTTTTATTTATCTTAAAGAGAAAATATACTCCACTGACCTGACACACAATTGTAATTTTGTGAGGGGAATTTTCCATACAGTTACCAACGTCTGTCAGTTCTTCAATGTGATGATACTTTAAGCTTTGCATTTGCTATCTCATTGCAGTTTGGGGGAGTAGATATTTTCCATGACATTCTCAGCAGAAGAAATATGGATTTCTGAACCAACAAAATCAAAAATATGGGCAACACTCCTGAAACGCTGCCAATTAGGCAAACATTTATGATGTTACTTCAAGGGATAGAAACTTGACATGTGCTACTCTTTAGATGTTTTTACTTAGATGTTTTAAAGTGTATAAAACTGCAATAAAAGGCCACTAAGAGGCATCAGAAGGGCACACACATCTTTTAAAATCCTGGTGGCACCCAGATTTGAATGCAGCGGCTCAAATGTGGCTGGATAAATGCCTTATTTGCATAAAAAATAACAAGGGTAAAGGCATTAAATGCCCTTCCAGGACAACCTCCCCCCAGCCAGATGGTCCTTTTGCCTGTGTACAGCTTGAATGTATTGAATTACCTACGGTACAGTGCTATAAACACTATTTAGTGATGGTCAATGTATTTAGCAAATGGATTCTCAAATCACGCTGTTGTAATTTTCTGTTGCGTATTTTTGATTTTTAGCTCTCACAGTCCTGTCTGTTGTAGCTATTTTTAATCCAATGCGACACTTGGTTATGGAATATGTAACCATTTTGTAGCAACCTCTACACTTTCATGTTTATTAATCTTAAGAGTTTGGTGAATTAAAAAAAAACTATTAACAAACAATATTAATATTCCTTTCCTCCTGCCACTTGCAGTGTCCATTATTCTTTGAGGAAAAGAAAGTCAGTTATATTAAGGGACAAAGCTACTTTCTCTTATGGGTAAGATACTACTTGGGAGGTTCGAAGGCAAAGCTTATGGTAGGACAAGATAGTAAAATGTTTTAATTGAGATTATTGATGGAGATATTTTTCTCTTGGTGGCTTTACATCACCATGTATCAATTCCCAGAAATGTGGTTTGTTCCTGTGAGCTGAAAGTTTCTCCTTTTATTTTCATCTGATCAGATAAAGTTACATGAGTTTCAGGATTAACAGTTTCTCAATCTATAATCAAGGAATCTATAATCAAGTCCCCATCAAATAAACCAGCCTTGAGCTATTATGACTCTCCTTAGATTGGTGAACAGAGACAAGTGATTTACAGGATAACTGAACCAGAAAATTATTATTTTTCGTAATTCATAATATAAAAATATGTAATTAACAAGAATAGAAGCAATAGATTCATGAATCTTCTCAAAAAGCTATTTAGAAAATATGCAATAGGTGGAATGGCAATTTTTTTCAGTCTTACATTAATAGGACTCATATCAGAGTTTATATTGTGGAACAGAAACAGAATTTGCTGGAAAAAGTCAGAAGGTCTGCAGTATCTGTGGAGAGAAAAAAAGAGTTAACATTTCGGATCCACTGACCTTTCTTCAGAACAGTTCTGAGTTGAAGTACGTTTTGAAGTGTAACTCCTGTTGTAATGCAGGAAATGCAGCCAGTATATACACAGCAAACTCGCAGAAGCAGCAATATGATGATGACTAGGTAATCTTTGTGATATTGTTTGGAAGATAAGTATTGGCTAGAACACAAGGAATAATTCTCCTGCTGTTCTTCGCAATAGTGCCATGGAATCTGTTACATTCACTCAAGCAGGCAGTTGGGAGCTTGATTCAATGTCTGATCTTGAAAGGTGCAGTGTTTCTCAGTACTGCACTGATATGTCAGCCTTGATTTTTATGTTCAAGCCCTGGATTGGAACTTGAAGAGAGTGCTACCAATTAAGCTATTGGCTGACTCTTAACAGAAGATGTTAGCTACCCCCAGTTTTGCAGGACCATTTTTCTTACCTCAGCCTAAGCCAAGAACAGTGCATGGATTAACTTGATATTCAAAAGGTCACACATATTCACGCACATCTGTGTCCTCTTGCAGACAGATCTGCACCCTCAGAGCACAGAAGGGTCACCTGTGTTGTGAACGTTTTTGAGTTGGGAGCTTTCCAGACTGGAGCAAATGTCAGCTGTAATACCTCCCAAGTTCATTGTCCACTGCTGCATAAAGACTAGAGAAAGGCAGGTCGAACATCACATAATCTTGACAGAAGATTAGGCTTTCCCACAGGATTGTTGACAATAAATACATGGATTTACAGGTGCTGTATTTAAATACTGAGATGTACTACAACCTGAATATGCTGTTGGTGAAAGACCATGCTCATCACATCATGTATTTTAGCAGCCGTCATAATGTATTTATTCTGTATCAGTCTGCTGGGCTCTCAGCATTTAAGCCATCAAGTCAAAGCAAAGGGTGGGTGCTGGACAACACCAAATGTCACACTGTAAGTGTGACAATGTTACTGTCACTCACCCAGGGCAGCTGCTCACTAATCTAAATAATCAGTTGAAGCAAAGATAGTTGGACTGCTGTCTTACCCTGAAATCACTTTGATCGTTGGTACCACAGCCATAATGACAGCAGTCTTAGCTTGCCTGGCCACAAGCTGTGCTTGCATGGCAACAAACTGAGATTTCATGACAGCAAAATAGATTCAAAGAATTGCCAATGCTGGAAGTCTGATACAAAAACAAAGTATGCTGAAAAAACACAGCAGTTCCAGCAGCACCTGTAGAGACAAAACAAAGGTAATGTACAAGTTCAATGGCCCTTCATCAGAACTCTGAACTCAAATTGTTAACTCTGTTTCCTCATTATAGATGCTGCCAGACCTGTGTTTCTCCAGCACATGTTTTTGTTTGAGATTTCATGACCTCTGTTGAGCTTCCATGTCAGCATTCACGTGTTAGATGGTTTCTGATTGTGCTGCAATGGAAGCTGAAATGACAACCATCAAACCTATGGTTTGGTTGGCAAATATTGGTATAGAGTTGGCAACCAGTTCCACACTGTAAATAAAAAGCAGATAGTTTTGTACAGTGCTATGTATCAAGTTGGTTTCAGACTTTTTGAGAGTAGAAGGTAAAGTTGCCATAATCCTACTTCAGACCATGGAGCTGCTGTCTCATTGATGTGATGTTTAACCTGAGTGGCTTAACCTGAGCTTCACCATGTCTTGAGTGAGGGAGAGGTTGACAAGGAGAGTCCTTCGTGATAACCTCGGCTGGTGAGGAAATTGAACCCACACTGTTGGCATTTCTCTGCATTGCAAACTAGCCATCAAGATAACTGAGCTAACCAATCCCTCTACTTCTTCACAGTAATAATAGGCTTGTAAATGCATCAGGCATATTCCATAAACTTGCCTGTCAATTTTTTTTTGTAAGTCCCACTGTGAAACTCTTCATTCAGTTCCCTGCTGCAAGACTTCTGTCTAATCTTTTCTTCCATGAAGTTAGCAACTCAGCTATTTTCTCCCATCCTGGGTGCATGCCAGTCATGCAGTTGACAGCACTGTAGGGAAGCCCAATATGGTTTCAAAGCCATGCTATGCTCAGTCTACATTTCTGTGGTGCATATCCCGCTCTGATCTTATCCTTTAAAGTTTGCTTAATGTCAATATATGTGCTGGTAGGTGTGACTGTGAAATTGGATGTTGGTCCAGTTTGGAATGTTTAAATTCATTCAGGGATGAGGTCTTCACTGACTGGGCCAGCATTTAATGCCCATCCACCGTTGCCCTGTAGAAAGTGACTTGAGCTGCCATCTTGAACTGCTGCAATCCATTTGATGCAAGTTCATTCACAGTCCTGTCAGTAAGGCAGTTCCAGGATTTTGGACTAGTGATAGTGAAGGAATGACAATAAATTTCCAAGTCAAGATGGTGGGTAGCTTGAAGGGAAACATGCAACTGATGGTGTTTCCATGTGTCTGCTGCCTTTGTCATTGTAGAAGATCATGGGTTTGGAAGAAAGTGTAACGAGCCTTTATGAATTTTTGCAGTGCATTTTGGATATGTCATGCACTGCTGCTACTGTGCAGGAGTAGTGAAGGGAGTGAATGTTTGAGGATGTGGTGACCGTCAAGAAGGCTGCTTTGTCCTGAGTGGTGTCAAACTTCGTGAGTGTTGTTGGAGCTGCAAATATCCAGGCAAGCAGGAGGTATTCCATCAAACTATTGACTTATCCTCATGGATGGTGGTCGGGTGATAAGTTTCTCACTGCAAGATTCCTAGGTGCATGGACTGCTTTTGAATTTGAAGGGTCTCAAATAGTGCTCACATAGTGCAATCGTCAGCAACAATACCACTTCTGACTTTATGATGGAGGAAGGTTATTGATAAAGCAGCTGAAGATGGTTGAACATAGGACACTATCCTGAGGAACTCCTGCAGAGATGTGATGGTTGACCTCCAACAACCACAGCTACCTTCCTTTGTGCTCGGTATGACTCCAACCAGTGGTGAATTGCTCCCTAATACGAATTGACTTCAGTTTTCCAGGGCTGCTTAAGCCACACTCAGTCAAATGTGTCCTTGATATCAATAGCATTCACTTTCAGTTCCTCCTGTCAGTTCACCTCCTTTGTCCATGTTAAAACTAAGGGTATAATGAGGTCAGGAGCTGAATAGCCCTGGCAGAATACAAACTGAGCATGTTATTGCTAAGGAAATGTTTGATAGCAGTGTTGATGACCCCTACCATCACTTTACTAATCATTTAGAGTTGATAGGTTTTGGATTATTTTTCCTTTTTTTATGTACAGAATGTACCTGGGCAATTATCAACAGTATCAACTAGATACCAATGTTGTAGCTGTATTGGAACGTGGTTAGGGGAGCAGCAAGTTCTGGAGCACAAGTCTTTAGTAGTTTTACTGGAATGCTGTCGGAGGCCGTGGCTTTGCACCAGGTGGTACAGCTGAAAGGAGAAAGGCACAAGATGGGGTTGTGGTGCGGAAAGGGTGAAAAAGCAACAAATGCATACTTACTTTGACTGTATCTTGTAGAAGATCACCTGTATCTTGTAGAAGATATTAAGATATGAGTGGGAAGTGAGATGTGAGTAAGTTGGGGGGGGAACCTACTGTCATCTTCTCTTAATTCCCTCCTCTCACTGAGCATGGCTTTTGTTGCAGACACTGCAGTGAATGCCTGCACCATCTTCTTATAGAGATGAGGTTAGTCATCCTTGCCTTTTCCTGTCAGATATCACCTGCTGTTGTGTGGCACTTTTTCCTGTAAAGAGGAGAATGTGCCACTGAGTGCTGTGCAATGTATTTGGGTCTATGTGCTTGTCATAGTCGAATAATTGACAATGTGTGCAGGTGAGAGAAGGGAAAGGAAAAGAGAATTCTGTTAGGCTAATGATTTTTTTTGTATCTGATTTGACTTTGACTCATGCTATTTCCTTCTCCATCATTCATCTGTTTCTTTCTCAAGCTTGAAATTTGTTTAGTGAAGGAAATGGATTATTGGTGCTCGCTTTCTTTGAAATCCTAGATACCTCCTTGTCCTCCCCACACAGTTAACAGTTTGTATTTTCACCAACTTGCAGAGCAAAAAGGAAAAAGGCTAACTAACAGGGCACACTATGAGATGTCCTGCTCTAGTAAAATATAGGGCATTACTAAATGAAGTTTGTGAAATTGTTAAAAAAAATATGGTTCACAAACCTCTGAGCTTTCAGAATAGTAAAGCAGTGCCATTTACAGAAACGTTTGCCATTGGTGATAGTAAGAAAGTCTGACTTATGAAGCAATCTGTAAGGTTTAAAGTAGTTTTCTTTTTTTCTCAGAGGCGCAACTTATAACTGCATTGGACTTCACATGCTGAGTTAATCTTTCCCAAAAGTGCAAGCTGCTGGAAAAGAAAGATATGTTTACACAGAGCATTCATCCTTGACTGCAGGAGATGAGTAGTTTAATAATGTTTTTGTCCAACAGCCCTGAGTAGGTGTTTCAGTGCTGATGTTAAAGGTCTTTGGGCTGGTCAATCAGATCTTAATTTCAGTCTCCATAGGAGAGATGAGTGTATTTGAAGCTAAAGAAAAAGATGAACACAAGTATAAATTGGCTCAGTAGCAAACCTTTATTTATTGATGCATTTAAACTCCCTTTTTTGTGTTCCACATTTGCATCGCAGATGTGGTTGACCTGAAATCATAATGCAAAAGTTAAAACCAATAAAACCTCAATAGTCGGGGAGACAAGTAAAAGAAAACGTTTCATAAACTTATACAGAGAAGAAAAGATTTCTTTAAAAAAATCAGAAAATGCTGGAAATACTGACCAGTTTGGCAGGATCCTTGGATAAGAGGATAGAGGACAGAGGTTAGTCAGTTAACATCTTAGGTTGAAGTTATTTTGGCCATTTTGCTGGATAAGTGGTTCAAATTGTTGATTCTGTATTCATACGGATGGAAAAAAGGCAATTATATTATTGGGATATAAAGCAATATTTTGATCCATAAGCCTCGGCCACTTTGGAATATTGCATGCAATTCTGGTCTCCTTCCTATCGGAAAGATGTTGTGAAACTTGAAAGGGTTCGGAAAGATTAGCAAGGATGTTTGCCAGGGTTGGAGAATCTGATCTACAGGGAGAGGCTGAACAGGCTGGGGCAGTTTCTCTGGAGAGTCGGCGGCTGAGGGGTGACCTTATAGAGGTTTACAAAATTATGGGCGGGCATGGATATGATAAGTAGACAAAGTCTTTTCCCTGGGGTCGGGGAGTCCAGAACTAGAGGGCATAGGTTTAGGGTGAGAGCGGAAAGATATAAAAGAGACCTAAGGGGCAGGTTTTTCACGCAGATGGTGGTGCGTGTATGGAATGAGCTGCCAGAGGAAGTGGTGGAGGCTGGTACAATTGCAACATTTAAGAGGCATTTGGATGGGTATATGAATAGGAAGGGTTTGGAGGGATATGGGCCAGTTGCTGGCAGGTGGGACTAGATTGGGTTGGGATATCTGGTCGACATGGACGGGTTGGACCGAAGGATCTGTTTCCATGCAGTACATCTCTATGACACTCTATGACTCTAAGATGGTAATATTGAAGTAAATTCCAGATTTTTGTGACCTCATTTGGAGTGCTGTTTTTAATTTAAAGGGAATTTGAAGAATATTTCTCGTCAGTATTACATGGAGAAAGACATGGAAGCAAGAGATATCTAGGAAATAAATTGTGATGTCTTGAAAAGAGTCCACATGACAGAAGAAGAGGTCCTGAAGGTCTTAAAATGTGTACAAGTTGTAAATCCTCAGGATATGATCACATTACAGAGGAGGAAGTCTTGAGGACCTGACCAGGTGTACCCTATAACTGTGTTGGAAGCTAGGGAAGTGACTGCTGGGCCTCTTACTGAAATATTTGTATCAATAGTCACAGGTGATGTGCCAGAAGACTGGAGGTTGGCTAACATGGTGCCATTGTTTAAGAAGGGTGCTAAGGACAAGCCAGGGAACTATAGACTGGTGAGCCTGACATCGGTGGTGGGCAAATTGTTGGAGGGAATCCTGAGGGACAGGATGCACATGTACTTGGAAAGGCAAGGACTGATTAGGGATAGTCAACATGGGTTTGTGTGTGGGAAATCATGTCTCACAAACTTGATTGAGTTTTTTTTAAGAAGTAACAAAGAAAATTGATGAGAGCAGAGCAGTAGATGTGACCTCTATGGACTTCAGTAAGGCGTTTGATAAGGTTCCCCATGGGAGACTGATTAGCAAGGTTAGATCTCACAGAATAAGGAGAACGAGCCATTTGGATACAGAACTGGTGTGTGTTGGAGGATTGTTTTTTGGACAAGTGGCCTGTGACCAGTGGAGTGCCACAAGGATCAGTGCCGAGTCCACTACTTTTTGTCATTTACATAATGGATGTGGATGTGAGCATAAGAGGTATAGTTAGTAAGTTTGCAGATGACACCAAAATTGGACGTGCAGTGGGCAGCGGAGAAGGTTCTCTCAGATTACAACGGGATCTTGATCAGTTGGGCCAATGGGTCAAGAAGTGGCAGATGGAGTTTAATTCAGATAAATGTGAGGTGCTGCATTTTGGGAAAGCAAATCTTAGCAGGACTTATACACTTAATGGTAAGGTCCTCAGGAGTGTTGCTGAACAAAGAGACCTTGGAGTGCAGGTTCACAGCTCCTTGAAAGTGGAGTCGCAGGTAGATAGGATAGTGAAGAAGGTGTTTGTTATGCTCTCCTTTATTGGTCAGAGTATTGAGTACAGGAGTTGGGAGGTCATGTTGCGGTTGTACAGGACATCGGTTAGGCCACTGTTGGAATATTGTGTGCAATTCTGGTCTCCTTCTTATTGGAAGGATGTTGTGAAACTTGAAATGGTTCAGAAAAGATTTACAAGGATGTTGCCAGGGTTGGAGGATTTGAGCTATAAGGAGAGGCTGAACAGGCTGAGGCTGTTTTTTCTGGAGTGTCGGAGGCTTAGGGGTGACCTTATAGAGGTTTACAGAATCATGAAGGGCATGGATATGATAAATAGACAAAGTCTTTTCGCTGGGGTGGGGGAGTCGAACTAGAGGGCATAGGTATAGGTTGAGAGGAGAAAGATATAAAGGAGACCTAAGGGGCAACTTTGTCTCGCAGAGGGTGGTACGTGTATGGATTGATCTGCCAGAGGAAGTGGTGGAGGCTAGTACAATTGCAACATTTAAAAGGCATTTGGATGGGCATATGAATAGGAAGGGTTTGGAGGGATATGGGCCGGGTGCTGGCAGGTGGGACTAGATTGGGTTGGGATATCTGATCGGCGTGGATGGGTTGGACCGATGCTCTGTTTCCGTGCTGTATATCTGTATGACTTTAAGTGTATCCCAGGACATTATGGGAAGCTAAGGAAGAAATTGTGGGTCTCATAGCTGAGATACTTGTATGAATCACAGCCAGGAATGATCTTCCAGAACACTGGAGGGTGGCTGATGTTGTGCCATTTTTTTTTAAGAAAGGCTGCAAAGGAAAGTCAGGGAACTACAGACTGGTGAGCCTAATGTTAGTCATGGGTAAGTTGTTGGAGAAAATTATGATAGATAGGATCTCCATGCATTTGGAAAAGCAAGAACTGATGAGGGATTTTCAGCATGGCTTTGTACATGGGAAAACTTGTACATGTCTCGCAAATTTGATTGAGTTTTTTTGAAAAGGTAATCAAGAAGATAGATGAAGGCAGAGTGTTTGGCATTGTCTTCATGGACTTTCACAAGCTTTCAACAGGGTTCTGCATGATGGACTGCTTAGTAAGGTTAGATCTCATGGGAAACTAATCAACTGGATACACAATTGGCTTCACAGTAGGAGACAGAGGCTAATGGTGAGTGTTGTTCAGATTGGAGGCCTGTGACTAGTGGTGTTCTGCAAGGATCAGTCCTGGGTCTGCTGTTTTGAGTCATTTGTATAAAGGATTTTGATGAGAATATAGAAGGAATGGCTAGTAAGTTTAGATTAGATTCCCCACAGTGTGGATACAGGCCCTTCGGCCCAACATGTCCTCACCAACCCTCCGAAGAGTAATCCACCCAGATCCGTTTCCCTCTGACTAATGCGCACACTATGGGCAATTTAACATGGCCAATTCAGCTGACCTGCACCTGACCTGTGAGGCAGCAGTACTAACACTGAGCCACCGTGCCACCCCGTTTATGGATGACGCCAAAATTGGTGGCATAGTGGACAGCGAAGAAAGTTATCTAAGAGTACATCAGGATCTTGATCAACTGTACCAAGAAACCGGTGGATGGCAGATGGAGTTTAATTAAAATAAATACAAGGTGTTGCAATTTGGTAAGACAAACTAAGGGGCAGGAGTTACACAGTTAATAATAGTGCTCTAGGGAGTGTTGTCAAACAGAGATTCCCAAATGTGGAGGTACATAGTTTCTTGAAAGTGGCAACATAGGTAGACAGGGTGGTGAAAAAGGTGTTTGACAAGCTTGCCCATCGATTGGAGCATTGAGTACAGGAGTTGGAACAGCTCTACAAGACATTGGTATGACCACATTTGGAGTACTGCGAACAATGCTGGAAGCCCTGCTATAAGAAGGATGTTATTAAACTGGATAGGGTGTGAAAAAGATTTACAAGGTTGTTACCAACACTGGAAGGTTTCAGTTATAAGGAGAAACTGAATAGGCTGTGATTTTTTTTCCCTAGAGCATAGGAGGCTGAGGGGTGACCTTACAGAGGTTTATAAAACCATGCGGGGCATAGATAAAGTGAGTAACTGAAGGTGAGAGGGGACTGATTTAAGAGGAACCTGAGTGGCAACATTTTCACACAGAGGATGATGTGTGTATGAAACAAGCTGCCAGAGGAAGTAGCAGAGGCGAGTACAATTACAACACTTAAAAGACATTTGAGCAGGTACATTATTAGGAAAGGTTTAAAGGGATATGGGCCAAATGCAGTTAAATGGGATTAGTTCGGTTTTGGAAACCTGGTCACCATGGACAAGTTGGATCAAAGGACCTATTTCCATGTTGTATGATTTTATGGCTCTTAACTATTCGAGAAAGTTCAGGAAAAGTTCTGAAACTAATTCCTGAACCACAGTTTCGATACCATGAGGAAACACTGATCTGAATCTTTTGAGAGTGAGTGACAAACACTCAACTTAAGCTGTTGTGAGACCTTAAGGAAGTCCTACCATGCATATATATGTCATGGAGATATAGAGCACGGAAACAGACCTTTTAGTCCAACTTGACCATGCTAACCAAATATCTTTAATTAATTTAATCCCACTTGCCAGCACTTGGCCTATATCCCTCTAAACCCTTCCTAATCATATAACCATCCAGATGCCTTTTAAATGTTGTAATTGTACCAGCCTCCACCGCTTCCTCTGGTGGCTCAGTCCATACATGTACGAGCCTCTGTGTAAAAGGTTGACGGTTAGGTCCCTTTTGAATATTTCCCCTCTCAGCTCAAACCTACACCCTCTAGTTCTGGACTCCTCAACCCCAGAGAAAAGACCTTGTCTATTTACCCCATCCATGCCCTGTACAATTTTATAAATCTCTATAACGTCAACTCTCAGGCTCTGACACCCCAGGAAAATAGCCCCAGCATATTCAGACCCTCCCTCTAGCACAAACCTTCCAACCCTGGCAACCTCCTTGCAAATCTTTCAATTGAGAGTTTTTCCCTGCCTGGACATTTTCTTTCGTGGATATGAGCATCAATCACCAGGGCTGCATTTGTTGCCTGTCCCTAAAAATTCGTTCAAGAGCTTTTTGGTTTGGGCAACAAATGTTGCCTTTGCCAATGACACCCACATCCCATTAAATAACAAGGAAACAAAGAAGTGGTGCTGAGCTTTCTTCTTGATCTGCTGCAGTCCTGTGTTGTTATGGAGGGTGCTCCTGAATTTTGACCCATAAATAGTGAAAGCCTTTGGCAAGATTCCAAACCATAGTGGAATCTGATGGCTATATTCATGCAGACTTCAGTCGTTTGCCATATACTACCCTGATTTTATAAATTACTTGTTAAAACCACTCCAACACAATAACACTCCTAACAATATTTACTCCCCTCAACTTTGCTCCCCCCAGCGAATTACTGGTAATGTTCACTGCCTCTCAACAATGTTCCATTCCTCTTCCAATAATAACTCCCACAGATGTTCAGCTTCTGCTATCAATGTTCATGTTTGCTTCATGGCAATGCTCATCATCCTCCTGGCAATCCTTTTTGCCAGCAACTCCTCCTGACAATGTCCAGACCCCTCTTGCATTCCTTTTCCAGACTTGCCTTCTGGATTCCCTGGCTGCTGGTACAGCATTGCCTTCTTGTTAGCTTGGCAATTGTGTAGTATGAATGCTCTGATTCAGCAGGAGCTGCCAGATGCAGACAGTCGAGGCTCAGGCTATCCTGTGAGCAGTGCTGCTGGCCTCTGCATCTTAGCCTTAAAAACAAGAGAGAGCAGAGCCTGTAGTGAGCGCCAGAGGTGGAGAAGAGCTCAGTTATGGGAGAGAGACCACAGAGGGACAGATAGGCTACATGGGAAAAGAGGCTGTTAAAAGAGAAAGGCTGTAAAGGTGAGAAGCTGCCTTGGTCAAAAGGCTTCCTTCTGTGCCATAACAATTCTGATTATAGGTAAGAGATGCTGTGCGGGAGAGAGAACAGTTTTAAACCTCATAAAGAGTACTCAGCTAATTGTGATCCAGAAAAGCTTGAAGACGCCAAGCAAATGAATTCTTTGCAAATGAACTTGGAGTCTCTAGTTTAAAACTACATAAGTTTAGGAGCTGCTTATGAGAAAAAAATATTATGGACGCTTTTGTAAGTAACACCATGTTAATGGATTTTCAGAAGGGATTTGATACAATGCCACACCACAGACTTGTGAGGAAAGTTATAAATCATGACATAAAAGGAACGTTAGCAACACAAATACAACATTAGCTAAGTGATAAGAAACGATGAGTGATCGTCAGTGGATATCTTTTGGGTTGGGTCAGGTTTATAGTGGAGTTCCCCAGGGTCAGCATTGAGACTCTTGCTTTTCATAATGTGTGGTAATGATCCAGATCTTAGTGTGCAGCAAGCAGTTTTCAAGTTTGAAAATGACATGAAACTTGGAAGAATTGTGAACTGTGAGAAGAATAGTATGGAGCTCGTTGATAGCCTATCAACGTTCAGCGCCATTCACAACCTCTCAATCACTGAAGCAGTCTGTGCCCATATCCACCCTGAACAGCACCTGGGCTTGGGCTGATGAGTGGCAAGCAATACACTACCAGACAATAACCATCTCCAATATAAGAAAATCTAACCTGTAAACATTGACATATAGTAGCACTACCATCACTGAATCCTCCACTGTCAATATCCTGGGGATTCCCATTGACCAAAGTCAATGGACTAGTGTTAAAAATACTGTGTCTACAAGTACAGCTCAGAGGTAAGGAATTCAGCGACAAAATAGCTCACCTCCTATCTCCTGAATGCCAATCCACTATCTCATCGGCACAAGTCAGGAGTGAGATATAAGAATCTTAGTTTGGGTAAATTGGCCATGCTAAATTGCCCATTGTGTTCAGGAATGTACAGGTTAGGTGCATTAGCCAGGGGTAAATATAGAATAATCAGGTAGGAGAATGGGTCTGGGTCGATCACTCTTTGAAGGGTCGGTTTGGACTTGTTGGGCCAAATCCCACACTGTAGGGATTGTATGCGTGGATGAGGGCAGTTCCTACAACAGTCAAGAATCTTGACAGCATCTCAGCATCATCTTGATGGTACCACATTAGTCACCTTAAACAATCATTCCCATCAACACATGCACAGTGGCGGCAATGTTTACCATTTATTAGATGCACTGGGGTAACTCATCAAGGGTCCTCTGACAGCACCTTCTAAGGAAGACAAGGGCAACAGATGTAAGGGAACAACAGCACCCCATGTTCCCCTCCAAACCACACCATCCTGACTTGAAACTATTACCACTTCTTTAATGTAAATGATTAAATATTCCGGGATTCCTTCCTGATAGCATTGTGTGAGTCCTTATACAGCAACAACTACAAATGTTCATGAATCTAGTTTACCACTGCCTTCTGCAGGGTGATTAAGAAAAGCAGTAAAGTCTGGCCTTGCCAGCAATGCCCACATCCCATGAGTGAATGCATTTTTTTAATAAAGATTTTGGTTTTATAACAAGCAATGCTTCTAACCAAGCTAAAACACAGGCATCTACCAAATAAAGTGGAAAATGGAATTAAAAGCAGATAAAACTGGAGACCCTCAGTGGGTCTTAGTGGAGAAACAGTTAACGTTTCAAGTCCAATATGACTCCTCTTTAGAATTGAAAAGAGTGAAGAAGTGATGGGTTTATGCTATTGAGAAAGATGAGGAAGAATAAATAGGACCGAATTGAAGGTAAGAGTGAGTTTGGAGTCTAAGGTAGATTCGAGATCAAAGATGTCACAGAACAAAGGTTGGGGAGTTATACTAAAAACAAAAAATACTGGAGATCACAGCGTGTCAGCAGCTTCCATGGAGATAAAGCAAGCTAATGTTTCAAGTCTAGATGACTCTTAATCAGAGCTGAAGTTAAGTGTGGAGAGGTCAGGATTTATGCAGTAGTTGGGAGGGAGGTGGTAGAGTGCTTGGAGAAAAAGGATATTGATAGTTCAGATTCAGTGATCAATACAGGTTTGGCATCTGCTGTTATGCTGGGAAATGATAATTGTCACAAACATGAGATAAAATGTAGATCCAGAGTTGGTGTTAACAGTTGGTATAAATAGCAGAATATAGGTCAGCTGTGACTGAAAACAAAGCCACAAAAAGAAGGGGAACTGTATATATTAAAGGGAGGTTAACATCATGGTCTGATGTTGTTGAACTCAGTGTTGAGTCCAGAGCACTGTCAAGTGCTGAAGCAGAAACTATGATGCTGTTCCTCCAGCTTGTGCTAAGCTTCACTTGAAAACTGCAGCAGGCATAGGACAGAACATGAGCATGAAAGTAAGACAATGCGTTCAAATCACAAGTGGCTCGATTGTTTGCAGACAGAGCAGACATAAGTGGTCACTTAGTCTCCATGACATTGGGAAGACCAAATATAGACTTTGTTGTGAGTAGCAAATACAGTAGACTAATTTGTAAGCCATACAAGTAAACTGCTTGCTTAAGTTCTACTAGAAAATGCCAAGTTACAAGAAATAGGATAAACCCAATCTGGCCAGTTACCACTCATGTAGTTTACTCTCAGTCATCAACAAAGTGATAGAACATGCCATTGATAGAATGATTAAGGAACAATTATTCACCAATAACCTGCTCGCCACAGCTCAGTCCGGGAGATGGGAAACTTGAATTATGTAGATTGAGAAGTTGGGACTGTTTTCCTTGGAGGGGAGAAAGTTGAGAGGAGATTTGCTATAAGTATGCAAATTATAAAGGGTCTGAACAGAGTAGTTTGGAGAAACATTGTTCCCATTGGGGGAAGGATCAAGTATGGTGCAGGCAGCTTCAATTCAGGCATTCAAGAGGAAATTGGATTGTTATCTGAAAAGGAAGAATGTTCACAAGTATGTGGAGAAGGTGGGAGCTAAGTATGTTACTCATATGGCGAGCTGGTGTAGACATAACAGATAAAAAGGGCCTTATCATTTACTCTAACACTTGTGGTTATGTCATTAAGAAAATGCTAGAATACATTATTCAGAGATGGGAATAAGAATTTATAAAATCATACAGCATTAATCAGAACCAATATGGTTTTGTAAAAGGGAAATGGCGTATGACAAATTTACTTGAATTCTTTCACAATGTAACATTTAGGATAATTAAAGAGACACCAGTAGATGTACTGCAGGTAGATTTCCAAAAGGCATTCAATGAAGTAACACACCAAAGCTCAAGATGAGCTCACGGTGTTTGGGTGATTTATTAGCATTCTTGGAAGATTGGTTAATTAACAGGAAATACAGACTCGGAACCATAATCAAGTTATCAAAAGTACTGCTGGGATATGAACTGTTTATTAATTGTAACTATAATGCAAAATTGGATAGGAAAGCAAGTTGTGAGGAGCATACAAAGAGTCTCTTAAGGGAACGGTTTGGTGACTGGGCAGAGAACTTACAGATACATTTATAAAATGGGAAAATGTGAAGTCGTCCACTTTGGCAGGAAGATTAGGAAAGGAAAAGGAAAGGGAGCTGCATAATGCTGCAGGACAGAGGGATTTAGATAATCTAGAGTATGAATTACAGCAAGTTAGCATACAAGTACAGCAAACAATTATGAAAGCAAATGGGATGTTGCTCTTTAATGCAAGGTGGTGGAGTATAAAGATCAGGATCAAATCTTGCTGTAACTGTACAGTGCACATACATTTGAGTTCTTTACACAATTTTGGTCTCCCTGCTTAAGGAGTTCAGTTCAGAAATGGTTTACAAAGTTGAATCTTGGGATTAAGGAGCTTTCTTATGAGGCAAGGTTGAATAAGTTGCGTCTATACTTACTGAAGTTTAGAAACGTGAAAGATGATCTTATTGAAACATAACATTCAAAGGGGCTATAACAGAGGGGATGCTGAGATGATGTTTCCCTTTTAGGGTGTAGGTTTGTTCGATGAGCTGTAGGTTTGATATCCAGACGTTTCATTACCTGGCTAGGTAACATCATCAGTGGCAACCTCCAAGTGAAGTGAAGCTGTTGTCTCCTGCTTTCTATTTATATCTTTCTCCTAGATGGGGTTCCTGGGATTTGTGGTGATGTCATTTCCTGTTTGCTTTCTGAGGTTTCCTTTGGGGGATCTGGAATAAGAGGCTGTAGAGTTGTCTCAATACAAAGTATCCCATTGAAGATGGAGATATGTAGGATTTGTTTTCTCTCTGAAGGTCATTAATTACAGAGTTCTCTTCAATATATTTGAGGCTAAGTTATGCAAATTTTTGATCTAAGAGTGAGCAAAAGATTATGAGGACAGGCAAGAAAGTGGAGTTGAGCCCTCAGTCAGGTCAACCATGATCTCATTGAATGGCCTACTGTGGTGTTGTGTTTTGTCTCATGGTTAGGATATCAATATACTTTCCGAACATGTAGGAGCAGGAGTTGGCCATTCAGCCGCTAAAGCCCGCTCCCTCCTTTAATAAGATCTGGTTGCAACCACAAATCCACTTTTTCCCTCCTGATAATCCTTCACCCTTTGCTTAACAAGAAACTGTCTCTCTCTGCCTAAAAATATTCAAGGACTCTGCTTCCACACCTTTTCAGAGTGTTTCAAAGACTTACCACTCTTAGTTAGGAAAACGATTCTCCTAATCTCTGTTTCAAATGGGTGACACTGATTTTTAAATGGTGACCCCTAGTTCTAAATTCTTCCTTAAGACATAACATCCTCTCCACATCTACCCTTCAGGATTTTATGTTTCAATCAAGTTCCCTCTTCTTCTAAACAACAGTCAATACAAGCCTTTCCTCATAAGACAACCCGCCCTTTCCAGGTAATAGTCGAGTAAACTTGTCTGTGCAGTCTCCAATTCGTTCACATCCTTTCTTAATTAAGGTGCCCAGAACTGTGCAAAGTACTCCAGATGCACTGTTTACGAGCTCCCTACTTTTGAATTAGTGCCCCTCACAATAAAGTATCATGTTTTGTTACTTACCTGATTACTCACTAAATCTGCACACTAGCCATTTGTGATTCATGCAGAAGGATATCCAGATTGCTCTGCATCTCAGAACTCTGTAAGCTCTCATCATTAAGATACTTCTTTATATTCTTCCTGCTAAAATGGACAACTTCACTTTTCCTACATTATAATCAATTTGTCACATCTTTACCCACTCACTTACCATACTTTTGAACCTATGATGGAGGGAAGGTCTTTAATGAAGGGGCTGAAGGTGGTTTGACATTGGACATAACTCTGAGGACCTCCTGCAGAGATGTCCTTGAGCTGAGCTAACTGACCTACAGTCACAACAGAGCTGAACACGTGTTGCTGGAAAGGCGCAGGAGAATCGACGTTTCGGGCATGAGCCCTTCTTCAGGAATGAGGAGAGCGTGCCAAGCAGGCTAAGATAAAAGGTAGGGAGGATGGACTTGGGGGAGGGGCGTTGGAAATGCGATAGGTGGAAGGAGGTTAAGGTGAGGGTGATAGGCTGGAGTGGGGGTGGGGGTGGAGATGTCAGGAAGAAGATTGCAGGTTAGGAAGGCGGTGCTGAGTTCGAGGGATTTGACTGAGACAAGGTGGGGGGAGGGGAAATGAGGAAACTGGAGAAATCTGAGTTCATCCCTTGTGGTTGGAGGGTGACTAAGCGGAAGAGGAGGCGCTCTTCCTCCAGCCGTAGTGTTGCTATGGTCTGGCGCTGGAGGGGTCCAAGGACCTGCATGTACTTAGTGGAGTGGGAAGGGGAGTTGAAGTGTTGAGCCACAGGGTGGTTGAGTTGGTTGGTCGGGGAGTCCCAGAAGTGTTCTCTGAAACATCCACAAGTAAGTGGCCTGATATAGAGGAAGCTACATCGGCCTGATCTCCAACATCTGCAGTCCTCACTTTCTCCTACAGTCACAACAGCCATCCTATTTGTGCCAAACATGACTCCAGCTAGCTGAGAGTTAACCCTGAGAAACAGATTTTGATGCAATATCTGATGTGTGTTTTCTATTGTGCCATTACTGATATATATTGTGTGAAAAATTATTTTCAGTTTATTTTGTTTATTTGTTGCTGAGAATTCCTTCCCTACAGTTTAGCATGCAAATGAAAAATGAAATATCAGTTAGTAAAATTAAAAATTATTCCAAGCCTCTGAGGTAATTTTTAAAATAGTAACATATCCAGTAATTGCAAGTGTTTTATATTATCTTTGCCACAAAGAAAAATGCCTATTTCCTTAAATGTTTTTGACATGTGGAAACGTCCTTTGTCAAAACAGTGAAAACTGGAGCAAAAACCTTATATTATTAATCTGAATTGACATGCAATTCTCACTATAAAAGGAAAACTCTTTACATATGCTGGCTCATATTTGCTCAGCCTTGGCTTGTGGGTACCATCATCTCTGAGTGAGAACGTTGTATATTCAAGGATAACTGTAGAGCCTTGGGTTCATGATTTCAGTTGACTCTCCAGTGCTAGCTATGGCTTTAATGCACTGTGAGAAGCAGGGACAGTGACAGAAATCGTGACCCCTGGTATTGCTCTTGGATCAGGCCTCCCCCCACCCATCATCCGACCTGACCGAAGCACAACAGGCATTCTTGACCATCTGGGTCAGTTATAAACCAGCTCTGATTGACCTTTCTGACACAGTACTTTGTCAAAAGTGTCATTTTTCAGATGACCCAATAAACCTGGGTTCTCAGGTGGACCTAAAAGACTTTGGCACCATTTGAAGTTAGCTCTGATTCTGTTCCAGTATTCTGACAATCATTTATCCCTCATGCTGTAAAACAAATGATCTGATCGTTTACTTAGCTGCCATTTGTGGGATCCAACTATCCAAATTGGCACCTGCATTTTCTACAATAATGACTGTATTTCAAAGTACTTGGTTCTAAAGTTTTTTGGTATGTCTTGAATCTATGGAAGTAATAATGTAAGAACAAGTTCTTTTCCTTTTTTTATTCTTTCATTCTTTTATCCCTTTTCATGTTTAATGTCCCAAAACTGCAGCCTTCTGTCCCAAAGTGGTCTGAGTTAGTTGTTCTCAATGAGATGCCATTTGGGGTTTGACAACTGATCTCTGCATTTGGATTGGATAGTAGGGGATACCTAGGTATATTTCTATCAATGGTTACTCACTTAATATCCAATGTAAGGCTAGAATTTTCCCCTACTTTAAGGTAATAAGGATTATGATAAGTTGGGCAAATAGTTGGGTGCATGCCACTTTAATCTATCTCAGCAATCCAGTGCTGGGCAAGAATTTCCATTAGCTACTTTTTCAACCTGCCAGCAATTAAGACCCTAAGTGATTAATTGGTAGTTACTTAAGGGCCTTAACTTCCCACCAGCTTGATTATTGGCCTTCCCAGCAGGAGATAAAAATGGCTGATATCCCCACCTAGTGATATAACTGCCTGGTTGGGTAGAGGGTGGGGCCTCTATTTGTCTCAGTTGAGGGTAAGGATAAAGGGGTAAAGGAATGGCTGCTAAAGCCAACACCTCAACCTAAATAGAATAGAATTGAATTGAATTTATTGTCACATGTACTGTGGCGCAGTGAAAAGCTTTGTCTTGTAAGCAATACAGGCAGATCACATAATTAAGTAACATAGATGGTAAATAATAGGTAAACAACGACAAAATCAAAAACACAGGTACAGGCGAATGTTAAGAGTTTGAGAGTCCATTCAGTATTCTAACAATAGTAGGGTAGAAACTGTTGCAAAACCAGCTGGTGCATGTGTTCAGTCTTCTTTACTTTCTCCCCAATGGTAGAGATTGTAGAAAAACATTGCCAGCATGGGATGGATCTTTGACAATGCTGGTGGCCTTTCCTTGATAGCGAGCCTGGTGGATGGATTCTATAGATGAGAGGATGGCCTTTGTGATTATCCAGGCCGACTTCACCACTCTCTGTAACCGTCTCTGATCTTGAATGATACCGTTGCCATATCTTACCTCCAGTCACCCCAGCCTCCTCTCCTTGCAACCCCACCCTCAAGACCCAAAAGCAAAGTACTTACCTTTTTACCATTGTATCCCCAGAAGCCTACTGAACTCAGTAGCTGATACTGATTGCAATTAAAATGTTTCCCTTAAAGAAGAACTGATGGAGTATCAGAATCTTGTCAACACATGCTGATCTTATATACCTTACATGCCCACTTTATAGCAGTATTTTGAAACTACGGTGCAATCATTTACATGCTGTCTGGTCTACAGTTGTATTTAAAGGTGTCACAGAACTCCCTATTAAGCAAATCTAGCCAATTGACTTTCAAAGTAAAACTCAAGGTCCACCTTTCCACCACCACTAAAAAGCTGTACTGACAGAGACCTGAGAAAATTCTGGCTGGAATGCATGGAATTCAGTACCTGATTCATTGCACCCGGAGGACCATCAATTCAGTGAAAGACACTCTTTGGTCTTTCCCAAAACTGGTTGGTTTTCCAGTGCAAGGAGGTGACCTCGACTGAGAGTTGCAGACATGCACATTCCAAAGGGCAGGAGAATATGCAGAGAGATATTCTCTTGGGGTAGCTGTTGCCAAGAAATAGTGGTAACAGACTACCATGTGAGGTCTTTCAGCCAAATTACAATGGGGTCCATTCAGTTATCAGACCCCCACCACCACCATGCCTCAAATATATGTAAGTAGTACCTTGCATGAGTAAGAAATGCCTTGGGTTTGTTGGAAAGTCATACTCCAATTTTGTTTGTTTCTCCATATGCAAAGACTGTACAGAACTGTTTTAATGTATATATGTGTGTGCGTGTGTGTATGTATATATATACACACATATATACATGTATATATAGTTTTTATGAATAAACATATGTTAGAAATAAAATAACAGATTCATGCGAAAATATCAGAACAGATTATTTCTTTGTTATTATTTATAGTAAGATAGCAGATTCCAATGGACTGCAAGTTTGTCCTTATTTCATCGGCCATGGGATAGGCTCTTATTTTCATGGGCATCCTGAAGTTTGGCATCATGGTAAGTATTTATACTTTGATTCTCTGAGTTGAAATAATAATTTTCTTAAATGTTTGTAAGGGTCCTTTAACCGAATTGTTGTTTCTTGTTATTTCATAATGTCTTAAAATATAGAATAGAGAGGTTTAAATAAGAATCCAAACAGTTTTTCATATAGCTTACTTATTTCATTTGTCTGCAGGTACGTGTTATAAGCATAATGTTCTGACTTATTGTATTAGATATGAACTCGTGCATAGGCGAAGGTCAAGTCAACTGCAGGTCATCTGCCCACGATATTAATTATAGCAGCACAGTTCCAACTAGAAAGATACTTTTCTGGAACTGGCAATAAGAATATTCTTCCTCACAAGTGTGGTCAACACACACAACTTCCTGGTTTGTTCCTAAAGGCGCAAATGCTCGTACAATTTTGAAAATAACTCTTTACATGATAGGAGCATTGTGTGTACTGTGGGGTTGGGGATTGGCGGGAGCAAGAGACCGTAGTTGCTTTCTGGACACAAGCTAAGATGGACAAAATGATCTTTCTCATCTTGCATTTATTATTTCTGTATCTTCATATCCAAATATGTATTTATTGCCAATTCTCTAAACCTTTACATCTTTCTGAATGTCTTTAACTCTTCTTTAACTTTGTCATTCCCATTATGGTTATGAAACATTTTCTTTGTGTCATCTTCTGCAAGATTGATTAACACAGAAAATTAACCAATATCTGGTGAGTATGTAGCGCATTCTGTATGCATCTCTCATGCAACTAATGTGTCAATATGAAGAAGAGTATACCTATTTCTGTGTTCTATGAAAACTTTTCTGCCTCTTTTTAAAAATTTGAACCTCTGCCCTCACCATTTTATCCTCGTATCTTAATTTGTGTAAATCTACATTTTGAGTCTGCATATTTGAATATCAGAATGTTAATGTTTCTTAAGAGACCAGTTGTTCTGGATGGAAAAGTCAACATACATGTCTATGCATACATCCCAATCTTAATTCAAAGATTTTGAACTTCAAAAATTCAACTGAGCCAAGCTTTGCTTCTGACAAAGGTGAAAGTTGTTGGAGATATGTGAAGATTGAATACAAATATTTGTCATAATAATTTGTGTTTATATAGCACCTGTAACAAAGTAAGTAAAATCCCACAACAAACCTTATCCACAAAATTTGAAATCCAGTCACATAAGGAAATTATGCAATAGGTGTTGAAAGACTTTGTCAAACAGAAATTTCAAGGAGATTTAAAAGAGAATCAAGGCAGAGAGGTTTGGCATGGAAATTCCAGAACTTAGGGTCTGGGCAACGGAAGGCATGACTGCCACTGTTGGGATGAAAACTGGAAGCAGGAATTTAAATTTCTTTTAGGAATTATTACCTTTTAATATCCTTATTACGGTTTAACCCTATTTTAATGCATTGTAAAGCAATTGGGGAAGCATTTAGCCTGCTATGTTTTATTTACACGAATGTCAATAATTAAAACTTCTCTTAAAGATAATAAAAGAAGCCTACTTTTGCTTGATTCAAATCTGATGGTTATCAGAAACAAATATCGGCATGCTTTGCAACTTATGTGAATGTGCTAGCTGCAAAACTATCCACCTTCCATTTTACTTAGTAAGTACAGATCCACTGCAAAAGTTAAATATTTTACCAATTCAACTATTTAAAGATTTTGGTGAAAGCAAATTTTCTCCACCACCATTTTTTTTTTTAGAAACAACAAATATGACACGGATTACACAAAACAACTACAGCTTTAACATAAATACATGAAAGGACAACTTGTCTTATTGCTTTCCATCAGACTAATAGTTAACACCCTTTTCAGCTTTATGAACCAGGTAATGACATTGGTCAAATAACCTGAATCTCATTTGTGAGTGATTAAATAATGTAGAAACAAATGCATTTGTATTGAATTCAGAGAAAATGAACTGTTTAACAAAGTCTTGATTCTCTTTGAGCAAAGCTTAACTTGAACCTTGTTTCCATGATTGGTGTGGAATGAATTTGCATCCTGCTGACGCAAATTGAAATCTTCTGATACAAATTACAATATGTTTACACACAGCAAGCCAGCAACTGTAAATCACAGTAAATGTTATTGGGAAAGCCAGCACATGCATACACTAGAGGCAGGTGAAATCTGTTTACTTAAATGTCTTTGTAAAAAGCAAAATGTGCAGTTTTGGCAATTTAAGAGTTGTATTGTAAAAGCTAATTTGTTTTCAAGACATTTAATAGAAGCCCTCCCCCACAAATCCTTCTGTCACCTCCTGATGAGGACATGTTGAACAGCCTAGCCTCTGCAAAGCATTCTGCATGAAAAATGTGATTCAGCAGCACCTGGCATTTTACTCAAACTTCTAATTACTTTGCTCCAGAACAATATTACATCTACACCCTGGAGATAGGAGATCAGTTGCTGCCTTGTAGCTTACATTGAAGGGAATAGTGATATAGAGATGTAAATAAAAGGAGCTCTATGTTAACTAAGTATTTCTCAATTAATTTAGGATTTTTAAATAATGTTCCAGCTATTCTCATCATATGAATGAAATAATAAAATTATTGCAGAAGGACCTGTAAACTGGACATTAACATTTGTGTTAGATACCTGCACATATGATGTTCATTTTCTGAATTCTATGTTCTGCTTCCCATGAATTGTGTGGAAATCTGAATAAAAACTGGATATGTGTTTTTCTTGCTTTATTAATGACACAGTAGAATAAACTGCAATATACTTTGATTTACCCTTTAGAAATGAATGATTGTATAACCTATTGTAAACACATGCAAGTAATAGAGTAATGTTTTGAGAAGGAAGAGACCATTATTCTTTCTAGTCTAGCCATCTAAGCTTTACTGTTAGTCTAAAACTAATAACTTTTGTGTCTGTTGTGGTTGATTATATCATAATGTATGAACAGAATTAGACTCTTTGGCCCAACCAGTCTGCTCCATCATTTGATTGTGGCTACTGTGCTTTCCAAACCCATGACCACTGATTTCCTTACCAATCAAGAACCTGGCTATCTCTGTCCTAAATACGCTCAGTGACTTGACCACCACAACACTCTACGTCAATGAGTTCAGCAGTACATCTCTGCTCTTATATTCTAGCCGTCTTAAAATGTATGTTAACGTGGCATTTAACTTCCTAACTGCTAACTGAACCTGTATGTTAACCTCAAGAGAATCCTGGGATTCTCAAGTCCCTTTCTGCTTCAGATTTCCAAAACCTTTCCCCATTTGGAAAACAGTTCATGCTTCTATTCTTCATATCAGAGTGGATAACCTTACACTCACCAACATTCTATTCTCTCTGCCACCTCTTTGTCCTCTCTCCTAGCCTGTCCAAGTCTTTCTGCATCCTCCCTGCTTCTTCAGCACTATCTGTTCCTCCAACTATCTTTGTTTCTTTGCAAACTTAGTAAAAATGTCCTTAATTCCTTTGTCCAAATCATTAATGTATAACGTTGGTCATTGTCCCAACACGGACCTCTGAGGAACTCCACTAGCCACTGGCTGCTATCCTGAAAAAGACCTCTTTATCTCCATTTACTGTCTTCTGCCAGTCAAACAATCCTCTCTCCATGCCAGTACCTTGCCCTGTCGCCATGGCCTATTATTTAGCAGCCTCCTCTGTGGCACCTTGTCAAAGGCCTTCTGGAAATCTAAATAGATCACATCCACTGGCTTTCCTTTGTCTAACCTGCCTAATTACCTCCTCAAAGAATTCCAACAGATTTGTCAGATATGACCTCCCTTTTACAAAGCCATGCTGACTTAGCACTTCCAAGTACGCTGCAATCTCATGCTTAATAATGGACTTTAAAATCTTGCCAACTACTGAGGTCAGGCTAACTGGCCAATAGTTTCCTGTCTTCTGCCTCCCTCCCTTCTTAACAGGAGTCTTACATTAGCCATTTTTCAAACTTCTGGGACCCTGCCTGACACCAGTGATTCTGGAAAGACCACCACCGATGCCTCTACAATCTCCTTAGCTATCTCCTTCAAAATTTTGGAATGATGTCCACCTGTCCAGGTAATTTCTCCACCCACAGACTTTCACCTTGCCAGCATCTTATCCTTAATAATGGCCACTAAACTCACCTCTGTTCTCTGACTGCTTTGAAGTTCTGGTATGCTGCTCGGGTTTTCTGCTCTGAAAATGGATGCAAAGTACCTCTTCAGTACCTCTGCTGTTACTAACAATATCTCATCCGTTTCTTTTTTTTAAAGCTTTCCATGGTTTTCTTTTTCATCTTCATTACAGTTAATCAATTTCCTAAATTTTGGGCTTTGCAGCAGGTAGCAAGATAATGCACTCACTGCTGAAGTTAGTATCACATATAAATTTAGCAATCTTCCAGGTGAGAATTTCACCTCTGTTGTCGTGCAGTGGTTATTGCAATTGATTATCACATTCATTCCTGCAGAATTCTCAGCAAAGAGCTAGGATGATGTCATTAAAGGGTTTGCACAGAGACACAACTAGAAATAAAGCAGCATTAAAATAAAATTATTTCTTAAAATAGTTCCAAGTTCAGTATTGGAACAGCGATGAGGCAAAGTTATAAGCTAAAATATTTGGAGAAATCCTCTTTCAGAAAATAATTTATTTAAAAAATTAGCTTTGAAAATCACTAATTACTAATTTAGTAGCACTTCACAATTATAATTTTAATTAGTTCTGTTGTTCATCACATTTTATTAATCCCATCACTATTAGAACCCGGTTATAACTGATCTAACAAGACAGTTAGAGAAGTACATGAATAGGAATGATTTGGAAGGATATGGGCCAGGAGCAGGCAGGTTGGACTAGTTTAGTATGAGATTATGTTCAGCATGGACTGGTTGGACTGATGAGTCTGTTTCCTTGCTGTATGACCCCATTACTCTAAATCATTTCATGGAATTCTGACAGTGACATGGGAATGGGAATTTGTTTTCACTGATGTCAGTAAGTACTTTTTCTGTGAGAAGTGATAGTGGGGTAGAGTGATAAATGCCAGTGCAACCTATGACAGAACACTGACTGTCAATAGCAACTTCAAGATCTCTGTGGTAATCTACATATGTGCTAAAGTTGTGTTCAGTTTCAGGTCGGTAATGAAGTCAACCCAACCTACCAGTCCTCAGCAAAACAGCATATTTCTATTTTTCTTTGGCCCTTAGTGTCTCTTAAAGTCTACAGTTTTATGCATGATTTTTTTTAAAATTCAAATCTGGAAATCTTGGAAATTTGAGAAAAATACTTCAGCGTGTCCCTCTTCTTCCTCTGACAGTCAAGTTGCAGGGTGGAAAATCTTTTCATATATTTCAGAACTCTTAGCTCTGGAATTTGCCATGTTGTTTTCACTGGATTGTTTCCAGTAGCACTGTGTATTATGGTGGCCAAGACTGTATTCAGAACTACAAATAGGGGATCATTAAGGTCAGATGTAACTTTTTAACATTGCCTCCTATGACAAATCACACCTTAGGTATACATCTCAAAATTTTATTTACTTTCTTGACCAACAATGAACATCGAGCTGACAGCTTTAAAGACTTGGCCGACAAAAGTCCTCGATTTCTTTCTTGCTTTGTTACTTTAAGTTGTTGAGGTAGTCTCTAAAGATCCAAAGGATTTTAACAGATCAGATGTTTCTGCTTTCTGATTGCTGTAGAAATTAATGGTGATGTCTGTTTTGATTTTAAAATGTTTATACTGATTTCACAGTGAGTACAGTGCCAAATTCACAATGGTGCCAATTTTATATTATAATATTGCTAAATTGCAAGTTGGCACTATACTCCATGTTGGCCTGACCCACCATGTCCAACTTTGAATACGTTTTGTTAACTACAGTATAATGCAAGAAGTTGAACGTTCATAAGATAACTATTCAGAGTAATTTTGAGATGCCTGTGTTTTTGTGTATTGTGTGAGGTTTCTATTTTATTAATCTGTTATATTTTGTGAAATGGACATTCAGACTATATTTACAATCTCAATCAATTATTCCTGTTATTCCAGATTTTCTGTCTCAATTGTCCTATGCTGTTCTATATTTATTGATCTTTATGTGAAGGACTTCAAAATGCCAGACTTAAATTTGCATTGTACCAGTTTAATCTGCTTTCATGATTTATCAAGATAGATTTCCATATTTAGCTTTTCTGTACTATTCATGATCATGTACTTTAGTGAGTCCCTCTCTTAATTACCACCTTTCAAAGATAAAAAAAAACTAAGTTTCTCTTATTGATCATATTAACATTGGGGATTAACATCATGACTCTCCTGCAACACTTCTAGGGTGCCTTCTTTTTGTATCCGTGACTAAAATTGTACTTAGGATATGTTAAAACAGAGCATTGTATAACATAGGATTATAGCCTCCAAATTGCACTCCATTAATTTAATTAAAAATCACACAGCACCAGGGTTTAGTCCAACAGGCTTATTTGGAAGTACTAGCTTTCAGAGCGCTACTCCTTCATCAGGTAGCATTCCATTAATTGAACAATACAGTTCAGCATACTTGTTTCTATATTTATTACAGTGATGAAATTACTGGGCATACTGCACCAATGGCAGGACCTGTAGGAGCATTGATATACAGAGTGATCTTGGGGCAAAAGTATATGGTTCCTTGAAAGTAGCAAAGCAAATGGATGGGTTGGTAAAGAAGGCATGTAGCTTGCTTGCCGTCATTGGTTGTGGCATTGAATATAAAAGTGGGCAAATCATGTTGTAGTTGTTTAAGACTTTAGTGAGGCCACATTTGGAATATTGTGTGCAAACTCCACATTGTAGGAAAGATACGGAGGTTTTGAAGAAGGAGTAGCAGAGGTTTACCAAAGTGTTGCCTGGTTTGAATGTGTTAGCGAGAAGGAGAGTTTGGAACTTGGATTGTTTTCTCGATAGCATCAAAGGCTGAGGGGTGACCAGATAGAAGAATATAAAATAATGAGGGGCATTGATAGGATGGATAATCAGAGTCTTTTTCCTAGGGTGAAAATGTCAAATACTAGGGGGGCATAGGTTCAAGGTGAAAGGGAGCAGGTTTAAAGGAGATGTGCAAGGAAAAGTTTTTAATAGAAGAAGTTAGATGCCTGGAATGCACTACCAGGGCAGATAGTAGAAGTAGGTAGATTAGCAAAGTTCAAGAGATATTTAGACATACACATAAACAGGCAAGGTATGGAGTGATGCAGACCATATACTGACAGGTGGAATTTGTTTAGACTGGCATCATGGTGGGCCAAAGGGCCTGTTACTGTATTGTACTGTTTTGTTTCAACATCATTGAAAGACATTTGTTTGCTAATCTGCAGTGAATTTATTGTGCTAATAATCTCTGCTGTTAGGTTGTTTAAGAGTTTATTTTGTAGGTCTCTTGGCTAACTCTTCAGATGTATCTGTTTTCCTTCTTTGATGTTATCTGAGAATTTTATCAGTCTGAGCTCCTGAATCAAGTTTGTTAATATAAACTAGAAACACTTGGTGGTGGTACGCTACATACACTTCTTCTGTGCATTTTGACATTACTACCAGATGTGTGCAAAACCATTGGAGTACAATAATTGATGGCTAAGAATGACATTTAGTGTGCCTTTGCATAACACCAGTGTTGCTGTTGGCGGATGCATATTTGTTCTCCTGTATCATCACAGCGTACTCCTGCCACGGCCATCCGTTAATTACAAACAACTTAACATGCTGAATAAAACAGGATTATGCTCTTCTTTTACAGAAAACTAAATACACTACCAAAAATCGGATTTCTACAGATCCTCATAGGTCTAAAAAGGCCAGAGTTTGATGTTTATTAATTGTAGAATGCATCAAGGAATATTGCTCATCAGAACAGGAGTTTCTTTTTAAACAAATGTACAGACAAGATGGCATTCAGGAGAAATGAGACTTCTCTGCTGATTCACATTGGCCTTAATTTAGCTTCCATACAGAGTCTAAAGAATTTAGAAACTATTAAAATAGTTATTTCTTTTTCTTTAGATTGGCTTTGATGTTGTGTGCCTATTTATTTTCTTGTCAATTTGCCTTCTCCTTCAGTCCAAAAACCAGTGAAGTGCCCAATAATTGGAAGGGGGCTAATGTTATGCCATTAGTTAAGAAAGAATGCAGGTAAATAGCTGAAAACCACACACCAGTGAGCCTAATGTCTGTGGTGGGTGACTTGTTAGGGAGGATTCTGAGCGACAGGATTGATAGGCATTTGGAGAGATAAGGACTCATTTCAGAAGTCACCATGGCTTTGTGCATGGGAAATTGTGTCTCATGAGTTTATTTGAGATATTTGAAGGGATGACCAAGAAAGTAGATAAGGGCAGTTATCTACATTTACTTTAACAAGCCTTTGACAAGGTACTGCATGGTAGGTCATTGAGTAAAGTTAAATTGCATGGAATCTAGGGAGAGCTAGCCAATTGGATATAAAATTGGCTTGAAGGTAGAAGACAGATGGTGATGATAGAGGGTTGATTTTCAAACTGAGGGCTGTGACCAGCGGTGTGCCACAGGGATCAGTGCTGGATCCACTGTTATTTTGATTTCTGGATGAGAATTTAGAAGGGGTGATTAGTAAATTTGTAGATAACACAAGATTGGTGGTATAGTGAACAGTGAAGAAAGTTATCTGGGAATACATTGAGAATCTTGATAAACTGGATGGTGAAAAAGGCTTTCAGCATACTTGCGTTCATCAGTCAGTGCATTGAGTATAGGAGTTGGGACATCTTGTTACACCTGTACAAGATATAGGTAACTGGGCACCGTACTACAGAAAGGATATTATTAAACTAGAAAAAGTGCAGAAAATATTCACTAGGATGCTACCTGGACTGGAAGGTTTAAGTTATAAAGAGATGCTAGATAGGCTGTGACTTTTTTTTCCTGGAGCATAGAAGATGGAAGGGTGACCTTATAGACATCTATGAAATTATGAGGTAAATAGGTAACAGCTTCTTTCCATGTAGGGAAGTCTAAAACTAAAGGGCATAGTTTTAAGGTTAGAGATACAAAAGGGTCCAGTGGGGCAATCTTTTCACACATAGCGTAGTGAGTCTCTGGAACTGGCTGTCAGAGGTAGTATTGGAGACGGTACAATTTTGTCATTTAAGGAACATTTGGGCAGGTACGTGGATCTTAGCATCTTAGAATCCCTACAGTGTGGAAACAGGCCTTTCGGCCCAACAAGGCCAACCAACCCTCCGAAGGGTATCCTACCAAAACCCACTCCCCATTAAACTACATTTACCCCTGACTAATGCACCTCACCTACACATCCCTGAACACTATGTGCAATTTAGCACAGCCAGTTCACCTAGCCTGCACATCTTCACAACCTGGATGGGAGAGGTATGGAGGGATATGGACTAAATCCAGGCAAATGGGACTAGTTTAATTGTGAAAATTGGGTGGCATGGACAAGTTTGACTGAGGGGCCTGTTTCCATGCTGTAAACCTCCATGACTCTATTGATTCTTTGCTGGGACACAGTTCCTCTATTACCTCACCCAATAACTCAAGCATGTTCTAATTTTAGCAGAATATCCTAATGTGGAGGAAGTTCCAGTGAAATCTGCACAAACTCACTCCAAACATGAGCTTGTCAGCAGTTACGAGGAGCAAGAACACTGGCTCATTTTACTTCAGAATTCAGCCTAAAAGTTCCCTCCTTAACCTGAGGGTAAACTGACATCCTACCAGGCCAGGCACTAGTGACTTTCCAACTCATGTCACCTGACTCAAACCTGGGAATTTTCAACGTTGAGTACTTTTCTAAAATCAGTGGTTGTAGGTGAACATTGTCCAAAAATACAGCTCTTAATACAGCTCTGTTTTCAGCCATGTTATATATTTATATATGTTTCCCCTCTGTATATTCCTACATAGTGACTATTGGCAGTTTAACTAGTTAACTAAGCTGAAAAACAGTAGACACAGTAGACCAAATTGTCTCTGACATAGTGTAGAAATCTCTGACGTGAGGACAGTTGGAAGGATAGCTTGCAGACCTGTATGAAAATTTACAGCGCTTAAGGAGACCATCTGGCTCATCATGTCTAGTTCAGCTGTTTGGAAGAGCTGTTCTGTTAGTTTCATAAGACTATTAGATTATAAGACATAGGACCAGAAGTAAGCCATTCAGCTCAGTGAGTCTGCTGTCCCATTCAATGAGATCATGATTGATCTGATAATCTCAACTCCACTTTCCTGCTTACTCTTCATAACCCTTGATTTCCTTACTGATTAAAATACTATGTCAGCCTTGAATATATACTTAACAACCCAGCCTCTACAGCCCTTTGTGATAAAAATAATTCCATAGAATCATTACTGTCAGAGAGAAGAAATTTCTATTCATCTCTGTCAAAAATGGATGGCCCCTTATTCTGAAATTATGCCCCCTGGTCCTAGACTCTCCCATAAGGGAAACAGCCTTTTCACATCTGCCCTGTCAAGTCCCTTAAGAATCCTGTATGTTTTAATAAGATCACTTTCTTGTTCTTCTGTATTCCAGTGAGTATAGGCCCAATCTACTTAACCTCTCCTCTTGAGGTAGTCCCTCCATGCTCAGCTTCAGCTGAGTGCCCCTTCTCTGAATTGTCTCCAATGCCAACATATCTTTCCTTATTTGAGGGGCCCAGAACAATTTACAGTATTCTAGCTGTGGTCTGACTAATGTCTTGCATAGTTTTAGCAAGGCCACTCCATTTTTATACTCCATGCCCTTTGCAATAAAGGCAAACATTCTATTCACTAAACCTGTTACCTGCTGAACTTGTGTGCTAGCTTTTTATGATTGATTCAGTTCCCTCCTTAAGGCCATTGTGGGTCAACCAACAGCATGTGGGCTGTAGCAGGTCAAGAAAAAAGCTCACCATCACTTTCTCAAGGTAACTAAGGACAGACACCAAATGCTGGCCAACCAACTTTGCCCATGTCCCAAGAGTGAATTAAAAAAAAGACAACTCCAAATATCTCTGTTTCATGGTTGTCTGCAGTCTTTCTCCATTTAAGTAATATTCAACCCCTCTATTCCTATCAAAGTGCGTAATCTCACATTTGCCCACATTATTGTTCCATCTGCCAAGATTTGCCTACTCACTTAACCTATATATATATATATATATATATATATATATTTATATATATTTATATTTATATATCCCTGTGCCCTCTTTGGGTCATTCTCAGCACTTGCTTTCCTACCTAATTTTGTATCATCTGCAAACTTGGCAACAGTGGAGGAGGCTCGAAGGGCAGAATGGCCTATTCCTGCACCTATTGTCTATTGTTTACTTTCCTCATTCAAGTCATTACTATATATTGTCAATAATTGCCTTTCCCTTATGCTTTTCCCATAGCCCTTTCCAAGTATTTTAAATTCCTTTTTGAATGTTACTGTTGAATTAGCTTCCGCATCACTTCAGGCAATATATTGTAGCACACAACTTGCTGTGTAAAAAAAACAGTCCTAATTTTTCCATCTTATTCTTTCACAATTTGTAGAATAGAATAGAAATCAGATTAATCTAATCTTAAAAATTTGCTTTGGATGTTTTAATGAAATAGTGTATGGTTATGGTCAAAGTATTTAATTGCTTAAATTATGTTTACATCTTTAGATTTGACGCTCTCCCAGCAAAAAGTGCATTCTTATTAAAACCAGCCTTCAACAGTTGGTTGATTTAGGCCCATTTTTGGAATTAGTTGTCCAAATTATAAAAATAAAGATGAATATTCATTCAATACAGGCTTTATCGTCCACTGCTTAAAACAATCCTGTTACTTACCAAATAAAGGTATATTGCTGAAATTGAACCATTTGATTATGTTTAATGCAAATTGCACAAGAAACCATAAGGCCAAACAAAGGGAGCTATGTGGTTTAAATAAGGATGTTTTAAAATTCAATTGTTTATTATTTTGTTAATACAAATGAGGAGAGGAGAAGCATTTGTTTATTTATCCTGTTTGAATAGAGCATTTTCCATAATCAACTGTTTTCTTATTAATAAATGTGAAGTTCTTTTGAAATACATACGTTATAAAATGAATCCATATGCTTTGTTATGAGAAGTTTCATATAACAATCAGAAAATTAACCGTTGAATTATCTTATGCAAACTAAGCATTGCAGTTCAGGTTGAGTGATATTAATTCATACACATTTGAATACAAATCTCTGTAAGAAAGGTCACTGGACTTTTCGTTAACTCTACTTTCTCTCCACAGATGCTGGCAAACCTGCTGACTTTCTCCAGCACTTTCAGTTTTGTTTCAGATCTTCAGCTATTTGTTTTGTTACATGAATACAAATTAGCATGTTTAGATTGTAATTTTACAAAAGGTCCTTATTCATTACTAAACAGGTGTAAATAGACCTTAGATAAATGCACTGAAGCTAGGAATACTGCAGTGAGTAACTCACCTCCTGACTCCCCAAAGCCTGACCACCGTCTACAAGGCACTTATAGTACTCCTAACTTGCCATGGATGAGTACAGCCCCAATGACGCTCAAGAAGCTTGACACCGCAGGACAAAGCAGCCCACTTGATTGGCACAACATCCACAATCATTCATTCCCTTCACTGCCCATGCTCAGTAGCAGCAGTGTGTACTATCTGCAAGTACATTGCAGAAACTCACCAAAATCCTCGAACAGCACCTTCTGAACCCATGCCCACTTCCATCTAGAAGAACAAGGGCAGCTGATATATGGGAACACCACCACCTTCAAGTTCCCCTCCAAGTCACCCACCATTCTGACGTGGAAATATATCACTGTTCCTTCACTGTCATTGGATCAAAATCCTGAATTCCTTCCCTAATGGTATTGTGGATCACCCCACAGCAGGTGGACTGCAAAGGTTTAAGAAGGCCCCTCATCACCCCCTTCTCAAGGGCAAATAGGGATGGGCAATAAATGCTGACCAGGCAGCAATCCCTACATCCCACAAATGAATTTTTAAAAATGAATTAAGAACTTTCAGCATTGTACATTGTTAGTCTTGATATGCCTCTCAGATCACCAGTGTACGTACCTGAATAAGCTTTGTTTCTGCCTTTACAACAGCTAATACCAATGACCTGATGATGGAAGAGGGAATGACATTTACAATAGGTAAATATTGTCATCACTGCAACTGATAACTGTCACTATGTTATCTGCCCATTGGAAATGTATCTTGTGCACAAATCTAAAATTCAGTAAACTGCTTTATCTTTCTGAGTCTATTTAAGCTCTACAACTCTGATTAGGATGAAATTAATGTAGATTATAACATGTTTATCTGCCATAATATTTCTTAATAATTAAAAATTGGATTTGATTTTACAATTATTAAACATTAATTTGCTGGTGAATGTTGTAAAGTAATTCAGCATGGTTTTCCCTATTTTTAAATGTTTTTTTAGAATAGAATATTTTGAGTTGATGCTTGTGATTATCACAACCTGTTCACGTGAGTGGATAGTTTAACCATTTTTATCACTTTTTCCAATTACTTAATTAGCAATTTTAATGTTTATATGTAATCAATATTTTTGGTAAGGTTATAAAAATGTGAAGATCGAAAAATGACCATTAATTCATTGAAGCTCAACCCTTTTTATAGATTAAGGGGAATCTGATTAAGATGATTAACATGATCAAAGGAGTTGATAGGAAAGCGGAAAGAAACTATTTCCACTGATGAACGAGTTCAGAGCAAGAAGGTATAACCTTAAAATTAGAGCTAGTCATTTGAAGGAAGATGTGGAAGTCTGGAACTCTCTCCTCACAGTAGCTATTGAGACAATTGAGAAATTTTCAAAATTGAACTTAATAGAACTATGATAGGAAGGGTACTATGGGTTGCCGAACAAAGTCAGGGAAAAGGAGTTAACCTGTAAGTCAGTCATAAGCAACTGAATGGCCTACTCCTGTTTCTATGTTCCTAGAGTCCTGTCTTTCTTATTCAACTATATTTTATACATCGATGTCTGGCAATTTATCTGGTTTGGCTGAACTGAGGCCATTACATTGCAACATACACCCATTAACCATTATAATGTCATGGACACGGCATGGAAAAAAGTCAAAATTCAGACAAAAAAAGCAGCCAGGAGAACTACTTTACATTGATTTAGCATAAAATGCTAAAATTAGTTCTAAATCTTTTAATAAACTAATGAATATGAAACAATTCATCTAATGTACTTTGACTAACCTTAATACTTTATCTCTCAAGTTCTGCTTAGAACTTGTATCAAATATTTATCAGGCACTAAATAAAGAAGTCTGCTTTAACTTTATTTCTCACTTTATTTCCCCTGGAGTCCTACTTTTCAGATGGACTATTTTAAGTCTTTCAGTTCTACTACTAAATTTATCATTTAAACTTCTGTTTCTCTAACCACATTTTTCCTTTGTTAAGCTGTACTTGAGTAACCGTAAAAGAAAATATATTTGATATAAGTGACTCCATTTCCTGTGATCGATGCCGAACTCCTGGTGTATATTATCTGAATTCTAGAGCCAATTCTCATGGAAGGATCCACGGAATTCAGAATTTTGCAGGACGGCTGGACTGCACTGTCTGCTGATGGCCTTAGGTACTGGTGTTAACTTTTTAGATAACTTTATTTTAGTAATTATGTTTTATCTTACCAACAGTTGCTTTCAGTAATTGTCTTTTCAATATAGTCGATATATTATTTTCCAAGTACCGTGCGTATTAAATTTGCTTAAATGTTGTTATTTTTAAGATCAGCACAGTTCGAACATACTATAGCAATTACATCAAAGGGAGCAGAAATTTTAACCAAATTGCCGGAGGAAGATGCAGAGTAAACAGGAAGACCAGAGACCCCTTGCAGATGCAGCAATGATATGCCTTATATCCAGAGTGTTTCAAGACGGCACTGCTAACGTCGCTGGTGGACAGTCTTCTCTGCAGGACGGACATTTGTCGCATTTGGTGCTTCTCCCCGTGATAGTTTTGTTTTTCTTGAAAAACCATATTTGCTGCATCGTTTTAATAAATGTTTTGAAAACAATGATCCAATAAATGTGTTCTGTGCATTGGTGCCAGAATTGCAGCTGGTCGGACAAATCTGTACTGTCCCCTTCCAGTGGTGTAGCGCCTGTTCAAATGTGTGGAGATTGATGTGCTGTATTTTGTTTGCTGGTGGAAATGAAGGGACCATATGAAACGATTTAAACAACCAAATTACAGCGTTACCTAGTCGCCTATTAGAGTTTGAGTTTGAAAGCTATTTTTCAAGAAAACTGTAACTTCTGCTTACACTTAACTGAAGAACTGGTCTCGTGTTGCCTCAATAGTGAAAGCAGGCTTCCTTTTATTTACGCTAAACCAGAAAAGAAAGTGTAGAGCAAGGACAACCGTACTGGTGTTTACAAACTACAAATTTACATCATTTACCATTTGGTCGATAAGGATAATACCGAGATGGATATAACTCTTTCGAGTCGAAAGACTGGAGTCGAAATTGTGTAACGTGAAAAGATGGTCTAATTTATCTACTTGCTATCTTCCATGTGTATCATATGAATGGGTGCATGAATATCTTGAGTTAATGGCCACAGGGACTAACTAGTTGAAAACTTTGCATCGTGAGGTATGATGGTTATCATATCGAAATGAGTAACAGAGTTGATATACTTAGGTTTTCAAAGAATATATATAAATATTGTATTGAAATGTGACTTTCAGCGCACAATTATTTTCTCTATGACAGAGAATCTGCAATGAAGGTGGTCATGACGGAATTTGTTTGGCAGTATTTTTTAGAGAATGGGATGGCAAATTCATTTCACATACACTATATGGGGTTTTCAGGAGTGCGTGTTAAGTGTGATTTGCTGCAATATAAAGAGTTCTGAATATAAGGAAGACAGATAAAGAAATAATTGGTGGATAAATAAGACAGAGCCGGTATGTTTGTATTTGAATCGCCATCACTTTCACTTTGTAATGAAATTCAATATGGTCCTCCAGTTATCAAGTGCCTGACTTTTGTATGGTGGACGTTGTCACTGTATCGTTACGTTTAATATTATAGCTAAACCCTTCAAACGCTGAAAGAACATTTTCTGTACTTCGAAAATCAATCGGGATGTGATCTCGGCTGGAGTTTTTAATCCGCATTTTTCAGTTTTATTTTGTAAAAATGCACCAAAATTGAATAATTAATTTCAGGAATCGCTAGTCCTAGACCCTGGCTGTTGAAATTTCCAATGTTCGCTCTGCGTATAAAATAATGTTAATCTTAAAAAGAATGATTTAAATTCCTATCACTTTGATGTACCTAGAGGTGGCATTTAATACCTGTTTTGGTCAGTGAGCAGACACACCAAACTGTATTTTAATTCCAAGAAACATGTAAATATTATCACTGACCCTAATTATGACGTTTAGGGATTTGCCTGCTATAAACCCAACCCCTGCCGCATCGGAGAGAATGGAATTGTAAACCTTACAGCATTTCAGTCATTGATCATTCGATATATTGTGTGTGCTACATGTTTAACTTAGTATTTTGTAAAATCCCAAGTATTCTGAATAATACTGTACTGTTTTTTTTAGCAACCAAAATTCAGTAAAGACTGAAACAAAATCAGTGATTACTGAAAGAGGGGAACGTTTCTCGTGAAAGCTTTGCTTAAATCTTAAAACTTGCTAGCCATAAACCGGAAAGAGCGAATGCCTTGGGTACACATCATCGTTGAAGTGGAAAACAGTAACTGTAGCCAGCAGGAAAATAATCAGCGATTACTGTGCGCAAAATGGTTTGGCGATTTCTCCTTGCCACTGTCTTACACTTTATTTGCAGGTTCTCTTTCATGGGTTAAAATTGTCTCGTTGAAAGTTTACGCCATTTTGTTTCCAATTCCTGTGTGTACTCATTGCCGTCATTTTTATTTATTAGGAGGAAGAAATCGAATCATTTTTTTCAAACCAAACATGACTTCATATTTTATTTAGCTAGAAGTTGTTTTGTAATATTAATCCTTTTTACGGCTCGGCTAAAGGTCATAAAAGCATAAATCTATCGAAATGAGACTTGTCACTTAAATTGTGTATGTAATTAAATAATTAATGATAGTAACACGCAAGAAAAGTTATATCTTGTGTTTAGGTATTTGTTAAACGCTGAATGTTAGAGATCATACGTAAGATTGTGTTCTGTTTGCTCTGAAAAACATCTATTTGCAAGTGAGTCTGCTAGTCTTCTTCGGCTTACTTGTGATTATGAGAACAAGCAAAATTTTACAAGTGCTCCTATATTGAACATACTTTTGATGTTATCAAAACAGCACTGTGATTAACAGCCCTCGGGGTCAGACATTAATTGGTCAGCGATCATACAGAGAAAGAAACACAACACGTTTAAAGTGTGACTACAATGCTTCAATGCATCCCTTAAATGTGGAGATGTGCACTTTAGATTTTTGCTCGCTTTAACAAACTTGACAAAATATATATTCGTGCTGTTGGGATTCGTGTGGCATCTGGAGACAATCACACACACGTCGGAAGAATTAAGTTAAGATTGTCACGTTAGCCCCGAGTGGATTTCAGAGCAGATTAATTCTGCCTGTTTACAAGATCTTTAGATAAAAATGTCTCTGTTCATTTTAAATATTAGAGGAATTGAACCAAATCGACACCTAAACTGTTGGTGGTGTAAGTTTCATCTGAAACAGGTGCTGTGTTCTTTCTGTTATAGCTGACGGTAGATTCGGAGACAGGTTTCTTCCATCTAGCTCGAGCATACTTTGAAATCCTTGCTAAGATGCAGTCATATTCTACCTATCCTCCAAGTTACCACAACATTGACTTGTTATACCTGTTACACTTGTTATACCTGTAACTGGGTCTATCACTTGTAATTCAATTAACAAATGAATCAAATCAAAATTTATTTTTTAAAAAACGATGAATTTGCTGCGATGTTTCAAATTATATTAATGTTAATTTAAGTAGTTTATTGTACCATTATTGAAATGTGTATAATCAAATATGTAAGAAAATAAGGGTTTTAATTGAGCATGCAAGTTTCGTAGCTAGGCGTTCTCTTAAGTTTGGAAAAATTTATAGCTGTGTTTTTTTGGCCTGTTGACTCTTAAATTGATATATTTACACATTTTTCCCTTCCTGTAAATAAAACTCACACTAATAAGCTTCATTGGCAGCGAGAGATGTTGAATATGCCTGCAGTACAAATATTTTTATGAACCTAACACATGAATAAATATGCATATCAATTTGCGGAGCCGCAATTTTAGTGCCTAATTGGCTTGGCCAAGGACAGACTTTCTCAAAATACAGAATAGACCTAAACAGTTGATTATAATTAAATATTTCATTCAGGGCTGGGCACTGTTTCTGCAGCTGACATGTAAATTTTCATGGTCAATCTTTCAGTGTTTTATTGCAGTTCTCAGTCAGTGACGTTAAGTGAAGCAATGGGCTGGTACGTGAAAGAGTTTTCACTTACTGTTAATGTTCGAGAAATTTATTAACAGCGGGACAGCGAACATCTGAATTCATAGAATCTTTTGAAATTGTTGTTCAGCAGCAGGCAATTACTTCATTGTTGCTGAGAAAGCGGTGTCATTTATTTCCGCAACCTATTCAATAAAATGCTAAAACATATTTTTCTTCAATTTGAAGAAAACATGCATTTCCTCCAAGTGTTATATTTAGGAATACGAGTTCAAATTGTTGAATTACAGCGAAGTGTGATGTACTGAAGAACAAAATGTGCCACAACTTAGATTGTGTGTGTGTTTCATTTTGAAACGGTTATTTGGATACAACAACAGGAGCGCATTATATTGTGAATTCTGTTTTAGTAACAACCTTCCGAAATAGTTCTTTAATTGATTTATGCAACAGGACCTCCGTTAACTGTGTGCGGTCTGGAGGAGTAAACCTTACGTGCATCGACTTTGTTCCTTTAAAATATTATGGAATGACTACCGTTAGGATTACAAACCAACAGCTACTTAAATCAGGCACTGTCTCAATTATGTGAAATAAATAATTCGGTTTTGTCTCCATAGAAAAGGAGGGAAATCGTGTAAAATAAGTCATGGAAATAAAATGCTTCGAAAGTGTTCAGCACATGTTAAAAATCGACATTTGTTATATAGAGATGACTGTGCGTTAAAATCACTTAAGCTTTAAATACTCGTTATTCCAGATGTATGCATTTGTATTATATCAGCTTTGCCTTATACTTACTGGCCGCCAGCATCTCATCAGGATTCAAATTACACCGTTTATCGCTGTGTGTGAAGTATTTAAACCCGAAAATGCATTTTAAGTACCTTTTATTCGCCCTTCAAACAAAACAGTGCAATTAATCTCCCACATTGAAGTATGCTTTCTAGATATTTTATATCATTCTCAGGTCGCATGTGAAATGCAAAAATCTCCGTGTATCATTAATATGATGCATGATTTTATTTTAAATCTGATGCCCGCACACAGACATCTCTATGCTATAGTTTGGCTCACTTGTTAACGATGAAAGGATTGGATCTTGCAATTGGTGTTAAATATATGGCTAATTATGCGTATGAAAATTAAGCCTCAGAGTTATGCTAATAGGAGCCGCCTTCAGCTGTTTATCAGAGCTCTTGAGACTGGCATTTAATCAAATGAATCAGTAACTGCTGCATATGCACGTGTGGTCTTTCACCGTATCACTTCATGATAGATGCAGTTTTGCTGCATCACAAGCGTTATCTTGTTAAATACTACAGTAAATACTATTTAAGTGAGTACAACGTTCAAGAAACGTTTTAATTCTATATTAGTTGTTGCGCACATGAATTTATTTTTAATTGCGTGTCTTCGTTAGCCTTTACAATGATGGAACGGGACTAGTTCGACCGTTTGCTAGATTGACCACTCTGCCTATGTTTTCCCCATTCGAATTTAGTTTTGAGCAAAGTAAAATCAATGGATAGGCATCTGCTATAATACATTTCAACATAGGAAACGACAACGTTAGGTTAGTTACGGCTTCTTTGTAAAACAAAATTATACCATATTTACGTTGCCAATCTCTTTTTAAGTACAATACCTGATGAACTTTATGCATTTGTATTGCTCCATAAATCCCTAACATCATGAAAGCTTTCATAGGGAGTTACTTTGTGAAGTGCAGCGATTGGTGTTAGGTTGAAAATAATGCATAAAGTTTCTTGTATACCATTCTTTAATACACTGTAGAAGGGCACTCAGTTTTGAAATATTACGTGTAAAATTAACGAAAGCAACATCTTGTAGTTGTCAATACTGTCATTAAAATCATAATATCGTAATTTTTTGGCAGCAGTGTTTTGGATATTTACAATACGGATTACGTGTATTATTGTGCAGCGGTTATGAGTCATTAAAGTCTCAGTTGAGGTCATCAAACTAGGACTTTATAATGTCTGTAATAAACCGTTTCAAAATCGTTTGATTTGAGATGTTAGCCAGAGCGTTGACTTGGAAATGCTGAGAAACTCTCTGGGCCCATCTGTCTGCACGGTTTCGGGCCCCTAGGTCCTTTTGGCTCGGCCAATCAAAACGGCACGTGGTGGAGAGGGACCTATCAGCGAGCAGTATTCCTGAATATTCATCAGCTATCCAGTCAAACCTTTCAGGCGAGTTAGTGTGTATTCACAGCATCATGCCTCGACTTTGTCAACCCCAAAACTCCATTTTCTTATGAATGGAGAGTGAAAAAAATCAGATTCGCTTAAATTGGGATCCTTCTCGGCCGGTGGGAGTAGTGGAAGGAAAAGAAGTGAAGTGACAAGCTGGGAGGCGAACGATGACCATGACTACAATGTCAGAAAACCTCAACAGCCCCGTCTCAAGTAAAGCAGTTTTTATGGAGTTTGGGCCACCAAGTCAACAAATGTCGCCTCCCATGTCTCACGGACATTACTCCATGCACTGTTTACATTCCGCCGGCCACTCTCAACATGACAGCTCCTACAACACTGCTTCATCCTTCTCACGGTCTCTGGGCTACCCCTATGTCAATTCAGTGAACAACCATTCCAGTAACCCCTACATCAATTCAGTGCAATCGTACCAAAACAGCTCGAATCTGGCACACACAAGATTAGAGGACACAGGTAAGAACAACAGAATCAGTCAATTCCTGACTCCTGTAAATTGCTGTAAACTACACGAGGCAGTTTCTTTTTCCCCAGCTGTTTTTGAACAAGCCCGGTGAGGAAATTTGTAGAACAGAAGTTCGCATCATTCTGCTCTGATCTTTGTAATTATTTATTGCGTAATGCTATAAACAATGCATGCAATTATGGGTAATTATACGTAAACCGTCGCTAGTAAAAATAGACAAACTTTTAACTGCTGTGTTAAATACGTTGTTATTCTGTTGTAGGTAATTATGTATTGGATTTGCACTGCTATGTCATTTTTTTTGCCCTTTTTAGGAGCAGAGTCAGATAAAGGTACCGTGGTGGAGAGTGGAGAAGTCAGGTTTAATGGGAAAGGGAAAAAAATCCGCAAACCCCGAACCATTTATTCCAGTCTACAGCTGCAAGCTTTGAACAGACGGTTCCAACAAACTCAGTACCTGGCTCTGCCTGAAAGAGCCGAGCTTGCAGCTTCTCTGGGGTTGACACAGACACAGGTAACAGAGATATTAAACTAAAATGCAAAGCACCTCTGTTCGTTACATCGAATCAAACACACTACCCGAGCAAAACCAGGTATTCGGTCACATAAACCCTGGCAACTACACTTTAACGCAGAGTTCACGAGAAGTATAAGCCAAAACAGCAAACGTGTGCGTTACCAGATATAAATCCAAGTATTTGGTTACACCAATGGAAGTTTGAAGCGTTGCAGTAAAATGCAACTCCAATCCATAAAATGACACAGACATGACGGGACGATTCACATGCACGCACCAACAACCTGCTCATTTCAAAGGCATGCAGTATGGATCCCATATCTTACACCAAACTGTTTGGGAAACAATTTCAACAAGTCACCACAAGAAATACGTCATGTTGCTCAAATTATAACATTATAATTGCCTTCTGTTTTCTGAATCGTTGTCCCCGCCTAGAAGAACCCATCGGTGTGACAGACTATGACTGCTTGGTAAAAGGGATTTATTTTTAATAATTTAGGATTACGTGAGGTAACAAGACATGGGAAAGCATATGCTCGCCACCTCTAATTATAACTTTTCAAAAGTTAGTTTACTATTTAACGTCTTGGATTAGGCTGTTTATAAATATGTGGATTTATTGAAAGTCTTGACCCTTATATTCTTTAAAGTCTTAATGCTTAAAACATGTCTGTTATATTATGCAGGTAAAGATTTGGTTCCAGAACAAGCGTTCTAAGTTTAAAAAGCTGATGAAACAGGGTAATGGTGCATTAGAGAACAGCGCCCTTGCTAATGGTAGGGGCCTATCCGGATCCTCCCCTCCAGTTCCACCCGTCTGGAACCCCTCATCTGCCGGCAAGAGCTCCACAGGGACCCCGGGAAACTACATCCCTAGCTACACATCGTGGTACCCTCCAGCGCACCAGGAATCTATGCAGCAGCCCCAACTGATGTAAGATAACCACCCTCGCCCTGTTTAAGCAAGGACAATAATCCAAGAAAGCAATTTCTGAAGTGCACCATGCCCTTAGCACAGATGTGATGCGGAGCGAGTTCCCAATCCTGCCAGCTGACAGCTCGGCGAAACCTCTCTCAGATCCCGGTTAGAACAGACCGCCAGCACCAAGACTCTGTGGCGTAATCCCTGGGACAGTTAAAAAGCCTTTGTTACAAATTCCTTGTATGCATCCTACTCCAAAAGAGGCAGGCTTTGTATCCCCCATTAGGATTTTGCGTCTGTAATCTGAAGACTGGTTAACACAGCGCAGAATTCACGACAGCAGGAAGTTCTTACTGCACGCGGTCACGGTTTTTTTTGTACATATTATTTAAATATGTTGCACAGATTTAGCGTTTTTTTTGTTTTGTGTGGAGTGTACATGATACATTGTGAAATGGGATCTTAATATTTACCTGTGAAATGCAAATGTGATGCTGAAAAACACTGTGTCTAGCGTTCTAAATGTAAAGGTTTAGTTTTATATTGACAATGTTAACTTATTGCTTTGTATCTTTGAATCTTTGTAAATATATTATAAAGTCCATTCAAGGCAGTAAAATATGATTTTAAATAGCAGCTGTTACATTATGAAAGTCTCGGTGTGCTCATTCCAAGTTCATTAATACCGAACTGCAATAAGGCATTCATTATTATAACACTGATTGCAAACCCCATCTTCTCCGCTTGCATATTACAATAACTAGACAAAGTGATCAAACCTCACCCCCAGTCTGTGAATATCCGGGAAATGGAATGAAGTTTCCAAATTCTTTATCGGACGCTAGCAACTCGCATTTTTATATTTAAAGGAATATAAGCCAAGTGGGTTATCCTAAAGTTACTTTATGATTTTTTTTACCTCGTGTGTAGTTTCATTTTAGATTACTTGCTTGATAGCCTAAATGAAGAAGTCTAAGCTATTATGCTTCCAAATAGTATAATTTCGCTTCGTATCTGACCACCCCTACTGCTCCTGATGTGGGGCCGGATTATGTTGTTACAGTCAAACGTTAGTTTCAGTGTTGCGTCTAAGCTATTCTACTTTAGATTGGACGCAATTATTTTTGCAGCAATTAAAGCACTTACTGCTTTTCAGACTTGTCTATCGCTCTCATACGCTCTTTTATATATTTCTTGCGGCACAGTAAATCTCTTTTTCAGCATTGAATGACAGGAAGCCACTACTGTGTTAACTAAATAATGGTAAGAGAAGCAGGTGCTGCAGGGGGAAAAAAAACCCTGCGGTTTGTTCAGAGTAGTTAAAAGCGCTGTTATTCCTGCGAGGAACAAATTGGAAACTTCAAAGGGACTGTTGTTTGGGAGATGATGGGCTAACTGCGCTTTTTCAGCAACCTGTCCCCGACTCGCTATCATCATCTTTGGGGAACTCGAAAAACATCCATATCACCAAAACTTGTGACCTTTGAGAAGTCATTCAATCAGACTATGTCTCCATTAATCTTCTAACCCAATTATTTCCAGATATGTAGCTACTTCTATTAGTATGTGCCTCTGTGCACACAGTATGCGCTTATCGCCTATATACACGTGAGCCAATTGTCCCAGAGCACAACTAACTAACTCCCAAACTCTCTGGAAATATAATGAAGCAGTGTCACTGTACAAAGTAAACATGGACATGAATGTGTAGAGATTGCACGACGTTTTGATTTTTTTCCAAGAATAATGTACGGGTTCAAATCAGCTTTGCGACAGCATTTTGCTGGTGAATCCTAATGCATACTCACATGGATCGAAGCGGAACTCGTTACACTTGGCAATCTTACCTGTTTTATTTACAATAAATTGATCAGCGCTTTGTTTGAGAATGTTCTAGAAATTAAAAGGCATAGAGATAAATCTAACGTCCAAGTTTACCAATGATATCTTTGGGAAAGCTAAGATCTGCAAAGTGAGGTACGTAACATTTTATACAAAACTTTGCTGAAAGCAAGCGAACAACGAATGAATGTATTCTGCCAAGAGCCCCAAATGCGCATACAGCTGCTTCGAAGAGGCTCGGCATTATTGCACTGTATTCTCTACTTGATTACAAGCCGAGGCCATCAAACGGACTATAATTACAGTAATTTTGGGTTTATTTATTCTAATGTAGTTTCGTATCATTGGGGTAATTATGGGCAATTTTTTCGCCCGGGGAATCTTTGCATTAACAAAAGAGCTAGCAGTGAAAGCCAAATTTGAACAGCATTGAAAAAGAAGCACTAAACTAAAATAGGTGTACTTCCATCTTTGAAATTCCGAACTACGTTTGTCATGAGGTCTGCAAATTGCATGCAGGTGTATAGAATTGTCAATAGGAAACTCTTCAAAATGACTAAGACACAATGTTGGAGTAATGAAGGTGAGAATAAAAGGAATTGCCCAACGAGGGCTCTCTCTTCTCGCCCACTGATCTTCTACCTACAGTACCTTGCTTTAACATTTAATGACTAATGTCATAGAGATGGCAATCTCGTTGCAAAAACAGGCAGATAAACATTACGCAATACACTGTTTAAAAGTAACCGATGTGTTACTGACATGTATTTATAATTTACGCAGCTAGAAACCTTAGATCTATCCTAAGTTTTTTTTTCATTACTCATATTTAGAATTTTTAAGACATCTTTAAATAGTTTGGTTTCTCTTTCGGTCCCGGGAGGGGAAAATCCCTTAACCACCTACAGAAAATTCCAATAAGCATGTTCCATTTTTCAACGGATAGTAATGTATCCAAAAAGTATGCTCGTGGCACCATTCAGCATTAAATATTATTTCAGTTCACGTTATTGTATTCTCCCCAAGATTTTAGCGTGTTAAAGATACATGTTCGTTCTATATAAACCATACATGCAGCAAGACGGAGAATACGGCTGCTCCGTAACAATTAGGGACTATCAAAATAAACAGGAATTGTTCAAAATTATGAGTTAAATTGTAAGAAACTCTCTTGTAGAGTCGAGTCTTTGACAGTAAATGCTCCAATTAGTATTACTCCAGAATCGTTGATTTAGTTGGTGGATAGAAATCTTTATCGGAGGAAAAGTAAATAAATCAGCGCCTTCGTTCGTTTCTCAAACGATTGGCAGTATCCAGTAATGTTAAATATCTTAATAAAATGAGGAGTTGCATACTGTCACAACACCTAGTTTTCGATTTGCCACGGACCGCATTCGACCAGAATTAGTCTCAATACAAGAATGTAATTCTTCAGTGAGCCCACCTGTTTAGAACAGTCCAGTTCACTGTAAGGACCACACTTTTTGCATGCTGTTTAAACGTACTGACTAGAAATAGTAGGTTGTACCCTTACCTTGATCTTTTCAACCAACCTGGCCGGTTTTTACTAAGTCATGATATCAGGATTTGCTATTAGGTTAAGAAAAAAACACCTCGAGTGCGTGCATTTCTGCCAGTAGATCCACTAAAGCCTCCACTAAACGGCTCAAAAATCAGGACGCGGTTGCAGAATATGACTGCATTTCTGCTATAGCCTCTGTCTTTATAGCTGATGAAAAAATTGCAGATTATTAGCATAAATGTTTACTCTTCATTACGCTGATGACATTCTGCTCTCGAGAACTTGGTAATCTTTCGAAATTATGAGCAATTTTTAAAAAAAATTTAGAGGAGAGCGTTTACCATGCAATTCAAGCTATTCTGCGTAGGCTCCAAACGGATATAATTATCGAGGAGTCAAGATGTTATGCTAAAACTATGCATTGATATTCCCATTTATTATGTACATACAACTTTGACAATGTTGATGCTTGAAATAGCAGGAAATTGTCTTGCGCAAAAATTACAGTCCATATTAGGACATCTGAAATTGCGAAGAATTATATAGTAATTGCAGGCTTTCAGCTCTGAGACCCAGAAAGCTCAAACTCAAGCGAATGTGGATAAAATTGCAGTTGTGTTTCGGTGCAAAGTTTAGGGAGGAAATTCTAAAATGTTCTAAATTGTCTATCCAGGATTCCGGAAGTGACTATACCACATGACATAAAGATTGAGGGCGCGCCTGTATTGAATAACTATTTGAACTTCTTGTAATATTTCTTTCCCACTCATCAACGGAAACCCCCCCACACAAATCTATAGATAGGCATAGATTTGTCAGCTATCAAAAAGGGGTCGGGCTGTCTGGCAGTGCGGATATCCCTAGTTATATTATCCCAGGGGTATTCTTGTAAGAGTCTCAACGTGACAGCCCGGGGGAAGGAACATCTTGTAATGCAGTAATCACTAATTAAAAAAAAGACAGCCTTATTTCTCAAAAACGGTTCTACTTTTAGTAGTCGTTGGTTGCCTTGTCGGGTTAGGAATTTCGCAGATTTTCAATACAACGGAACTGATAATCAACTGGTACAAAATATAAAAGACGCATTCAGTTGATGGTTTCTGGAACGGACTGATGGTCTTACCTTACCATTGTTGATAAGATCTACATAATGGGCACGGCGCCCTCATCACTCTATACAAGGTCCATTTAACAAATCGTTTTTAAGTTTTGTTCGTTTGCAATGGCAAACCGAAATACCTCCAAGGAATTGTATTTCCCTGTTTGTGCAAAAAAGGCAGAGCCCATTCCATCACTTATAAATAATGGTTAATTCCATTGTGCAGCAACCCTTCTCACGGAAAGTATTTGAGAAACATTAATGTAGTTTTCACATCTGAAGGCAGAAGTATTATCGGGGGCTTCTGAACAGGCTGCTCTGAAAGAAAGAAATCCTTCCCGGTGTTGTACAAAGTGCAAATTCGAAAGGGTGTGATGTTAACTAATACTCCTGCCCTGACTCTCGTCTCACATTTGAGCTTTGCTAGTTTAAAGACGTGATTACTAATTAGCCGAACACAGTTTTAATTCCACCGATTTATATTTCTAATAGAAATGATCCTGTTTCTTAATTAAAACGCAGACGTCTCGATTATATCCATATGCGTTAAACCAAACAGGAAATTATATTAAGTGAACGTAAACACCATTCAGGAGATCTTTTACATCAGTTACTTTATTTCTATGTTATCTCGTCCACTAAATGGTAATCGAAAAGAATATTCTAAGAATTATATTTTAAGTCACAGTAGAAACCCGCTTAAGAAATCCGCTTAAATCAATTTAGTATAATTTAAACCGAAACCGCTGTATTTACTAGTATCACGGATTAGTTAAAAATTATTTGTCTAATCCGTCTGGACTTCCCAGCATCCAGACACCGGTTCTAGTTATTGTTGTGCTTTATTATTGATGGAAGATACCGTTTATGTGTTGTGGAGAAATGGAAAATGCATTAGCCCGTCTGCTCACAAATGTTTGGAGATTCAACAATGAAACACGATTGACGCCGGAAAACTCAATATTTCATCATCGAACATCTAGGATTCCTCTCTGCTCGAATTATGATCGGTTAACCTTGATATCAAGATGCTAAACATCCTGGGGATTCGCAAACTGTACAACTTTGTTACACAAGCGATCATTTTAACCTAGGTATTTGTCGCACAGATTCACTTTACAGCGTGTGACCATGATTCCGTTTCTTTCCAGCCCGTGTCGTGTACATTGTTTCAATGTTGTACATGATCGTTTCAAACTCCCATGAAAATGACAGCGCCTATTTCAGGCAGTGTGCCGCCAATCAGAGTGATTCAATGGGGTTATGATCACTTGCAACAAGAATATATATTGCGATATTGTTTGAATATTTGTGGCTATCCTTTTTTTTCGCATGTTCTGATAGACGTTAATATCTGAGAATCGTTTTTATTCCCCAACAGGAAAACCACTCAAAAAGACAAGGCTCCCACTGGATCAGAGAGGTCTGTTTCTGTGATTTCACTGTTCCTGCACTTACAAGTGGCTTGCCCGGGGCGATTGCAGCCGGTTTGTGCCTCTCGTGGTTAATAAAAAATCTACAGAGAGGAGCTCTGTCTCCAGTTTGTCTAGTTGCTCCTGAGCCAAACTTGCCTTTCTAAACTCAAACGCCAAGGCGCTTTGCGTGCCTCGAACAACTAGTCGAAGCATTTCGCCCGAGGCAAAAGAATCGGGTCTGTTAATCACCCGCTGCATGCAAGTCCCGAGAACAGAAAACTTGTCTTGTTAACAAAAGTCCAGAGGGCGAAATCTTTTTTAACCACTTTTGTCATTCATTTAATTTCAGTGACAATGTCAAGTCTTCTTCATGAATCTTTGAAGTAATGATTACATACATAAATTATTCAGTCTGGGCTGAGTTGAAAAGTTGCTCCCAGCGGGCGGCAAGTTGGAACTGAAATGTGAAAACAATAAGCCATCCAATCATACAGTATTTCTGAATGTTGTTGTTTTGTGATGGCCCAGAAATAAGAGCAGTAATAGTGACGGTAAATAGCACAACCCTCGCAGGCTGTTACCATCAACATTACCCACAGGAGATATCTAAAATGCTCAAAATACGATTTATATGGCACTATTAGAGAATTAATACTCTCTCCATAACAGGCCATTATTCTACATCCAATCGGGTCGCCAATAGTTATGTCAGAGGGAATATTTATGAGAGGAATGGACCCGGCGCCAGCTCTCCGGAAGGTAGAGCAGCTTATAATGTGACAACATGGATCTGATTGATTCATGTCTGCGCGAAGGCTTTGCCGCCGGGACGCATACACATCTTTAATCTACAAACAAGTATCCAGTTGTAACAATCCTCTGTTCTGGCGCCTGTATATTACCTAATCACACCCTGCTAAACTACAGCGCTGTCCGCCGTGTCCACACTGCAGTATCCTAGCTGGTAAACACTTGGATATTACTGCAGTACAATCTAGTCGCGTACCACTGGTCATTACCGGCCGGTTTCCTTGGACATTTCAATAAAGCACTCAACTAAAACCAAATGAGAACATTTTTAATTAAAAAATGGCTTTAGTCAAAAGTTTATAATTAAACTAGCGACATAGAAATAAACAATTAAACAATATTTATTTAAATAATATATTTCTTTTCATAAAAAGCAACACTGTAAAGAAGTTGTTTTATAGAATAAATAAAGAAAATAGTTATGTTTCCAAATCTATGACTTGTGGAAAATCAGTAGCACAACTTAACTCATTGTCCAAAAGACTTTAAACGTAGGATTGAACCAACAGATACATTTCAATAGTACAGTAATTCAGACATCATTGGCGCAGCTACATAAGGAACACAAGAATATCATGGTTATATCACAACAAATAATCCAATAGATGCACATTCGTATTCGGGTCGTTCTGCACGAAAGGATATTTACAGATTATGTTCGATCGTCTACACAGCGAATTTTATTAATGACGAGAGGCATTGTCACAGCACTTAGCTGTCTGCAGTTCATAAATACCACACAGTTCCTTTGAAAACATAGAAAATGAGGTCATTTGCAAAGGCACCAGTTAATACAAATGTTATAAAGGATGGTACTGTAGTAATTTGTTTGAAACACTTGAATATTCCCTGTCCTAGGAAGTCTTTCGGCAGTCTGTCATCTGAGTAGATAATGAGCGGGCTGCAGTTTTCAGTATATTGCCCCTGGGTTGATAGTGGGCTGATGCTGAAGAATTGGAGTTGACTGAAAATGTGAAGCACTATTTGAACCAGGATACCAGGAGTAGTTTCCTATGAAAGCGGCGGCCGGGCCGCTGTTCTGTGTGATGGCTGAGTTGTTGTTGACTCTCTGGTGCGGAGAATAATCCCATGCTATCGAGGATGGAGGAGAGCTGCGAGGAGGAGTCTCGCCGGCACTTAGATTCTGCTCTTTTGACATTTCTCCGTTTTTCCACATTTTCTTAAATTTTGACCGGCGGTTCTGAAACCAGATTTTTACCTAAGTTTCGGAAATGAAATGTCAGAAAAAGTTTGCTGTACATTTAGTTTGCTACAGACGTTTGCTAATTTAGTATAGCCCGAAGCAAAGTGTTTTACCAAGTGAGAAACTTAAAGAAGGTCGGCAAGCCAACTCTGATTAAGATTTGACGCATAAATTCAAGTAAAAATTTTCTTATAAGAAGCAGCCATTAAAATAAAAAACACGCTCTATTGCTCGCCTTCATATTGTCTAGTCTTACCTGAGTTTGGGTGAGGCCCATGGAAGCAGCCAGCTCAGCCCTTTCTGGCAAAGCCAAATACTGCGTCTTCTGAAAACGCCTCTGTAAAGCTGCTAGCTGAAAACTTGAATAAATAGTTCTAGGTTTTCTAACTTTCTTTGGTTTCCCGTTTACTATCCTGATTTCAGGCTCGCACTCTTCTTTCTCTGAAAACAACAACAAACATCGATTTTTCGACAACAGAAACATTTACAAGTCAGGAAAATAGACACACGCCCGCATAAATCGCCACTGTGTAAACGAAGATCATCTTTCACATGTTCCCAACTCACCGACATCGGTATTTGCAGGCGAATTACTTGAACCATAGGGGCTGTAGGAATTGTAACAATTTGTATAACTAATTTCGTAGGATTTGGCACTGTACGAAATGTTGTTCATGTTACCAACATGGAACTGATAGGAGTTCAGTTGTCCATAAGGTGCCCCGGCGCAAGGGCCGTGCTGTTGCCCATTGTAATAGTTACTGTCAGTTGCAGTAGACACTGGCAAATTTGGAGACTCCTGTGACTTGTGCATGGTGTGATAACTCGAGGTAATTTGGTTCGAATGCATATCTGCAGCAAGGCTGTCAAACACTCCGGTCATTGTTCTACAAAAACAAAACACAAAAGTAGCAAGTATCAGCTCAGAAAGACGTCGGTGCTGATGTGGAAAGCATGTTGTGGTGGGATTGCAGTGAGGAGCTGCTGCACCTCCCCTCCCCCTCCTCCCCCACTTCCTGCTGCACCGCACCGCACCGCCTCGCGACCACTGCCACTGCAGCTTCGCTCCTCGCCAATTGTCTGCCAGCTTCAAGCGCCCAGCATTAAAGCCGCCTCACGTGAGCCTGTCGTCACGTTGCCGAGCGGCAGCCAATGAGCAGGCGAGGTTGTGCCAAGGGGACGGTGGCCTGCTTGGTGCTGCTCGGAGGAAGTGGCGCGAAGCTGCAGGAGGCTGGCGCTCGGAGAGCGGTGTGGGCCAGGCCGCAGCCAGCGTTTCTCCAGGGAATCACAATGACCGCCTTTGTCCTCCCGCAGCCCTTCTCCTCCACCATGTGTCTTGTTCTGTCTTGAAAGCATACGCAGTATTCCGTCCCCTGCGCTGCTACGACTCACCAGATGGTTTTGAAAACTTCGAGCAAAAATTTACTGATGAATGGAACTTCATATCGTTCATGAAGTCGACGTCGAGATGGTTCAAACAACGAAGTGAAGCTGGGAAACACCCTGTTGTAAACAGAACATTTACAGCCCTTATAGTTGACCTTTCTGCCCATCGTGTCTCTGTTGTAGGAAGTAAAAGTTGCATGGCCTAATCTCATTACCACCTCTTTGCACATAATCCGAAAAACAGATATTTCAAGCGAATAGCCAAATATTTTTAAAAGTGATGCGTATTTCTGCCTCCACCAGCGCCTCAGACAGTTACAGACTGTCATCGCCCTCTGGATGAAACTAATTTTGCTAAAATCCCCAATAATTCTTTTAAAAATATTTTCAATCAATGTATCCTAGTTTTGACTCACGTGGTAGGGACTATGCACTACCTATCCATCTTTTCTGGATCCCTCATAATTCCACACAATTAAAATCCCTCTTTAGCCTCTGCTCCCAAAGAAAACAATGCCAACCTCTCCAATCTTTCACCTTAGCTAAATTTCCCAATTTCTCACAACGTCTTCGTAAATCTCTTTTGTATTCAGTCCATTTGAATCACAGCCTTCTTGACGTGGTAACCAGAACTGTATGTGTCGAGTACAGTTTTCACATAACGTTCTTGCTCTTAAATGCTATCCCATGCTTAAAGTAAAGTATCGCAGTGAGTGTTTTAGCCATGTTATTTTCATGTCCTGGTACCTGATGGGATCTGTGGGCACACACTCAAGATCCGTCCGTTCTCTCCACACCTCTCTGGATCTTACCATTTATTGTTCATTCCCTTGATTCCAAATGTATCACCTCATATGATTTGCTGCTTTCCTGTCCACTTGACCAATCAACCGATGTCTTCTTGGTATGTACATTTTCCCGTCCATATTAAAACATAGATATTGGTCACATCATCTGTAAACTTCTAAATCCATACTTCAGTCTAAATCCTTGAAACATATCATGGAAAGTATGAGACTTAGTACTGAACCCTGCACAACCCACTGAAAACAGGCTTCCAAACACAAAATACTTATTAACCTTTACCCTTCCTGCCACAATTAATTTTAGATTCATCTTACCATTTTCCCTTGAACCTCATAGATATTTCTGTGTTGATCAGTTTGCCTTGTCAAAGTTGCATACTGCTGGAACATATTTTAATAAGAACTGTGTGGGACCTTGTCAAAAATTGGACAAAATCCATGAAGACATCATCAAATATGTTATCCTCATTGACTCTCCTTGTTAACTCTTCAAAAAATCTAATCAAATTAATCAAACATGACCATCTCCCCCTTAATAGATCCACGCTGACTGTCCTTGATTAATCATTGCCTTTCTAAATGATGATTTAGAGTATTCCACAGCATATTTTTAAAAATAATTTGCCATCATCAAGATTCAGCTGTCTGGTCTGTAATTGCAAAATCTATCCCTTTCTTTTTTGCACATTTTTTAACATATATTTTTCTGCATGAACATTCAGGCAAAGATCAGATTATGTAGTGACTACTGTGCTGGAAATCTGAAATAACACACACGAAAGAAATAAATGCTGGAAGTACTCAGGCAGGAGAATGTACTCAATTCAAATTCTGGTCAATGACCTTGGTCAGAACTGCGGAATGTTAAAAAGATGGAACTGGTTTCAAACACTAATAGAGGTTGGAAAGTGGAAGAAAGGGAAAGAGAATAAAAGGATTGTCTCTGATAGAGTGTAAGGCAGAACAATTTAAACATGATAATGTGCAAGTCAAAGGGAAACGTTGAAAGGACTAGTAACCAGTTGAAATATGGGTATAAATGGGAAAAAGAGAATTTTTACAATAACTGCTGTCTGAAAACATTGGTACAGAGATTGTGATATGAAAGTGCAGAACTCAATGTTCTGAAGGCTGTAACATATTTCAGCTGGAGTTGAGATATTGTTCCTCTCGTTTACAAGGAACCTCATTGGAATAGGCTGGGGAGGTGATAAACAGAGAGGTCAGAGAGTGGAAATGATGCAGAGTTGGAAATGTTCTCCAAAGTTATCACCCAATATGTTCTGGCCTCCTTGCTGTATATGGCAATTCATCATAATGATTCAAGAGCAAGCATCTCATCATTGTGCTACTAACTTGAGCGAGGTACACACATTCCTGCTTCAACTGGAAGATGTGTTCAGTGTCCCAGGCAGTCAGAAGGTAATAGGTAGAGGGAAGATTCTGCATCTCCCCTGATTGCATGGTAAGGTGCCATGGAACATGCTTTCCACAGATTACTAAATGATGAGATATGTGGAGCCTGGTCCCATTCAGATCATCTCCTTCACTTCCTTTCACCACTTAGTGACAACTGGATCAATGTTGGCTCCTGTTCTTCCAGTTTCCACCTTCCCCTTTTTGTGGTTCATCTCTGACTCGATCCTTTGCTTTCAATTGCTGCACCCCAAATTCTGTGGATGGGTCAATATCCTCAGTAAGTGAATTGCCTCTTGCAGCTACTTTGAATACACTTCCTCCCAACTCACTCTCTGGATGGACTATATTCCATTCTCTAAACGTCTCTGTTTCTGTTGAAGAAACCTTCCAGAACAGCGTCTTCCCAACTGTCATCCGTTTTCCTGAAGTGAGTGAGGATTCCCATCCACCATGAGCGACAGCGTCCTTGTTCAGTGTGATTTATTTCCTGCACTTTTTCCCTCACTTACTCCCGCCCTCACTCCTGTCTCATCTCCCTTCCCTTTCACTTCACCAGGGCACCACATTCAGCCTCTGCTATTCCAACCGCCTCCATCATGGTGCCATCCCTTCCTGCATTCCAAAGGGACTGTTCCCTCTCTGACAAAGGATTCACTCTTCAACTATCCTCTTTCCAAGCAAGATCATGAGAGTTAGACCTGCGCCTCACCCAGTCTACAGTGATTGCTTCCGTGGATACATTAGAGCCTGGGTGTCTCTGCACAAGGAACACGCGGTGTCCACTAACTCCCTTGAGCTGTTCAGGGAGAGGTGGGCACTGCAGGGAATGGAGTGTTTTATTTCCCCCTCCAACCCTATTTTGATTTGATCTCTGCCCTCCCTTCAGTTTTTGATCCCGCAGTATTGCCATTTGATGTCACTGACCACTCTGGTGTTTCCTTTCTTCCGGGTGGTGGAAAATGAATGAAGATTTATGCACTCGTTCTTCGCTGTGTCCTTCACTTACACACACACGACATGGGTGCTGGGGGAAAGTAAGCACTAAAGTGGTAGTGTTGGGGGAATGTGGAAGAAAACAAGAAACAGTGATTGCCTGCTATGTTTTATTTCATTCACTAAGTGCGACATTGAGGAGATCAAATGCAGATTGGGAAACCACTTGCTGCTTCCGTGTGTGACTCGGTGCTTTCGAGAACCTGTCAATTTGATGTTCGAACTTGGTCCACATTGTCTTCTCTGACTTTGACAGTTTCTCTCTTCACAAATTCTGCAGGGGAGTATTTCCAGTCTTTGTTGTTTGGAGTTTTTACAAGAAAGCGACTTTTGTATTGCAGTCAGTACCCAGATCTTGTTCTCTCGCACTTTTAGTACGGTACTTATAAGCAAGTAAACTGATAGTTCCACACAGTTTACAGACAATTCACAATACACGGTTAAGCAATTCTACATCGTTTGATTGGGTTGGCAAAATGGTTCTTGAATGCTTTTATCTGCAACATTTGCAATGTTTAGTATATCAGCAAAACATGTTACAGGTGCTACTGCCCTCTGCTGCCATCTTGTGGTCTTCGGTTCGGGTTTCACTCGGGCTTCCAGCAGTTTAGGCTGATGCTTTTTCTGAGCGACAATATATGTAAAAAAATCTTTTTCACGGTGTGACCTGTGTTTAAATGCATTCTACATTATGTTCACATCTCCAGACAAGCCTGTGTTACAGTATTTAAAAACGTAGAGCATAGTTAGGAGTTCGTTGAACAGACAGCAATAAAATGCTTTATGAAAACAAAAATTATAAGTTAATATCTGAAATAGTTCCAAGAGTCGGTAGCTTGTTGCTTGTGGGGTCAAATGTAAACTTCTTTGATGGTTAATTTACATTGAGAGTTGAGGTGCCCCTAGCTGAGCTGACGACCAGCATTATTAATGGAGTGTCTAAACATTTATACATGAAGAAGTATTGTCCCATTGCGGACTGTTTCAATATTTTACAGATACATTCATGACCACACAAGCCAATCAAAAACATTAACACGTATTCTCATGCGTTTTGTTCAGATGTACAGAGATTATTTTTTAAATGCACGCATGTCAGAGAATGATCTAGAGTAAAGAAGGATAACGAGACACTTTTATCATCAGATACGGATCCAGCCTCAGTGAAGAGGATTTTAATACCTGCCTCCAACATTTCTTGTTCTAGCCCACGCATTGACTGCCAATCCTTTTCCCCTTCACCAAAAGAACAATGTGTCTTTGCACTGGTCACTCCTCTGACAGAATTTTTTTGGAATCCCTACAGTGTGGAAACAGGCCATTCAGCCGAACAAATCCACACTGATTCTCCAAAGAGCATCCCGTCTAACCTATTTTTGTAACTCTGCATTTCCCTTGGTCACTGCACCTAACCTACACGCCCCTGGTCACTATGGACAATGTAGTATGGGCAATTCACCCAACCTGCATATTTTTGAACTGTGGGAGGAATCCCATGCAGACATGGGAAGAATGTGCAAACTCCACACTGGCAGTCACCTGAAACTGGAATTGAACCCAGGACCCTGGTGCTGTGAGACAGGGATATTATCCACAAGAGCCCAAGGAAACATCTTAGTCATTCCCTCACCATACATTATCAATCTATCAATCTAGACAATGTTGACTCAGTGAGACTTGAACCTATGATCTTTTATATCAGGAGTAAGAGCATTATCCACTGTCTCGGACAGATATTTTCTAATAAATCGGAAGAGTATATTCAACTCATCGAGTCTGCAACAACCCTCTGAAGAGCATCCCACTCAGACCCACAACCCTACATTTACTATGACTTATCCACATAGCCTGCACATCTCTGGACTGTGGGAGAAAACCCACGCAGATGCAGTGAGAAACTCCACACAAGCAATTATTCAAATCTGATATTAAACCCAGGACCCTGGCACTGCGAGACAGAAGTGCTAACCACTGAGCCACCATGCTGCCTTCCCACTCCTCTCACTGCCTGACCATGAAAACAGTGCTGGAGACTTGTTGGAACTGTTCTTAAACTGTTCACATTTTCTCCCCGTACACCTTGATAACTTTAAAAGCTGAAAAGAAAATCTTTTTCTTGAATATATTCAGTGACTTAGCCGCAACAGCCTTCTGTGGTAGAGAATTCTACAGTGACACTACCTTTTGAGTGAAGAACATTTTCTTAATTTCAATCCTAAACAGTTTGCCCTGTATCCTGAGCCTGTGACCTTTGGCTCTAGACTTCCCAACTGGGGAAAAACATCCACTCTGCAACCAGTCTCTCCAGCTCTGTACAAATTTCATACATTTTAATCAGATCCTCTCTCATCCTCCCCAATTCTATGTCTCAAGGCCCAGTCAAAACAACCTTTCCTCATAGGACAGTCCTTCCATCCCCAGTATTACATTATTTAACATTATTGAAGTATATCATTTTGTAGGTAAAGGTAAAGTTGCCACAGTCCCAGAAGACCATAGGTGGCTTTCTCATTACAGAGAGATGACTGTTGATGAGCTTAACGTGAGGGTCACTACACCCCAGGCAAGGGGCAAGGTTGAGAAGGTGGGACTTTCATGTTAACCTCAGCCAGTGCGGGAACCGAACCCATGCGATTGACATCACTCTGCATTGCAAACCAGCTGTCTATGACTACATGTATGGAAACCCTTTTGTCTAGCCCATAAAATTCTGTAGAAAAACTAAATCTGGTTGTGAGGGCTATACAATGAATCTTACAAGTATTTCTTTCTTTCTCCATACCTTCAGATCCATGACACCTGTCTCAATAAAGAATTATGCCAATAGAAATCTTCCAATAGAATATGACAGTGTTGTGCAGATTTCACATTTCTCACTAATCTTTTCTTTGGGCTTTGTATATTCTTCATCAGTTATACCTGCACGTTTTGACAGATATTTTGATCTTTGACAGGTGTCAGCAATTTGTCAATGTAACTTCACGACAAATTGTTCCTTTACTAATTCCATTTTGATTTAACCCCCTGCCCCTCTCCCTATCTCTCCCTCACTTCTGGTAGTTTGTATTGCAATTAAATGGCTTTAATAGCAATCAGAACTCAGGTGATTTACTGGTGGTGGTTAAAAAGTGAAAAAAATACCATGGGTAATTTGATGATGGGAAAAGAAAACATTCAGTCATGTGTAAGAGCACTTCTCATCACAGAAAAAAAAATATTAAGGCAAGTTGTTTATCTTCTCTTTAACTCTTATCACTGAATGCCATCAATACCTTTCTAACACTACTTGGCAAGGTTCCTCGTGAAGTATAAGTCACATGAAATCCATGATGAGTGGGCAAGTTGGATACAACATTGGCTTGGTTATTTAAGCCATTATTGCAAGAGTGTTTTTCTGTGGCCGCTGGTGTTCCGAAGGATCAGCGCTGGGACCTCATCAGACAGGGCATTGAGTATAATGCTTGTGTATAAAAGGACCACATGCAGGCAGATGGGATTAATTTAAAAGACATCACGGTTGGTGCAGACATGGTGGGCTGAAAGAGCTGTTCTTGTACAGTATTGTTCTATGTTGTAATACTATGAGGTGAAGGATCACGATTTGATGAGGGGATCAAATAATGTTCTGAACTAAGAGCAGAAAGTGTTGGAGAAACTCAGTAGGCCTGGAACTATCCATTATGATGGAAAAGGCCAGCTCAGAGAGAGATCACTATTGCAGGGTCTCTTAGGATGTATGAACTATGCTATCTGGCTCTGACTCTATATCTTGGGGACTAGAGAAGTAGTGTTGATACAGACTTCACTTGGCCCGGGACATGGTGACTGAACTGTGCTGGATTCTGGAGTGGACCCTGACAGGGCATATGTCAGATATAGACAATCCCGCAATTGAGTGAATCTCTAAAGAATGTAAAAGCAATAGGAGTATAGTCAAGAGAGAGAGGTCAGGAGAGCAAGAAGAGGATGCGAGATAGCTTTGGCAAATAGGGTTAAGGAGAATTCAAAGAGATCCTACAAATACATTAAGTATAAAAGAGTAACCAGGAAGAGAATAGGGCTGCTTAAAGATAGATAGTTGGAAGTGTAGTGCTGGAAAGGCATAACAGGTCAAGCATCATCCAAGGAGCAGGAGAATCGATGTTTTGGACATGAGCCCTTCATCAGCCATTTTCCTGATGAAGGGCTTATGCCCGAAACATTGATTCTCCAGCTCCTCAGATGCTGCCTGATCTGCTGTGCTTTTCCAGCGCCACAACCTCGACTCTGGTCTCCAGCATCTGCAGTCCTCTCTTTCTCATAGCAGTGGATGTTGTCTATATAGACTTCAGCAAAGCATCCGACAAAGTTCCGCATAGTAGACTGGTTAGCAAGCTTAGATCACATGGAATACAGGGAGAGCTAGCTAGTTCAATACAAAATTGGCACAAAGGTAGAAGACCGAGGATGCTGTGGAGGGTTGTTATTCAGACTGAAGGCCTGTGACCGATGGTGTGCTGCAAAGATTGGTGCTGGGTCCACTGCTTTTTGTCATTTATATCAATGATTTGAATGTACGTATAGGAGGTATAGACAGTAAGTTTGCAGGTGACACCAAAATTGGAGTGTAGTGGACAGAGAAGAAAGCTATCTCAGAGCATGATGGGATCTTGATCAGATAAGCAATGGGCCGAGGAGTGACAGATGGGGTTTAGTTTTTAAAAAAATGTGAGTTTCTGCATTTTGGAAAAGAAATAAGGGCAGGCCTTATACACTTAATGATAAGGTCCTGGGGAGTGTTGCCGAACAAAGGGACATTGGAGTGCAGGTTCATAGTTCCTTGAAAGTAATCACAGGTAGATAGGATAGTGACAAAAGTTTTTGGCACACTTGCCTTTGTTGGTCAGTGCATTGACTATAGGAGTTGGGAGGTCATGGTGCAGCTATACAGGACATTGGTTAGGCCACGTTTGGAATACAGCGTTCAAGTCTGATCTCCCTGCTGTAGGAAAGATGTTGTGAAACTTGAAAGGGTTCAGCAAAGATCTGCAAGGATGTTGCCAGGGTTGGAGAGTTTGGGCTTTAGGGAGGGGCTGAATAGACTGAGGCTATTTTACCTGGGGTGTCAGAGGCTGAGGGTTGACTTATCGAGGTTTATAAAATCATGAGAGGCATGGATATGGTGAATAGCCAAGGTCTTTTCCCTGGGGTTGGAGAATCCAAAAATAGAGGGCATAGGTTTAGGGTGAGAGGGGAAAGATTATAAAGGAACCTAAAAGGCAACTTTTTCATGCACAGGGTGGTGTGTGTATGGAATGAGCTGACAGAGGAAGTGGTGGAGGCTGGTACAAATACAACATTTAAAAGGTATCTGCAAGGGTACATGAATAGGAAGGATTTATAGGGATATGGGCCAAATGCTGGATTAATTTAGGATATCTGGTTGGCATGGATGTGTTGGACCAAAAGTCTGTTTTTGTGCTGTACATCTCTATGACTCTGATTCAATGGCTGCAGGTATGGAGACTGGTGATTGCAAAGCTGACAACGCTTTGATCTTCAATGTGACTGTCTCCTTCCAGGATATGATGGGTGACCTGTGTGGGATCTCTCCATCAGGCATCCTCAAATATATCAATATAGTGACTATCGCCATCTGTGTGAGGTCACACCAGTTTATATTACCCCCTCGGTGATGAGGGCAGTGTTGCAGCCCAGGCAGTAGGATTCAGGATTACAGTTGACTTCGCCCAGGTGCAAGGTACCATAGACTGCAACACATGGCTCAGAGAGGGCTGTATCAAAGCACTAGAGGATTCATCAACAGGAAGGGCTTCCATCTGATTTACCTTCAGGTGAATCTGTGATCACTGTTACCACTTCCTGGAGATGTGTGCCCAAGTGGATAAATGAGGGTGATAGCCCAATGTAATGGGGGAAGGAAGATCAGGACATCAAAAGGTAGACAATAATCAAATTGTGCTTACCTCAGCTGAAGCATGTCTAAAACATGGATTGATAACCTACACTTAGTATAAAAGATTAGAATAGATTCACAGTGACTTACACATCAACTGCTGAACAGGACCTTAAATATTACAAACAGTTATGGACACAGGAATGTGAAGCAAACAGAGGGATAGATACCATGCAAGGACAATAAGGTCAGCAAATTGTTGGATAATATATTGAGAGAAACGATTTACTTGCACTTGGAAAATAATGGGTTGATTAGAGATGGTCATCATGACTTTGTGCAGAAGACATCATGTCTCAATGGTTTGATTGAGTTTTTAAGAAAAATGATGAAGATGATTGATGACACAGGACAGTGGATGCTGTCTCCATGGATTTTACTAAAGCATCTGACAAAGTCCGTCATGGTAGGCTGGTCAAAGAAAATGAAGTTACGTGAGATCCATGGTCAGTTGGCAAGTTGGATATAAAATTGGCTTGGTCACAGAAGACAGAAGATATTTGTGGACATGTGTTTTTCTGACTGGAAGTCTGTAACCAGTGGTATTCTGCAAGGATTAGAGCTTGGACCTCAATTGTAATAAATATAAATGATCTGGATGGAAATACAAGTAGTCTGAATAGTAACTTTGCAGATGACACCAAAGTTGATGGAGTTTTTGTAGTGAGGAAGGTTGTCAAAGGATACAGCAGGATGTAGATCAGTTGGAAAGTTGGGCAGAGAAATGGCAGATGGAGTTTAATCCCGACAAGTTTGAGGTTATGCATTTTGGGAGCTCAAATGCAAGAGAAAAGTATACAGTAAATGGCAGGACCCTTAAGAGTATTGATATAGAGAGGAATCTTGGAGTGTTAGTCCATAGCTTCCTGAAAGTGGCAACCCAAGTGAAAAAGTGATAAAGAAGGCATATGGTATGTGTGTCTTCATTTGGTAGGGATATTGAGTTGGCAAGTCATGCTGGAGCTGTATAAGACTTTAGTTTGGCTGCATTTAGAGTATTAGAGCTGAAAAATGTGTTGCTGGAAAAGCGCAACATGTCAGGCAGCATCCAAGGAGCAGGAGATGGGCTTATGCCTGAAACGTCGATTCTCCTGCTCTTTGGATGCTGCCTGGCCTGCTGTGCTTTTCCAGCAAAACATTTTTCAGCTCTGATCTCCAGCATCTGCAGTCCTCACTTACTCCTGCATTTAGAGTATTGTGTGATGGTCTGGTTGCCACACTATAGGAAGGATGTGGAGGCTTTGGTGAGGATGCAGAAGAGGTTTATCAGGATGCTGCCTGGATTGGAGGGCATTAGCTATAAGGAGAATCATAGAGTCATAGAGATGTACAGCACAGAAACAGACCCTTTGGTTCAACTCATCCATGCTGACTAGATATCCCAACCCAATCTAGTCCCACCTGCCAGCGCCCGGACCATATCCCTCCAAACCCTTCCTATTCATATACCCATCCAGACGCCTTTTAAATGTTACAACTGCACAGCCTCCACCACTTCCTCTGGCAGCTCATTCCAAACACACACCATCCTCTGTGTGAAAACGTTGCCCCTTAGGTCCCTTTTAAATCTTTCCCCTCTCACCTTAATCCTGTGCTGTCTAGTTTTGGACTCCCCTACTCTGGAAATGAGGTTGGCTATTCACACTATCCATGCCCCTCATGATTTTATAAACTTCTAAAAGGTCACCTGGGTTGGACAAATTTGGATTGCTTTTACAAGGGCATTGGAGGCTGAGGGGGTGACCTGTTAGAATAATGTAAAATTATGAGGGGCATGGATAGAGTGGAAAGTTGGAGTCTTTTTCCCAGAGTGGGAATATCAAAACTAGGGTGTATAGGTTTAAGATGAAAGGGGGATTTTTTTTAAGAGAGATGTGCAAGGCAAATATTTTACACAGGAAGTGGTAGGTACCTGCAAAATGCTGTCAGGGGAAGTGGTTGGTACAGATAAGATAGCAGAGTTCAAGAGGCATTCAGACAGACACATGAACAGGTAGGGAAAAGAGAGATATGGACCTTGAGCAGGCAGATGGGATTAGTTTAGAATGGCATCATGGTCCATTCGGACACAATGGGCCGAAGGGTCTGTTCCTGTGCTGTAATGTTCTATGTTCTAGTGCCACAGCTTGACAGAGCTTGGCAGATGAACCTGAAACTGAATAAGAAAAAGATAGAATTGAAAATGCCTGAGGTCAAGGACATAGGGTCATGTAGTGACAGCAAAAACACTTGGATCCTGACAAGGTGAGGACTGTGGCAGAGATGCAGCAAACAATAGCTGTGAAAGCTGTGTAATGATTTGTTATATTTGTGAGCTATTTAGCAAAGCTCTTGCCTAACAAAAGCAAAATACTGAGATCCGGAATAAAAACAGAAAGTACAGGAGAAACTCAGCAGATCTGATGGCAATTGTGGAAAGAGAAACAGAGTTAATATTTCAAGTCCAGTGACTGTTCTTTGTAACTCTATGAGCCCCATGTTTTTGCTTAGTTTTTGTTTTGCCCATGTGAACACGTCCACAAGTTTACCATTAAGGTTATACAGCAGAACTGGGGGCATCAGAAGAAGAAGCGGATTCCTATTGAATCAAGGAAAACAACAGCTCAACAGCTCTGGAAGTTAGTCAGCAGAGACATTAAATCTGAAAACCAAATATCTTACTCTGATAATGATCTCACCACAGGAATGACATTCCCTGAGAAAGGAGCATTGCCTCAGGAATGAGTAGACAAATGGACACCAACAAATCACATACATTTTGTTAAAAGATCTGAAAGCTTTCGAGATGGTGGAGGGAACGCAGACTGCTGAAAGTCAAACAGGCCAGAATTATCACAGTTTTGTTCACAAATGACTTTTGTATTCTTTTTTGCCAAACATGTCTATTGGGTAACCTGGGTAACTTTTAATTACACATCATCATGCTTGCAGTTTTTAAATGAAATGGGTGATGTTTGGGGAAATGTGTTTGGACACAGTGTGTTAGGTGGCTTGCTGTTACCATGTGACCTCTGCTGTTGGTGCCTTCACTTTACTTTGTGAAAGCCATTAAAACAAGTGGAGAGCAGGAATATTACACACATTTTCAATGGGACATGCTTAAATATTTCAAAACGGTTTTCAGGTTTAGGTTTAAATCTACATCAAAACTCTGAGAAGGGAATATAACTGACAGCTGAGGTTGGTAGATTGGAGGTTACTAGATTACTAACCCATAACTAGATTGGAAGTTCAATCTGGATTCCTATAGAAATAAATAATACATTTGGAGACAGGAGGGAATTAAAGGAATGAAAAATAAAAGAACTTGTGCTCCCAAAGGCTGGGATTTTTCTATTTGAATTTGAAGAATAGTGGTAAACGGACTTCATGGCCATGACTGTCATTGCACACGGTGAGTTATCTCATACAAACGCATTGTTCTCAATTCACTGTTTATGGAAGCGAATGCTGGCCATGTTATTCAGTGAATCATGCGGCAAACAGGATGGAGGTTCTCACCACTGCCAGTTTCCGAGGCTCTGGCATCAGGTTTAAATGCCAGCTAGACACCTCTTCAGATGCTGCAGGCCAGCAACTGTGGTGCCCATCTCCAAAGTCTCAACATGTGGCACAGAAGAAAATTAAGCTCATTTCCCACTGTACGGAGATCTTGAAGTCCTGCTGGATGGGGTGATGATGTCGAGAGGATCAGTTCTCTTCTCAGCTGAACACAACAAGCAACCATCCCAGAAGGTACATCCAAACAATAAATGGGTAAAAACAGCTGCAGGAGGCAGTGCAGGCTGCGCCAAGAAATGGGATGGCCAACAGTGCAGAAACATAGAAAGTAAGAACAGGAATAGGCCATTCAACCCTTTGCATCTGCTCTGCCATTTAATATGATCTTGGATACCCATACTATTGGTGTGAGTTACAGACTGAAATCTAATCGAGGGTATGAGGTGGTTTCTATATTGAATAATAGATGCTCAGAGTGGAATCTAATTGAAAAGTTTGCTGTTGTTTATATATAGAATAACAGATACCTGGAAGTGAGTTACAGGTTGGAATCTTCTAGCATTAATCTATATCTAAAGCCCTCTTGAAAACATCCAATATTTCGGCCTGAACCAATTTCTGTGATAGAGAATTTAACCAGTTCATCACTCTCTAGGTGGAGAAATTTCTCCTCATCTCAATTGTAAGTGATGTACCCCATATTCTTAAACTGTAACCTTGGGGTCTATAGCCTCTAAGTCATTGGGAACATTCTTTCTGTATTTACCCTGTCCAATCCTGTGATAATTTCATAGTTTTCTTTGAGAACCTATTCATTATCCTAATCTCTGGTGAATAGCATCCTAGAAAAAAGGGCAATGGTCTCCTGTACCTACATGGGTAAGTGGCACCATCTTCTCCCTATAACTGCATACCCACCCACAGGGTGAGCACTCATTCAGAGCCTGCTACTGCACATGCATCTCAGTAAGGCTGAGGGGATACAGCATTTTACCTTTCATGTCCACTTGAAGCTCATCTCCACTACATCCCCAGCAACTACTAACCAGTTCTGCCCTCTATGCTACTCACCCACTGGGAGGACACCTCACAAATGTCTCCTACTTCTGTATGATCACTAATTGTTGTTGCATCCACCTCCATCACTGACAATCCTTCTTCATCTCACATTGCAGGAAAATCTGGCCTCCAACTAGACCAATATGTCTAAGTCTATGGGAGTGGGTGGGTGATGGTAGACATTAGGGTCATCTGAAGAAGAGACGGAAACGGGCAATTGCCAAGCATTGATCATTCCACGCAAGCAGCAAGTCTTTGACTTCTGATAGCCATGTACATCAGAGATCCTTGAACCTTAACTTTGGGGATGAGCCAAGGTGTTACAGATTGAGGTAATGCGCCGAAGGTAATATCCAGGGAATGTGCCAGGCTAGCAGATGTTCAATGGGCAGCTTACATGTCCACCGTCCTTCATAGTTTAGTGTTTTGGAGAGAAAGGATGCACAAAATGCTGTGTTTCACAGGTTAAACACCATCATAGAGGAAAGTGAAGCATATCAAGCTAAAATGACTGTGTCTATGCACTTTGTAACATTGAAGAAATACAGATGAAGGAAACGACCAAAGAAGTTTCCTCAGAATTCATGACAACCTGATGGCCCCCTTGTGGCAATGGATCTCATGGCTGATATGTTCTGTTTTCACTCTCAGAGCTGCACAATGTTAGTGCCACATGATGTCAGTGACTTATAGTGATGTACTGATGTACATCAGGGTCTGTTGACCTAATTTAAAATTGTTACAACTGAAGATATAATTTATTCATTAATGTAGGTACCGTAGCCTTTAATCTGGACCATGGAAAGTGAGGACAGCAAACCAACAGATTAGACATGCCCTTTACCTGGAGCAAGAAAGCTATCTCCCAGATAAGCAATGAAGACAGAGAAACAATGAAATGAAGTCTGAATCTGGCTAGTTAGAATTGTAGAATCTTATAGTGTAGAAGCAGGTCATTGAGCCCATAGAGTCCACTTTGATACTTCAAAGAGCACCCCATCCAGCTAGCAAATCACTTTAACCCTACATTGTTCATGGTTAACCCACCTAGCCTGCACACCCTGGACACCATAGGCAATTTACTCATCTAACCTGCACAATTTGGTCTGTGGGGTGTACTGTACCTTTAAGAGAGTTAAAAGCAACAGAACTACCTGACAGAGTGTTCTGAAAAAAAAGATGCAATGTAACATGTGCTCCAGCTACTGGGGTAGCTAGGGTAGCTGGTTGCCTGGAAATGGCAAAACAGATTCAAATTAGGCCAATCAGTTTAAATTATTCTCTGAAAATGACCAAACTCCAATCAAGTTTGAATTTAATATTGACAATCTTAAAAGCCAAAGACAGAATCCGATGCTTTGGGGAAAATTGAACAGTTGGGCGAAGAATTGTCATGCCAACGACACTGCAGACTGCCCAGAAAAATAGCTCTCTTAAAGGTACCTTTAGCGATCAGGAACCTGTGAAGCAATATCCCCAAGGAGAAGAAAAGAAGACCAAAATACAGAGAAGAACAAAAGCTGCCTGGTGTTGAGATAATTTGTTTTGTTTTTTTGTAAATCTTAATTGGTGGTTGGAAGAGGCGGTGGTTATTGGACTAATATTGTACAGGGGAAAGAAAAGGATAGGTTAGAGGAAGGAATTGTAAATTGTTGTTAGTTAATTATTCTCTCTTATACTTCAAGAAATAAAGTTGTTAATTTTTACTTTAAATAGTCCTTGGCCTCTCAAACTTTCACACATTACTGCACAGGATGAAGCTTTTCTGTGTTGCAGGTTTACAATAAGCGGGAGGGTCTACCCTGTGTCGTAACAATTTGGGGGCTCGGGTCTGTGATGTGAACTGGTTTAGTTAGATTTGAATAGATTTGGGGTACGAAAAATCCTAGCTGATTTAAACTCTTGCAGTTTAGTGCCCTAGATCTTTAAATAAACCGTAGGTGAGATGATTTGTTTAGTTTCGGTGACTTTTTTTTAGATTAGACTTAGATTAGACTTACAGTGTGGAAACAGGCCCTTCGGCCCAACAAGTCCACACCGACCCGCCGAAGCGCAACCCACCCATACCCCTACATTTACCCCTTACCCAACACTACGGGCAATTTAGCATGGCCAATTCACCTGACCCGCGCATCTTTGGACTGTGGGAGGAAACCGGAGCACCCGGAGGAAACCCACGCAGACACGGGAAGAACGTGCAAACTCCACACAGTCTGTCGCCTGAGTCGGGAATTGAACCCGGGTCTCAGGCGCTGTGAGGCAGCAGTGCTAACCACTGTGCCACCGTGCCGACTTGTGGTTGATTAAACTAAAAGTGAGAGAAACGGGTCTTAAAATTGATAAAGAGGTTCTGGGATTTGAAGATGATTCTCAAATTTGCCAAAAAAGTATGGAAGGAAAGAAAAAGGCCATACTTTTAGAATTAGCAAATAAGTTAGATTTGGGTTTAACCAAGGGCAAAAGTGAAGCTAAAATTGTAAGCAAGTTACTCAAACACTTTGGTGTGTCAGAGAAACAGACAAGTGCAGTAGAGGTAGAAAAACTTAAATTACAATTGAGGAGAATGGAGTTAGAAGATAAACAAAGAGAGAGAGAGAAGAAAGAGAGGGAGAGAGTGGAAAAAGAGAGAGATATAAGGTTTTTGGCTGAGCAATGAGAGAGAGAAGAAAGGGAGAGAGAAAGAGAGCGAGAAGAGAAAAAAGAGAGAGAGGAAAAAGAAAGAGAGAGAAAGTTCTTAGCTGAGCAAAAAGTGAGAGAATTTGAACTTGAGAAGTTGCGACTTAGTCAGGAAAGTCAAGTTAACAGGGTGGAGATTAAAAGAGAAAGTACTGATATATACAAATATCTCAAAACTCTGCCACATTTTGATGAGAAAGATATTGAAACCTTCTTTGTTTCATTTGAAAAATTGGCTCGGCAAATGGAGTGGTCCGTGGATTTATGGGTAATGCTAGTTCAGACTAAACTGGTTGGCAGAGCTAGTGAGGTATTTGCCACGCTGTCAGATGAGGTGTCAATAGATTACGATGAGGTCAAACAGGCTATTTTAAGTGCTTATGAATTAGTACCAGAAGCATGTAAACAGCGGTTCAGAAACACAAAGAACGAACCAGGTCAGACTTATGTTGAGTTCAAAAGAATTAAACATGATCAATTTGACTGATGGGTATGGCTCTAAGTAGTTGTTAACCATAATGGACGTGTCGACCAGATTTCTGGAGGCAAAGAGATTCAGTTTGACTAAGGGTCCATTTTTACTGCTAATCTAAACAAGGAGGCTGTGGATAGCTTAGGTACACAGCACTTTAAATCCAGTGTGTACCATCCTGAATCCCAGGGAGCTTTAGAAAGGTGGCATCAGACATTGAAGACCATGTTGCGAGCATTTTGTCAGGATTACCTGAATGATTGGGATAAAGGTATCCCATTCATATTACTTGCCATTAGAAATGCCCCAAATGAATCTACTCAGTTCACTCCCTTTGAGTTAATATTCAGTCATGAAGTGAGAGTCCCTTTGAAATTAATTAAAGAAAATTTGACAGGATCAAAGTCAGAGATTACACACTTAGATTATGTATCAAAGAGGTGAGGGAGAGACTAAATCAAATAGGTGAGTTTGCTAAACATCACTTAAGAGGGCACGTATAGAATGAAGCAGGTGGCAGATAAAAGCTCTGAGACTCGGATGTTTTCCTGAGGGGGTGATGTGTTAGTACTGTTACCAGTGATAGGAGATCCCTTCAAAGCCAGGGTTAGTGGTCCCTATCAAACTGAGAAAAAGTTGAGTCTGGTGAACTATTTAGTAAAGATGCCAGATAGAAAAAAAAGGTATCGGGTATGTCCTGTAAACATGCTGAAACCGTATTATACTGGAGAGAAAAAACTGGAGAAACAGGTGATAGTTACTGCCCCGCAGAGTGAGGAATGGAATCAAATCCAAATGATATGGATTTTGAAGTCCTCAAAATAGATTTTAAAATGCCGAAGTCCTTGAGGAGTGGGATTGGTTAGTAAGCTATCTGTCTCAGGAGCATAGAATGCAATTGAAAGATTTGTTACTGCAGTATAAGGACATATGTAAGAATTACATGGGGAGGACTAATGCTATTGTACATGAAGTAGACATAGGGAATACTGCTCCGATAAAACAACACCCCTATTAGCTTAATTCTTTCAAAGCCAGACAGGTCCAAATGGAGATGGAGGTCATGCTCAAAGAAGACATCATCGAACCAGGCCAGGGCGAGTGGAGTTCGCCGCTTGGTCTTAGTTCCCAAACCTGATGGGATTCAATGATTCTGCATGGATTATCGGAAAGTCAATGCCATTACAAAATCGGACTCATATCCAATTCCTAGATTGGAGGACTGTATCAAGAAAGTCAGACAAGTCAGTTACATCACCAAGTTGGACTTAATGTGTGGTTACTGGCAGGTACCTTTAACAGAGATGGTGAAAGACATTTCTGCGTGTGTAACCACAAATGGGCTAAATCAGTTTAAAGTGATGCCCTTTGGAATGAAGAATGCGTCCGCCACATTCCAAAGACTCATGAACAGTGTTGTGGCTGGGTTAACAAACTGTGCAGTCTATTTGGATATCGTAGTGATCTTTGGTGAGACCTGGAAAGATCATACAGTACAGTTGGTGCAGGTCTTTGAATGACTGCGAGAAGCATAACTGGTGATAAACCTGAATAAAATGGAATTCGTGAAAGCAGAGGTGACGTTCTTGGGACATAACATCGATCATGGAAGGTTGACCCCACGGAATGCAAGACGAAGGCCATTGAGGAATTTCCATGACCAACCTCAAAGAAAGGGGAGCTTCGATTCTTAGGATTCAACAGATTCTATCAGAAACTAGAATATAGAGTGATGTTGGAAAAGCACAGCTGGTCAGGCAGCATCCGAGGAGCAGGAAAATAGGTGTTTCGGGCAAAAGCCCTTCATCAGGAATGAGACTGGGAGCCTCCCGGGTGGAGAAATAAATGGGAGGGGGTGGGGCTAGGGAGTAGGTAGCAAAGAATACAATAGTGGATAGGGGTGGGAATGAAGGTGATAGGTCAGAGAGGAGGGTGGAGCAGATAGGTGGGAAGGAAGATTGGCAGGTAGGACAAGTCATGAAGGTGGTGCTGAGCTGGAAGGTTGGAACTGGGGTAAGGTGAGGGGAGGGGAAATGAGGAAACTAGTGAAGTCCACATTGATGCCCTGGGGTTGAAGTGTTCCGAGGCAGAAGATGAGGTGCTCTTCCTCCAGGCATCAAGTGGTGAGGGAGTGGCGGTGGAGGAGGTCCAGGACCTGCATGTCCTTGGCAGTGTGGGAGGGAGAGTTCAAATGTTGGGCCACAGGGTGGTGGGATTGATTGGTGTGGTTGTCCTGGACATGTTCCCTAAAGCGCTCTGTGAGAAGGCATCCAGTTCCCCCAATGTAAAGGAGACCACATCGGGAGCAATGGATACAATTAATGATGTGTAGAAGTGCAGGTGAATCTTTGATGGATGTGGATGACTACTTTGGAGCTTTGGATGGAGGTGAGGGGGGAGGTGTGGGCGCAGGTTTTGCAATTCCTGCAGTAACAGGGGAAGGTGCCAGGAGGGGAGGGTGGGTTGTTGGGGGGCGTGGACCTGACCAGGTAGTCACGAATTCTATTGGAGGTTTGTTCCAAACTTCAGCAGTGCAGTGGCATCATTAACCGATTTGCTGAAGTAGAACACAAACTTTCGGTGGACAGAACAATGCCAGGAGGCATTCGACCATTTGAAATCAATATTAATCACCAAACCAAATTTACCTACACTAAACTTTTCAAAACCTTTTTAAGTTGCCATCGATGCTAGTGACATAGGAATTGGAGCTGTATTCCTATGGAAGATGAGGATGGGATTGAACTGCCAGTTGGTTACTTTTCTAAGCTCAACAGGAAATATTCCATGATTGAAAAAGAACTATTGAGTTTTGGATTGGTCTTACAACATTTTAATGTGTATGTCACAAACAATGTGTCGGAGATTATTGGGTACACGGATCATAATCCTGTTACATTCTTAGAACACTTTAAAGACAACAATATGAGACTATTTCATTGGAGTCTTATGTTACAGACTTTTAATTTAAAAAGCGTACATATTGTGGATTGGAAGAATGTAATCGCAGATGTGTTATTGCAGATTTAACTGATTTATTTATTTATTTATTTTAAAACTAATTTATTTGCGAATATATATTAAAGTTATCTCTATTTTAGGGGAATGTGTTTAAAAACTAGAGAAACTAAATGATGCCATCTTTTCATTATGATGGTCTTTTTTCTTAAGGGGGAGGAGTTATGAAGAATTGGGGTGTGTTGTACCTTTAAGAGAGTTAAAAGTAACAGAACTATCTGACAGAACCAAGTGTTCTAAAAAAAGATACAATGTACATGTGCTCCAGCTTACTGGAGTAGCTAGGGTAGCTGGTTGCGTGGAAATGACAAAACAGATTGGAATTAGGCCAATCAGTTTAAATTACAAACCAAAAATATCAAATTTCAATCAATTTTGAATTGAGTATATTGACAATCTTAAAAGCCAATGAAACAATCCAATGTTTTGGGGGTATAAGACTGGGGAAAATTGAATAGTTGGGAGGAGAACTTCCAAGCTAATGACATTTGCACACTGCCCAGAAAAATAGCTCTCTTAAAGGTACCTTTATCGATCAGTAACCAGTGAAGGAATATCTTCAAGGAGACGAAAAGAAGACTGAAATACAGAGAACTAAAGGTGCCTGGTGTTGAGATAAGACATTTTATTTTGTAAATCTTAATTGTGGCTTTTAATCAAACTAGTGTTGTAGAGGGGAAAGTAAAAGAAAAGTTAGAGGAAGAAATTGTAAATAGTGGTTAGTTAATTATTCTCTGTTATACTTTAAGGAATAACGTTGTTAATTTATACTTTAAATAGTCCTTGGCCTCTCGAATTTTCACAGATTACTGCACAGGATGAATCTATTCTGTGTTGCAGGTTTACATTACTCAGGAGAGTTTACCTATCTCGTAACAGGGAGGAAACCAGTGCACCCGGAGGAAACCCACACAAACATGGGGAGAACATGCAAACACCACACAGTTACCCAAGGGTAGAATTGAGCTTGGGACCCCGCTTCTGTGAGGCAACCACCGGGTGCCAACCACTGTGCCACCTAGTTATACAGGAAGTACTTATCAATGAGGTTGTCTCTGGCTTTGCTGCTTGACTGTCATCATCAAGGTCGAAGATGATAAAGGGGTGGGCTCTGGTGAAGATGGTGTCAATGACTTCCTGGATGCACTCATGGCTGGGGGACTGAGAGATGCCATAGCCCTACCTGGTTGCTTCCTGAAATGAACTGCAAGATAAAAAAAAAGGTACCAATAATTCTGATGGCCTCTGGGACGGAGTTAAGTCCCATAGTTTAAGGGACCTTGTGTCCTTCCAGCAGTGAGCAATAGTCTAAGATGATGGATGAGGGCAGCCTTAATCTACCATGGTGTTGCATTCTGATGTTTATACATAACTGCAGTGAAACCTATATGTCCTCGTTCTTGCCATTGTTCTGTGTCTCCTGGTGGATCTTGCCCTCTTGTTTCTCTCTCGGGGGTTGGGGGTGTGTGGTGAAGGGGACTGGGGAGTGGGTAAGGGGGGGGAGTGGTGGCTGCTGTGTGGAAGCCATTGGAGGTTGCTGCTCTTGCTGCACTTCGTGAAGTCCTTGTCTCCACTGACTCCTTCTCCAATTCATCCTCAGTAGAAGCAAGGCTTCATGAACAGTAGGCATGACGTCTGACAATTCATCTTTGTGAGTAGATAATCTTTGGTGAAAGTCAGAAAGATCGCACAGTGTTATTGAAGGGACACAAGTTGTTCCCATCGCTGTTACCATTCCCTTGGCCATACAGTGAAATGATGACCATCTCCAGATGCGTTCTGCCCATTTTTGCACAGAATACCATGGGGATGGCTGTGACATCTTCCTGATAAGACCCTTGATTATTAGGAACCAAACCTCCATGACTGACCATGGCCCCCACCCAGACTGACTTGGCAGAACAGCCCTAACTGACTGACTCAGTTCCCCAAATTGATCTCTCAACAGCACCCTGACCTGAAGTAAATGTAGTTCCCAGACCGGTTATACTTGACCTTGAGGACTGACTGTGACCCTATCCGGGATTCCCATACGATTGAACACTGCCTGACTGACCAATAACACCCTGAAATGCAATTGGCCTGTTTGTTTGACTGTGACGGTGCTCACTGATTGACTGGAGTCTACTCTCTCTTCACTAAGCACTCATTCACTTGGACATTTACATATTGCCATTTTCTACAAGCATCTACATTGTTGTTGCAGCATCAACTGCTGATTGATGTAGCACCATGCCGTACAGCAACATGTCCACGCCCTTTCTGACCGAAACGTTTATTCTTCAGTGTTCCCTGCCTCTGCATTCTGCCTGCCTCTCCTTCACATTAAAATGTAAGCTAACTGTAGGTCAATGCTAAAGGCCTTGCGTACTGAAAAGCAGGCTATGATCCAGAAAGTACTTGACTCGAAATCAGCACCACAAATCATGTATAGGATCAAAAGATAGCTGGCACACTCTCAGTGCAAGCTGACCTACCACTAGCTGCAGGTCCTATCAGTGCAGGATCGATACAGAATCTGTCGGGCTGATATGAAAAATGCAGTTGGCTCTGATCTTGGTGAATGGGGCTAGTTTTTGAAAAATGGTTGCATTTAAGTGTTCCTTTTTTGATTATTTTTGAATACTTTGATATCTGATCCAATCAGCATGCTTTATGCTCAAATGCTATGTAAGATAATTTCCCAATCCTTCAGGCATGTTAAGCATGTGCCAGATGCAAATTATTTAAATAAATGATGTCCATATGCAAGTATCACCACATATAATCATAACCTACACACTATAGCATTTCATTGTATGATTTCCGAACATCCAGCTAATACTTCACTGATGGATGGCTGAGGTGATGCTGTGCAAAGCTATGCCACTATGGTATGCCACAAAACTTCTTCCTGACAATTGGAATGTCTTTCCATCAGTCAGGCCATCTGGGAGAACTTTTCTCTTTTAGTGAGAAATGCATTTGACATCGGTTTTTTTTTCAATCTGCACCACACATGATTTCTCATCTCTATCAATGTGTGAATCTCCTGAATGTGTATCAGTCCGATGTAATTTAATTAATTATTGTACTTTTCCTTCCTGAATGAAACAATAACATTTTATTAACTAACTATTCATTATCTTGTTTATATTTTTATATTATATGCAATGTTTATAAATTAAAGCAGTTATTATATGGCTGTCAGCATATTTGAGTTGTTGTCTCAGGTTCACTGTAGACTGCGAAAGTGAACACAGTAGGGTAGTGGCAGACCAACATGAAGATGGTTCGGATGATAGTGATAATTATAGGGCCTACGATGAAGAACTCGGGAAACCTGGTTGATTAGGTTTGAAATCCCAATGTGTTTTACAGCACTCACTAGAAATGTTGCTCTTATGTTGAAACATAACTACAGGAAGCTTTTCCTGGATGTCTTCAAATTATATAAGGTCATAAAATAAATGGAATGTGCATTTCAAAATTATTTTTATTAAATAGATTAAAGTAGACAGAATCATATGATATTATGCTGGTTTAAATTTGCCTTTACAGTTTAAAACAACCACATTTGGATTTAGTGAATATTGTATCTTGCTAGTTCCCTATAGCATAAAATCGACTTTCAAATATGTTACATTGCTGTGGATTTATTTTCTTTTTATAATTTTCACATTTTCACTGATTATCAATAGACGAGTAACTCCCATTATATGTTTGGATTGACCTCTCTCTGACACATGGGATCAATCCATAAATTGCTGATTGCCACTGAAAAATATTAGTTCCTTACGAATTTACAACTGTACAGTAGAAAATGAATGTCTTAGAGCCTTTTGATATCAGAGACTATATGATATGCAACATTTATCTGATAACTTTCTAAATTGTCATTTGTAGATCACTTCTGCTACGTGCTCTTTAATGACCATTAGAGGTGAAATCTGACATGTAGCTTGTTCTTAGGGAGAATATGACTGTTTCTGCATTAGACATTTAACAAGGTCCTAAATTAATTAACAAATGAACAAAGAGACCTTGGAGTGCAAGTTCATAGCTCCTTGAAAGTGGAGTCATAGGTAGATAGGACAGTGAAGAAGATGTTTGGTATGCTTTCTTTTATTGGTCAGAGTATTGAATTGGGAGGACATTGATTAGGCTGTACAGGATATTGATTAGGCCACTGTTGGAATATTGCGTGCAATTCTGGTCTCCTTCCTATCGGAAAGATGTTGTGAAACTTGAAAGGGTTCAGAAAAGATTTACAAGGATGTTGCCAGGTTTGGAGAATTTGAGCTACAGGGAGAGGCTGAACAGACTGGAGGTGTTTTCCCTGGAGCGTCGGAGGCTGAGGGGTGACCTTATAAAGGCTTACAAAATTATGAGGGGCATGGATAGGGTAAATAGACAAAGTCTTTTCCCTGGGGTCAAGGCGTCTAGAACTAGAGGGTTTAGGGTGAGAGGGGAAAGATCTAAAAGAGACCTAAAGGGCAACATTTTCACGCAGAGGGTGGTACGTGTATGGAATGAGCTGCCAGAGGAAGTGATGGAGGCTGGTACAACTGCAACATTTAAGAGGCATTTGGATGTGTATATGAATAGGAAGGGTTTGGAGGGCTATGGACCAGGTGCTGGCAGGTGGAATTAGATTGGGTTGGGATCTCTAGTCGCGTGGATGGGTTTGATCGGAGGGTCTGTGTCTATGCTGTACATCTCTCTGGATCTAATATATTTGAGCAGCTTCGAATAAATGCGTATCAAGAAGGGTTCAAGTTTTAACTTGGGCCAGTAAGTTGTGAACAACATTATGTGCCCTGTAGGTGCAAGGCTATGACCATCTCCATAACACTTGATGGCATTTTCATCAATGAAAACCCTATCACTGGCATCTAGTGTCGGGCAGGCAATAGGCAGGCTGGTCACTATCGGTCAGGAATGTAACAGGTTAAACCTATTTATTCTGTGGCTGAAAGAGCAGATGAGAAACTAGGAAAGCTCCAGCAAAACTCTGCAAAACCTGTTCACCATCTATGAGGCACAAGTCAATACTCTCCATTCTCCTGGACAGGTACTGTACCATTTCAATGATTCTCAACAAACTCAAACCACCCTCCATCACTAGCACAAAGTGTATCATCTCCAAGAGGTACTGAGGCTACTAGACAAGGCTCTTTTTTATAGTGCCTTCCAAACCTGTGACCTCTACCAGCCTGAAGGAAAAAGGCAGCATGTATGCTGGGAACATCACCACCTCCAAGCTCCTTTCCAAGTCACACATTATTCTGACTTTGAAATAATTTGGCAATTCTTCCTGTTCAATGGCCAAATTCCTTAAGCATCCTGGTGGCTCAGTGGTCAGCATTGCTGCCTTACAGCATCGGGAGCCCAGGTTCAAATCCAACATTTTCCCCGTGTCTGCATGGGATTCTTCTAGCTGCTCTGGTTTCCTCCCACAATCCAAAGATGTGAAGGTTTGGTGAACTGGTCATGCTAAATTGCCCATAGTGTGCAGGGATGTGTGTGTTTGGTGCATTAGTCAGAGGTAAATGTAGGGTCTAGGTGGGTTACTCTTCAGAAGATTGGTGTGGGCTTGTTGGGCTGAATGGCCTGTTCCCACACTGTAGGGATTCTATGTTCTATGTAACAACAAAGTGTGAGCACAATTGTCACCTGAACCAAGGTTGTACAAGGTGTCTCACAGCTACCTTCTCAAAGTAAATGAAGGGTTGACAATCAATGCTGGGCTTGCCAGTGATGCCCACATCCTGTGAATGAATTTTTGAAATAGCTTAGTTAGTAGCTGTTTTGTCTCTGAATCAAAGACTGAAACTTTCAGTATACACTAGATTGAGGCCTCAGGGCCATTGTATTGGAGTGATGGTCATTTGTTTGAGTTTTGAAACCAAGCTTACGTTCTGGTGGATGAAGTGGACTTTAAAGGTCCACTGTTTGAATACTTCGGCAAATTCTTAAACAACATGTTTCTCTCAACCAAGTTCATCAATAATAAATGATGTGTTTTCATCCTATTACTGATTGTGAGATCCAAATTTGCTGTTACATTTACCAAAATAAAAGCCACTGCGCGATCAAATTAATTCATCTGCTGATTTGAACTAAATATAAATTCAATTTATTTCTTCCATTCTATATTATCTGTTCTTAAAAGTTGTTCATTTGCATGGACTTGCAGTGTACAAATCCTTGCTTTATGCAGTTACTCTTTTATGCAATTTGATTTCCATTTTAAAGCCCTGCATTGATCATGAGACTAGTTAGCCAGTGTTAGTTCAGAATAATGTCTGCAGTATGTCTCATTTCCTTTTATAGCTGAGATAAACTTGGGGTCTAAGAGTAACAGGAAATGGTAAACTACCACTGATAAAAACTTTCAAGAAAAATGGATCAGAATGAAGATAGAGACCATCTCTGAGCAGAGCACATGTGAGTAAATGAATGCATATTTCTAACGGGAGCTGTCTGTGTAAATTCATCACCCTTTATTGTACAAGCTGGCCACTTTGTGGTAACAGAATATCCCTTATGCACAAATCTCCCAAAATGCCTTAAAAATTTTGTCTGAAAATATTTCATCCTCTACATATTTTTGCCACAATAATTTAAATTTCTAACATTTAGATTAGATTACTTCACAGTGTGGAAACAGGCCCTTCGGCCCAACAAGTCCACACCGACCCGCAAAGCGTAACCCACCCAGACCATTCCCCTACATTTAACACTACAGGCAATTTAGCACGGCCAATTCACCTAACCTGCACATTTTTGAACTATGGGAGGAAACCAGAGCATCCGGAGGAAACCCACGCAGACACAGGGAGAATGTACAAACTCCACACAGAGGTGGGAATTGAACCTGGGTCTCTGGTGCTGTGAGGCAGCAGTGCTAACCACTGTGCCACCGTGCCGCCCATCTTAGTGAAGGTTTAAATAACATTAAATTATTGCGTAACATGATTAGAAGCATCCACTGAATTGTCATTTACGTTATTTTAATGCATTTTGTTCAAGTTTTTATTTGAAAACCTCAGTTTCTGCCGAAAGCCTGGATTTGGATTTAATCATTTTGCATATTGCCATGACCCAGTGAACTTAGATTGTGATATGAGCATGTGCAGGGTTTGTGATTTACCAGGCTGCTGCTGCTCCAGGGGAATACATCTGATCTTGCCTGTGGTTTCCTCTTCAGCTGGAGTGGCAGCAGAGACTCTGTTGAATGTGCACAGTTTACAATTGAAATCTGAATGCACAGGACCCCAACTTATCCACTGAAAGAGCTTACACACTGAGTTGGGAGGGTATTCTGTCTATCCAATGCAGCCTGTCAGTGGAAAAAAAAACCTTTAACTTTACTGGATGTGTGGCATTAAACACTCTGATACACTGTATGCATCATCACAAAAAAATAGTCCAATGTATCATTTGACCATAAAAAAGGAAAGGCAGATGCCAGAGATCTGAGACAAACAGAAACAGAAAGGGCTGGAGAAACGCAGCAGATCTGTGTGGAGACACAAAAGAGTTTACATCTTGATTCTTGTGACCCTTCGTCACAAGCAGTTCTGAAGAAGAGTCACTTGAATCATAGAATCCCTACTGTCGGATACAGGCCATTTGGCTCAACAAATCCACACCAACTCTCAGAAAAGCATCTGACCCAGGCCCACCCCTGTACCTTATCTCTATAACCCTTCATTTCCCATGACCAATCTGACTAATCTGCACATCTTTGGACTGTGGTAGGAAACCAGAGAACTCAGAGGAAAACTACCCAGACATGGGAAGAATGTGTAAGCTCCACACAGTTACTCAAGGCTGGGATCAAAACTGGGTTCCTGGTGCTGTGAGGCAGCAGTGCTAACCACTAAGCCACTGTATCAACCACTGGTTATATTGTATGATGTTTGTTTCTTGTCTGCAGCAATTGTTTATTGTGGCACAATTAGAAGAGTATAAAGGAAGTTGGAGTATACTTTAGAGGGAAATCAGGAGGGCAAAAAGGGGACATGAGATAGCTTTGTCAAATAGGATTAAGGAGAATCCAAAGGGTTTTTACAAATATATTAAGGATGAAATGATAACTAGGGAGAGAATAGGGCCCCCTCAAAGATCAGCAAGGTGGCCTTTGTGTGGAGCTGCAGAAAATGGGGGAGATACTAAATGAATATTTTGCATCAGTATTTACTGTGGAAAAGGATATGGAAGATGTAGACTGTAGGGAAATAAATGGTGACATCTTGCAAAATGTCCAGATTACAGAGGAGGAAGTGTTGGATGTCTTGAAACGGGTAAAGGTGGATAATTCCCCTGGACCAGATAAGTTAATTGTTGTTTTAAGTCTGTCCAAGAGAAAGTCTGTATTAGTGAGTATAGTGGATTCTTTCTTGATTATATGTTTTTGGAGATAAGTCTCTTGATTAAACTTAAAATATAAGCCATAACTATTAATTTAACATGGGGCAGTGTTTGTAGAGGAAAAAGACAGTGTTATTTTCTGGGTCTGTAGATTGTGAAGGAGCAAAAATGGCCTTTCCAGTGATATGTACTTCTTGTCAGATGTGGGAGTTTAAAGAGATTTTAAGGGTTACTGCGGATTATATCTGCCATAAATGCTGTTGGATGCAAATCTTATCGGACTGAGTGGATCAGTTGGAGAGACAGATAGAAGTGATGAGGAATTTGCAACAGAAACAGTATGTGATGGATGGCAGTTCTAGGAAGGGGGGGTGTCTCAGATACAGTCACATAGGTGGGTTAACTCCAGGAAGGGTAAGAGAGGTAGGCAGCAAGTGCAGGTGTCTTTTGTGGATATATCCATTTCAAACAGGTATGCTCTTTTGGAAAATGTAGGGGGTGATGGATTTTCAGGGGAACGTAGCACGAACAGCCAAGGTTCTGGTATTGAGACTGGCTCTAATGCAACGAGGAATACATCGGCTTCCAAGAGATCAATTACAAATATATTAAGAACGAAATGATAACTAGGGAGAGAATAGGGCCCCTCAAAGATCAGCACAGGGGATTCTGTAGTCAGAGGTACAGACAGGCGTTTCTGTGGCCAGCAGAGAAAAACCAGAATGGTGTGTTGTTTCCTTGGTGCCAGGATCAAGGATGTCTCAGAGAGGGTGCAGAATGTTCTCACGGGGGAGAGGGACCAGCAGGAGGTCATTGTCCACATTGGAACCAATGACATTGGAAGGGAAAAGGTTGAGATTCTGAAGGAAGATTACAGAGAGTTAGGCAGACATTTAAAAAGGAGGTCCTCAAGGGTAGTAATATCTGGATTACTCCCAGTGCTACGAGCTAGTGAGGGCAGGAATAGGAGGATAGAGCAGATGAATGCATGGCTGAGGAGCTGTTGTATGGGAGAAGGATTCACATTTTTGGATCATTGGAATCTATTTTGGGGTAGAAGTGACCTGTACAAGAAGGACGGATTGCACTTAAATTGGAAGGGGACCAATATACTGGCTGGGAAATTTGCTAGGACTGCTTGGGAGGATTTAAACTAGTAAGGTGGGGGGGTGGGACCCAGGGAGACAGTGAGGAAAGAGATCAATCTGAGACAGGTACAGCTGAGAACAGAAGTGAGTCAAACAGTCAGGGCAGGCAGGGACAAGGTAGGACTAATAAATTAAACAGCATTTATTTCAATGCAAGGGACCTAACAGGGAAGGCAGATGAACTCAGGGCATGGTTAGGAACATGGGACTGGGATATCATAGCAATGACAGAAACATGGCTCAGGGTTGGGCAGGACTGGCAGCTTAATGTTCCAGGATACAAATGCTACAGGAAGGATAAAAAGGGAGGCAAAAGAGGAGGGGGAGTGGCATTTGTGATAAGGGATAGCATTACAGCTGGGCTGAGGGAGGATATTCCCGGAAATACATTCAGGGAAGTTATTTGGGTGGAACTGAGAAATAAGAGAGGGATGTTCACCTTATCGGGATTATATTATAGACCCCACAATAGTCAGAGGGAAATTGAGAAACAAACTTGTAAGGAGATCTTAGCTATCTGTAAGAATAATAGGGTGGTTATGGTAGGGGATTTTAACTTTCCAAACATCGACTGGGACTGCCGTAGTGTTAAAGGTTTAGATGGAGAGGAATTTCTTAAGTGTGTACAAGACAATTTTCTGATTCAGTTTGTGGATGTACCTACTAGAGAAGATGCAAAACCTGACCTAATCTTGGGGAATAAGGCAGGGCAGGTGACTGAGGTGTCAGTAGGGGAGCATTTTGGGGCCAGCGACCATAATTCTATTCGTTTTAAAATAGTGATGGAAAAGGATAGACCAGATCTAAAAGTTGAAGTTCTAATTTGGAGAAAGGCCAATTTTGACGGTATTAGGTAAGAACTTTCAAAAGTTGATTGGAGGCAGATGTTCACAGGTAAAGGGACGGCTGGAAAATGGGAAGGCTTCATAAATGAGAGAACAAGAATCCAGAGAAAGTATATTCCTGTCAGGGTGAAAGGAAAGGCTGGTAGGTGTAGGGAATGCTGGATGACTAAAGAAATTGAGAGTTTGTTTAAGAAAAAGAAGGAAGCATATGTAGGTATGGACAGGATAGATTGAGTGAATCCTTAGAAAAGTATAAAGGAAGTAGGAGTATACTTAAGAGGGAAATCAGGAGGGCAAAAAGGGGACATGAGATAGCTTTGGCAAATAGAATTAAGGAGAATCCAAAAGGTTTTTACAAATATATTAAGGACAAAAGGGTAACTAGGGAGAGAATAGGGCCGCTCAAAGATCAGCAAGGTGGCCTTTGTGTGGAGCCACAGAAAATGGGGGAGATACTAAATGAATAGTTTGCCTAAGTATTTACTGTGGAAAAGGATATGGAAGATATAGACTGTAGGGAAATAGATGGTGACATATTGCAAAATGTCCAGATTACAGAGGAGGAAGGGCTGGATGTCTTGAAATGGTTAACGGTGGATAAATCCCCAGGACCTGATCAGGTGTACCTGAGAACTCTGTGGGAAGCTCGAGAAGTGATTGCTGGGGCTCTTGCTGAGATATTTGTATCATCGATAGTCATAGGTGAGGTGCCGGAAGACTGGAGGTTGGCAAACGTGGTGCCACTGTTTAAGAAGGGCGGTAAAGACAAGCCAGGGAACTATAGACTGGTGAGCCTGACCTCAGTGGTGGGCAAGTTGTTGGAGGGAATCCTGGAGGACAGGATGTACATGTATTTGGAAAGGCAAGGACTGATTTGGGATAGTCAACATGGCTTTGTGCACAGGAAATCATGTCTCATAAATTTGATTGAGTTTTTTGAAGAAGCAACAAAGAGGATTGATGAGAGCAGAGCAGTCGATGTGATCTATATGGACTTCTGTAAGGCATTCGACAAGTTTCCCCATGGGAGACTGATTAGCAAGGTTAGATCTCATGGAATACAGGGAGAACTAGCCATTTGGATACAGAACTGGCTCAAAGGTAGAAGACAGAGGGTGGTGGTGGAGGCCTGTGACCAGTGGAGTGCCACAAGGATCGGTGCTGGGTCCTCTACTTTTTGTCATTTACATGAATGATTTGGATGCGATCATAAGAGGTACAGTTAGTAAATTTTTCAGATGACACTAAAATTGGAGGTGTAGTGGACAGCGAAGAGGGTTACCTCAGATTGCAACAGGAAATGGACTAGATGGGCCAATGTGCTGAGAAGCGGCAGATGGAGTTTAATTCAGATAAATGTGAGGTGCTGCATTTTGGGAAAGCAAATCTTAGAAAGACTTATACGCTTAATGGTAAGGTCCTATGGAGTGTTGCTGAACAAAGAGACCTGGAGTGCAGGTTCATAGCTCCTTGAAAGTGGAGTCGCAGATAGATAGGATAGTGAAAAAGGCATTTGGTATGCTTTCTTTTATTGGTCAGAGTTTTGAGTACAGGAGTTGGGAGGTCATGTTGTGGCTGTACAGGGCATTGGTTAGGCCACTGTTGGAATATTGCATGCAGTTCTGGTCTCCTTCCTATCGGAAAGATGTTGTGAAACTTGAAAGGCTTCAGAAAAGATTTACAAAGATATTGCCAGGGTTGGAGGATCTGAGCTACAGGGAGAGGCTGAACCGTCTGGGGCTGTTTTCCCTGGAGCGTTGGAGGCTGAGAGGTGACCTTATAGAGGTTTACAAAATTATGAGGGGCATGGATAGGATTAATAGACAAAGTCTTTTCCCTGGGGTCCCGGAGTCCAGAACTAGAGGGCATAGGTTTAGGGTGAGAGGGGAAAGATATAAAAGAGACCTAAGGGGCAACATTTTCAGGCAGAGGATGGTACGTGTATGGAATGAGCTGCCAGAGGATGTGGTGGCGGCTGGTACAATTGCAACATTTAAGAGGCATGTGGATGGCTATATGAATAGGAAGGGTTTGGAGGGATATGGGCCGGGTGCTGGCAGGTGGGACTAGATTGGGTCTGTTTGGCATGGACGGGTTGGACCGAAGGGTCTGTTTCCATGGTGTACATCTCTATGACTCTATGACTCTATAATTTTAGATCATGATTTTTACAATATTGTACATTTTAATTGTCCTTGTTAACATTTTTAATGGAAAAGAAACTCAGATGCGGTCCTAGCACAAATATCTTTGCTGGCACAGGAAATTTACTTGCAGGATCTGAAAACCTGCCCCATGTAATCTTGGGACTGAGAGGACTCCAGTGTTCAGTACTCTGTGGCAATGGGACTTTCAGCAGTGTGTTGGCGTGAATTAGAAATAGAACATCCTGCTGCAATGAAAGTGACACTCTATAATGTGAGTCTAATGCTCCCGTATCCGGCTGATACAAGCCTGGACGTTCACCAAGAAGTTGAAAATTCCTGATTCTGGGGAACCCCATTGGGGATCAGGTTCCAAGGCCACTGATGGGCTATGTATCCAAACCTGTTATAGTGATGGTGATGGAACAGGTTATTGACTTGTTTTGTAAGTAACTGAACTCGTGAGGAGTAGAGAGGAGAAACAGAGTAAGTAAGGAAACATATTGTTCATATTGTTGGGAGGACTGAGGATAAGTGGCATTTAAGGTAACTGGCGGAAGAAGCAACGGAGAAATGGGGGAAAGGTTTTCATGCAGTAACTGATTAATATCTGGAATGCGTTCCTCATACTATAGTGAAGATAAGTTCAATTGAGGCATTTGAGAGGGTATTGCATTATTATCTGAAAAGAAAGAATGTGCAGAATTATAGGTGAATGGCACTAGGGGAGCGTTGCTTATTTGAAGAGCCGGCACAGGCAAGTTAGACTGAATGGTCTCCTTCTGTGTGGTAATATAGTACACTGCAAAAGGTTTAGGCTTTAATGCTCACTCTCGGCCAGGGTCACAGATGTCAGCTGGGGAAGTAGTCAGGTTGGTTGTTCAGCACAGTCAGAATGCAAATCAGCCAGGATGATTGTACCATATAGCTAAACAGTGACCCCTGATGGAAGTGAACTTATCTGATCACCAGGCGGGCACAACAGCAAGTAAAGTTTGTTAAGCATTTCTTGTAGGATTGTCAATCAATTGATCTGTAAAATCTTAAAATTACATTGACATACGAATTGTGAGCCATAATGTAATATTTACTTAATAAATATGCTCAAATGAGTTGCTGTTTGCAAGGTAGAATCAATGCAAGTACTATGCTTAGAAAACAAGAGTACAGTCTGTTTCTGGTGCCCCTGTTAATAGCAATTTACTGTGACCTTTGTTTTCCCCTTAGCTTTGCCTAATCCTTTGATGGGAGTTTTCTTTCAGCCACTGTTCATATTCAACAGGTTTCCAGAGTAGACCTCTTCAGAGAGGAAACGAAGAAGAGTTGAAAAAGACCGACTGGTGCTAATGATAGTGTGATCAAACAATTTTGCTTGTTAATTGGTTTATTATTAATTATATTTTATTAACATTAGTGATCATTTTATTAAAGTGATGCACACAAAGTGAAGTGCTGTGTTTTAACAAAAATGGACTTTATATTAATAAGATATGGTTATTGAATGAAAAGAATCAAAACTTTCAGCATGAATTTTAAGCTGTAATGGGGAACTCGCAGAAACATGGATTGCTTTCCTGGTTTAGTAGAAACAGTGAATAAAGACTTTAGATATCTTTGTTATATTATTTTTGACATTATATGGTTCAAATGTTTGTGCATCACTCTTTATTGGTTTTGTTTGCCACCTATCCGAGTAGAACCCGATTATCTTAGCTTGATTAGTGCTTCGATTAAACTTCGATTACTTTAAAATGCTTCAGCTGATGCAGTACAATGCAGTCCTTTATGTGAAGATTTCTTTCTGTGGATTCACTCCTACCAAGCTTGCTTCGAGACTGTTTTGTACCTGTAACCTTGTTCCATAAGAAATACTTAGCAGCTGTTGATTTTTAATTTATTTTTGGAATTGCAGTATGAAGTCAAATATTGTAAACAAAGGTGCAGTTTCAAGTTTTCACCACTTGGTTGGGCTGTTGCCCATTAATTTAAACACTCAATTTAAATCTTATTTAAAACAGTTATACATAAGTACCTCATAACATCTAATTGTATTTGTCATAAGCTGTTGGTGATTGTTTAATCACCACGCAGTCACTGAGTCTTAACCAAATAATTGGAGTTTTACAATGTTCCCGATTTTCCAACATCTTTCTGCCTTGGCCCCAAGTGCTGGGCTGTGGACCAACAGCACACTGCACCTTAGAACACATGAACTCAGTAACTTTACATGAAAATGGTGAGCACGAGACATACAGTGTTGCATTATGGCACATATTCAAAATCACAAAGGCACAGCACCTTTCTCACAATTACAAAACATCACAACTTGTGACGGTCTGGTATAAAGGTACTCACCTCACCTTCAGTCATACTCTCTTCATAAAGCAGTCAGTGTAGTCAACCAGCTATACATGTATGTAATGTAACATCAGGAAGTATTGAACCCAGACTAAGGGCTTTGCAGACTGGCATATTCCAAGGTCCAGGACTACATCCTGGGGGATGCACTAAAGCTTGGGGCAGCTGCTGCCAAGGCACAGTAGGGAAACACCATTATCTAAGGTCTTCCTCCTGAAGTATAATGAGGGTCTGTTCAGTTATCTGATCTGCTCGTAAATACTGTCCTGCATGAGTAGGAGATAATTTTGGTAATTGCAACTGCATCCCTGATGTAGAGGTTTTGCCCAAGACATCGATTTTCTGACTCCTCAGATGCTGCCTGACCGGCTGTGCTTTTCCAACACCACACTATTGATTTTAATCTCCAGCATCTGCAGTCCTCACTTTTGCCCAACTGCAGGGAATGTCAAGTTCTAATGTTTGTTTTTCTTGATACACAAAGACTGTACAGAGCTGCTTTAGTAACTTTTTTTATGAAAAGTATATCTTTACAATAAAAAAAATCTGTGATATCATTGCCTTGCAGTTAGTTAGTTTTGCAATTAAGTTTCAGATACTTAACTCAAGAAGAACCTGTCTATCTCTGGTGTATGTTTTGCAGACTAACATATACAGAAAACCATGGACATGGGTGCTAGAAGATGGTTATAGCAAGAGGGCACTGAAAGCTACTGTAACAGCTGGTTAGTGTAGTAGGTGAATGCTGAAGGCTGAATCATTAACACCAGCATTGTAATTCATAGAATCCATAGATATCATAGAATCCCTCAGGCGTGGAAGCAGGCCATCCAACCTATTGAGTCCATATCAACCCTCCAAAGAGCAGCCCACCCAGACAAACCCCATTCCTGTAACCCTACATTTCCCATGGCCAACCCACCTAACCAGCACATCTTTGGACTATGGGAGGAAACCCACGAGGGGAATATGCAAATTCCACAGTCACCCGAGGGTGGGATTTAATCCATGTTCCTGGCACTGTGAGGTAACAATGCTAACCACTGAGTCACCATGCTGCCCTTGAGAAAAGCCCCTTTTACTAGCGGTCATCCATCAATCTGTCTAAGTTCAGAGTGAAGTTCCAACTATAACCTAAGTCAAAGTTCTGCGACAAAATTTAATGACAACAGACCTGTACTGAAACAATGAATACACTACCTTTCTCTGTCTGACTAAAAACCAAACACTGCTGCTGACCTGATTTTAAAAGAGCCATTTCTAATGATCCCAAAGATATCAGGAAGAAAGTACAGCTTAAGAACAGTGAAAGCCCAGTTTTCCGCATTACTAAATCTTATCTGTGTCCAGATGTTGGTTAATGATGCTGTTTTCTTTTATAAAATCATTGTGAACATAAAGAAAACCTCTGTGATGTCAGCACTCCATTTTATCGTATGAATACCATTTACAAATAGAAACCACTTCTACAAACCTGCAATTCTTAAAGGGACAGCAACATGCCATTAAAAAGATATATACCCTCTTATTTTGGCTTTTTCAAAGTGCAAAACATGGGAAGTAAATACATGCAGAAAATGGAATAGTGTAGGATAGGTGGGCTTCAGATTGGTTCCATAGGGCACAACATCAAGGGCTGAAGGGCCTGGACTGCGCTGTAATGTTCTATGTTCTATGTTGTAACTGTGGACTAGCATACAACTGACATTCCCTCAGAACTTCAACTATTTAAATAAAGCATCAATCTTGATGCATAGGAAAATAACTGACAAAGAACAACAGACAGTCAAATGCCTTCTTCCTTTGACCAATGAAGGGCTAAGATGAATAAAATCCTCTGATAATTTTACAATGATGACAAAGATCCTGACAATATTTTTCAAATTTGAGAAGAATCCTTATAATGTGAAGTACTCTTAAAATACACAGGCGTAACTTCGTGCCATACTGATAACAGCCAGATAAAATAATCAACTAGCTTTAAGGTAGATCTTGGAATGTTATCATACAATCCCTATAGCGTGGAATCAGGCCATTTGGCCCATTGAGTCCACACTGACCCTCTGAAGAGCATCCTATCCCATCCCTGTATTTCCATGGCTAATCCATCTAACCAACACATCCCGCGATGGGTAATTTAGCATGGCCAATCCACATAATCTGCACATCGTTAGACTGTGGGAGGAAACTGGAGCACTCAGATGGAACTCACACAGACACGGGGAGAATGTGGAAACACCACACAAGTTGCCTGAGGGTAGAATTTAACCTGGGTGCTGCGAGGTAGTAGTGCTAATCACTGAGCCACCACACCACCCTGATATATAATACCATTGAAGTGAACTTACCTGAAAGGATAGAAGTGATCATTGCCTCCACACATCAATCAAATATTTCCAAAAGGCACTTTGAACAAACTCAAGGTATGTGTCATTGACATTCTGTTAGAAGAAGGAAACAAGTCCAAAGACCAGTAGCATCAGCAAGTGTTTGATTTCGGAAGAATTATGGCAGCCATTAACCAGTTCAGTGGAATATCCAAGTCGTACCTCCCCCCCAAACCCGCTCCACTCCCATTTGTCTCCCAGCCCCCGACTCACAAGCCTCATTCCTGATGAAGGGCTTATTTCTGAAACATCGATTCTCCTGCTCCTCAGATGCTGCCTGACCTGCTGTGCTTTCCTAACAACACACTCTCAACTCTGATCTCCAGCATCTGCAGTCTTCACGTTCTCTTCCGTGTCACCCACCAGGACAGGTTACAATTGTCATGAAACGTTGGACACTATGTTCTACAACAGGACATTGGGCTAAAATGTGTAGGAATTCTAATCACCCAGAGGATCCTAAAATAACACAATTCTCCCAAGCAGCATGTGAAAAACCAACAAAATCAAAGAAGTTCCCTCTGTGAAACACAAGCAAGTCAACAAAGTCCAAGAGGCAAAAACAATGTTTAGTTGCAGACCCCAGACAGACAGAACGTGCCGTTAACTTGACACACCATATGGACAATGGAAGCCTCTACCTTAATCCAAATGGTTTATCCCAAAAGGAATGGACAATATTGCCTGCACACCAAGCATGATACTGGTGTAAGTGCAAATATCACCCCTTTCTGCATCTTACACAAGATCTACTCAGTAAACTGGAACCTGTTATGGCCCACACATGGTAGTCGAACTGTTTATAATGGATGTGGCATTCCATGGATTGGCCTTATCTATCTTAAATTAAACATGGATCCTGGAATTGGACACCTGAAACCTTTAACATCAGTGGACCAGACTGGCCAATTATTATCAGGCTACTGCAGGCACAGATTTCTATATCATTATGCCACATAATGTTCTAGGTCTTTTCAGTTGCAACACTGAAGATTCCAGCCATAACATCAATCTCATTCATTCTGGCCTTGGCCAAGCAGAGCAACTTTAACAAGGACCACACAGTTAATGACTGGCTACACCAACTTGAATAGGGCAACATCAGTGGCTGGCCTGAACACACCCAACAGGTCCCTGAGCTAGTCCAGACATTCTGACCACTCAGTGTTCAACTAGCACTCTCCAAGAATGCTTCAAGGTCAAACGAGTCACAATTCCATCATCTTCTATTTCGAGAGAGGCTACATCACACTGTTGGTTTTGCTATAATGTGTGTTTCTTCGATGTGAATTGTTTTAACATCAGTGAAGAATTTAGACTATTATTTGTAGAGTGCGAACTTCCCTTACCAGTATTGGCTATAATACAATTCCGGCCACATTCATTTAGATGGTGAGGCTACTGCACGATTTTCTTGTAACACAACATCATACATGATGTGTTATATCAGGACCAGCACAGCAGTTCAGGCAGCATCCAACGAGCAGCGAAATCAACGTTTCGGGCAAAAGCCCTTCATCAGGAATAAAGGCAGTGAGCTGGAAGCATGGAGAGATAAGCTAGAGCAGGGTGGGGTGGGGAGAGAGTAGCATATCCCTCTATGCTTCCAGCTATGCTACTCTCTCCCCACCCCACTCTCCTCTAGCTTATCTCTCCATGCTTCCAGCTCACTGCCTTTATTCCTGATGAAGGGCTTTTGCCCAAAACGTCGATTTCGCTGCTCGTTGGACGCTGCCTGAACTGCTGTGCTCTTCCAGCACCACTGATCCAGAATCTGGTTTCCAGCATCTGCAGTCATTGTTTTTACCTTATATCAGGACCAACTGTATCCCTACATGGGCACAGGAAGAAACAAAATCCATACCCTGGCTTGGCATTAATAAGGACATCAATCAACTGAAATATGCCAAAGTCCATCAAAATCAACAACAGGAGAACACTTCCTTCCACATGAGACTCCTCCTGAGCTGAGGTGCAGGTTTGCAACTGATATTTCTATCTCCAAGGACATAGAGTCATAGAGATGGCATGGTGGCACAGTGGTTAGCACTGCTGCCTCACAGCGCCAGAGATCCCGCGCCAGGGGACTGGAGAGTGGCGAATGTTGTGCCCCTCTTCAAAAAAGGGAATAGGGATAACCCCGGGAATTACAGGCCAATTAGTCTTACTTCGGCGGTAGGCAAAGTAATGGAAAGGGTACTGAGGGTTAGGATCCATGAGTATCTGGGAAGACACTGCTTGATTAGGGACAGCCAGCATGGATTTGTGAGGGGTAGGTCTTGCCTTACAAGTTTTAGTGAATTCTTTGAGGAGGTGACCAAGCATGTGGATGAGGATAGAGCAGTGGATGTAGTGTACATGGATTTTAGTAAGGCATTTGATAAAGTTCCCCATGGTAGGCTTATGTGGAAAGTCAGGAGGCTTGGGATAGTGGGAAATTTGGCCAGTTGGATAGAGAACTGGTTAACCGGTCGAAGTCAGAGAGTGATGGTAGATGGTAAATATTCAGCCAGGAGCCCAGTTACAAGTGGAGTTCTGCAGGGGTCAGTTCTGGGTCCTCTGCTGTTTGTAATTTTTATTAATGACTTGGAAGAGGGAGTCGAAGGGTGGGTCAATAAATTTGCAGACGATACGAAGATTGGTGAAGTTGTGGATAGTGAGGAGGGCTGTTGTCGGCTGCAAAGGGACTTAGATATGATGCAGAGCTGGGCTGAGGAGTGACAGATGGAGTTCAACCCTGTCAAGTTTGAGGTTGTCTATTTTTGAAGGACAAATAAGAATGCAGAATACAGGGTTAACGGTAGAGTTCTTAGTAAGGTGGAGGAGCAGAGAGATATTGGGGTCTATATTCATAGCTCTTTGAAAGTTGCCACTCAGGTGGATAGAGCTTATAAGAAGGCCTATGGTGTATTAGCGTTCATTAGCAGAGGGATTGAATTCAAGAGTTGTGAGGTGATGTTGCAGTTGTACAGGACCTTGGTAAGGCCACATTTGGAGTACTGTGTGCAGTTCTGGTCGCCTCACTTTAGGAAAGATGTGGAAGCTTTGGAGAGGGTGCAGAGGAGATTTACCAGGATGTTGCCTGGAATGGAGAATAGGTCATACGAGGATAGGTTGAGAGTGCTCGGCCTTTTCTCATTGGAATGGCGAAGAATGAGGGGTGATTTGATAGAGGTTTATAAGATGATCAGGGGAATAGATAGAGTAGACAGTCAGAGACTTTCTTCCCGGGTACAACAGAGTGTTACAAGGGGACATAAACTTAAGGTGAAGGGTGGAAGGTATGGGGGGGATGTCAGGGGTAGGTTCTTTACCCAGAGAGTGGTGGGGGCATGGAATGCGCTGCCTGTGGGAGTGGCAGAGATGAATCATTGATGACCTTTAAGCGTCAATTGGATAGGTACATGGATAGGTGCTTATGCTAGGCCAAATGTTCGGCACAACATCGTGGGTCGAAGGGCCTGTTCTGTGCTGTATTGTTCCAGACCCGGGTTCAATTCCCACCTCAGGCAACTGACTGTGTGGATTTTGCACATTCTCCCTGTGTCTGCATGGGTTTCCTCTGGGTGCTCTGGTTTCCTCCCACAGTTCAAAAATGTGCAGGTTAGGTGAATTGGCCATGCTAAATTGCCCGTAATGTTAGGCGAAGGGGTAAATGTAGGGGAATGGGTGTGGGTGGGTTGCGCTTCGGCGGGTCGGTGTGGACTTGTTGGGCCGAAGGGCCTGTTTCCACACTGTAAGTAATCTAATCTAATCTAAGATGTACAGCATGGAAACAGGCCCTTCGGTCCATGCCGACCGGACATCCCAACCGAATCTAGTCCCACCTGCCAGCACCCAGCCCATATCCCTCCAAACTCTTCCTATTCATATACCCATCCAAATGCCTTTTAAACGTTGCAATTGTACCAGTCTCCACCACTTCCTCTGGCAGCTTATTCTATACACGTACCACCCACTGTGTGAAAACGTTGCCCCTTAAGTCTCTTTTATATCTTTCCCCTCTCACTCTAAACCTATGCCTCTAGTTCTGGACTCCTCGACGCCAGGGAAAAGACTTTGTCTATTTACCCTATCCATGCACCTCATAATTTTGTAAACCTCTATAAGGTCACTCCTCAGCCTCCGGCGCTCCAGGGAAACCAGCCCCAGACGGTTCAGCTCTCCCTATAGCTTAAATCCTCTAACCCTGGCACCATCCTTGTAAATCTTTTCTGAACCCTTTCAAGTTTCACAACATCTTTCTGAAAGGAAGGAGACCAGAACTGCATGCAGTATTCCAACAGTGACCTAACCAATGTCCTGTACAGCCAACTCCTGTACTCGATACTCTGACCAATAAAGGAAAGCATACCAAACACCTTCTTCACTATTCTATCTACCTGTTACTCCACTTTCAAGGAGCTATGAATCTGCACTCCAAGGTCTCTTTGTTCAGCAACACTCCCTAGGACCTCACCATTAAGGGTATAAGTCCTGCTAAGATTTGCTTTCCCAAAATGTAGCACCTCGCGTTTATCTGAATTAAACTCCATCTGCCACTTCTCAGCCCATTGGCCCATCTGGTCCAGATCCTATTGTAATCTGAGGTAACCCTCTTCGCTGTCCACTACACCTCCAATTTTGGTGTCATCTGCAAACTCACTAACTGTACCTCTTATGCTTGCATCTAAATCATTTATGTAAATGACAAAAAGTAGAGTACCCAGCACCGATCCTTGTGGCACTCCACTGGTCACAGGCCTCCAGTCTGAAAAACAACCCTCCACCACCACCCTCTGTCTTCTACTTTTGAGCCAGTTCTGTATCCAAATGGCTAGCTGTCCCTGTATTCCATGAGATCCATCCTTGCTAATCAGTCTCCCATGGGGAACCTTACCGAACGTCTTACAGAAGTCCATATAGATCACATCTACCGCTCTCCCCTCATCAATCCTCTTTGTTACTTCCTCAAAAAACTCAGTCACGTTTGTGAGGCATGATTTCCCACTCATAAAGCCATGTTGATTATCCCTAATCTGTCCTTGCCTTTCTAAATACATGTACATCCTGTCCCTCAGGATTCCCTCTAACAACTTGCCCACTACCAATGTCAGACTCACTGGTCTATAGTTCCCTGGCTTGTCCTTACCACCCTTCTTAAACAGAGGCACCACGTTAGCCAACCTCCAGTCTTCCGGCACCCCACCTGTGACTATCGATGATACAAATATCTCAGCAAGAGGCCCAGCAGTCACTTCTCTAGCTTCCCACAGAATTCTCGGGTACACCTGATCAGGTCCTGGGGATTTATCCACCTTTACCATTTCAAGACATCCAGCTCTTCCTCCTCTGTAATCTGGACATTTTGTAAGATGTCACCCATCTATTTCCCTACAGTCTATATCTTCTATATCCTTTTCCACAGTAAATACTGATGCAAAATACTCATTTAGTATCTCCCCCATTTTCTACAGCTCCACACAAAGGCCACCTTGCTGATCTTTGAGGGGCCCTATTCTCTCCCTAGTTATCCTTTTGTCCTTAATGAATTTGTAAAAACTCTTTGGATTCTCCTTAATTCTATTTGCCAAAGCTATCTCATGTCCCCTTTTTGCCCTCCTGATATCCCTCTTAAGTATACTCCTACTTCCTTTATACTCTTCCAAGGATTCACTTGATCGATCCTGTCTATACCTTACATATGCTTCCTTCTTTTTCTTAACCAGACCCTCAATTTCCTTAGTCATCCAGCATTCCCTGTACCTACCAGCCTTCCTTTCATCCTAACAGGAATATACTTTTTCTGGATTCTCGTTATCTCATTTCTCTTGGTGACTATTGCACCAAATTTCCACTTGTATGACAGACTAAAGAGGACCTTATTGCAATGGTTGTTGACAGATTGATCACAATTGGTTCAGTTCACTTCAACAAAATGTGACTGACAGCAAACCGCACATGCAGCCTCCCAAGGTAGGTGCAGGAAAAGGGGTGTCCAACTTTTTACCGTTTCTTTTCACTCCCCTCAGTCAAATGGTCTCCCATAATGCCCTGTTCACATTGTAAAATCCGTGATCACTAAATAAAAGCAGTTTGTCAACATTGTCTCCATAGCTACTGCCAGACCAGCTGAAATTTTACTGCAATTTCTGTTTTTGTTTCCTATTTCCAACATGCACAGTTCTTTTGTTTGTTTTCAGCTAACTATGTTGAATTTAGGTGCTAACCCATAGGCAATGGTTTACCCTCACTGCCTTCAGATATTGGAAGCTAAATCCATACAGTTCTTCCCTCCCACACTCACTATCCATCCAAATGTATACAGCAGACTATTGGAAAGAAGGGAGAGCATGACCAGAAACAGGACAAGATGTACATGCCCAAGATTTTTGCACAAATACGGCTGTGTGGAAAGATACTATACTGACATGTGCAGCTCACATCATATGACGTGGTAATGAGTAATGGTTATGTTCTGCAAAGTAATAAATGGCATATCCGAGTTGCTTATCATTAACCCCGTCATACAGGGTGATGACTCAAATACTGAAGCTATCAGGCTAGACAACAACCACACATTGACAACAAATGATACTTATCCGTCCACAATGACAGATAGCAAACAACATAGTGAAGTACTTGGAGATAGTGAGGACTGCAGATGCTGGACATCAGAGTCGGTAAAATGTGGAGCTTGAAAAACACAGCAGATCAGACAGCATCGGAGGAACAAAAAAGATTGATGTTACGGGTTGGGATCCTTCATCAGCACTATTGAAGGGTCCTGATCTGAAATGTATATTTTCCTGCTCCTCTGATGCTGTCTGACCTGCTGTGAGTTTCCAGCTCCACATTTTATCAACATAATGAAGCTACACAGGCAAGTAATAAAAACTGTATGATTGCATGAGGACCCCTAAAACTCCTACACTGTAGCTTTCTGCAGTCTTTCTCCATTTAAATAATATTTGGCTCCTCTAATCCTTTTGCTAAATTGCATAACCTCATACATTCCCGCATTATATTCCCGCTGCCAAGTTTTTGCCCACTCACTTCGGGATACAGATATCTGCTGTACAGCAAAAGGCCCTATGTCCCATCAAGTTCTTGCAAGTTAAAAACACCACCTAACTATTCTAGTCCCAATTTTCAACATTTGCCCTGAGTCTTGGCATTGCATATGTGCAGCTAAATGCAGGTACTTCATAACCCAACATGCTGAGATTTAACTCTTGTACATTACATTAGTAGATACACATTGAAACAGCTTTGTGTCTTATCAGGGGCAACCTGGTAACTTTTTGAAGCAGAGGTACACGACTAAGAGGAATGAACAGGGATGTGGGATAGTTTTGGATTGTTTTATTAATGGTCTGAATGACCTTCCATGATTGTTTCTAACCAAAGCTTGCAAATTAGAAAAGCCAGAAAGGCACTTGGAGATGCTTCCTCAGAAGTGTCTGGACAGATTTTCCACCACAAAGTTACAGTGACAAAGCAGAAGCAGCTCAGAGAGGAAGGGTGGCCTGTACAATTGAAATGCTAATTAATCACATTATTTCAAAATACCACTAGATGGCAGTCAAACTCCAGAGTTTAGTTCTGCTTCACCATACTTGGCATATTTTATAGAAGGTGTGGTAATGAATTGGACGATGCAAACACATGATGTGCACATCATTCAAAAAGGCGAGAGGTCTTTCAACCTGTTTAACTCGACAACTTCTATTTTCAGTTGTCAAGTATTTAAATTGTTTGATAAAAGTTTGGAGTGTAACAAAACAGAATAAAGGCTATTGTGGTTAAAAGTTTTCTAATTGAAATGATAGTTTTTCTTGCAATTCTGCAATGTTGCTATAAATATGCAGAAAGACGCAACTCAATTTAAATGCTGCGAATTTTATTATATCTTATATAACATTAAGTAATTAAACAAAATAGTGTCAATTTTTGTCCAAAATACTGAGTCATGTAACAAATAACTTCACAAACATTGGACTTGCCCAATACTCAGTGTCAGTCCTTCACTGAGCAGTCTCCAGTACAGAAACTTCCAGCACTGGTACAGCTTCAATATCCTGGAGGACTTCTGGCCTTGTATAAGTGTATGGCTTTTCCTTTTGGATATCTGGAGGTTAGTAAGCTTGTGTGAAGAAGTAATGACAGCAAGGAATTGAAGGGGCTGTGAAATGAGCCCCTTTTCTGCTGTGCCCACAGGGATTCACCTGGCATCCCTGTTAGCCAAGGCACATAATAAATGTTAGTGCATGATAGAACTCAGTCTTAATCATCACATAAAATGCTGCTTACCATTTTGGACAAGTTTTGCTATCATTACAAGTGCCTGCAAGATTCCCATGCACTGTGCACATCTCTGCATTGTAGTTGTTGGCTCATTTCATATTTGATAGATTGAGATCTCCGGGTATTGTACCTTCAGTAATTATTTGTTTCCCATGGCCAAAAAGAATCATTGACATACAATTGCAATTTATATGTGCTTTTCTAATAAGATGTTATTTTTCCAAAAAAAATACTTGTAATTTTGTTCCAATAACCAATACACATTATTAGTCTGCGAAGTTCTGACAGGGATCTCTTCATATTTCATATTCATTTTACTTTTTTTGTTTAAATAGCAGCAGATAAGCTGAAGGAAATCTATACATTTCCTTTCCCTGTGAATTGATTTTGTGTCTTTGTCACACAGAGGATTTCTTATTTTAATTGTTTTATCAGAGGGAGGTACTGGTTTGAATTCCACTCTTGAACACCCCTTCACTCACTGAGGACTGCTCTCTTCTGACATTCACACATTGCCAATTGCCTGCAGGTGGGATGTTGATGCAGCAGCCACATTGCAACATGTCTGCCCCGAATGACAGCTGTAACAAGTTGTCTGCCTCTTTCTATTCAACACAGGCCTCAGAAATTAGCAGCCTCTAACTGTAAAGGTCCTTTTCGCTAAGAAAGCAACGTGACCCACACAGAAGCTGGCAGCCTGGAAGTCAGTGATAGAGTCATGAAATGTGCTCAAAGAAAGCAATGTGAAGTACATGGAAGCCTCCAAATATTCAGAAACTAATCGAGAAGAGAGAAAACTAAGATTTATAAGTTGCATCCTGTGCAGATGTACGAGATGTGTGTAAACCCACCGGCCACAACATGTTGTGTGTATTCATGAGCTCTAAAGTGATGAAGGGCTGAAATGGAATGAGAGTTGATTTAAGAAGAGGCATTATGATATTGGGAGACTGGTGGTTTTCTGCAGCCCATTTGCATCAATGAATGGTTGAGAAGGCTAGTGGCTGTGGAATCTGCAAGTGCATTATTGTGTAGAAGTCATTGCATAATGGCTTGGCAAACGAAAGCCACCAGGTACCTGCTCTGATTAACATATTGGTAATATCTTTTCTCAGGAAAGGAGAATTGCAAGTGGTATAGAAATAAAATGAATTTGGGCTTTAATGGAATGTAAATAAATAGGAATAAGAGAGTTGTTACTTATGGGGATTTTCTGAAATCACCATTTAAGGTTTGAGAAAACTTTTCTTGATGTCAAGAATCTGACATTTTTTGATTTCACCATATTTCTCACCTTTTTGTTATTACTTATGACACGCCAGGAAAAGGAACCTTCCGGCCTATATCCTCGTTCTGCACTTAGTATTTGATTTAGAGGTACTATTGTTTCTTAGCACTGTTGCTTCCCTGAAGTCTAATGTTGTCTAAGGCTCTTCCCTGATCTTGCATTTGCAGGGAAATACTATGTTTTTTTACATTCTTCTCAATGTGATGATTAATCTTATTACTACGAAAGCATTTTTTTATCTGTATCATTTCAATACTTCTTTAAATCTTTCAGCTTATATTCTAGTATTCATCAATGCTGTTTTATCTTGAACAACTGTAGAGTTTGCTAGACATGTAACACAGTAACAATGCAGTATTTTCTTTATTTGCCATAATTTCTGTTCACGTGTTGATGTATGAAATCATACAATAAAGCTATGAACTGTATTTCCGACTGCTCATTATAGTAATTTACTGTTTTCAAGCTTTTAAAATATATTTATTTGTAATATTGTATCTCTGTATCCACACTGGGTTTCTTACTTTCTTCAACAATCGAAATGTTGACTATCGTTGCTTCTATGATAATTCTAGCTTTTGTAGTCACAGCTGAGTTTTTCTAATTCTCTCCATGAAAGATGGATGTTTTCCCAAATTCCATGTTCTAAAATATCAAACATGAAGGTCACGAGGCTTATTACTCAGTTCAGATCTTTTAAATCTTTCACATCCCTGGCTTTTCTTCGTCTGCTGGACTCTCATTGATATTTACATGTTTGTTCATTTTGTATTTAAGTAAATTCTAATGCCTTTTCGGTTCTGTATCCCAGTCTAAATTTATTATCAGGTCTGATCATTTTTCCTCACAGTTGTGTTTTGAGGAGTCTAACGTTGAAACAATTAAGCTTATCTGAGAATTCTCCTTTACACTGCATTTTCTTCCTTTCTGGTCTTTGTGGTGTTTTCCGTATTGGTCCTCTAACTTTACCTCCCGGAGTCTTCAGTAGCTCATTGCAGAGATTCTTTCACTAATGCCTCGGTAATATTTGTGTGGCTGGCTTTCTCTCTTTTCCTAGCCTATACACTCTTCCTCCACTTCTTAACAGCTTCTGAATGAAGTTTTGCCTTTAGAGAGCTGTGCTTGTCATTTTGTTGATTCCTTGCTACTTCCATCATTCTCTGTAATTGTGTTTCAACTGCACACTGTTTGTGTCTTTTTAAAATGGTTCTGCTCTTAACGTGTTGAACTCACTTTCTTGAATTTTGTTTTCTTCTGGATTTCCTCTTCTCATGATGGTGGGAGGGTGACCATCACTGCAAACATGTAGTATTTTACCAGATGAGCACTCCTGGTATCTTGTGGTCTTTGCCACTATGCACTACTGAGTAAGGGTTCATTACCTTCAATTATCCTTTGTCAGTGCTTTGTCTATTGAATCATTAGTGGTACAGGATACACTACTGTAGAGCAGATATCTACAAAAGAGTGCTATTCTCATATAGCAAGACGGATTATTGTGTGACTGCAAAAATACATCAATGTTTGCTTAGGTGTGGTTACTTGGAAGTTGGTATAGATGCATCTACTTCCACTAATGGCTGGAATGGAACACTGCCTCCACCCACCGATTGTGGGGTGATATCAGATTAGGTAGAGCCAGTGTAAGGTGAACATTAACCCCTCCTGAACTATTGTTGATGGACATCTTCTTTAGGCAGAAAAGAGTTAACATGTAATTTGAAGAGAGAATAATAGGTTTCACAAAATATGCATTATTGCTCAGTGCTGTGAGATTATATACCTGTTGAGTTGAAGTTGGAAAGACTGTCTCTTCAGTTCTGTCAATGAATACAGATGTTTGAGGGGAAATCGGTAGACTTCATCTGGATGTTGAAAAATGGGAGCTGACTCCCTCTGTTCGCAACCAATATTTCAATTGTTCTCACTGAGCCTTTCGAGCCTTTGACATTGAACAGATTTGGATGGTTGATGTTAAAGAGATGTTCACTGAGCAGGTCATTTGTCACATCATGTAGAATAGCACTAACGTTTATAATAAAACTTTTACCACAACTGTTGACTGTATTTCAGTCAAAATAAGCCTTTCCCTACTTTACCAAGCTTGCTAATCTCGACTATTATAGTGCTTCAGTGCTTCACAATAAAATGGTACAGTAAGTACTGAAGACCACTAAACAGCAGGTCAAATCTGAGTCAGAATATTGGAATAGTTTCCCTGTTTGTTGCTGGCAAATTCTGTTAGTGAAGTTTGTGTTACTATCTGCAGTTAAGTTGTACTTTGCCCTGAGCTCTTTTGTTTTAAGGTGCAGTATATTACTTTTATAGATAAAGTCTCCAAGCCAACCAATTGTACACAGGCCACTCATGCAGTTAATCAATTTAAAAACCCGAGGCTGCCAATTCCGTGCCACGTAATTCAAACATTGAGAGAAAGATTACCCCTGCAGGAACATGGCTCGTGAAGATGGAAAGAAACGGAAGGGTGAGGTTCTTACTGTCAGTCAGGGTGTGTTCTGATTTCATTTCAAACATTTGGTCTGACATGTCTTATGTAAATAAAATGTGTGATCCATGATGAATACACATTCTTAGGGAGAGCAGTCAGACTCCACCCAGTGTGTTACGCAAGTAGGGAACCTTTACAGGCAGCAACCTGTACTTCTGATCAGGTTTAGTGGTAGTCAGTTTAGTAGCAGTCAGTTTAGTGGTAGTCAGTTTTGCTGAATAAATAGATAATTGCCCAATGTGATCACAAAATTCCTGAAGACAAAGAAGCTTCGAATGGAAATATATTGATAAAGTGTCTTTAAAATGGGGACAAAAGTTGTGAAGGAATAAACGTTATATGGTAACTTTACATGATTATGCTGTAAACACTCAAAAAGATTATTTCTTTTACGAGAAATCAAGAATTAATTTATAAAAAATATGATGGCAAACCAACAAAATGTGACTTCATTGACAACGAATGTATATACCCAAAAATGGCATCACTTACTTCTCTTACTTAAACTAATAGTTTGCTTCGTTATTTTCCACATGTCAGTCTGCAGGCCCTGCAAATGTGAGGTATCAGAGAGAAGATGGTGACACTTAGCCTTGCAGAGAACAGAAAATCATAAGGTTTGTTTCTGCACTGCTGTACACTGGGCTGGGCCCTATTTGCTGTGCACTAAGCTGGGTCCTATCTACTGTGTACTGAGCTGGGTCCTATCTGCTGTTCACTGACCTGGGTCCTATCTGCTCTGTACTGAGCTGGGTGCTATCTGCTGTGCACTGACCTGGGTCCTATTTGCTGTGCACTGGGCTGGGCCCTATCTGCTGTGTACTGACCTGGGTCCTATCTACTGTGCACTGACCTGGGCCCTATCTGCTGTGCACTGACCTGGGTCCTATTTGCTGTGCACTGGGCTGGACCTTATTTGCTCTGCACTGAACAGGGTCCTATCTAATGTGCAAAGAATTGGGTCCTATCTGCTGTGCACTGGGCTGGGTCCTATCTGCTGTGCACTGAGCTGGTCCTATTTGCTGTGCAGTGACCTGGGTGATATCTGCTGTGCAGTAACCTGGGTCCTATCTGCTGTGCAGTGACCTGCATCCTACCTGTTGTGCAGTGGCCTGGGTCCTATCTGTTGCTAACTGGACTGGGTCCTTTCTGCTGTGCACTGAGCTGGTCCTATCTGCTGTACAGTGACCTGGGTGATATCTGCTGTGCAGTGAACTGGGTCCTATCTATTGTAAACTGGACTGGGACCTAACTGTTGTGCAATAACTTGGGTCCTATCTGCTGTGCAGTGACCTGCATCCTACCTGTTGTGCAGTGGCCTGGGTCCTATCTGTTGTTAACAGGATTGGGTCCTATCTGCTGTGCAGTAACTTGGGTCGTATCTGTGTCCAGGCTGACTGGGTCTGTGGCATTGCCATTTTTGTGAGAGGCACTGTCCTCCTCCACTACTCCATCCACCAGTGCCTTGAGCTCCCTGTCAATGAACCAAGGAGTGAACTCTGGGTCTGTTCCTTGGGATAGTGGTGCAGGGTCACAGTGTGAAAGGTACTTGCAGCATCGGAAGCCATGAGCAATGGATTTTAAATGTAGTGCAGTGGCGTGAGTGCTGAGGTAGGTCCTGGCAGCAGCAAGCATTTCTGCCACTCCTGCCATAACATTGCACAGGAGGGGGCTGTAGAGGCCAGCTCTATAGTGAATGAGGGGAAAAGGGGAAGATCACTTGAAGAAGTCAATATAAGCCACAATGAACTAGACATCATGAGTCTACTCTACCTGAACGCGGGAAAATTCAATCTGAAGTCTGACTTTGCAGCTCTTATTGCACTCTCACAAGCCCAGAAAGTCATAAACTGCAAGGATCATCTGCATTGTTCAAAGGGATATCACTCTGCCAGGGATCAGATAATAGTGACTGAAAGAAGGTTTGATCCGCGGCTATGCAAGCTAGCCAGGAAGCAGCTGCGATGATTTCTGTCTGCACCATTACATCTCACACACACTGATGTACTTTAAAGATGGCTTCTTGGAAACAGAGTCTAATAATACCCATGGAAAGTCCAAACTCTGACACACCAGAAAGTATACAATGTAAACATCAGAGCCATTAGTAGCAAACCATTGGATTATTAAAGTTGCTTCAACTGGACTCAGGCACATTTCTCCAGTGAGGTGTACTCGCCAGGCACACACCCTGATTTCCATACCGAGAATTCTCAATATCCAGCTTGTTTAGTGCATTTGAGAAAATCAGAAGCCGGATGTTAACAAGGTGACTCATGCTGTGAATACGACCTGTTATCAGCAATATTGCCCTTTCACTGGCAGCTTGCTGCTGTCTAGTGAGAAGCTCACTTCTCTGCTCACCAAATAAATAAAAGACGTGTGGCGTGGTCCTGAGGCCTCACTAGTTGTCTCAACCATGTTGCTGAGGCCCCTATAAGATTCTGAACAGTGCAATAAGCAGAAGAAAATGTGCACTTTTTCCTCTTAGACAGCATAAAGTCATGTTTGTAAAAAATCTCCAAAAATGCCAGATTAAACAAATGTTAAACTAAAATCTAAAACAGAGGGTCACTTCCATCTACTTCTTAAAGTCTCTGTAACAATGTCTATCATATCAAACTAACCTATCTCATCTACCAAGCTGCTAATACACAGTAAACAATATTTTGTTAATTTCTAGTTTGAGCATGGAGTAATTTTCCTCTACCGCACTAGAGCTGTCATTTTCTACTCTTGACAAGCTTGAGTGGAAACAACCTGCACCAAGAGTATCAGCTCATACAACATCGAGAGCTATAGCCTTTCCATTCTCACTCTCACACACTGTCTAGGCCTTCCTCTTGCTGTTTATTTCCAATGGGCTCCCACTGTGACTGCAGCGAGAAATCCAAGAAATCTATCACCTGACTCCAGGATTGAAAAATCATTCAGCATCTGAGTTGGAACTCTCTCTCTGCTGGTGGTGCCCTTTCAATAGGAAAATCTTGACTAACAGTCTTGGCTTTTAGAAAGAATTTCCTCATCTCAAGCAATGTAATCAAAGTGAGGGTTGCTGAAGAGTGTTCCACTTTTAAAAAATTATTATCAGATCCAATATGAATGAGTCACTTGATGCAGTCAGGAAACATCCTGACAATAAAACAAAGCAAGGTTATTCATACTGCTGAGTCAGTCATGGGAGCTGCAACCACATCCCCAACATAGTTGTGTACAGAATGTCATGATTTTCAAACCTCTTTTTTTTACTCTGAGAATCAGTATCTATTCTACAGTTTAAAACAATGTCTAAAATAATAACAGAGTTGAATAAGTGCTCATAAAAGTTAATTTTCAGTGCCAATTTTTTTCCTTAGCAATTGAAACTTATCACATAGTAAAAACATTTATTCAGATGTAAGTAGACAGGCTATAACTTTGTGTTGTGTTAAATCTTTAAGTACAGCAATGTCACATCATTCAGTATATTTGAATGATGAGTCAAGTGAGGAGATATTATTTTCTTGCTGCTCGTAGAGGGTCAGTTCATTTCTAAAGTAAATTACTCTTTTATGTTACATTTTATAGAGCATGAGTTATTTGATCTGTGCATAAAAATCTGAATATTTCATGCTTCAGCACTAGTTTCACATCGAGAATAGCAATGTAGGTTCAAGGTATCAAGTACAACATTGCAATCTGTCTTCAGGCTGTTGTGCTGCATAAACCTCAATTCAGTGATCTGAAGACTCACACACAACTGACACCACAGTTTTTTTTCCTCACAAGAAGTCGTGGTTAAAGTAGCATGACTTTGCAGTCTGTATCTGGCCAGCTGTACTGGTTTCACTTACCTCTCAGTTTAACTGTTCAGAGTTTCAGTCAGCCTTTCACTTTACAGATACTGTATATCAGTCTCAGCCTCGTATCAGTGTGCATTCACGGTTAATGTGAAAACAAAGGTCTTGCTATCTGAGAAGGACATTGATCGTTAAGCTGGAAGAAAACATTGGCCTGAATCTTACCAGAAATCAACTAAGTGTTCATTTAGGTCTGCAGCTTGTCTCATTCACTATTGACCATTTCCCAGTGGAGCTTTGCTCACACGATCTTTCACCTTCCCAAGCGGAGGAACTCACCATTGCTGGGACCTTCTGGGAATCCTGAACGATGTCCCTTTAAGTTGTCTTGCAGCTGCAGAGACCTCTGAGTTCTGTGTGTGGCAGCGTGCTTGCACCATTTTAAAACAAAACTGGGAAGCAGGTTAAATGCCTGCCAGTCAGGAGCTGGCCTTGCCAGTTCCTGTGTGTGAAAGATTGCCCCAGAGATGGCTGAGATAGGAAAGGTAGCTCCCACTTTGCCGACAAGAACCTGGAGGTCCTGGTGAAGGGAGTGGTACAGAGAAGGGCCATTCTCTTTCTTCAGGACTGCCAGAGGACATCTTGGCACCAGAGCCTGCCAGCATTGTCTGGTGTTGCCCTTGAGGTCAGTATAGTGTCCATGGTCTGAAGATACGCTCATCAAGAAGATTAATGACATTCTGCTCCCTTTGAGGATAAATGCCATCATGTTATCTCAGCACCTGCCTCTCACCAAGTCTCGGGGTCTACTATTTTCTCGATTGCTTGCAGCATCTTCCCTCCCCCTGTAACTCCTTTTACACTGCTCACATGCTCACTGAGGACGCCTTAGCATCTTTCTTCCACCTCCACAGACACTAACAGCTGTATCCGCCATTTCCATCTCACTTAATCCCTCGCCTTTTCTCATTCCAAGAGAAAACAGTCCACAGTACGGCAGAGGGAAAGGCAAGAGATAGAAGCACAAGCAAGGCTGCCTTCTGTACCATGCACCAGCTCAGACTCTGGCACCTCGCTAGCTATGTCAGGAGCACTGGCAAATGCCACAGGTGACTGGCACTCAGAGCACTGCCAAAGACAAGGCTTCTCCTCAGCCCCAGGCCAGAGGGAACACAATAGTACTGGTCATGAACAATTTTAACCAAATACACAAATAGACAAAGGAGCGGTAGGCAGCTTTGTTGGAGACATTGGGCACAATGACCCAAATGTTGGAAGAGTCTGCCAACACTCTGCACCATGTTGCGTCTGGCATGTGAGAATCTGGCTGCCTCTATGGGCAGGTTGGCACCTCTTATGGCACCTCCTGCTGCCAGGTTTAGCACTCTAAACATCTACTGGATCTCACGCACAAACCTGCATTCCATCAACTAGCCATTGATACTCACCATGAAGATAAAAATCACACAACACCAGGTTATAGTCCAACAGGTTTAATTGGAAGCACACTAGCTTTCGGAGTGACGCTCCTTCATCAGGTGATGAAGGAGCGTCGCTCCGAAAGCTAGTTTGCTTCCAACTAAACCTGTTGGACTATAACCTGGTGTTGTGTGATTTTTAACTTTGTACACTCCAGTCCAACCCCAGCATCTCCAAATCATCACCATGAAGAAGCACTCTTCCCGAAGTCTTCTCTCAGGACACCCTCAAGGTGGTAAGGCCTTCCACCTTTAGCTCCTGGTTGTCAGCCTCACCCTTTAAGAGTCTAAGCTAGGAGGATGATCATGCATCTGGACCCTCTGGCCACAGATACCTCGGGGGGCACCCACCCAAAAGCCTCCATGATGGAGCAGTCTGCCTCCCAGTGAACTGCAGACACTGGGACTGTACCTCGATGTAGAGAGGGGGAAAGGAAAAAGATAACCTTCTGAGGCCACCAGGAACACAGGTGACCTCCTTCTTGTAAATGCATTCTCGCATTTGTAAATAATATTTCATTTTTTATCATCAACTCTATGTGCTATATTTTAGGCAGAGTGACAAGAATGAAAGTAGAGAGCCTAGTTATTTCTTAGCACCACATGATGTTTGAACTCTGTCTCAGTGATAATTGTTTAGAACACCCATACCTGCATGAAACTTGGTCTGGATTGAATGAGGGGATATTAGTTGTTGTGAGTTTACATAGAGTATAGAACAATACTGTGCAGAATAGGCCCTTCGGCCCTCAATGTTGCACCGGACTGTGAACTAATCTAAGCCCATCCCCCTACACTTTCCCATCATCATTCATGCGTTTATCGATGGACCGTTCAAATGCACCTAATGTGGCTGAGTTAACTACTTTGGCAGGCAGGCATTCCACGCCCTTACCACTCTCTAAGTAAAGAACCTGCCTCTGACATCTGCCTTAAATCTATCATCCCTCAATTTGCAGCTATGCCCCCTCCTACATACTGACATCATCATCCTAGGAAAAAGACTCTCACTGTTCGTCCTATCTAATCCTCTGATCATCTTGTATGTCTCTATTAAATCCCCCATTAGCCTTCTTCTCTCCAATGAGAACAGATTGAAGTCCCCCAGCCTTTCCTCATAAGACCTTCACTCCAGACCAGGCAACATCCTGGTAAATCTCCTCTGCACCTTTTCCAATGCTTCCACTTCCTTCCTGTAATGGGATGACCAGAGACCGCACCAGCATTTTGTATAGTTGCAGCATGACATCATGGCTCCGGAAGTCAATCCCTCTGCCAATAAAACCTTAACACACCGTACGCCTTCTTAACAGCACTATCAGCCTGGGTGTCAACTTTCAGGATCTATGTACATGGACACCAAGATCCCCCTGCACATTCACACTACCAAGAACCTTTCCATTGACACAGTATTCTGCCTTCTTGTTATTCTTCCTAAAGTGAATCACCTCACATTTAGCTGCATTGAACTCCATTTGCCACCTCTCAGCCCAATTCTGCAGTTTATCCAAGCCCCCCTGCAACCTGCAACATTCTTCCACACTGTCCACTACTCCATCGACTTTAGTGTCATCTGCAAATTTACTAATCCATCCACCTATGCCTACGTCCAAGTCATTTATAAAAATGACAAACAGCAGTGGTCCCAAAATAGACCCTGTGGCACACCACTAGTAACCGGACTCCAGGCTGAATATTTTCCATCAACCACCACTCGTAGCCTTCTTACAGAAAGTCAGTTTCTAATCCAAACTGCTAAATCACCCTCAATCCCTTGCCGCCGCATTTTCTCTAAAAGACTACCATGTGGAACCTTATCAATGGTTTACTGAAGCCCATGTACACCACATCAACTGCCCTACCCTCATCCACATGAATGGCCACTTTCCCAAGAAACTCAATGAGGTTTGTGAGATACAACCTGCCCTTGATGAAACCATGTTGACTATCTGAAATCAAGTTGTTGCTTGCTAGATGATTATAAATCCTATCTCTTATAATCCTTTCTAAAACTTTTTCTACAACAGAAGTAAGGCTCACTGGTCTATACTTACCTGGATCATCTCTGCTGCCCTCCCTAAACAAGAGCACAACATTTGCAATCCTCCAGTCAGCTGATACTATTCATGTAGACAATGATGACTCAAAGATCAAGGCCAAAGGCTCTACCATCTCCTCCCCGCTTCCCAGAGAACCCACGGATAAATCTCATCTGGCCCCAGGGGACTTACCTACTTTCATACCTTCTAGAATTGATAACACCTCCTCCTTACTAACCTCAATCCTTTCAAGTCTAATAGCCTTTATCTCAGTCTTCTCCTCTACAATATTCTCCTTTTCTGAGTAAAAACAGATGAAAAATATTTGTTTAGTATCTTTCCAATCTCCACAGGGTCCACATCCAACTTTGTAACCTTAATTTTTACTGAACAGCATGAACTGTGTAGAAAGATCAAAATGTTAAGCTGCACTTGCAGTTGGGAGCTTATAGGGGGTGCTGGCCTCAGCAGCATCCAACCATTTTGTCAGTGAAAGATAACTTCCTGCAAATCCCTCCAAGTCCTCCCTTTGGTGGATACTGCTGAGTTGTATGATGCTCACAGTGCTGCTCTGTTTGAAGAATGTCTTCCTCATCACAATGGTGCTGCTTTCATGGGTGCCCTTCATCCATTCAATAGCTTTATTTTGTCCTCCACTTGTTTGGAGTAGAGATTCTGAGGAGCAGACAGTGTCCTCTGCCTGGATGATAGATGTGCAAATCAGACATGACCTTCATGGACACCTGATGTCTAGAGTCAGCCCATGACCAAGGATGTGCAGGTTAGGTTTGTTAGCCATATTAAATGTGGTGTTACAGGGATAGGATATGGAAGGTTGGTCTGCGTAGAATACTCTTCAGAGGGTTATTGTGGACTTGATAGGCTAAGTGGCCTATTTCCACTGAGATTCTCTGATCTTGTGATGTCCTTCGCTCCCTCCAATGGAAGGAGGTGTTCCATTACAAAAACACTGTATAGTACAGCACAGTGTTCTGACCCCTACCCCTAGATAGAGTTTGGTACCACTACCTCTGTCTCATCAGGTCCAGCATTTCATGGAAGGGAAATGACTGGTTCTCCTCCACTTTCACTGCATTGTGGCAGCGCCTACAACTGCAGCTCAATAGAAAGGTCAGCTTCATTTCAGCTGGAGAGTGATGATGCTGCTCCTGGGCTTTGAGGCACACCGGTTCCTCATGTGTTCACATGGCAGCCCTTAATGTAGTGGACACAGGGACAACCAAAGCTCCTGTGCTGGGACCCACTGGGGACTGTCCCAATGAGCCCATGTGGGCAACCTTAGAAACAGAGCAGCTCCCCAGCCATGTGAACATTCAGCAGGTACAGCCACAGCAAAGAACATTTAAACAACACCCTCAAAACATTGCAATATGGAGAACCCTAGTGAAGCCAGTGCAATACCACAACATATATATTTCACATTGTTGCCCTGATTCAGATGGGTGTTACTCCAGACTTTTAGTGCACATACAGTATGTGTGGCAGCAATAATGAGCTACTCCCTCCACACCCCATCTCAGCAATACCCAAAAAAGGCAGCATTGCATAAAGGCTAATGGTGTATTGAACAACTCCTGGAACTTGTGTAGGCTATGGGACCTTGGAACTGATTCCTACTTTGGCAACTGCAGTAAATCTTTCCAGGCTACCAGGATTTTAGTTGGCTATTTTTTGTGCTATTTGATGTCCTTCACCCATAATGCATGGGTGTCTGTTTAATGCTATTAACATTTGAAGGACCACACATTACACAAAAGTGAACCCTGTCCTGATAAGAATGCAATACATACTCAGCCCACTCTGGGTGTGTTGGCAACCTTTTTCATTTCCACTGTTAATTTGCATTTGGAAGGTGATGGAAGAAAATAGCAGTCTCACTTCACGTAGTGAGTACAAGCTCAGCCTCCCAGTCACGGTGACACCTTCAATTCCTCATGCTCCCTTCTTCCTTGCCCTTCTTGTCAATCCTGTGGGTTTCAATCTGCCTCATGTTCCCATACAACCCATTTATTTAACCGTTCATTTCCACACTTCATACCCTGAGGCCTAGGCATACAATGTAATCCTGCCCAAACATTGTATACTGTCCCCTAATTGAAGCGAGTGTGGTAGTCACTATCACTGACCCTTCCCCTGTCTCCAATTCCAAAATACCTCTTGCCCGCCTGTGTTTATGGTTTTCCACCATAATACATTGAGTTGCCTCCCTCACAATTGTTGACTGCTCTGCATCCCAGCATGCTGTCTCCAAGCCTAGGATTGACAGGCTGAGATTCTCTACCACAGCAGCGGTCCCTGATAATCCTACTTTGATAGATCCCTGGTATTAACCACGTCCCACCCCCTACTGATGTCAAGAGACAACACCAACTTATAAATGAAGAATCTGCTGAATGATAGCTCTGCAGCCCCCGACTGACTGATTCCCCTCATTGGTGAAGTGGATCTGCAGGACTGACTGAAGCCTACTTCCTGGACTACAGAGATTGGAATGAATGGATGGTCCCTGGCTGTCCCAAGTGGCTGCCTGACTGTGTACAAGCCCCTGGATTGCTCTTCACTTATTGCTCTGGTACCCACTGACTAAAGACTGTATCCCTTGCCCTGACTGAGGACTCGTCTTCTTGGACTTTGAGACATGGTCACTTGGTTGAAACACATGCAATCTGTTAGCCACATAAGCTGCTGGCACATGCATGAAGTGTAAAATGGATAAAACCAGTGCAATACAGCAATGTGTCCATCCCTTGACTGATTTCTGCTGCTGCTGATGTTGACAAGCTGCCTGGCTTTGAGTCTATCCCAAACAGCATGGCAAAACATAAGTACCATGAGACTTTAAGTTCTGAATGAGGGGACAAGGTGCAAACAGGCAAGGCAAGGCAGAGAAGTAGATACACAGTGAGCGAATAGTTAGGAAGCACGTGAGGAGGCCTGAATGCACTGTAGTCAAATTCATAAGGTAAGTGCTTGTCCTGCATTGCAAAGTGCAGCATTGAAGTGCAGTTGGAGACATTCAATGACTAAGAGAACCAAGAGAATATAGAGTCTATGAAGGAACAACCAGGAGGTGAAAGTCTATGGGAGAAGCATAACCCATAAACTGACCTGCAACAAACCAAGGCATAGACATTGCCAAATTCTCCCAAAGCACAAATGATGATTAGTGTCATACTCACACATGATCATTACTGTGATCTTTCCTGTGCTTTAAGGTTTAAAGTAGTGCTTGTGTTCCCATTGCTATGGTGGCCATGCAGTCCATCATGTGCTCTTTCTTCTTATGTAAGTACAGCAACAACATCCACAGCATTTCCCATGGTTTACCTACTCTGAAAAGCTGTGCTTGCAGGTGGAGCGTGCTGAAGGAAGACCAGACATCTTCGTTTAACTCAGTACTTCAAGCAGGTACTTGGTGGAGGACAAAAGGAAATTTCAAGACAGAAAAGCTGTTACTGTTAGTGGGAAGGTGTCCTGAGTGAGTGCAGTGCAGTGGGCATACAGGGTTCATGGTGTTGAGGTTTGGGGTGGATGACAGTGATTGAGGGAAGATGTCACAGTCAACAGTGAGCGTGGTAGAGCATGAGCCTTGGTGGGAAGTGGGTACAGTAGCAGAGAGAGAGTGAGGTGTCAGAGCGAAGATAGTGGCACCTACAATGGCAGAGTGGAGAAGGACATTGACCTTCTTCGTACTGTGCTGGATATTCCTTCAGACAGCTGAGACTCCTTAAACACAAGTGGCATCCTTGAACCAGGCTGACATGGTCTGATATTGTTGGCCTCCACTGCTGGTCTTGGGAGGAGACTATCTGTTCAACAGGACATTCAAGACCCTGCCTGCAAAGTGAAGCACTGTTTTGCACTGGTCTGCCATGACTGGGGCAAATCCCAGGAACCACGCAGAGAAGGTCCAGACTTGTCTCAGTTCACAATGGACTTTTAAAGACAGGTGCAGCACAAAGGATTCTGGTCTTTTGGCAGATATCTGCTCAGTGGCAAATTGTTTAAAGAACAGTGCATGGTAAGATGGGAATAGTATTGGACATGAGGTATAACATAGGAACAGGGTAGGTTGTTAACAAGATGCATTTGGTAAGGTAGGGTGAGAAATCACAGTGGGCCTTGTGGTTGGAGTCCCTACAAAAAGGCAATGTAACTTGCACATAGTGGAAAAAAAACATAGAAATTCAGTCCATTGTCTCTCACCACATACAAGCAGGTCAAATGATCATAAGGTTTTGACGTCCACATCCCACAAATGAATATCAAGCATTTTGCAAGCTTCTCCATATTGCAGGCTGCCATTCAATGTGCACATATTGCTGAGCATGTTTTTTGACCTGATCCTGACTATATTCATCTATACAGCTGACATGTCACCATGTCTTTTTTTTGTATCATTGCAACTGAATGCCTGTTACCCCATTTATCATTATCTTTCATTCTGCAGCCCGTCCACACTTCTACCCAAATCTGAACTATGTGTAGGTCAAAGATGGGTTGCTTGGGGACAAAGATTATCCCTCCAGTACATGGCTCACTACATCAGCAGACACTGGTTTGTCACTTGGTGTACTAACATGACCATCTGATGAGGAAGAAGAGACCTGATAAAACTCTTTAACCTTATGAATAGGTGTAATAGGCCGGATGTAGAGACATTGTTCTTTCTTTTAGGTGAATCTAGAACAAGGTCGTTAATGGAATTTAGTATAATCACTAATAGTTTAATTGAAGGATTCATGAGGAACTCCTTCAGAAAGTAGGAAGATTGAGGAACTTACTTCCATGTGGAGTGGTTGAAATGGATACCACTGATGCATTTTAAGGGCAGTTTGATAAATGAGAAGGGGATAGAGGCAGGTGGATACACTGAGTGGGAAAAAGTTATTTAAGTGCTTAACAGTTTCACAGCCATAATACAGATGATTTGGAGATGCCGGTGTTGGACAGGAGTGTACAAAGTTAAAAATCACACAACAACAGGTTATAGTCCAACAGGTTTAATTGGAAGCACACTAGCTTTCGGAGCGACGCTCCTTCATCAGGTGATTGTGGAGGGCTCGATTGTAACACAGAATTTATAGCAAAACATTTGCAGTGAAATTATACATTGAAAAATTGATTGTCTGTTCAGCCTTTCATCTGTTAGAATACAATGATAGTTTCACTTCTTTCATGTGTAAATCACAAAACCTTTTTTTTAAAAGTTGCTTTCTCGGGTTAGCTGTTAACAATGGTGATAGCTAGACAATATGTTCATAGTGTTAGCCCCCTGTGTTCTCTGTCTATGCCATGATGTTTAGATTGATTCTAATCTAAAAAGTGAGATAAAAGGGTTTTACATAAATTCATCCAGTTTTTGAGCTCAGAGTTCTACATGAATGCATGCAGTTTTTGAGCAACGTGCAATGTAACTCTGCAAGTACAAATTCACCCCACAAAATATATGTGTGCATGTGGGTCTTTATCTGTCTGTGTGTGTGTGTGTCTGTCTGGGTAGGGGTTGTGAGTGTGAGAAAGTGTGTGTGTGTGTGTATGTGTGTGTGTGTGTGTGGTGAGTGCAGAGTGTCTAGGGGGTGCATGTGTGAGTGTGGGAGTGTGTGTGGGTGTCTGTGTATGCGTCTGTGTGTACCTGTGTCTGTGTGTATGTGAGAGTGTGTGTGTGTGTAGGAATATCTGTAGTACAATGGTGATCACCTGTACTGTGACATGAACCCAAGGTCCCGGTTGAGGCCCTCCCTATGGGTGCCGAACTTAGCTATCAGCCTCTGCTCAGCCACTTTTCTCTGCTGCCTGTCCTGAAGTCCACCTTGGAGGATGGTCACCTGAAGGTCCGAGGCTGAATGTCCTGAAGCACTGAAGTGTTCCCGAACTGGGAGGGAACCTTCCTGTCTGTTGATTGTTGTACATAGCAGGTACTCATGTGATTCAGCCAACGTTGTCTATCTTATGCATTGCAGGCAAGGATGCCCGGAGGCATGGTACATTGGGGAAACCGAGCAAAGGCTACGACAATGGATGAATGGGCACCACACAACAATCAACAGACAGGAGGGTTCCCTCCCAGTTGGGGAACATTTCAATGGTCCAGGACATTCAGCCTCAGACCATCGGGTTACCATCCTCCAAGGTGGACTTCGGGACAGGCAGCAGAGAAAAGTGGCCGAGCAGATACTGATAGCTAAGTTTGGTACCCATAGGGAGGGCCTCAACCAGGATCTTGGGTTCAAGTCACATTACAGGTGATCACCATTGTACTACACACACACGCACACGCACACACACACACACACACACAGACGTACACACACACTCTCTCACATACACACAGACACAGATACACACAGACGTGCACACAGACACCCACACACACCCTTATAGACACACACACTCCCACACTCACACATGCACCCCCTCACAAACTTAAGACACTCTGCACTCACTACACACACACACACACACTTTCTCACACTCACAACCCCCACCCCAGACACACACACACACACACACACACACACACACACACACACACACACACAGACAAAGACCCATGTGCACATGTATATTTTGTGGGGTGAATTTGTACTTGCAGGGTTACATTGTAGTTTGCTCAAAAACTGCATACATTCATGTAGAACTCTGAGCTCAAATACTGGATGAATTTATGTAAAACTCTGTTATATCACTTTTTAGATTAGAATCAATCTAAACATCATGGCATAGATAGAGAACACAGGAGGCTAACACCTTCAACATATTGTCTAGCTATCACCATTGTTAACAGCTACGTTCGAGACACCACCCACGCCCTCCACTTCCTCCAAGACTTCCCTTTCCCTGGCCCCCAACGCCTCATCTTCACCATGGATATCCAATCCCTCTACAATTCCATCCGCCATGAGCAGGGCCTCCAAGCCCTCCGTTTTTTTTCCTCTCCAGACGTCCCCAACAGTACCCTTCCATCGACACTCTCATTCGTTTGGCCAAACTGGTCCTCACCCTTAACAATTTTTCCTTTGAATCCTCCCACTTTCTCCAGACCAAAGGGGTAGCCATGGGCACATGTATGGGCCCCAGCTATGCCTGTCTCTTTGTTGGCTATGTAGAACATTTGATCATCCATAATTACACCGGCACCACTCCCCATCTCTTCCTTCACTACATTGATGACTGCATTGATGCCACCTCGTGCTCCCGCGAGGAGGTTGAGCAATTCATCAACTTCACCAACACATTCCACCCTGACCTTAAATTTAACTGGACCATCTCTGACACCTCCCTCCCCTTCCTGGACCTCACCATCTCCATTAATGACGACCGACTTGACACTGACATTTTTTACAAACCCACCGACTCCCACAGCTACCTGGATTACACCTCTTCCCACCCTACCTCTTGCAAAAATGCCATCCTGTATTCCCAATTCCTCCGCCTCCGCCATATCTGCTCCCAGGAGGACCAGTTCCACCATAAAACACACCAAATGGCCTCCTTCTTTAGAGACCACAATTGCCCTTCCCATGTGGTTAAAGATGCCCTCCAACGCATCTCGTCCACATCCCGCACCTCCGCCCTCAGACCCCACCCCTCCAACCGTAACAAGGACAGAACGCCCCTGGTGCTCACCTTCCACCCTACCAACCTTTGCTTAAATCAAATCATCCACCGACATTTCCGCCACCTCCAAAAAGACCCCACCACCAGGGATATATTTCCTTCCCCACCCCTTTCCACCTTCCGCAAAGACCGTTCCCTCCGTGACTACCTGGTTAGGTCCACGCCCCACTATAACCCACCTTCCCATCCTGGCACCTTCCCCTGCCACCGCAGGAACTGTAAAACCTGCGCCCATACCTCCTCCCTTACCTCCATCCAAGGCCCTAAAGGAGCCTTCCACATTCATCAAAGTTTTACCTGCACATCCACTAATATCATTTATTGTATTCGTTGCTCCCAATGCAATCTCCTCTACTTTGGGGAGACTGGGCTCTTCCTAGCAGAGCGCTTTAGGGAACATCTTCGGGACACCCGCACCAATCAACTACATCACACTGTGGACCAACATTTCAACTCCACCTCCCACTCTGCCGAGGACATAGAGGTTCTGGACCTCCTTCACCGCCGCTCCCTCACCACCAGACACCTGGAGGAAGAACGCCTCATCTACCGCCTCAGAACACTTCAACCCCAGAGCATCAATGTGGACTTCAACAGTTTCCTCATTTCCCCTTCCCCCACTTCACCCTAGTTCCGAACTTCCAGCTCAGCACTGTCCCCATGACTTGTTCGGACTTGTCCTACCTGCTTATCTCCTTTTCCACCTATCCATTTCACCCTCTCCTCCCCGACCTATCACCTTCATCCCCTCCCCCACTCACCCATTGTACTCTATGCTACTTTCTCCCCATCCCCACCCTCCTCTAGCTTACCTCTCCATGCTCACTGCCTTTATTCCTGATGAAGGGCTTTTGTCCGAAACATCAATTTCACTGCTCCTCGGATTCTGCCTGAATTGCTGTGCTCTTCCAGCACCACTAATCCAGAAGCTAACCCGAGAATTTGTGACTTACACATGAAAGGAGTGAAACTATTACTGTATTCTAACAGATGAAAGGCTGAACAGACAATCAATTTTTCAATGTATAATTTCAATTACATCACACTGCAAATTTTTGCTATAAATTCTGTGTTACGATCGAGCCCTCCACTATCACATGATGAAGGAGCGTCGCTCCGAAAGCAAGTGTGCTTCCAATTAAACCTGTTGGACTATAACCTGGTGTTGTGTCATTTTTAGCCATAATATACTTAGTGCAAGGCTTATTTCAAGCAATCCAAAAAGTTATAAAATATTACTTGAGAATGACTGTACATCTCTGGTCATTCTGAAAGTTAGGACTTGGATTTGGTGATTTACGTTATGACTATATGATTTATTTATTTATTGCCATTTTTGATGTACAGTTTGGGAAAGAGAAGGTGCAGCCAACACAAAATGAAATATTAGAACAGAAACAGGAGATCAGATATTTCTGTCATCCTGCATGTTTTGATGTCAGCAAAGTTACTTATATTAGACTGAACATATTATTGGCCTTTGTTGCAAAATTGCTGTTATAAGAGCAGTCAATGAGAAATGTTCATTGAGTATATAAACATATAGATAAGTTACGCTGTTGGAGGATTTGCAGAATTTCCAATTGAGTTAAAACATCGTAACTAATTTCTTCAATGCAGAAATTATACAGTGCAATATACCAAGCACATTTTAAAAAAAATCATAATGTCACTTTTTTTTATAAAATCGTTTTCTAGCACAGCCAATATTGTATTTAGTTGCAACTTTACTCCAGGCACTTTAAAACAAAATGATTTTGAGCAATTTAACATGAAGTCCAAAAGTCTAACTTAGATGGCATCTGTATTGTATTTTTTTTAGCACAATTCAATTCACACCAAAGAACGGTCACTGTTCAAGTACTGTATAGCTTACATATCATTATTGATATTTGAGACATTTACAAGATAACTTCATAATGTTATGAAATCTTTAGCTCATGTCTCTGTCAAAAATCATTGCATTGCCTTCTGTTTGGTTTCGAGGCATCTGCAAATTATTTTCTGCTGTATAAGATTTCATTGCATTTGTGGCTGGGGTATTAAACACAAAGACAATCATTCATCCCAGGTCGAACATTTTGTTCAGATGTTTGAAGCAAAGCTTTTGGGGAACTTTTCAAGTGCATTGCATTATATGATCCTTGCATCGAGAGATGCCTTTGATAAGCCAGACCTGCAAACTCCCTTTCTTGGAAGAAAGTCGGATTCATCAATAACCTTTAAAATTTCTGTGAGCTAGTGACTTTTTGAGACTGTTTGCAATCCTGACTGTACACTTGCAAATTAATTATTGAAGCTCGGCTTATGTGAATAACTGACCAGACTATGTGAGGATTGTTGACAGACTTTAACACACACCTTTTATTAAGAAACTGTAGTTTCATAAAAGATATATAAAGGGATTGAATCTGTATATTTAGGATTTTAACTTTTTTTTTAGCAATAATATGTTTGTTTATGTGCTAACTGAATACTTTTCCATTACATTCAAGAAGCATACTTTAAATGTGTGAATATTATTCTACATAAAATAAGAAAAATAAATGCTCTATCAAAGTAAACTGATTTGGATCCAATAGGTAGCCCATAATTTTGTAACCTAATGTGTGGCTTCCAAATTTCAAACTTTGAACATTTTACAAGTCTTATATTTCTTTTGATAATGGTTCTCCTTTGTATGTTCATAACAAGTTTATTTGAATTGATATTAATTTTGGAACTTCATTTGGAATGTTTGTTTGCATGTTCCTGCTATCTAAGAGCTCATGGACTGGATCTTGCAGCCATCAGTTTATTTGTTTTCAACAGGAGGATTTATAAAATACTTCAGGTGGTCTGCCTTCTTGCTCCCCCTTGACGTGGTCCGCAATAATATAAGAGGTAAAAACAATGACTGCAGATGCTGGAAACCAGATTCTGGATTAGAGTGGTGCTGGAAAAGCACAGCAATTCAGGCAGCATCTGAGGATCAGGAAAATCAATGTTTCAGGCAAAAGCCCTTCATCAGGAATACAGGCAGGGTGCCTGAAAGGTGGAGAGATAAACGAGAGGAGGGTGGGGTGGGGAGAAAGTAGCATAGAGTACAATAGGTGAGTGGGTGTGGGATGAAGGTGATAGGTCAGAGAGGAGAGTGGAGTGGATAGGTGGAAAGGAAAATAGGCAGGTAGGACAAGTCATGGGGACAGTGCTGAGCTGGAAGTTTGGAACTGGGTGAGGTGGGGGAAGGGGAAATGAGGAAACTGGTGAAGTCCACATTGATGTCCGGGGGTTGAAGTGTTCCAAGGCGGAAGATGAGGCGTTCTTCCTCCAGGCGCGGGTGGTGAGGGAGCGGCGATGAAGGACGCCCAGGCCCTCTATGTCCTCGGCTGAGTGGGAGGGGAAGTTGAAATGTTGGGCCACAGGGCGGTGTGGTTGATTGGTGCTGGTGTCCCAGAGATGTTCCCTAAAGTACTCTGCTAGGAAGTGTCCAGTCTCCACAGTGTAGAGGAGACCACATCGGGGGCAACGGATAAAATAAATGATATTGGTGGATGTGCGGGGAAAGCTTTGATGGATGTGGAAGGCTCCTTTAGGGCCTTGGATGGAGGTGAGGGAGGAGGTGTGGGTGCAGGTTTTGCAATTCCTGCGATGGCAGGGGAAGGTGCAGGACCGGAGCGTGGGTTGTTGTGGGCCGTGGACCTGACCAGGTAGTCACAGAGGGAATGGTCTTTGCGGAAGGCAGAAAGGAGTGGGGAGGGAAATATATCCCTGGTGGTGGGGTCTGTTTGGAGGTGACAGAAATGTTGTCGGATTATTTGGTTTATGTGAAGGTTGATAGGGGTGAAGGTGAGCACCAGGGGCGTTCTGTCCTTGTTAAGGTTGGAGGGGTGGGGTCTGAGGGCGGAGGTGCGGGATGTGGACGAGATGCGTTGGAGGGCATCTTTAACCAGGTGTCAGGTGTTCAGTATACATCATGCACTTTGGCCTTTTGAGGCCCTTAAATGGAACTTATTGCCCCCTTAAAACCCTCAATCCACCCGGGCTGCCACACTAGCCTGGCCAGTGCCAGATGTTCAAGAGCAAGATGGCTGTCTTTTTATAACAGGTAGTTAAAAGGCCAAAAGGAAGGAGGGGTAGAGGTGGGGCGACCTTTATACATTGGGCATAACCCCCAAGACGTTATTCTCACCTTCATGCTTCCTGTCTGCCTACCAACCCACACTTTCCCTCGTGACCCCACTCGCTCTCTCCCTTTCCATCCTAAGTGCAAGCCTTGCTTATTTCCAATCACCATTGCTCCTGTTTATAGAATTGCTTGCAGTCCCAGTAGCAGTCACTACATTGACAGTCGCTCAAGGCTGGGAGCCGGAGACATGAGGAAAGAGTTTCATCTTAAGGATTATTCCCTAATTTAAAGTTGGAAGTATGTTGATGTTCCATAGTGGCTGATCTGGGAGACTCTACTAAGCAGTTTTTGGAAGAAGAAAAGGAGTTAGGGCCATGGAGAATTTTAACAAGCAGTGGGTTCAGTTAGTTTTTGTTGAAATATTAAGAGCTTCAGAACGCAGGTGTTAGTCTGTGTCACTGACACAGCCAAAGCAGAAATAAATAAAGCAAAAGTGGATAATTAACCAAGAAACAAGAATTATTGAGGCAAAGAGTAGAGTGGTATGGTTGGTGATGATGTGGAGAGCATGGAGGAGTCCGCTACTCAACGTGAAAAAATATTTTCCAAGACGAATGCATTGGACGGAGATAAGGAATGTGAATTGCAAAGGATACAAGGTGGTAGCTTGGTAAGTGATCAAGATTATCAGATTAAAAACTACAGGGATGGCAAGGTCAAAGAAATGGCTGTGAATATAGGTTGGAAGATTTGTGTGGAGACACTGAAATGGAGATGGAGAATAGTGAGTTCAGCAGACAATAGGTAAGGTGAGGTGAGCCTAGATGGAGATTAAAATCTGTGAGGCTGAGAAGTTACTCATTGAAGTGAATGAGGGAGGATTAGATTAGATTAGATTAGATTCCTTACAGTGTGGAAACAGGCCATTCGGCCCAATAAGTCCACACCGACCTTCTGAAGACTAACCCACCCAGATCCATTCCCTTTCCCAATATTTATCCCTAGCTAATGCACTTAATGCTATGGGCAATTCAGCATGGCCAATTCACCTGACCTGCACATCTTTAGATTGTGGGAGGAAACCGGAGCACCCAGAGGAAATATGTTGGAGAAAATGTTATCAATATTGAGGGTAACTTCAATTTTGAACACAATGTAAAGTTCTATCATGTCATGGGCACTCATCCTTAAAGATCTCTTACAACATGATGATTAATTAGCCTTTCTTGTGACATCAGGCCAGAGCTAAAATAATCTGTTCTTGATTTGATTCCTTAGAATACTACTCCATAAAACTTGAAGCCAGGGTACTAATTTTTTAGGAAAGGAAGTATGAAAGGATGGTATGAGGGGCAAATTCACTGAAGTAGATTGGGAAAATGCAATGAAAGATATGATAGTAGAAAGACAATGGATAATCTTTAAAGAATCATTGCATAACCTACAGCAGCTGTAAGGCAAATCAGTCAACTTTCTGTGGCCAACAAAAGAAGTTAAGACTTGTACATGATCAAAAAGCCGATGAAATTTTAGAAATAGTAATAAACCTGAGCATTGTGAGGATTTGAAAATACAGCAAAGCAGACCAAGGAACTCAAAAAGATGGAAGAATAGAATATGAATGCAAACAAACAATCGGTCTGTAAAAGCTTCTATAGTTAGGTAAAAAGGAAACTTTTGCTAAGAGAAGAAGACAGAAGTTAAATGATTACTTTTGTTTGATGTCACTGAGGAAGGTACAAGAAATCACCCAAAATTGGAGATCAAAAGGATCAGGAAAATGAAGAACTTAAGGAAATTAATATTAGTAAGAGAGTAGTATTGCAGAATTTGATGGGATTGAAGGTGAATAAGTCTCTGGAATCTGATATTCTACATCCCAAAAAAGTATTGAAGAGGTCATTATAGAGATAGAGGGTGCATTAGTGATTATCTTCCAAATTTGATGGATTATGAAATGGTCGCTGCACATTGGAAGGTAGCGAATGTCACCCCATTATTTAAGAAGGGAGGAAAATAGAAAACAAGTGACTCTGGACTTGTTAGCCTTCCATCAGCAGTCAGGAAATTGTTGTAATCTATTATAAAGGGTGTGATAAATGGACACTTGGATAATAATGATTTGATTGGCTATAATCAATATGGATTTGTGAATAGGAAATCACACTTGATAAAACTGTTGGGATATTTTGAGGATGGTGTTAAGAGAATTGAGAAAGGAGAAATTGTGAATCTGTAAACTTTGATTTGTGAAAAGCTCTTGATAAAGTCCCCCACAGGAAGTTGTTTAGTAAAATGAAGGCAAATGAGATCAGAGATAATGTATTGGCATAGATTAAAGATTTGCTAACAGGCAGAAACAAACTAGCAATAAATTCTCATGCTGGCAGGCTGTGAAGAGTGGGGTACCACAAGGATCAATACTTGGGCCCCAGCCATTCACAATCAATACAATTGATTTTGATGATTTGGAGATGCTGGTGTTGGACTGGGGTGTACAAAGTTAAAAATCATACAACACCAGGTTGTGGAGCCTCCACAACCACCTGATGAAGGAGCGGCGCTCTGAAAGCTAGTGCTTCCAATTAAACCTGTTGGACTATAACCTGATGTTGTGTGATTTTTATCATTGATTTTGATGAGGCGAACAAATGTAATGTTTCCAAGTTCGTAGATGACGCAAGAGTTGGATGGAAGTATATCTTGTGAGAATGGCTTCAAGAGGATATGGATAGACTTGTTAAGTTAAGCAAGGACATAGTGGATGAAAGATAAGATGGAAAAACATGAAGTTATCCATTTGATCAGAAGAACAGATGTAGAGAGTATTTCATAAATGGTAATAGGTTAGATAGAATGTGCAAATGTACAAATGGACCTGGATATCCTTGTCAATGAGGCATGAAAGGCTAACTTGCAGGAGTAGCAATCTATTAGGAAGGCTGATAGAGGAAGATTCTTTGAGCATCCCATTTATACTTAAGTATAAGAAGGAGGAATTAAATACCATCACCAGCATTAAAGAAGTAGTATTAGACAAACTAATGGGACTAAAACCAAATAAGTCTCCTTGTACTGCTCAATTGCTTTCCTAAAATTGTTTAAAAAGGGAGTTATAGAGATAGTAAATGCATTGGTTGTAGTTTTCCAAAAAAATCCTTTGATTCTGGAGAAGTGCGAGAGCATTTGAAACTGTGACACCCCTATTCAAAAAGGGAAGGAAGCAAAAAGTGGTCAGCTATAGGCTGAATAGCCTGAAATCTATTGTTGGAAAAGTATTGGAGTTAATTATAAAGGAAGTAAAATCAGAACATTTGGAAAATCATGATCTAATCAAATAGAGTCTGTATGGCTTCAGGAAAGAGAAATCATGTCTGACCAATTTATTAGAGCTTTTCAAAGAAGTCTCAACTAGGATAAAAGGGAACCAGTGGATTTGTTGTTCTCTGGACTTCCAGAAGATGTTTGACAAGGTACCTCTCAGAAGGTCAAGTCATAAATGCCCACAGAGTTGGAGGTAGAATATTAGCACAAATGGGCAGGAGCAGCGAGTGGGGGTAAGGTGTTCTTTCTCAGGTTGACAGTCAGATTCCACAGGGATCAGTGCTGGGACTGCAACTGTTTACAACATATATTAATGACTTGGTGGAAGGAAATGAATGTACGGTGGCTAAATTTGTAGATGACACTAAAATAGGTAAGAAGGCAAATTATGAGAGGAACATAAACAATGTATAGAGTGGTATTGATAGGTTAGATAAATGGGTAAAAGTTTGATAAATGGAATATAATGTGGGAAAATGTTGAGTTTTTCATTTTGAAAGGGAGAACAACAGATTAATTAAATAGAGAAAAGCTACAGAAAGCTACAAGACAAATGGACCTGGGAGTAGTTCAATATGAAACACACAAAGGTAGCACACAGGGTAGCAGGTGATCAGGAAGGCTAGTGGAATGTTGGCCTTTATTTTAAGGGATTTAAAGTACAAGAGAAGGAAAGTCTTACTGCAAATAGGCAAGGTGCTGATGAGACCATATCTGGAGCACTATGAGCAGTTTTGTTTCCTTATGTAAGGAAAAATATCATTTAATTGGATGCAGTTCAGCAAAGATTCAGTATGATGATCCCCAATATGGATATATCGTATTAGCAAAAATTAAACAGCTTGAGTTTCTACTCATTGGATTTTAGAAGAATAAAAGGTAATCTCATTGAAACAAAGAAGATTTTTACCGGGCTTGACAGGGTAAATACTGGGAGGATGTTTCCCCTCATGGGAAATCTAAGACCACAGGGCATTGACTCAGACTTAAAGGGTGCTAATTTAAGATGGAAAACAGGAGGAATTGCTTCTCTCAGAGGGTTGTGAGAGAACTCATTGACACAGAGAGTTGTGGGGGCAGAGTCCTTGTATATATTTAAGGCTGAGATAAATAGATTCTTGAACTGTAGGGGAATCAACAGTTATGGGGGAAATGCAGGAAAGTGGATCTGAGGAATGTCAGATCAGCCAAGATCCTATTGAATGGTGGAGCAGACTTGAGGGGCCAAATGGCCTCCTCCTGTTCCTATTTCATATGGTCTTATGGTTTGATTAAATGTTCATCTTTATCACAAGAAGGACTAAATACAGAAGGTACACAGTGTTGCATCAGTTGTTGTAGAAGCTCAGTTAGACCATAGCTGGAGGTCATGCGCAGTTTTCATCCATACTATAGAAAAGATATTATTGCCATTGAGGGATTGCAAAAAATAATTCACCAGATTCATTCCTGGAATTGGACGATTATCCTAAGAAGAGAGATTGGGGAAATTGTATCTACATTCTCTAGAGTTTTAAAAAATGAGCAGTGATCTCATTGAAATTTACAAATTCTTAAAGAGATAGACAGGGTACATTCAATAGGATTTTTCCCTTTTGCGGAGTTGACAACAATTTCAAAGTAAGGGGAAAGCTATTTAAGTACCACCAGACCATTATCTACCCCACCAGGGGCCTGAACATTTTGGACCAGTGCTACACCACTGTGAAGGATGCTCTGTTCCCCACCACCCCACCACCCCTCCATTTTGGGAACTCTGACCACAAAGCCATGTTTCTTCTCCTGGCTTACAGGCAAAAGGTCAAGCAGGAGACCCCCTCACGGATACAGGTGCAGCGCTGGTCGGAGGAATCAGAGGATCAACTCTGGTGCTGTCTGGTATTGGCTGATTGGGCCATGTTCAAACAGTCTGCAGGTGCCTTGGATGAGTACACCACCACCGTCACAGACTTTATCAGCAAGTGTGTGGAGGACTGCATACCGAGGAAGTCAATCTGGGTGTTCCCCAACCAAGAACCCTTGATGAATCAGGACATACAGAACCTGCTAAAAGTCAGGCGTGAGGCCTTCAGATCAGGAGACCCACTCAAATGTAAGGAATCCAAGTATGACCTTCGCAGAGCCATTAAGACAGCCAATGATCAATACCAATCCAAACTAGGGACCCAGACAGACACCCGGCGACAATGGCAAGGACTGAATGACATCACAAGGTCAAAAAGCGACAGTGCAAGATAGCATGTGATGACACATCTCTCTTAGATGGGTTCAACAACTGCTATGCTGCTTTGAGCAGAATTTCGGCGGAGAGGTAACATATATTCCGACAGGTCCTGACGAACCTATCCCAGCAGTCACTGCATCAGAGGTCAGGTCAGTTTTCCTTCATGAAAGTGATGGGACCAGATGGAGTACCAAGCCGTGCACTCAGAGCATGCACAGATCAACTGGCAGAGGTCTTCTCAGACATCTTCAACCTCTCTGCAGCAGGCCACTGTCCCTGCCTGTTTCAAGAGGGCCAACATCATCCCTGTGTCTAAGAAAACTCATACAGCATATCTCAATGACTAACGCCCAGTGGCCCTAACTTTGGTGGCCATGAAGTGTTTTGAAAGGCTGATCATGGCATTAATCAATTCCAGCCTCCGCACTACTCTTGACCTACTCCAGTTTGCCTATCGGATCAACAGATCCGTGTCAGATGCCATATCACTCATCCTTCACTCTTCCCTAGATCATCTTGACACCAAGAACAGCTACTTAAGAATCCTACTCATTGACTACATTTCAGCCTTCAACACTATTATTCCCTTGAGACTGATTACTAAACTTAGTGATCTTGGATTAAACCCCACTCTCTGCAACTGAATCCTCAGTTTCCTGACCCACAGGCCACAATCAGTGAAGATTGGGGACAATATTTCATCCTCACTAACACTCAACACTGGAGCCCCCTAGGGGTGCGTACTCAGCTCCCTGCTGTAATCACTGTATACCCATGACTGCGTCACCAAATACCAGACTAATGCTGTTTACAAGTTCATTGATCACACCACAATAGTCGGTCGAATCTCAGATGGTGACGAAACAGACTACAGATGGGACATGGAAGACCTGGAAAAATGGTGTACTGAGAACAACCAGCTCTCAATGCCAGAAAAACTAAGGAACTCATTATTGACTTTCGGCGGGATGTTACTCATGCCCTCCTACACATTAACAGTACAGAGGTGGAACAAGTGGAGAGTGTCAAGCTCCTGGGAGTGGTCATCCACAACAAGCTTTCTTGGATTCTTCACATGGACGCACTGGTTACAAAGGCCCAACAATGTCTCTTCTTCCTTAGGCAGCTAAGAAAATGTGGCATGATGGTGAATACCCTTGCCAACTTTTTTAGGTGTGCCGTCAAGAGCATTCTGTCTGGATGTATCACTACCTGGTATGGCAACTGTACCATTCAAGATCGGAGACGGTTACAGAGAGTAGTGAACTCAGCCCGGACAATCACAAAGGCCAAACTCCTATCTATGGAATCCATCTAACAGGCCCACTGTCAAGGAAAGGCCGCTAGCATTGCCAAAAATCCATCCCGCCCCCTGGCAATGCTTTTCTACAACTTCTACCATGGGGGAGAAGGTACAGAAGCCTGAACACATGCACCAGCCGGTTTCGAAACAGTTTCTACCCTACTGTTAGAATACTGAATGGACACACAAACTCCTAGCATTTGCCTGTACCTGTGTTTTGGTTTTTGCTGTTGTTTACCTAATATTTACTTATTTATGCTATTTAACTATGTGATCTTCCTGTATTGCTCGCTAGACAAAGCTTTTCACTGTGCCTTGGTTCATGTGACAATAAATTCAATTCAATTAAGACCGAGCTGAGGACAAATCTGTTACTCAGAAGCTTGGGAAACTTTAGAATTCTCTACTTCAGGTACGCTCAATTAATGAATATGTTTAAAGTAGAGATTTATACATTTCTAAGTGCTCAACAATGGAAAAGGATGTGGGAAAAAGTGATGGAGGTGGATGGTCAGCCATGATCATACTGAATAGTATAACAGGCCCGATGGGCTCTTGTATTCTTGTGTGCACTAGGTTTGGTATTTGGCAAGGATATTCCCCATTGGCTGTGTGGAAGGTTGGTGGATAAGGACCAGGCAAAAGTGAGGACTGCAGATGCTGGAAACCAGAGTTTAAATTAGAGTGGTGCTGGAAAAGCACAGCAGGTCAGCCAGCATCCAAGGAAGAGGAAAATCAATGTTTTGGGCAAAAGCCCTTCATCAGAAATAGAGGCAGAAAGCATCCAGAGTGGAGAGATATGTGGGGGTGGGGGTGGGGGTGTGGAGCTGGGGAGATGGTAGCAAAGAGTACAATAAGGTGAATGGGGATGGGGATGAAGGTGATAGATTGGAGGGGAGGGTGGAGTGGATAGGTGGGAAGGGAGATTGGCAGGTAGGACAGGTCATGAGGATGATGCTGAGCTGGAAGGTTGGAACTGGGGTAAGGTGGGGGGAGGGGAAATGAGGAAACTGGTGAAGTCCACATTGATACCCTGGGTTGAAGTGTTCTGAGACAGAAGATGAGACATTCTTCCTCCAGGCGTCGAGTGGTGAGGGAGCGGCGGTGGAGGAGGCCTGGACCTCCATGTCCTCAGCAGAGAGGGAGGGGGAGTTGAAATTGGGCCACGCAGCGGTGGGGTTGATTGGTGCGGGTGTCTCGGAGATGTTCCCTAAAGCGCGGAGGCATCCAGTCTCCCCAGTGTAGAGGAGACTGCATCGGGAGCAACGAATACAATAAATGACATTGGTGGATGTGCAGGTAAAACTTTGATGGATGTGGAAGGCTCCTTTGGAGCCTTGGATGGAGGTTTGGGGGGGGGGGGGGGATGGAGGGGAAGGTATGGGTGCAGATTCTGGGGATTTAATTTGTAAGGATGGAGTGATAGTTGCCTCAGTGAGCTCTTCAGATACAGAGCTGGAGAAAGGATGATCATGGGTTTTTACAAGAAGAGCCCAAGTTTTGAATAATGAGACAGCAGGACAGTTTGAATGGGAGGAGTGATATTGGTTTGAGATGAGGAATAGAGAGATGTGCAAAATGCTCAAGAAAAGAAATGAAAGTTGGCATGATATGGTGACACAACAGCTAGAAGGAGATAAAGTCTAAGGGGGAAGGCTAAAAGAAATCCAAGTAACATTCCCTCTTCCACAGCATAGGTACAAGTCTGTGACTCTGACCATTCCATATCAAAGAACAGCCAGACCCTCCCTCTCTCCTGTAGTTTCCTGGAATATGCTTGGGAATTGAAGGTACTCTGTGCCAGACCCTCCCTCTCTCCTGTGGTTTCCTGGAATATGCTTGGGAATTGAATGTACTCTGTGCAGTGTTCTCAGCAAATGGGTGAATGGGTGATGGATCAAGATTAAATTCTTATTTATAATTCAATTTATTCTGGATTAACAATTCAGAAGAAATAGCAAATGGAATGTTGTTTCAAGTATTATTCCATTTATAAAAAAAATCATAATTAATGTGAATAATTAAATGTGAAAAATTGCTCAGAACAAAATCATAAAATTGAAACTGGAAATAGTTTGGAAAAAGGAAAAGGTTGCTGCATTAAGTATTGCTTCTTTTATAAACTTCAATTGGAAAAGGAAATGTGATTCTATAATATAATAAAGGTACTTTACTTCTTGATAATACAACTAAACAGCTTACAGTTGGCTGAAGCATACCTATGAAACATACATATCAAAATATTTAGTATTTTCTCGATATGGTCATATTAGCTGCAAGACTCAACTTGTATGAAGTATTGCACGCAGTGCTGGATCCATACCAGGTGAGCCATGACCAGTTTTGTTCCTAATTCGTTGCTGACAAGTTCAGATCATAAATATTTTATAGCCTGTGCTTTTCTATTAACCATTTACTCAACTTATTACTATGGGCAAAACAATTCATAAATTCATGTTAAAGTTCTCTCCTCAACATTTACAGATTTGCATATTGCTAACAAATTTCTGCAAATGGTTTCTTGTAGTCAGTTGATTTGATTCTTGAAATAGAATTGCTGCACAAGTTCACTGCACTGCCTGTCAGATCTATCAACACTAAATATTAAAATTGATCATCAGTCTAAACGTCTGCAAAGCAAAATAAGAACAGAGAGTGAGGAGGAATTCAACAGGTCTGGCAGCATATTTGGAGAGAGAAGTGGAGTTAATGTTTTGAGACCAATCTTCTTTGGAACTGAAGGGGTCTTACTTGCGGAACGCTTCAGAGAACACCTCAGGGACGCCCGGACCAACCAACCCAACCACCCCGTGGCTCAACACTTTAACTCCCCTTCCCACTCCACCGAGGACATGCAGGTCCTTGGACTCCTCCACCGGCAAAACATAACAACACGACGGTTGGAGGAAGAACGCCTCATCTTCCGCCTGGGAACCCTCCAACCACAAGGGATGAACTCGGATTTCTCCAGTTTCCTCATTTCCCCTCCCCCCACCTTGTCTCAGTCGGTTCCCTCAACTCAGCACCGCCCTCCCAACCTGCAATCTTCTTCCTAACCTCTCCGCCCCCACCCCACTCCGGCCTATCACCCTCACCTTGACCTCCTTCCACCTATCACATCTCCATCGCCCCTCCCCCAAGTCCCTCCTCCCTACCTTTTATCTTAGCCTGCCTGGCACTCTCTCCTCATTCCTGATGAAGGGCTTATGCCCGAAATGTCGAATTTCCTATTCCTTGGATGCTGCCTGACCTGCTGTGCTTTAACCAGCAACACATTTTCAACTGTGATCTCCAGCATCTGCAGACCTCATTTTTTACCCTCTGGAAAAGTGTGCTCACCTTTGTGTAAAAAGGGAGTAGTGTAAAAAGAAGTAAGTGGAACAGATGGTAAGGGTAGGACTTTTGTGGAGTCACAAGATTCTAGATTCACATCCCATTTGATTCAGAGGTGAGTAATTACTTCTCTGAACAAATTGACCACAGTGAGGGGAGTCCTCAGATGAGGAAAAAAAAAGACATGATGAAAGCATCTCCGTTGAAGGATGCATCATTGAGACAGATGCAATGACGACTGAGGAACCAGGAGAATGGAGTTGAATTCTTGCAAGAAACTGGGTCTGAACAAGTGTAGTGAAGGTGGCTGTGACAGACAATGGGTTTGTAATGGAAATAAGTGGCCAGGACAATATTAGAGCAGAAACAGAGGAAGGTGAGAGAAGGTTCAAAATTGGAGAAAAATGGATGATTTTTCCAATTCTAGACAAAAGCAGGAAGTAGCACCGATGCAGTCACTGATTTACTGAAGAAAGATTTGTGAGTGAGGGCCTGAGTGGAACTGGAACAAAGAATGTTACCCATGCCTCACAAAGAGACAGACAGTAACTGGAAGTGGTATGGGACCCATAGCTGTATGTTTGACTTGGAGAAAGTGAGACAAGTTAAAGGAACAGTTGTTCAAAGTGAGAATGAGCTGAAAATGTGTTGCTGGTTAAAGCGCAGCAGGTCAGGCAGCATCCAAGGAACAGGAAATTCGACGTTTCGGGCAAAAGCCCTTCAATGAGCTCAGCCAGTGAAGAAGGGTGGGTTCTTCTTTATGAGGAAGACGCAGAGAGCCCACACATTGTCCTGATGGGGAATGGAAGTGGATGGGGATTGCTGAAGATGAGGAGGTAGCTATAGACAGGGAACTAGGAATAGTGGAGGTGACGTGAGGTGTCAAAAGAATTCTGAATGTGGGAGGAGAGACACTGAATGTGTTGAGGAACAATTGAGTCAAATTCTGAAGAAACAAGTTGAGCAGGCCAGTAATAGACTGAAATGAAGGGCTTCTGCCCAAAATGTTGATTCTCCTGCTCCTCGAATGCTGTCTGACCTGCTGTGTTTTTCCTGCACCATGCTCTTGACCCTGAAATGATGGGTCTGCCAGGGCAGTGCTATCCACAGATTTTGGGAAGAAGATAGAAGTGGGCTATGCAGACTTGGGTTCTCTGAGGGGTAAAACTGTGGAGATAAGATCTGTAGAGATGATGGACTCAGTGGCAGTCTATGAATCACCAACTTGATATTCAGTGATGTGATCATAGTGCAGGAGAGATAGGAGGAAGTACCTGAGAGTTGGTTCTCAGGTCCTGCAAGGGAGAAGCCAGGATGTGAGATAACAGCACTACTCTTCTCAGTGTATACGTTAACAACACTGGGGCTAGACTTGAGAGAATGGATTACAACAAGTTCAAAGGGACACAGGTTAGAATGGATGAGGAGAACTCAGAAATTAAAGCAGCCAATGTCACAACAACAGTTCTTGATTGAGATCGAAGCAGGAAAGAGGCTAGAGGGAGGACCCAAGTGAAAGGTGAGTACTGGACAAGGGTTAAATGATCAGTGAAATGAGAACTGGATTCCTGCTCAAAGAAGTGGCACAGAGGTGAAGATGACAGAGGAACGGTTCAATATCATTTCACGCTCAACATTCATTGAGTTGGTGAGAAGCATTAAATGAATTTAGATCTTTCAGCATCAGTGTGCGGAATGTCAGAGGGTATGGTTAATACATAATGAGAGGCGGGATAAGAAGAAAGGATGGGATCAGGGGGTTGGGCAGAGGAGGAAGGATCCAGAGGACTTTCGGTACTTGTAAGTTGTTGACATTGATGCTCCTTAACACATGCAAGGAAAATGAAAAGTTTCTTGCTGAAGTACTGAATGAGATGCAGAATGAAATGGAACTGATGGGGACTGGGACAGCTTTGAGAAAGTGTGAGGTGGTATTGATGGAGAGAGGTAAAAACAATGAGTGCAGATGCTGGAAACCAGATTCTGGATTAGTGGTACTGGAAGAGCACTGCAGTTCAGGCAGCATCCAAAGTACAGCGAAATCGACGTTTCGGATTCCTGATGAAGGGCTTTTGCCCGAAATGTCGATTTCGCTGTACTTTGGATGCTGCCTGAACTGCTGTGCTCTTCCAGCACCACTAATCCAGAATCTGGTTTCCAGCATCTACAGTCATTATTTTTACCTCGTTGATTTTAACCCTACTGTGAATCCTCTTGCAAGGATGCCTGTCTTGAAGAAGTTTTCCTCCTCTCTCTACAAGAATCTCAGGGAGTCCCTCTCCACTGCAACTCCCAGGTCATTTCCTCTGCCCTGAAGCTCTTCAACCATGTCGTGAACAGACTTGGTGCCACAGCCACATTTGCTTCCTCAGTGCCTGCCTCCGTAACCAACTCATCCCACACGGACTTCGGACCACCTTTAAACCAGCAGAGTTCGGACCCGAACAGGACAAACAGTACAGACTACAGATTCAAAAACACCAGCAACAGTTCTCCTTCAAGATCCTCCGCTCCATGCTTGCAGCAATGTGCCGGCATCTAACTTCTCTACAGTCAGCCCTGCCTCAGCTGAGGGCCACACTCTCTCAGAATTGCAAAGGACCCACTCTGTACTACATCCTCAGGAGAATTCATACTCTCAACAAACAGTATTTCAATTCCATCTCAAACATCAAAAACTGTAAGTACAACAAACTTTTATCTACCCACCTCCATAACCAGCGCTCCTCAAACATTCCAGAAGATTCCCCTGGCCTCAGAAATGACTCAGACGCCATTAGCCATGTGGCTGGTGCAGCTACCACCCCCACGCTGATTGATGATGTCACATCCTCCCTCATCATGGCCACTCCCACAACCACTTTCACTCCTCACAATTCCTCATGCATCCCACGTGACATCACGTCCGCCCCTCACATCATCGCTGATGCCACATGCTCAATGACTTCCGCCACCCCTACTGCCGTGGTCACCACCTCTTTCACCCCCACCAGCGCCACTCAGTTGCATTCTGCTGACACCCCACTGTCACTATCCCCACCCCCCAGAACCCCGAGGGGAACACTACCCCTGCTCATGACTCCCCCCCCCCGTTTTCACCATCCCTCCAGACCTCCCCCTCACTGAGGATGAACGATCACTCCTCAGCAAAGGACTCACCTTCATCCCCCTCCGTCCACGCATCAATGAGTTTAATACACTTGATGGAGAGAGGTTGAGGGTGTGCATGTGGCAGCACATGGCATTAAGTGTTTATTTCCAGATGCAGCAATAATAGCACTTCCAGGAGCATTGTATGTCTCAGATGTACCGAAAATCTAGGGTGGATTCGAAACACCAGGGATGGAACTTTAAATCTTAGAATCCATGTGGAACGAAGCAAAGAGTTGACAAAACTATTTATAAAATGCGTTTTTGTTTCTTCAGATGTGAAGTGGAAGAGATTTCACTGCTTTGGTTAAGCTTGACCGGTCAGTCTATGTGCTGTGACACTGTTACAGTATAGGTTCTGGAGTTGTGGAACTTTTTATAGCACTTGCTACCCTTACAGTCAATAATCAAATCTTTGCTGTCCCAATTTCAACCAGCAATATCTTCATCAATGCATCCGTGAAACTGGACATCTTTTACTACATTTCATTTTTGAAAAAAATTAAGAGAAAAGATCCTCTAAAAGTTTTAAAGTGGAACTCCTGGCTGGGGTAACCACATAACCAGAGCTCTAACCTGGATAAAACTGAATCTGTCACCGGGCAGGTTCAATGGAGTAGTGTCTGAAATATCTTTTACCTTGTAGCTGCAGTACATACGCAGCATGAGATAAAAAGAAGGTAACTCCTATCCCTTTGATTTTTTGCCCTCAATACTCAGTTTTAGCGAGTTGGTAAACCTGAGCTGAGATATTAGTGCAGATGCAAGAGTTAGTTTCTGTTTCTTTGGGCCACAGATGGAAACAAAATCAATAAAACATTCATGTCGAAAAGCATGTGTAGATATTGGGTGAACACAAGATCAGGTGATGCCCTCATGTTTGAATAACCTAGCAATGATAATGATGTCTAGGTTTATAAATTAATGGTCATATGAGTGAATATGGAAGGGATGCCAATAACATTAGTCAGTGATAGGGAGAAAAAAGATAATAAACAGAAAGGAAATCAGATATTTTAATTTGGTTTGGCAGAGTGAACAAATGAAATAGATTTGAATGAAGATATTAAGACAGGAAAGAGAAATGAGAATTGGTGTTTGAGGCATGGAATACTACAATGTGAAGCTTCAACAGGTGGAGGAATGGCTGTAACAATGATACACCAGATGCCGAAGTCAGAGAAACACATTTCGGGAAGAAGAAATATTTCAGGACTGAGGGTAGTTCCAGAGATAGGGGAGACAAGGTCATAGAAGAATGTAAGCACAAAGAGAAGAGTAAAGTTCAGGTTAAAACTGCTAATCCTTTAAAAGATTGATTGCACAATTAATTAGTTGACTCAGGATCATACACAATAGTCCTGAAGCTATGCCAATAAGCTATTTGATCTTCAATTCTGTTTAGTGTACATTTTATACTGTTTATACTTATGACATTCAAACTTCTTTACTCCAAAGGATTATGGTGTATTGAAAGTGGAGTATACGATTATTTAGTATTAATTTACAAAGTGTTAACAATTGGTATATTGATGGGAATACCTGGCCTGCCGTAGTTTTTCTTACAAGTAGAGAAATGCTGACTGTTACCACACCCTAATACATGAGAATGACCTTACAATTGTTCAATAAAAATGTTTAGTCAGAAGGAAGTTTGGTTAGGTTAGGACTTATTTAGTGGTGGGTTACTGCCTGATGACAGTCTGGCATATATCCCACATTATGCCTACAGTGAACTTGCTTTTCAAACAGGAATGATGTTGCAGCTTGTTATGAGTCTGACTGAAGCAGGGTGGAGTAGCTAAGTCTGCTGCTCAGCAATGTTATGGAATTTATTTGCTATTCATGTTAAAACCAGTACAATCAAAGCACAATTGTTAAAAAAAATCTATTTACAGAACTGAAATATTCAAGTTTCTACTGGACAGATATATCTGACCAATTCCAGCTAGAAAAGACAACATTTTACTTACGGGGCAAAGATATTCATATGATCATTTTATTTAAATTGACTTGACTGCTATAATATCCCAAATGAGAATGTTCAGGCTTTCACTTGTGCGAAATCTGAGTTATGAGGATGTCACTTATCCACCTCTATCCATAGCATCATTCTTGAAATATCTGGAAATGGATTACACCAAACAATATTTCCCTGTAAGCAATTATACTACAATGCATAATACATCAGACATGGGACAGTACTTTCTTCACTTGCATTTGATAATTTGTTAATTGATAAAAGTGAAATGGATGTTGATTGCCTGTGATTTGCTCAGTTGTGAAAGAACGTTATGGTGTCTTCTATGTTTGATTTTGATTCGTCTTCTGAGGTTTTATCTAATTCCAATCAAGTTCCATTCTTTCACCACTGACCAGGTACATGCTGAGTGTTGGAGATGTACCACTCAGAATCTATTTAAAAGGCCTCAACTGCTCTTCAACGTTGCCACAGTGGAAAGCATACACATTAGATTTTTTTTTGTTTCTCTGCAAAGTCTGCAGAAGGTAGTACAACACAGAGCTCCAGGATTTCAGGCACATCAGTCGAACCGATGTCACAAGGGGGAGAAATGAGAGGTAACCTGATTGACACTTGTGAGCAACAAAAAAAAATTATTCCTTGAAAATATGTCAGAAAATAAAACACCAAGAAGTCTGTAGATTGTGGTTCCAGAGGAAAGATCATCTAATGTGGTCCAAAATGTTTTTAACTTTTAGGCCTGAATCATCCGAGATTTAGAGTGAGAAAATTTGAATTTAAGTCCTATTCGTAATAGCACATTGAGAAGGTGCTGATGTTCACATGTGTGCTGTCATTGCCCAGGAAGTTTAAACTTCTAGTGGGAAGATTTGTGTTGCCCCGGATTCTCCAAACATCGCTTTCACTGAATTCCATGTTGGAAGTTTCGGTTTGATATGCGATACTTAACAAAATACTTAACCTAGAAATATTGCACAAGTTAATCTTTGGTGTAACTCAATCCTGATTTATAGCAAATCCCCATCCACAATCACCCCACCAATCCAATCTATTTCCCCAACACAACACAATCTCACTGACCAAACAAAGCTGGCTAAAGCTATTGTAAAGTTTCTATGAGTAAATATCACCAATAATCTATCCTGGTCAATCCATGCTACAGACAAGAAAGCACACCAATGTCTCTACATCTTCAGAAGGCTAAGGAAATTTAGCATGGCCACAATGACTCATACCAATTTTTATAGATGCATTAGAGAAAGCATCTTATCCAGATGCGTCAGAGTTTGTATGGCAACTGCTCTGACCAGAGTCCACAAGAAATTACAGAGAGTTGGGAATACAGCTCAGCTCGTTAACAAAACCAGCCTTCCTCCCATTGACTCTGGTGACACTTCCTGCTGCCTCAGGAAAGCAGCCAACATAATCAAGGATGCCTCCCACTGGTTACACTCTCTTCCACCCTCTTCCATCAGACAGAAGATACAAAAGTTTGAAAACATATACCAACAGATTCAAGAACAGCTTCTGCCCTGTAGTTATCAGACTTATAAACAAACCTCTCATATATTAGAACTGATCTTTCTTTGTATCTTCTCTGTAACTGTGACACTATATTCTGCATTCTGTTCTATTGCCCTAATGTACTTATGTAAGGTGTGATTTGTCTGGTTAGCATGCAAAACAATGCTTTTCACTGTATCTCAGTACATGTGACAATAATAAATCAAATCAAACCAAATCAAATCCAAACAAAAGGCTTAAATGGAAAGAATGGTTCTGAGTTTTTACGAACTTTGAAGAAAAAGTATTGATGTAGAATTTGCTCCAAATGATGATATTGTGATACTGAGAATGCGGAGAGTCGAGATCCTACAGTAAAAATTTTGAATCTAATTAACTCGAATCAAACCAAGTTAAATAAGGAATGTGGGAAATATATTCATTGTGAAAATAAATATTTTTTGTCAAAAGTAATTATGTTACATGAAGTTAAATATTTACTAACATGTGAATATACGAATTCAGAGCAGGAGCAAGCTACTCGGTTCTGCGAGACTGCTGCACCGTTCAATAAAATGATGGCTGATCTAATTTTCAGCTCAACTCCACATTCCTACCTATATCACATAACATTTCAGTCCTTTGCTTATCAAAACTCTATCTACCACTGCCCTAAAAATATTCAAACCTTCATCACTTTTTGATGAAGCAAGTTCCAAAGGATCACAACCCTCTGAGAGAAAAAAAATTCTCGGAATCTCTGTTTTAAATGGCCAACCTCTTATTTTTAAAGAATGACCCCTACTTCTAAGTTCTCTCATCCCTGAGGCAATATGATCTCAAGGGGATGTGTTCTCACCCATGACCTGTTTAACTGAAGCATGACCTCCCGACTTTTGTGTTCAATTCCCTTTGCAATTATATTTTATTAACTTTCTAAATTACTTGCTGTACCTGCATAGTAACATTTTATGATTCATGCATTAGGTGCTCTCTGCATCTTAGAGCTCTGCAATCTCTCACCACTGAGATAATGCATTTACTTTTTCATACTCATGGACTTAATTAATAAGTATATTTGAAAGAAGTTAAAAATCACACAACACCAGGTTATAGTCCAATAGGTTTAATTGGAAGCGCTAGCTTTCCAATTAAACCTGTTGGACTATAACCTGGTGTTGTGTGATTTTTAACTTTGTACACCCCAGTCCAACACCAGCATCTCCAAATCATGTTTGAAAGAAGGTAATGAAGTGAGTTGTTGAATGGAATCAGTGGGGCTAATCAGGCCATAGGTCCTTTGCACAAATATCTCAGCTTATAACTTCATAACAATATTTTCTTTATTTTAAAAAAATTCTGCTTTTTAACTTTCATCCTTTATTTCCAGACATAGGACAGGTTGTAAATAATAAGTAAACAATAAGAATTTGCAGCTGCAAGGAATATTGTTATGATGGTGGAATTATCTAAAGTGTGTGTAATATTCAATGTTAATAAATGCAAGATGCTGCATTTAGGTTAAAGCAATACTTTGAGAAAAATCTGGCTGGTGTAGAAGTGCACAACTAGACATATTAGTTTCAAGTTTATGAGATATTAAAAACACCATCTTAAGTACATAAGGTCTTTACAAATCTAATACAATATGATATTTTATAGCAAAGAGTTGAATTTTTTAAAATAGGACGTAAGGTGAATTGCTAATATAGCAAAGTGTAAACTGTCAGCAACAAAAGAGAGGCACTGGAAGAAATAATAAGACATGACGAAACAGATGTAACTGGTAATAGCAATGTTTGTGTAGACAGGACAGAGTTTCCAGTTAAATATTTCAGGCTATAATGGACCTGCTGAAGATACAAGCCCTGGATAACAGGACTGTTGCAATTCTTTTCCGACTCAGCAGCTGTGCAAAGATGGTCACACCCATTCCACGTAAGAATGGAACAGGCTTCTGCATCTCAGACATAAGTCTGCAATGATATCTAAAAGATTGAGAATCAGGCTACACAGACGCTAGAGTTGGCCAATTCAATTGACTCATTGAATTTTCTTTATTTACATTTCATGAACACCATATAAAATGGAATTGATAATGTTAATAATAGTTGTATTCCACTTTTTGACTTGGATTATCTTGTTGGATATTTTATAAAATTAGAAAATCATTCACTCCATGCATTATGATTATTTCAACGTTCACAGTTGAGTTGTTTTGTTTGCACAGGAAATAAAGTAAAATGTTTCTAGAACATATTTTCTTACATAACCTTGAAGCCACAGAGCATTTTTTATCTTTGATTCTACAAATCCAAACTTGTCATCACCGATTGCCAACTTTGCTTGCAATCAGATTCACTTCTGTATTCAGTAACAGTGGGAATGTGCACTGTGGACCTTGATTCTTCACCTGACTTACACAAAAGACTTTCAACATATTGTCTTTCAACATATTGTCTAGCTATCACCATTGTTAACAGCTAACCCGAGCATGCAACTTTTAAAAAAAAGGGTTTTGTGATTTACACATGAAAGAAGTGAAACTATCACTGTATTCTAACAGATGAAAGGCTTAACAGACAATCAATTTTTCAATGTATAATTTCAGTTACATCACACTGCAAATTTTTTGCTATAAATTCTGTGTTACGATCGAGCCCCTCCACAATCATCTGATGAAGGAGCATTGCTCCGAAAGCTAGTGTGCTTCCAATTAAACCTGTTGGACTATAACCTGGTGTTGTGTGATTTTTAACGTTGTACACAAAAGAACTAATTCCAGGAGATGAATTTAGATTATTGATGATCTGGATAATACTACTGTAACATAGATTTATATAGGTAACCGATGCTGTGCTTTTGCATTGACTGTAAAAACAAAATGATCTCCAAAATTGCAAATGATGTGCAGTATATGGAAGAACAATGATTTCTCTGTTACTGATGAATGTGTGGCATGTGACAGCAACAAGAAAAGCATCATGTTATCTGCTTTCCACATGCTCTATATTTTTCAGAAAAAATCAGATACAAGGGTATGCAATATGTTTGTTTGACTGATTTGGCAGCAGTATCACTTTTGAAATCACCGAAAACATGGATTTATTTGTGAGATAAAAATGGCTTCCAAACACCTCATCTAAGTTCAATATATATAATGTTGACCTGTACCTTTGTTTTTATAGCATTCTGCAGCAAGTGAATACAAATGGAAAGTAGGTTTATTGTTTATTTAAATATCTTATTCAATGGGCCAGTGCTGTTTTGCAGAGAGTGCAATAAAAACTGAAAGTAAGAATCCGACTTGGCCCAAGTTCACCATGCATGTCCCAACCAATGTACAATGTACTTCAAACAGGCAGAAAATGACTGCTTAGTTGGCTTCAGGCAGCTCAAAATGACTGTGAATACAGGCTGCTGACTGAACCAAGACAAATTGTCGGATGACACTGAAAATGTTTTCCATGTGAGCTGGGAGGCATGGGTTCAAGAGCCTGCTTGTTATTTTGTAAACACTTGTTTTTCGGTGCACACTTTTAATCTAAAGCTACAAAACTGATGGACGTGAATAGTGCGGGACAGTGCAGAACAAAGCTTGCTCGCCACTCAAGTTTGCATGGGAGGCAATGAACACAAAAGACCTGCTTCTCAACAAGCATTTTAATTCAGAAAACGAGTAGGCCATGTAGTCTCTCAAATTTCCTCCTCCATTTAATACGGTCATGGTTGATCTGATGTGATATCAACTCTATTTTCCAGTCTACACTATATCCTTTTTACAGACCCACCGACTCCTACAGCTACCTGGATTACACCTCGTCCCACCCTACCTCCTGCAAAAATGTTATCCCGTTTTCCCAATTCCTCCATCCCTGCCATATCTGTTCCCAACCCACCCTGCCCTCCTGATGGTGGGGTCTATTTGTAGTTGGCTGAAATGGCAGAGGATGATGCGGTGTATCCAGAGGTTGGTGGGATGGAAGGTGAGGACCAGAGAGGTTCTATCCTTGTTGTGGTTGGAGAGGTGGGGTTCAAGAGTGGAGGTGCAGGAAGTGGAAGAGATGCGCTGGAGGGGTATCAGAGGTCCACACACTTGGTGTCAATGAACTCACTCAAATAGAGTAAAACCAATGGATTCATGAGGTGAGTCCCTGATAGTGAACAGAAAGAAATCCACTCTTATTCCAGAAATGGGCATATATGTGGTAGTTTGCCTTATCGGTTTTTAGAGTCTGATGATACTGTTCTAGTGGTCCTGTGACTGGTTGATACACCGAAGATATCCAGTAGGACATGCCTAGGTTAACTGTGACTTCCTGGAGTATTTTGGACATTAATTTTGAGGCCTGATCTGTCAGGATCTTGTAGACAGATCATAAAAGGTGAAGAATTAGGTCAATTCCCTTATCTCTGTCCTGGCAGATGTGGTTCTCAAGGGAGTAATCTCTGGGAAACAGGTAACTATGCCCATATTGTTAAGAATATACTGGTAGCTACCACACCTCAAGTCCTTAGACCTATGGGTTCTAGTGGTGCAGTGAGAGTGTCCTTACCTCTGGTTCAGAAGGTCCAACTATGGAGATGTATCATAACATCCCAAAACAGGTTGATTTAAATACCTGGACTGGTAGCAGCATTCCCTCTAAATTTGTTAATTCTCCAAGATCCGTGCATAGCAGTAACTTTGGAAATTAACAGTCAATGCTGTGATCCACCTTGGCATATCAGTCATTGTGCAGGGAATGTCAGAGTAATTGCAAACACACACAAAGCTTAGAGGAAATTCTAACGTAGTCCCCTTTGCTGTGATCAAGGGTCCCACACAGTCCACTAACATCCTCACTGAATGGTTCCCTAGAAGCTAGCACAGGAATCACTGGAGCAGCTTTAGGTTTTCTTGGTTGGTAGCAGCACAATTAGTTCTTATGGAAGTGGATCACAGAATACTAGATGCCAAAGTTGCTGCTGCCCATGGATCTCGATGGTCTGTGCAGAGAAAAACAGTTCAGAGGGAATGCTGCTAGCAGGCCAGGTATTTAAAACAACATGTTCAGGATGTTATGACACACATCTCCTGAGTCTGGTGAGACTTGAACCTCAGATCTTCTGATGCAAGGAATTTATTGCATCTTTGAGGTTTCTTTAGACTCCTGGTAAAGGTTTTGAATAACCAGACTGAAAGGTCTTCTACTTGTAGTCTGACCTTAGCCTCCATGGGCTGAGCTTGTCTGACCAGAGGCTGCAAGACCACAAAGTCAGGGAAAATATGAAGCACTTTCTCCTCCAGTTGTTTTATCTTCTTGACCTCAGTGAGTTCCCTCAGAGACTACAGTGAATGCAATTATCTTTGATCCCACCAGGTTATTGTTAAGGGATGGAGTTAATAGCCTTGTGCATTATTCCAGAGGACCTGGTTCAAATCCTGCTGTGTAAATGGTGGAATTTGAATGAAATAAAAAATTGGAATGAACAGTCTAACAATAATCATGAAACTATTATGCTGATTATTATGAAAAAAACCCCATCTAATTCACTAATGTTCTTTAGGGAAGGCAACTGTCATCCTTTCCTGATTTGGCCTATATGTGACTCCGGACCGACAGCAATGTGGCTGACTTTTAACAACCCTTTGTAAATTAGGGATGGGCAATAAACACTTGCCAGGTCAGGTATTCCCATGTCCTATGAAAGAATAAAATGAAAGGAGCAGCTCCATCACATCCATAGGCAGAATGGGAATGAATCACCTGACCTAACTTCATACTCCACATTCATCAAGGATAGAAGAATGGCATACGCCAACCTTCAATCCTTTTGACTAGCACCTTGGCATTTATTGCACTCTGGTGGGAAGGCCAAGCTATTTTCTGAGCAATAGAGTTTGTCTGGCCTCACTAGTCCTCAGTATCACTACAGGCTTGCCTCATCCTGGGGAAATTTGGTAAAAATGTTGGTAACTCTCAGGAATTTGTTTAACCTCAATTACACTCTCAGGAGTTCTTTTCTGGGATTCTCATACACAATCAGAGCCATAACTTGGTCTGGTATCCTGACTCCCATTCTCTTTCCACAGAATGTGCATGCCTCCATTAATCCAACCATTTTTTTCCCCTGTAGCCTCTTGTAGTTGCCTGGCAATAACCTGCATTGTGGCAGTTAATACAAACAAACCTATTGAACACACATTTTGTCTTAGCCACATCCTTTATCTCCTGAGGAGAGCTGCCAGCATTTCTCCCTCTCGCCAAGGTGTTCAGTTCCCTATCAGTCTCCTGCATCTATCCTTTCTAGTTACTTGGAGGTTACTGGGGAAGGGTTTCTGTTGGTTCAACTCATAATTATCTGGTCATCAGCCAATGCGGCAGCTTGCCTTGACCCAGTCACTTGCTGTTCCTCAAGGTGTGTTCTTATTGGAAAGGAGATGGAGTTTATAAACTCCTCAAAGAGATTTACTTCACAGAGAATGTTATTAGCAGCATCTGTCTTAAGTGTCCTTACCCCTGGTCAACAGCAAGCTGCTTAAGCCTTTCATATTCTAGGTGCATCTGATTTCCATTTACTGAGGGTGTGGAATTTTTAATGGTGTACACCTCTGTTAATAACTGATACGCAGTAAAGGCAACCATTTTTAAATGCCTTGTAAACGGTGGCACTTTCTATAGGCAAGACCAGGTATAACTCATTTGCTTTCCCCAAAAGCTAACTCTGCGATAATAAGGACGAATGTGGGACAGGCCACTTCAACCAATATGCTACTTGCTCAAGAACGACAGAGAAAGTTCCTACCACTGTTCTGGCAAACCTGGGAATTAAATGAACAAACTAAATTGCCTCTGCCCTCAAGTCTGAGCCAGTTGTATCGTCTTGAGACACAGTGGTGGTCCTTATTCAAACTCTTTGTTTTATCACTTTTTCTGAAATTATCTCTTTTTTTTCTCTGTGCTCTTCCCTTCCATTCTCATTTCTCTCTCTTTCCATTTCCTTGCCTTACTTCTTCCTGAAATTCTAATTTTATCCTCTCTACCATGACTCAAACATTTCATTGTGTTCAATTTCAACCTCTGAAATCATGGCTACCCCTTTTAAAATTTCAGGTTTCTTGGTTTCAGGTGAAATTCTAATCCCAAGCAACTCACTAACCCTTCAACTGTTTGATGGACAGAACTTTTCCATCTGCAAAAGGAACTGCCCTTAATTCTGCAAACAACGTGCTGGTAGTGAGTTCTGATAAGAGTGAAGCATAGCTGGTAATAGGAAGTAGTAAACAAAAGCGAAAGACAGCAGAAACAAATACCAGCATTAAATAAAGTAAAAAGACAGAATAATGTTAAAAAGAGAGAAGTAAAGTCATTCTATTGAAAAGCATGCAAAACTTATGGCTAAGATCAAAGTAAACATTGGGGAAATCTAGTTGCCATTGTACAGATATAACTGCAGACTGGCCAATGATGGGATCAGAATATTCAAGGAAATTCTACATTTAGGAAGGAAGAGAGAAAGGAAAATGGAGTGGACTAGTGCTGATAATAATGGAATAGATAATTGCATTAGTCAAAGAGATTGGTTGGACAGTTGGTTTGTGATGCATTGCAATACCAATAATGTGGCTTCAATTCTCACACCAGTTGAGGTTAACATGAAGAACTCTTTGTGATCTCTCCCCTCACCTGTGGCGTGGTTACCCTCAGGTTAAACCTCCGCCAGTCCTCTCTCTCTTTCTATAATGAGAGAGCAACCCTATGGTTTGGTAAGACTGTGACGACTTCAGATTTTACTTTTAACAAAGTCTGGCTAAATCTAATGAGAAAGTGAGGACTTCAGATGCTGGAGATCAGAATCAATAGTGTGTCGCTGGGAAAGCATAGTAGGTCAGCCAGCATCCGAGGAGCAGGAGAATCGACGTTTCCAACATAAGCCCTTCCCAAAATGTCGATTCTCCTGCTCCTTGGATGCTGCTTGACCTGCAGTGCTTTCCCAGCACCACACTCTCAACTCCAAATCTAATGAGGACCAATACTGTGCCAGATAAAATCCTGTAAGGAGTACCAGGTAGTTTACTAGAACGGTGTTGAGGAACCAACTAGGGAGCAGGCTTGTTTAGATCTAGTATTGTGCTATGAGAAGAGGCTAATTAACAATCTTGTTATAAAAAGCTTTTCAGAAGGAGTGACTATAGTATGACAGAATTTTCCATTAAGTTTGAAAACAAAGAAATGTAGAAAATAGAAGCAGGAGAAGGCCCCTCAAGCCTGGTCTGTTATTTTATATGATCATGACTGATCATCCAAATCAGTACCCTGTTCCCACTTTCTTTTTGATCCCTTTATTCCTAAGAAGCGGCACAGTGGTTAGCATTTTTGGAGATTAGATAAATTAGAACTCATGAAAGGGGGTGAGATATTAGAATGGTTTGGATTTAGAGGTGGGTGGGAAATGTAACAATTTCATGTTGAAGGATGACACAAAACTAAATGAGAATGTGAAAGGTAGAGATGATGCAAAGAGACTTGAAAGGGATTTAGGAGAAAGTGAGGACTGCAGATGTTGGAGATCAGAGTCAAAAGTGTGGTGCTGGAAAAGCATCCTCGGAGCAGGAGAATCAGTGTTTCAGGCATAAGCCCTTCATCAGGAATGAGGCTTGTGGGCCAGGGGTCTGAGAGGGGTGGGGCTGGCGGAAAGGCAACAGAGAATGCAATAGGCAGATGGAGGTGGGGAAGAAGGTGATTAGCAGGAGAGGAAGGTGGAGTGGATGGATGGGAAGGGTGATAGACAGGTCAAGAGAGCGGTGCTGAGTTGGAAGGTTGGGACTGGGATAAGATGGGGGAAGGGGAAATGGGGAAACTGGTGAAGCAGAGGATTTAGACAGGCTGAATAGGTGGGCCAAAGCATGGCCGGTTGAGAATATGATCTGGATGTCTGTGAGATTATTTACTTTGTTAGGAAGAACAGGAAGAGCAGGGTATTTCTTAAATTGTGAGAGATTGGGGAATATTGATGTCTGAAAGGATTTGCGTGTCTTGTTCGAAAGTCATTGAAAGCGAACATGCATTTGCAGCAAGTAATTAGGAAGGGAAATGATACGTTGTTTTTTTAATCACAAGAACATAAGAGGTAGGAGCAGGAATAGGCCATCTGGCCCCTTAATCCTGCTCTGCCAATCAATAAGATCATGGATGATCTTTTTCATGGACTCAGCTCCACTTACCTGCCTGCTTACCATAATTTTTAATTCCTCTGCTGTTAAAAATCTATCTATCTTTGCCTTAAACGCATTCAACGAAGCAGCCTCAACTGCTTGACTAGGCAGGAAATTGCACAGATTCACAATCTTTGGGTGAGGAAGTTCCTCCTCAGCTCTCTTCAAGATTTGCGTATAGGAGTAAAGATGTCTTGCTTCAATTGTGCAGATCCTCAGTGAGACAACACTTGGAACATTGTGTACAAATTTAGTCCCCTTACCTAAGGAAGGATATACTTTTCAGAGAGAGCATACAATGAAGGTTCACCAGACTAATTCCTGAAGTTGTGGGAGTAGTCTATGAGGAGAAATTGAGGAGACTGGGCCAATGTAATGAAAGGTGAGTAAAGCTTACAAAATTCTTTCAGGACTGGAAAGGGTGAGTAACAAGAAACAATAGCGGTGAAGATGAGAGCAGAAAATGTGGAGAAACTCAGCCAGTCTGGCAGCATTTGTGGAGAGATAAATAAGTTAACTTTTCAAGTCCAGTGTGACTCTTCATATTTTCAGGATCTGCATTATTTGCTTTCATCACAGTAATGGTGAATAGTTCCTTTTCTGACTGAGGAAGCTGTACAATGGGGTTCTGAGAGATTGATACCAGTATCAGTGTGTTACTTAATACATACATAATAATTTTGACTTGTGTATACAAAGGACAGTTTGCAAATGGCGCAGAACCTGGAAGAGTTATGAACTTTGGGAAAATAATGAAAGACCTCAAAAGTCATAGATAGGCTGATGGAATGATTAATCATGTGGTAGATGAAATGTGAGGACAAGGGGAACTCAATCATGCTGTTGTGACTGATGGGAAGTGACAAGGACGGATGCGGTTGAGGGCCATGTCAACCACAGTGGGTGGGAAACCACGGTTATGGAAGAAGCGAGCCATGTCAGCAGAGCTGTTTTGGAAGGTGGAATCGTCCGAACAGTACCTCCTGTACCCTTTCAAATTGCGCATTCCAGAACCTAACTATTTACTGTATAGAAATGCAAAGTGTGTAATGTTACTAGGTACAAGAGCAGTGTAATATGTACACAATTCATTGGAAGTGGCAGAGCACATCAATAAAGTCATTAAAAAGTCATAAGTGATCGTAGATTTTAGAAAAAAGAAGCATGGAGTATAAAAACAAGCATTAATTTGACCTCAGTTGGATTATTGTGTCAAATTCGTTGCACCATAATTAAAGAAGGTTGTGAAATCATGAGAGAGAATGCATAAACAATTCCCTAGCTTCCCTAGAATTCAAGGGTACACCTGATCAAGTCCTAGGGATTTGTGTTTTAAGACATCCAGCACTTCCTCCTCTGTAATATGGACATTTTTAAAGTTGTCATCATCTATTTCCCCATATTCTATATCTTCCATGTCCTTCTACACAGTAAACACTGATGCAAAAAACTCATTTAGTATCTCCTCCATCTCCTGCGGTTCCATACATAGGCAGCCTTGCTGATCTTTGAAGGGTCCTATTCTCTCCCTAGTTACCCTTTTGTCTTTAATGTATTTATAAAAACCCTTTATATTCTCCTTAACTCTATTTGCCAAAGATACCTCATGTACCCTTTTTGCCCTCCTAATTTCCCTCCTAAGTATACTCCTACTGCCATTATAGTCTTCTAAGGATTCAGTCAATCTTTGTTGTCTATATTTGACATATGCTTCCTTCGTTTTCTTGATTAAAACCTCAATTTCTTTAGTCATCCAACATTCCCTATTCCGAACAGCCCTTCCTTTCACCCTAACAGGAACAAACTATCTCTGGACTCCCCTGATCTCATTTTTGAAGGCTTTCCATTTTCCAACTACCCTTTTACCTGCAAACATCCGCCCTCAATTGTCTAGGCAGATGGCGATAAAAAAAGATTGCTAGATTATGCAAAAAGGACATTGTGGTGACTGGGTGAGCTGATCCTATGTGGAACCAGCAGAGATTTGACAATTTGAATGGCCTTTTTCTGTATTGTACACATTCTATGAATGTAGCAAAGAATTTCATATATACATTTCTCATTTTGCCAGAACATGGTGATGTATATATGGATGCTAAACCTGACTAATATTTTGCAACTACAATTGGATTGTAATTCAAATCTAGGGGATGTATCTGTTGTTCTTAGAAAATGGTTGGTACAGCAGACAAAATCACATACAGTACTTACATCTCCAATGGAACAGATTTATTTGCCGCATTACAACAATAATATATATTCATATAATATGCAGGTTTTATAAGGGAAGAGTCTTCTTCGATATAAATTGAAAAAGGTCAGAAATGATTTACAAGGATGATGCAGGAATTGAGCTATGGGGAGACGCTGAATAGGCTGAAGTTTTTTGCCCTGGAGTGTCAGGGGCTGAGGGGTGACCTTACAGAGATTTATAAAATCATGAGAGGCATGATAGGGTGAATGGCCAAAGTCTTTTTCCCAAAGTAGGGGAGTCCAAGACTAGAGGGCATAGGTTTTGGTTGAGAAGGGCAATAGTTAAAAGGGACCTGAGGGGCAACTTTTTCATGCAGAGGATGATGTGTGTATGGAATGACTTACAAGAAGAAGTGGTGGCGGCTGGTACAATTAAAACACTTAAAAGGCATCCTACATGAATAGGAAGGGTTTAGAGGAATATGGGCTGAAAATGTGTTGCTGGTTAAAGCACAGCAGGTTAGGCAGCATCCTAGGAACAGGAAATTCGACGTTTCGGGCCAGAACCCTTCATCAAAACAGGTGCTCACAAGTCCCTCATTTCCTGATGAAGGGCTCTGGCTCGAAATGTCGAATTTCCTGTTCCTAGGATGCTGCCTAACCTGCTGTGCTTTAACCAGCAACACATTTTCAGCTCTGATCTCCAGCATCTGCAGACCTCACTTTTTAGAGGGATATGGGCTAAATGCTGGCAAATGGGACTAGATCAGTTTAGGATATCTGGTTGGCATGGATGAGTTGTACCAAACAGTCTGTTTCTGTGCTGTATAACTCTATAACACTGCTACAGGAAATCTGTTTGTGGAAGTAGCTGTCACTTATTTGCATTTTCATTGTTTTACCTTCTTCAGATGGAGTCAGGTGCAACCATCAGAAAAGCCAAACAGGCAAGTGGCCATGAGGTGCCTCATGTGGTGCCACTCAATAATGGTTGTGCAGAGATGACCAAGCAAGAGGACATCATTACACATGGCTGTGAGGCTCTGATCAGGAGACATTAAACTTGAGCGCAAGTACAGGGGGAATCTGGAACCAAATGTTTTCCCGTTATTGATCTATCTTTGGAGACTCTCAGCATCTCTGCATACCCATGATCATAATACATGAAGGCTTTAATCAAAACAGGTGCTCACAAGTCCCTCATTTTACAGATACTAACCTCATTAAATTTAACATCTGGCTAATGTCAGCAGTGGTATTGAAATAAGTGAAGTTCATAGCGTGTTCTTCTGCTAAGCATAAAAGGAAATTTGAATACGACAAATTAATATCACCCAAAGAATCCAAAGACATTATTGATGACCCTTTAGATTCGTTGATCCACAATATTGATTACACTTGTGAAGTCACCAAGTCTTTAGCCTGCCACTTATCTGAAGTTGTTTCCTTGTTTCTTGCTGGAGTCATAGAGATGTACAGCATGAAAACAGACCCTTCAGTCCAACTCATCCATGCAGACCAGATATCCCAACCCAATCTAGCCCCACCTGCCAGCACCTGGCCCATATCCCTCCAAACCCTTCCTATTCATATACCCATCCAGATGCCTTTTAAATGTTGCAATTGTACCAGCCTCCACCACTTTCTCTGGCAGCTCATTCCATACACGTACCACCCTCTGTGAAAAAGTTGCCCCTTAGGTCTCTTTTATATCTTTCCCCTTTCACCCCAAACCTATGCCCTCTAGTTCTGGACTCCTCGACCCTAAGGAAAAAACTTTGTTTCTTTATCTTATCTATGCCCCTCATAATTTTGTAAACCTCTATAAGGTCACCCCTCAGCCTCCGATGCTCCAGGGAAAACAGCCCTAGCTAAATCAACCTCTCCCTCTAGCTCAAATCTTCCAACCCTGGCAACATCCTTGTAAATCTTTTCTGAACCCTTTCAAGTTTCACAACATCTTTCCGATAGGAAGGAGATCAGAATTGTACATAACATTCCAACAGTGGCCTAACCAATGACCTGTACAGCCGCAACATGACCTCCCAACTCCTGTATCAATATTGTGTCCAATAAAGGAAAGCATACCAAACACCTTCTTCACTATCCTATCTATCTATGACCCCACTTTTAAGGAGCTATGAACCTGCACTCCAAGGTCTCTTTGTTCAGCAACACTCCCTCGGACCTTACCCTTAAGTGTATAAGTCCTGCTAAGATTTGCTTTCCCAAAATGTAGCACCTCACATTTATCTAAATTAAACCCCATCTGCCACTTCTCAGCTCATTGGCCCATCTAATCAAGATCCTGTTGTAAGCTGAGGTAACCTTCTTTGCTGTCGAGTATTTTGGTGTCATCTGCAAACTTACTAACTATACCTCTTATGCACACATCCAAATCATCTTTATAAATGATAGAAAGTAGTGGACCCAGCACTGATCCTTGTGGCACTCCACTGGTCACAGGCATCCAATCTGAAAAACAACCCTCCACCACCACCCTCTGTCTTCTACCTTTGTGCCAGTTCTGTATCCAAATGGCTAGCTATATGTATTGTTAATTGTCTTCTCTCTCCCTAGAAACAGTTTGCTTATGTTGCTTTGACTCCTTCTTCCCAAGGATGGGTAATTGGCGTATCACTTTTAATTGTTTTATATTGGATCCTTCTTATCCCTTTTTTGTCAGGAAACAGTTTATTCCAGAAAGAGCTTTTGCTGGTCCTTTCAATCCCTGAACAGTTATTAATGTTTTCACTGTCCTTACTCTTTGTTCATTATTTTAATATGATGAATAAACAATAGTCTAATTAGCCATTTTCCACTGTATCTATTCAGATCCAAGATGAGTTTAGATTCCCTACAGTGTGGAAACAAGCCATTTGGACCAACAAGTCCACACCGACCCTCCATAGAGTAACCCACTTAGACCCTTTTCCCTTTGACTAATGGACCTAATGCTATGGGCAATTTAGCATGGCCAATTCACCTGACCTGCACATCTATGGACTGTGGGAGGAATCCGGAGCATCAGAAACCCACGCATACATGGGAGAATGTGCAAACTCCACACAGACAGTCGCCCAAGGCTGGAATTGAATCTGGGTCCCTGGCGCTGTGAAGCAGCAGTGCTAACCACTGAGCCACCAACCTACCCATAAAGTTGCTACACCATGTACAGTTTAAGCAAAATGCATCATTTCATTATGTAATACAGATATATTCAAACCAATAATCAATAAATAAATTGCAAAAAATGATCAAGAAATAAATTACGAAAGAAAATGGGGTAATAAGCATGCCAATAAAGACAGTAACCTATTATTGTGAAATGACACTACACCATACCCATTGCACTTTTAAGATTGGCATGTCTTAATTGATCTAAATCCATTTTCAGTTGCAGCTTTTGTTGCTGATACCAATAGAAAACATAATCATGATAAAAACAAGATATTCCAAGTACATGGAACAATAATAGGACTGCATGGACCAGTTGGATTGAAGGGTCTGTTTCCATACTGGATCTCTCTATGACTAGGTAAGAAATAATATGGACGCAGGTGAGCATGTGATTATACTTGCGCAATTCCAGGTAATGTCCCATCATATCATTACTCCATTCTTTTCTTAATCTCCTTAACTCACAAATAAAAAAGATTTAAAGTTCCTGTCCCATCAGCTAAATCCCTCAAATTAGTGTCATCAATCTATGTAGGAACTTCTTCCTTCTTCATTTGATTTATATTTTCTTTGTGCTGACCTAACATTGCCATGTATTGTAGAATACACAAAGTTACATTTATTCAACGTTAATCACTCTTTTGTTAACTTGTTAATCGCACCTGCATGTGATGTTAACGGTATGAAATGTTGCATTGTTAGCGGTATTCCCTTCTTAATTATAAAGTCTAGTATCATCCTTCACTGCACCTAATATATGTTTAACTTGAGAAGTTAATTGATATGAAAATGCGTTGCTGGAAAAGCGCAGCAGGTCAGACAGCATCCAAGGAGCAGGAGAATTGACGTTTCGGGCACAACGTGCCCGAAACGTCGATTCTCCCGCTCCTTGGATGCTGCCTGACCTGCTGCGCTTTTCCAGCAACACATTTTCAGCTCTGATCTCCAGCATCTGCAGTCCTCACTTTCTCCTCGAAGTTAATTGATATGGTCAATCACTTAAAGCACTGATATCTAGGCCATTAACTATAGAAACTGTCGAAACTGCACAAGCCATAAAAATACATTATTTTGAGCCCCAAATGTTTTTAATTGATTCACATGGTACTATCTTGTTTTACTAATATAAATATGCATTCTATCAGGATAAATGTCTGAGGAGGTCAGGAACTCTTGAGGATGACTCACTGTGTCAGCTGCAGCTGCTAATTCTGCTGCTTGTGTGCTCATAGTGCTTGGCAATTTTAGGTCCCTTTAGGGTCAACTGCAGCACAAAACATGTGGTCCACCCTGATGCAGCAAATTGTCTGTCAGAAAAGTTCTTTTTCTTTTCTTGGTTGTAATATGCAAGCCTTGTAAAATAGGTGTCCATTGGGCAATTCTGTTTTAATATTACCATCCTTAAGGCATCCGTCTGGCAGTAAATGGATAAGGGGATGTTCTATGAGAATGGTAAGAGGATTGAGGCTATTTATGAATGCCAAATGTTATTTTGCCCAGAAAACAACAAGCAAGTGGTTTTCTTTTACACAATGAGAAACTTTGTTCTATTGTTGTTAATAGCCTGGAGTTGTAAGAGATAGGACCTAAACACTGATGTCCATTTTCTAACAGTACAGCTGTCAATGTGATGTAGGTGGCTTCTACTTCTAGCACAAAGGATAGCTCTGGGTCTTAAACCTGTATTGCTGGGGCTTGTTTCCACTCACTGACTGCTTATGTGTGTTGTTCCATCCATACTCATGGAGCACACTTTTACAACAGATCTGACAACCGGGCCTGCTTTAGTGATTTTGACAGTACCCCACTAATTCTTAAGGTGCTCACCTCTTTGGGTAAAGGCATCAATCTCCAATGGACCATGTGCCAAATAAGAGATTTTCTGTTTCATGATCTGGGCTTTCTCAGGGTTAGCTTCATCCTTGGTTTGTGAGGAGAGTTAAAAATTAATGTAGCAGAACCAGATGATCGTGTTTGGCATCCATCTGTAGCAACAAGTTATCTCCAAAATGTACTAGACAGTTGGGGGGTTGGAAAATCTTTCTAATTCCTTTGTTAATCTTTGATGGAATATAGTTGGAGAATTATGGAATGCTTGTAGCAAACAAATCTAAGTTACTGTTGTCCTTGAAAGATAAACACAAATTGATACTGACATTCCTGCTTTAAAGGAGTATAAAGTTAAAAATCACACAACACCAGGTTATAGTCTAACAGGTTTATTTGGAAACACTAGCTTTCAGACCACTGCTCCTTCATCAGGTGGCTGTGGACTATCAAGGAATTGACCAAAATGCATTACTATTATCCAGGACAGAGAAATATTTCATCATAATCTTGGCACTGGTGGCTGCAGTGGATGCTGCACAAGGAGTGGTTTTAATTAATGTTTTAAAGTCAATTGTCAGTCAGCAGGAGTTATCCGGCTTCTTAACTGGAATTGTTAGTAGCAGCTACTGGGTGCAAAATCCTATCAAGCTTAAGCAGACTATTGATTACTTTGGCTACCTCTCATTCCACTTGATTTGGAAAAGAATATTGTCTCTGAAGCATAGGGTCTGGACCATACCTGAAAATGTGTTGCTGGAAAAGCGCAGCAGGTCAGGCAGCATCCAAGGAGCAGGAGAATCGACGTTTCGGGCATGAGCCCTTCTTCCCAAAACGTCGACTCTCCTGCTCCTTGGATGCTGCCTGACCTGCTGCACTTTTCCAGCAACACATTTTCAGCTCTGGTCTCCAGCATCTGCAGTCCTCACTTTCTCCTTCTGGACTATACCTCACTACTTGCTTTGTCATACATCCACAATCACGTTTGAGGGGAATGAACACTTCCGTACGCTGTACAATAAGACTCTGAAGAGCTTGGTCATCAGTTAGCTCAGAGGGGTCGACCCATCATGCTCCCACTGCACAGATTTGGTGGTTATACCGGTAGGACCCTCAAGGGGTTCCTGTTCCCCTGACTAGGGCATCTACCAGGTACAGCTGTTTGTCAGATCAAAGGCTAGTCATAGTTTCTCATAAAATCTGAACCCAAAATATGTTCTGCTTCCCGGTCTAGTTCTACCAGGACAACTAAATGTTTACACTGTATATTACTAATCTGAATATGTAACGGTAGGTCTCAATCCCATCTTGCCTGTTACCTGTAAAGCCGCTTTAAATATTTACAGTGTGTCCATTTAACTGCAAACCATTGGCTGTGTTAAGGATAGATTGGGACCCTCCATTATCACATTGGACAAAGAACAAGAACAAAGAAAATTAGTGTACAGGAACAGGCCTTTCAGCCCTCCAAGCCTGCACTGATCCAGATCCTCTACTTAAACCTGTCACTTATTTTCTAAGGATCCATATCCCTCTGCTCTCTGCCCATTCATGTCGTTGTCTAGGTACATCTTAAATTATACTATTGTGCCTGCCTCTACCACCTCCACCGGCAACGTGTTCCAGGTACCCACCACCCTCTGTATAAAGAACTTTCCACGCATGTCTCCCTTAAACTTCTCCCATCTCACTTTGAACTCGTGACCCCTCGTGATTCAGTCCCTCTCTCCGGGAAAAAGTTTCTTGCTATCCATCCTGTCTATACCTCTCATGATTTTGTAGGCCTCATTCAGGACCCCCTCAGTCTCCGTCTTTCTAAGGAAAATAATCGTTACCTACTCAGCCTCTCTACATAGTTAGTGCCCTCCATACGAGGCAACATCCTGGTGAATCTCTTCTGCACCCTCTCCAAAGCATTCACATTCTTTTGGTAATGTGGAGACCAGAACTATATGCAGTATTCCAAATGGGGCCAAACCAAAGTGCTATATAAGATAACATGACCTGCCAACTCTTGTACTCAATACCCCGTCCAATGAATGAGGGCATGCCGTCAGCCTTCTTGACCACGCTATCGACATGCATTGCACAAAACCATGTTGCCGATCACTGATAAGCCCATTTTCTTCCATAAATAGAACCTAGTCCTCAGTATCTGCTCCAGTAGCTTCCCTACCACTGACATCAGGCTCACCAGTCTATAATTACCTGGATTATCCACCAGGAATTTGACAAGGTAGCCTCCTACCTCACTCTTAACGAGAGGTCATCTCATACTATTCCATTTGGCATTACGCAGCCATTTTGGAGAGGCCTGACACTGACAATGTGGAGAGTTGTACCACTGCTCAGTGACTTACAGTTGCAGTGGTCTGTCTATCAGATAACCTTGGGGAAGGACAACCTTCAGCAAAACGTCCTCTTTGTTCACACTGAATCCACAATGTGAGTGTTCAACCCCTTCCACTAGGGAGTGGAAAAGGTGAGTTACCTCTGCCTCAACAGGAACCATGAGCTTCATTCCTCCAGACGAGTGGATCCCTCTGAGGCTCCTGTGATTTAACAAGGCTCATGCTTCCCATTTTTTCTTTTCTTTCCCAAGCCAGAGCCATTCATCTAATGACTCCTGTTTCTGAGGAAGAGTTATTCTCAGGCTCAAAGATTTCAAGACTTTTCTAGATGCCTCAGTCGAATAGTCAATGTAAGGTTGCAGCTGAGCACTGTGCTATATATCATCAAAATTATTTCTTTACTGGGTCCCAAAAACAGTTATAAACTGGGCCCGCAGAAAGGAACCAAATGCTGTTGGGTGCTCCCCTTTCCTTTATTTACATTTACTCAGCCCGACTATGTGGCCCTTTTCATCACATCCTATTGATGTCAATATTGTCTTCTCTGTATCTGTCAGTCATCACCTCCACTCCCTCCACCCCCATACCCTGCACTTTGTGAGAGAGTGTCTTGCATTGAATCACCTGAACTGCCAAGAAAATCCTCACCTCCTCCGTAACCCTGCCTGCTCATGAGTGGTATCACCTGGTGTCAACGATAGGTACGTCACCTTTGTGGTGTGGTGCTGCATGTTCCCATCGTGTAATTCTGTTTGGATGTCAGGTTTTTTATTACATTAGATTCCCCATAGCGTGGAAACAGGCTCTTCGGCCCAACAAATCCACACTGAACCGCTGACGAGCAACCCACCCAGACCCAACTCCCTTTAAATAAAGCAACCAACACTGGCACTGTGGTTCAGTGGTTAACACTGCTGCTTCACAGCGCCAGGGACCCGGATTTGATTCCAGCCTTGGATGACTTTCTCCCCATGTCTGCGTGGGTTTCCTTCAGGTGCTCTAGTTTCCTCCCACAGTCCAGAGATGTGCAGGTTAGGTGAATTGGCCATGCTAAATTGCCCACTCAGAGGAAAACGGTTCTGGGTGGGTTACTCTTCGAAGGATTGGTATGGACTTGTTGGGCTGAAGGGCCTATTTCCACACTGTAGGGAAACTATTCATTATGGACAATTTAACTTGACCAATTCACCTGACCTACACATCTTTGGGTTGTGGAAGGAAACCCACGCAGACACGGGGAGAATGTGCAAACTCCATACAGACATTCGCCCGAGGCTATAATCAAACCTAGGTCCCTGATGCTGTGAGGCTGCAGTGCTAACCACTGAACCATCATGCTGCCCCAAAAGGTTTACAAAAGGGATTCATTGGGTTTACTGAAAGAGGCTGCTGTAGTGCTTCGGCTTGTCCTCTGGTCCTGATGGGTTTTACAGGAGTCTATCGGGAATGCTCCTCTTGTTCCCCTGTCCCAGACACTGAGATGCCTCTGGGAACCAAAGTAAAGGCACATTAGGCAGGAGTGGGTGAGTCATGGTATAAATGCTATAATGCTGAAAATTCTGTGTCTTAAGATCTTATACTCTACAACCACCTGAAGAAGGAGCAGTGCTCTGAAAGCTAGTACTTCCAAATAAACCTGTTGGACTATAACCTGGCATTGTGTGATTTTTAAATATGTACACCCCAGTCTAACACCAGCATCTCCAAATCATGAATATCACTAGCATAGACAGACACAGAGAACCTTTCTCTGTATATGGGGGAGGGTCACTGGGGTCAGGATGATAATCACTATTCTCTACCCTGATCTGAATAGTATATGCTTTTATCCTTAGCTAATCCCCAGTCAGATTCAGCACTTTCATCCCCCAATTTCTGTACAGGTTTCTGTACGAACTCTCTGTGGCTGGAAATCTGTGACTTCAAGGCTTCTATTGGTGGAGAAATTAAAGAGTTACATCGAGTCTATCTTCAAAGAAGAACATACAAAAAAATCTCCCAGAAATATAAGGTGCTCAAGGGACTTGTGTAACTAAAGATCAAAAAGGTATTAGTATTAATAAAAAGGTAGTACTTGAAAAATTAACTGGATTAAGAGTTGATAAAACTCCTCTGCCAGATTAGTTTCATTTCAGATTATTGAAAAAAGCAACAATAGAGATAGTGTATGCATTAAAGTAGTTATTTTTCATACTTCTATAGATTCAGGAAAGATTCCTGCCAATCGGAAGCTAGCAAATGTAAACTTAATAGTTGAGAAAGAAGGAGGAATAGAGAACTACAGACTTGTTAGCTTGATGTCTATAGTAGGGAAAATGTTAGAATCTGTTATACAGGATGTGATAACTGAACATTTAGAAATTAATGGCAAAATTAGGCAGAGTTAATGTGGATTTCTGAAAGGAAACTAATATTTGACAAAATTGTTGATGTTTTTTGAGGATGCTGCTTTTAGTACTATAAAGGAGAATCGGTGGACACGATATATTTAGATTTTCAGAACACAGGAAGTTAGTAAATAACATTACAGTACACGGGAATATACTAACATGAATTAAAAATTGAATAATAGACAGAAAGCAGAGAATAGGAATAAATAGATCATTCTCCGGTCGGCAGGTTGTTGCTACTTGGGTAACGCAAGGATCTGTGCTTGTTGCACAACTCTTCAGAAACCATACAAATGATTTGGATTTCAGGACCAATTGTAATATTTCCAAATTTGCTGATGAGATTGAGTGGCAACACAAATTGCGAGGAGGACGCAAGGAGGCTTCAGGAAGACTTATACATTCTGAGTGAATGAATTAGGTCATAGTAGATGGAATATAATATGAATTAGTGTGAAGTTATTCACTTCAATTAAAAAAAAGAAAAGCAGAATATTTCTTAAATGACAACAAGTTGGGAATTGTGGGTGCCTTAAAGGATTTGGTCCTGGTTCATGAGTCAGTAAAACTAGAAAAAATGTTGCAGCAAGCAATTAGAAAAGCAAACAATATGTTAGCATTAATTTCACAGGATTTGAGCACAGAAATAAAGATCTCTGGCTGCAATTGATTAGAGTCATTGTGAGATTTCACCTGCATAGTTTTGGTTTCCTTATCTAAGGAAAGGTATACATGCTACAGTGGGAATACAACACAAGATCACCATATTAATTCCTCGAATGCACAGTTGTGGAAGATCACTTGTAAAATAAATTGAAGGATATAGGAATGGTGCAGGAAAATGACATTGAGGGGATGATGAACCATGATCTTGAATGGTGAGGCAGGTTCAGTGGGTTGAATGGCCTCCTTCTATTCCTATGCTGTTATGAGTCCATGCATGGATGAAGCTCCTTTGTGCTTTACACTACACTCAAACCTGTGGTAATTCTTTAAAGTCTGGCTCTTCATTCAGATAAAAGGTACTAAATGTAATTCTGACAACAAAACACACTTTGCATCTATTCTTCACTTTACACTTTTCAACTTTTCATTCAAGGATGTCATGGTTTGATAAGGTATTTTGAAGGGCAATTTGAGGATAGACAATAAATAACACCCACATCCAATGCATAGATTTAAAGGAATTCTACCCTGTTCAGTGTAATTCTATTATTCTATATAAATTGTTCATAAAGATCTTAACAAACAAAATGTTGTTTCTTCACTTTGTGATTTTTGTTCGTTTCTAGTGCTGAATAGAAACATCTGAACAATCTGAACAATGACAGATGAAGTGCAGAATGGCTGTCTGTGATGTTATTGTATATCATGTTAATCCAAGTTCTTGTCTCCATTAATTGATAAATGTTAACTCAATTAAACCAAACAATGGAGAGAGAAAAGCATACCAAAGGATTGGAAATACTCAAAGTACCTGTCGAAAAAACAAGCCAGTCAACATTTTGGGTCTTAAGACTGTGCTACAGTATGTTGAGAGGAAAGAAGTTTGATTTGACTGTATTTATTCAAAACTGGAAAAAAGAGCAAGATACATACAATTTTATTACACAGAAAGAATTTTTCTGCTGGTTTTATCTTCGCTGGTTACTGTCAACAAAGATGTATTAGTGGTGACGTTTCCATTAGTGTTTTATATTCAGAGCAATATGAATGCATACTGTAATTACTTTAGTATTCTGCAGACAAAAACCAATTTAATTATCAAATCCCAAGAGTAAACCTTTTGGAATAAATTGGCTATAAGACTCTCAAATCACATGTTATGTTATCCATCATGTATTCATAAACTGAATCCAGAACAATCCTCTTAAAAGCTTGCTGTAAAGACATGGAAATGCTGTACTGAAATATATCCCTGAATACAATATGGAGTGATGTAGAAAGTTTGTTTCAGAGCTAGGACAAACCATTCAAAAACTAATCTCACCTCAAATTTGATTTATTATGGATCAAATGGAGCAGCTGGGGTTGAAAGGTGAAGATCATAGAAAAACTGGTCAATAAACGTTTGCAAAGAGGTACTGGCAAAATGTATGTTTACGTAAGTCCACAGAGGCCAGTATCTTGTCACCAAGTCACCCTTTATTTACATGTGGAGAGTCCTTGGCTCCCTCAGAGTGTCGGGATATCTGGCACTCTTGTTCTTATCTGTCAACCAGGGCTCCCTGATTGGACCAGATTAACAGTCGCAATCAGGGAACACATTTTCTTTGAGGTCCACCTAGTTGACTTTGTTACAGAGACTATATATGGCTTTGCTTTACTTTATCTCCCAACATTCCATGGACTGAACTCAGATCGTACTTTTAGTGCAACATAAAAATTAAGAAATTATTCAGTGGTTTTTATTTTACATTTGCCTCAGTTGGTAGCACTCTCAGAGTCACACTGTTGGAGACTCAAATCTCACCCCAGGCCTCGAGTACAAAATCAAAGCTGACCTTAATACTGGTCTCAGGGAATGATGGAGGCAACATTTTGCTGATGATATGTTAAACTGACTCTCCAACTGACTGCTTGGATGGACAGAAAAAAATCCCATGGAATTTACAGCATAGCTATTGTGTTTAAAGCAAGTCAAAGTTAAAGTCTTTGATAGTGAATAATTTCAGGAGCTGGCATTTTTGTACTGGACTTTGCTCTTTTGGTAGCATGGATATTTTTGTGCATGGTGAAGTTTCTGACATTCTGATGTGCTAAACTCTTTGTTCAGCAAGACAGCATCAAGACCACACTTGGCTGCTATCTGCCTTTGATGCTCATGTTCTGTAGGCATCTCACACCTCCTGGTTTGGACTGGGGAGGGAGGTACTAATTAATAATTCAACTTGTTTCTGGACCAATCAGGGCCTTTACATGATCAGCTTCTCTCTTCGAAGCAACAAGTCTCTGTATACAAAATGATAAATTCATTTTGAAGTGAACTTGGTATTAGGACTAGCCAATTGTAGAGTCGATGTTATTAAATTGTTTTAGACCTTTTTTGGGGGTTCAGGTTTCCTCCTCTGCACCCACCATCACTGAAGTCGTTACCTCATGATGAGGTGAGATTGTTTCTCTGTATTTTGTTAGAGGTTTAGTAAAGGTGTGATTCTATTGGAAATTATCTTTCTTCTGAATCCAAAAGTCATGTGCTCCAGTCCCACTCCAGAGACTTCAATTTAAATTCTAAAATGAATCCTCAGTGAATAAGCATGAATAAGCATCGTACTGTCTGAGATCTACTTCCAGGTGAGACGTTTAAAGAAGAATGCAAAAGTTCCCATTTTGAAGAAATGCAGGGTAATTACCCGATTTGTTTTGTAAAACGTCAATTAACATGATAAAAACATATTATCAGATCGTTATAGCATTGCAATCATCATCCCTGTCCCTAGAAAATCAACTCTTGACCCAATCATCATTGCAAACACTGCCCAATCTGAAACCTCCCTTTCCTTTCAAATGTCCTTAAAACTATGACTTCCCAAATCTGCTCCAAACTATCTCAGAATTATGTCCTTGAAATCATTAAATTTTCTGCCCTTGCCACAGTACTGCAACAGTTCTTAACAATGTCAGAAATGACATTCTACAAAACTGTCATAAAACTAATCTTCCCTCTTCATCCTTCTCAACCTGTCCCAAAACCATTGATGCATTTGATCACATCAGCCCTCTCTGATATCTCTCCACAGTTTATCCAGCTCAGTGGGACAACTGTCACTTAGTTCCATTCTTATCTACTTATTCATGACCAGAATGTCTCCTGCATTAGTTCCCCTTCCTGCTCCAGCATCATTACCTCTGGTTCTTCCAAGCATATCTCCTTGGCCTCTTACTATTTCTCATTTGTATTGTGCCCCTCAGCTACATTATCTAAAGGCATAATGGTAGTCTTCCCATATACCCCATTCAGATCTACCTCACTGCCACCTCTTATGACTCTACCATGGTTGTTGACTTATCAGACTGCATATCTAACATCCAAATCTAACATCTAACTCTCTGTATCTCATTTCCCATTCATCTTTGTGTTCACTGACTTTGGTTCCCAGTCAAGCAATATTTGAAATTGTCATTGTTGTTTTCAATCCCTCCATGATCACAACCCTTTGTATCTTTTTAATCTTCTCAAGCACCCACTCCTTCCAAGATATCCATGCTTATCTAATACACAGCTCTTCAGGATCTCAATTTTAATTGCTTTACCACCGCCCCCAGTGACTTTATCTACAGTTCCATAGTCCACAAGCTCTGAAATATCTTCACCATACCTCTCCACATCTGAATCTCCCATTCCTCCTTTAGGTTGCTGCTTTAAAACTTCCTCTTTAACCAAATTTTGGTGCCAGAGGAAGTGGTGGAGGCTGGTACAATTGCAACATTTAAAAGGCATCTGGATGGAAATATGAATAGGAAGGTTTTGGAGGGATATGGGCCGGGTGTTGGCAGGTGGGATTAGATTGGGTTGGGATATCTGGCTGGCATGGACGGGTTGGACTGAAAGGTCTGTTTCCATGCTTTACATCTCCATGACTATCTATGACTATCTCAACTAATATCTCCTTAACTGCCTTAGTGTCATTTTTGTTTGTTAATTTCTCATGAAGTGCCTTCAGACATTTTATTACATTAAGTGCACTATATAAACATGAACCGTTGTTTTGCTGTTTACGGAAGCAATGTGCACATTTCAATCATGTTTTGTCATTTAGAATACTCTGTAAATTGAGTCATGACTGGTGCTTAAAAAGACAAGCTAGCATTTCTTAATCTCCATCCATTATTGGTGCAGTTTGTGGAACTCTAACTAAGCTATAAAGGGGCCATCATGTGCCTTTTACCTAAAGTTTTATGCTCCACACATACTTATCAAAAACCAGTTTAAAATATGTTAGCAAAGGGAATAATTGGTATGTTTTAATTACATTGAATACGATATATATATTTAAAAAGAAATATTCAATGCGTTAACAGGAGATTTGAAATACATTTTGCAAGTATCATTGATTATCAAAAAATGTGTTATTTTTCTCAGCCCTAAACCCTACCAATGATGTAGGAGCAGATTTACTTAATAAAGAGGACACCAGATGAATCTGTTCTTGTGTAATTTTGAAGTAAGGATCAGACATAATCATATTTGTCATACATTAGAGTATACTCAATTAGTACACTACTATCTGCCATTAGTAAATATGTTACCATGAGAGCAGGAAGAAAGCATGCATATGTGTAGAGAATGTAGTACTGTACCTGCTGAAACCAGACAACATCAATTGTGAACTAAAACAGAAATTGCTGGAAAAACTCAGCAGGTCTGGTAGCATCCGTGGAGAGAAATCAGAGTTAACGTTTCAGGTCAAGTGACTCTTCCTCAGAACTGATGGTAGCTAAGAAAATGTCAGTTTATATGCAGAAGATAGGGTGGTGGGGAAGGGGATAAAGAGTGAACAATAGGTGTGAATAGAGTCCAAAGACAGAGAAAAACAATTGGGCAGACAAAGGAGTGGATCACAATCTGGCTAGGTAGGTGAATAGCTGTTAATGGTGACTGTTAGTGGCTAACCATAATATCATAAGACCATAAGACATAGGAGTGGAAGCAAGGCTACTCGGCCTATCAAGTCCACTTTACCATTTATTCATGGCTGATGGGTATTTCAACTTCACTTGCCTGCACTCCCCCCATAGCCCTTAACTCCTTGTGAGATCAAGAATTTATCAATCTCTGCCTTGAAGACATTTAACATCCCGGCCTCATTTGCGTTCTGTGGCAATGAATTCCACAGGCCCACCACTCTCTGGCTGAAGAAATGTCTCCTCATATCTGTTCTAAATTGACCCCCTCTAATTCTAAGGCTATGCCCACGGGTCCTAGTCACCCCGCCTGATGGAAACAATTTCCCAGTGTCCACCCTTTCTTCGCTATGCATTGCCTTGTAAGTTTCTATTAGATCTCCCCTCAACCTTCTAAACTCCAATAAATATAATCCCAGGATCCTCAGCTGTACATTGTATATTAGGCCTACCGTTCCAGGGATCATCCATATGAATCTCCGCTGGACATGCTCCAGTGCCAGTATCCTGAGTTTCCTCAGGTGGGGGGCCCAAAATTGGTCACAATATTCTAAATGGGGCCTAACTAGAGCTTTGTAAAGTCTCAGAAGCACAATGCTGCTTTTATATTCCAATCCGCTTGAGATAAATGACAACATTACATTTGCTTTCTTAACCACGGACTCAACCTGCAAGTTAACCTTTAGAAAATCCTGGACTAGCACTCCCAGATCCCTTTGTACTTTGGCTTTATGAATTTTCTCACCATTTAGAAAATAGTCCATGCCTGTATTCTTTTTTCCAAAGTGCAAGATCTCGCATTTGCTCACGTTAAATTTCATCAGCCATATCCTGGACCACTCTCCTAAACGGTCTAAATCTTTCTGCAGCCTCCCCACCTCCTCAGTACTACCTGCCTGTCTGCCTAACGTTGTATAGTCAGCGAACTTCACCAGAATGCCCCCAGTCCCTCCATCCAGATCGTTAATATATAAACTGAACAGTTATGGCCCCAACACTAAACCCTGTGAGGACCCCACTTGTCTCCAGCTGCCATTTCGAAAAAGAATGGGTTTTGTGTAATAGGCCTTATTATCACATGGTCTGCTATTACATACAACCCACTATTAGCCACTAATAGTCCTCAATAATAGCCATTTATTCTCTAGGCTGACTGTTATCCCATTTTTTTTGTCTGTCCAACTGTTCTTCTCTATCTTTGGGCTCTACTCCACCTATTGTATACTCCTTGTCCCCTCCCCCCACCTATCCTATGCATAAAAAAGCCTTTTTCGTAGCTACAAAAACAAACATTGCTGGAAAAGCTCAGCAGGTCTGGTCTTTCTTCACCAGGCCCTGAAATGTTAACTCAGATTTATCATTATCAACATCACCCTTACTGACGTAAATATCGCAAAAGAGGAGGAGAGCAACAATGGACTCCCTTTCCTAGATGTCATGGTTGAATCACCTGTTGATTGGGGAACCGCACATCGGCGTCTGCAGAAGGGCAGCACCACAGACTAGATGCTTGATTCCAGGGGCAATCATCCTGACTCCCATAGATGGAACTGCACCAGAACATTATTTGGATGGGCCACCACACTGCAGCGGCCGGGAACTACTAGTGGCAGAAGAAAAATACTTGTACTGTGTATTTAAGAACAGTGGGTACCCAATAAACACAGTTTTAAACGACAAACCCATACAAGTAGAGACAATGTCCCCAGAAACTAGCCACACTACCATATATCAAAGACATCTTGGAGAGGGCTGCCGGACTGCAGCATCCCCTTGGCATCATGGTGGCCCACAAACCTATCAATACGGGGGCAGCTGCTGATGAACCTAAAGGGTCCTGTGCCAGCAACAAGCAAAATGAGTGTCATTTACGGTGTGCCCTGCAAGGACTGTAACAAATACTACATTGGACAGACATGCAGAAAACTAGCCACCAGGATACACGAACACCAACTCGCCACTAAAAGGTATGACCAATAGTATCCTTGCATACAGACTAAGGATGACAGCACCCTCTCAAGTTAATCCTAAATGACAGGCAGTTAAGCAGATACCAGGCATGCTGTTGGAAGGACCAAGTGATAGTTGTTTTAGAATCACTCACCAATTCAAAATTTCTTGCCCTTGCCCCCATTGGAGTCGTCTGGATATTTTGATCCTCTTCGTTCCTGAGTGCCGATTCACAGGGTTACACCATACTGTTTATTTGACTCTCCTGAATACCTTTTCAGCGCCAAAACCCCAATCTTTCAGTCATGGTGCCATGACTTTCTGTTGCCTTTCAGCCTTCATTTGGCCCATACTGTACTCCACCTTCCCTTTCAGCATACTTGTTGGACCTAATCCCACTGTCCTACTTTTGTGTTTCACTCATTACTTCCAGCACTGGATTGGCTTTCTCTGTCCCGTTTCTCCTTTTAGAATGGCCTTTAACTCTGTGAGCAAGGCCTTGGTCCTCTTTGGGTTTGTGATTGATAACATTAAGATTGTGGTCTTGACAGGAACACAGCTGAGGGATGACAGCTTTTCTACTGATGAAGTCTTTCCATTGTCTATTTGCAGTGCTAAAATTGGTATGATGTTCTGTCCTGCTCTAAATCTCATTAATCTGTCCATTCACCTGATTATATACCAAAGTTCCCTTTGATATTTTCTCTGCTTCTCCTTTGCACTAAATAATACTTAATATTCCACGGTAAGTATAATTTCCATATCGATTGTCCAACCCATTTTATGACCATCTTGAATGGCCTAGCTGAGTTCATGGTAACTATCATTGATAAGATCAATTTGATGTTTTCTGCTTCACTTTCCACCCATATTTTGCAAAACCCACCCAACCACACTTGTTTCCCCCAGGTCCCTATCAAGTTGTTGACTCTGGTCATTTGCACAGCTAGTGATCTGCTAAGTCACAGCTTCATCACTTTGTTCTTTCTTTATTGAAATCATTGTCTATTACTCGAGTAATTGTCTGCTATTGCTCTACATCCGGTCTCCCTTGAGACCAAGGGACGTTGATTTGAATGTGTAATGCAGCCAGCTAGTTTAAGAATTAATCACCAATTTGACAGGACAATGTCTTCTCCATTGGTATTCATGAATCAGTTTATTCTGGAATACAAAGATAATGGGGGTCTAGATTAGAGTGTTGCTGGAAAAGCACAGCAGGTCAGGCAGCATCCGAGGAGCAGGAAAATCAACATTCCTGATGAAGGGCTTTTGCCCGAAATGTCGATTTTCCTGCTCCTCAGATGCTGCTTGATCTGCTGTGCTTTTTCAGCACCACTCTAATCTAGACTCTGGTTTCCAGCATCTGCAGTCCTTGTTTTTACCCAATGCAAAGATAATGCCAACCCTTGTTCACAAACCGTTTTCTTAACTAGCATCCCATGATATATTCATCCTCTGCTCAAGTGCAAACAGCTAATGCACTTTATTGTCACCCAGCCTTTGCTGCTTTCCTTTGCTCACTGGCTAACTGGACCACATTTTTTCCATTTAACCTGCTGCCCTAACCTGGAGTTCCAATCTTCTTCCATGTTACATTCCTTCTCCTTTCTTTGAGTCAATGTTGCCCAGGAGATTCACTAAGTGACAACTATGAGCTGTGCCTGGTTTTATCATTTTGACTTTCTGATAGTCCAAGGGAGCTGCTGCATAGCCAAAAGCTATCTACTTCAATCTCCATATTATCAACGGTATCTACCCAGCTAACTCTTCCAGTGCTCTGTCAGCCCTCAATCATTCACCATACAAAGTTGTACTCAGTCAAGACAGCTATCTGAATCTTAGTTTGTGCCATGACTTGTTCATCCACCACAGTTTTGTTTGCTGATTTACACGGACTTGCAACCTAGCAATGCCTGGATTTTGAAATTCTCATTGAGTTCTAGCCCTTTCATTTTGATGTCTGTTATAATTCCAGCTGCTCAAACTGTTGAGGTGTCTGCAATCTTTAATTACTCCACTGTTGACAGCCATGCTTTTGTTTGCCTGACCTCTACTTCTGGAGTTTCTTCATTATACCTTCACTGTCTATCTTGGTACCTTGTAAGGTGCTCATTAAAATCTCCCACTTTGATCAAAATTTCACCATTGACCCAGATAGCAATCTGACTCTCATTGATTTGAAGTAAAGTAAAACGTTGAGTAAGTCAGCTGCACAGGCTGCATGTTGTCCACTAGGTTACCAGTTAAGTTGTGTATTGGTCTTGAATGAAGATTCCATGCTACAATTTTCACTATAAAATGCAAATTGAACCATCTCTGCAATCTGACCACTGAGCTGCATTGTTCCCTTTCAGACAATGCATTTTTTTTGGTGTTGCTCCACATCTAAGGGCAAGCAGTGAGCCAAATTCTGCAAATAAAAATACAAGATTGTTGGAATGGTGTTATCTGAAAATCAGGTCAGATAGTATAGCCATATGTTACCGATATTGGAAATATGTTGAATATTCTCAGTCAAAAACAATTGAGCAAGTATTTTCAAACTAATGTGCTGATTGGTTGACGAAGATGACTGGGGGAAGAAATGCATTAATGTAGAAATTCCAGCCTTGGCTGAGCTGTCTCAAATTGTGTGGAACTGGATCAGATAAACCCGGAAGTCCTGAATTTGACCTTTGATGCAAGTTGTATTAGGAGAGTTCATCTCAAGCAACAGGGGTGTTAAAATTTACTTGAATAGGTGAATAAATGTGGGAAATCAGTTGGGTTTAAGTTCTTAATCACTTTGCAGTAGTACTGTTATTGGTCTGCAGGTGTTTAGGTGGAATTTATTTTGGTTTTTGTAATGCTCCACATGTTTGAGTCAACTTTGGGGCTGTTTTCCTTGGAGCGTCGGAGGCTGAGGGGTGACCTTACAGAGGTTTACAAAATCATGAGGGGCATGGATAGGATAAATAAACAGCCTTTTCCCTGGGGTGGGGGAGTCCAGAACTAGAGGGCATAGGTTGAGGGCGAGAGGGGAAAGATACAAAAGAGACCTAAGGGGCAACCTTTTCACACAGAGTGTGGTACATGTATGGAATGAGCTGCCAGAGGAAGTGGTGGAGGCTGGTACAATTGCAACATTTAAAAGGCATTTGGATGGGTATATAAATAGGAAGGGTTTGGAGGGATATGGGTCGGGTGCTGGCAGGTGGAACTAGATTGGGTTGGGATATCTGGTCGGCATGGACGTGTTGGACCAAAGGGTCTGTTTCCATGCTGTACATCTCTCTAACTGTGTCACTCTATGATACTGCCAGACCAGCTGAGCTTTTCCAGCAGCTTCTATTTTTGTTTCTGATTTCCAGCATCTACTGTTCTTTTGATTCTTTTTTTAATCTCAATTGTGAAAATAAAGTCAAATCTGACCATGTGGAAGAAATTAAAATTCAGTATGATTATGCTCGTGTGTCCATGATTTCCCAACAATTTTAAGGATGCAATTTTTTTTTTGGTTGGATATTGCTTTCAAAAGAAGGTTTCAGTATTTTGGTCAATAGATCTGTTTTGGAATACTGCTTTAAAATGCCCTAGAAAGCAGAATGATATACTATCACACATTTCAACGTGAAATGAAATGTAAAAGGTTTCCTAAGACATGCTCATTACTGAAACCAATCACTTTGTCAGTAAGTTAACAATTATGTTTTTTTTGTAAAAAAAAACGATATTGATTTCAAGCAACAAAGTACAGGATTAACTAGCTATAAATTCTGTGACAATACAACATCAATAAGATAACTTGTATCTGAGCTCTTTCAATTTATGTGATACAAGTCCTGGAGTAAATCCCACATACAAACAACACACATGAAAAGCATTAGTGATTATGGCAAGGTCATTCATTTAGCACGTAGAAAGTTGTTTTAAGTATATTCCAGGCATTTGCCTTTTTAGGCACCATTGGTAACGTTTCGCAGGTTTCAAAACCTTATCTTTTAAGACAAATGTTTTAAACAACAACAATTGCTGAATGTTTTGAAGGCAAGTAATCTGATATTTACTGTAAGCCATGTTTACACTGCTGCCTGCTTGAGAAATTGTTTATCTAAGGTTGCAAAATGATTGGAGCCATGGAGGCATGTATCGATGGAAGTTCAGTTGGTACAAGTAGTTGATTGGTCCATTGGATAGTGACTAGTTATCCATGACAAAGGCACTCTGCTGGTCGACAACAATGTGATTGGCTCTCAAGCAGCTTGGGTCTGTAACCAAGATACAGAGAAGATAGCAGATCTCAACCTGCTCAGGAGCTCTCTCTGTTCTTTGAGCTTGAAGAAGACCATTCTACCTTTCCTTAAGCAGTTGTTGTAAATGGTGGCTTTTAATTGATGAGTCAGAATCATAGAATGCATACAGAGTGGAATTAGGCCATTTCACCCATTGGTTCCACACTATCCTTCTGAAGAACATCCCACTCAGACCCACCCTTGTTCCTGTAACCCTGCATAATCCATCCAGTCTGCACACTATGGTCAATCCATCTAACCTGCCCATCTTTGGGCTGTGGGAGGAAACCCACACATACACAATGTGCAAACTCCACACAGACAGTTACCCAAGGCTGGAATTGAACCCAGGACTCTAGTGCTGTGAGGTAGTAGTGCTAACCACTGAGCCATCCTGACATCAGAGATCTTTTATTAGTGAATCAGCCACCTTGTCTCTTTTGCATTCTGACCAGCACAAGAATCATGAGAACCCTCTCAGGAACCACTGAAATACCTTCCTAGTTTTTCGCTCCCTTCATAACACACTTTGTTTTAAGTGTGTGTTGTGTGTGTAAGGGGGATTTTATAAGGGATTAGAGTTCTGATTTGGTAGAAGTATATGCTGCTGTTTCATAAGTGTTTACCTGTAGCTCTAGAGTTGAATTACTCAAAACAAATAGTAATTTTGTTCAATTTATAAATCTGGTTGATGCTTTCTGGCAGCATGGGTCTACAAGACAGATAAATTGAGGAATCTTTTGGAACTTTTTAAAATCTTTAACTTTTGTGTTAACTCTAGTAGTGCTGTCTTGTTTCCAGTATGTTATCCCAGAGAGATGTAACATTGTTTGAGCAGTGATCACTATTGTTTACCATCATGTTGTATATAACAAGTGCCAAATGGAGATGAAAATGGCCGCAAACACACTCGAGTGAGGAGGGTAAGTGCTTCTTTATGTAAGAGATGGGACTTCAGTTTGGAGCAACATGAAGCCAATCAAAGGGCAATACTACTACATAGGCACTTCGATTATCTGAACAAGATGGGCAGGTTCTGTTTCATTCGGATAATTGATTATTTAGATAATTGATTTTACCTTAAACAAGGGAAGCCACACTGACCTAACGTTGTGTTCCCCCGGTGAATTTGTTTAAATCTATCATTTTGATGAGTCTGCTATTTAAACAAACTAATCTTTTCATTCTGCAAATTACAGATTAAATTGAGAAAAACTAAGCCCTTACTATCACAAAAATTTATGAAATCCCAGCATTAAACAAGGTCCTGTACAGCTTCTACGATCGCAAGAGCATTTGTCAGTTTCTGTAAACTCAGTGTCATGACAGAAAGACAGAAGCACTGCTTCAGGCATGTGTTTATATTCTTGGCCATTTTTTTTCATGAACAGCCAGGTAAAATGATGGGAATATTGTAAAACACTTATTTTTTCAAAGGGTTGTGAGACAACCCTTACCTAAAAATTATCCAATCACTGATGCTTGAGGTGTTAGTGTTTCTTTGTTTTTGCCACCGTTTTCACATGTTCTTCAGTACAGGTAAATCAAATACACTCACCTCTTTAATGTAATGTTTTCGCAGGACCTTGAGATTTTCTTTGGATAATTCGAAATTCGGATAATCAATATTCGGATAATCAAGGCTCCTCCGTACACTGAATCTGAAACATGCCCGTGAGTCATACATGCTCTGTGATGCTTAGCAACGACCTATTGTGTGCAGTTCAAATCCCTGTCCCAAACACTCCTGACCATATCACACAGCATTTGGTTAGTCTTCGCACCAGGGCATTGAAAGAAATGACTATAGAGATAGTCAATGCATTGGTGATTATTTTCCAAAATTCAATAGATCCTGGAATGATTCCTGTAGATTGAAGGTAGCAAATGCCATTCCACTATTTACGAAGGGAATGAGACAGAAAGCTACTGATCTGTCAGCTTTATATCAGTATTTGGGAAAATGCTAGAATCTATCATAGCAGGCGGGAGAAACAGATGTCTAGTTGATAATAATCTGATTCAGCATAGTCAACATGGATTTCTGACTAGAAAAAATTATTGATGAACTTGGAGTTTTTGAAGATGTTACTCAAAAGATTGATAAAGATGGATGTGGCAGACTTCCAGAAGGCGTTTTGCAAAATCCCTCAGTGGATACTATTTGGAAAGATTTAAGCACATGGGATAGAAGTTGATATACTGGCATGGATTAATGATTGGCTAACAGGCAAAAAGCAGACAGTGGGAACGAAAGGGGCTTTCTCCTGTTGGCAGGCAACTGACTAGTGGGGTACCACAAGTACTTGGCCCCCCGCTGGTCCCTAAAATAGAACAAAGAAATTCAGATACTGGAGATCTGAAACAAAAACAGAAGTTGTTGGTGAAACTCAACAGGCCTGGCAGCATCTGTTTGAAGACAGCAGATTTAATGATAACTTTGATTTCTTCTGACAGTTGTTGCCTGACCTTCCAAGCTTTACCAGCAATTTCTATCTTGGATAGACCACACCTAGAGTACTGTTAGCAGCTTTGGTCTCCTTATTACAGGAAAGATCTTATTGCCTATGTGCAATGAAGATTCAACACTTGGTCCTGGAATAGCTGGGCTTTCCTATGAAGAAAAATTAAGCAAACTGGTCCTGTATTCTCTAGAGTTTGAAAGAATGAGAGATGATCTCATTGAAACCAACATGTTTAGATTAGAACCCCTACTGTGTGGAAACAGGCCCTTTGGCCCAACAAGTCCACACCGACCCTCCGAAGAGAAAGCCACCTGGAACCATTCCTCTACATTTACCCCTGACTAATACAGCTAACACTATTGGCAATTTAGCATGGCCAATTCACCTAACCTGCACATCTTTGGACTGTGGGAGGAAACCCACAAAGAGACGGGGAGAATGTGCAAACTCCACACAGCCAGTTGCCCAGGGTGGGAATTGAACCCAGGTCCCTGGCATTGTGAGACAGCGGTGCTAACCACTGAGCCACCATGCTGCCCCAGTGATTTAAAAGGGGATAAATGCAGAGAAGATGTCTCCGCTGACTGGGGAGTCTTAAGACCAAGGGCACAATTTGAAAATGATAGGATGCCAATGCCATTTAGTTCTGAGATGAGAAGAAATTATTTTATTCAGAGGGTTGTGAGTCTTTGATATTGTCTACCACAGAGAGCTGTGGAGACTCTGTCTTTGAGTACGACATTTCTGATTCCCAGTGGCATATAGAGTTGAGATGGGTAAATAAAGGCATTGAAGTGTCTGATCAATGGTGGGGCAGGCTTGATGGGCCAAATGTATGTTGAGAGTGTGGCGCAGAAAAAGCACAGCAGGTCAGGCAGCATCCGAGGAACAGGAGAATCGACATTTCAGACAATCGGCCTGCTCCTGTTCCTATGTTTCTGTGAATCCCACTAATGGTTGTATTGTAATAGTAATATTTCCTCCTTGTGAGGAAGGGTATTTCATTCTCCTATAGCCTTGTCATTGATGCTGATGGCTAGACTGATGGAGTGCTTGTCTGTGTGTATATCTAACAGATAGTCTACAGTGCAGCTTCAAGCAAATGTTGCTTATGTGTTTTATTTAAATTATTTCATGGGATGTAGGCATCACTGGCAGGGCAAGCATTTATTGTCCATCCCCAATTACCTAAAGGCAGTTAAGCATCAACCACATTGCTGTGGATCTGGAGTCACACATAGATTAGTCCAGAGCTGAAAATGTGTTGCTGGAAAAGCGCAGCAGGTCAGGCAGCATCCAAGGAGCAGGAGAGTCGACGTTTCGGGCATGAGCCCTTCTTCAGGAATGAGGAAAGTGTGTCCAGCAGGCTAAGATAAAAAGTAGGGAGGAGGGACTTGGGGGAGGAGTGTTGGAAATGCGATAGGTGGAAGGAGGTTAAGGTGAAGGTGATAGGCCGGAGTGGGGTGGGGGAGGAGAGGTCAGGAAGAAGATTGCAGGTTAGGAAGGTGGTGCTGAATTTGAGGGATTTGACTGAGACAAGATGGGGGGAGGAGAAATGAGGAAACTGGAGAAATCTAGGTTCATCCCTTGTGGTTGGAGGGTTCCTAGGCGGAAGATGAGGCGCTCTTTCTCCAGCCATCATGTTGCTATGGTCTGGCGATGGAGGAGTCCAAGGACCTGCATGTCCTTGGTGGAGTGGGAGGGGGAGTTGAAGTGTTGAGCCACAGGGTGGTTGGGTTGGTTGGATAGATTAGCCCAGGCAAGGATAGCAGATTTCCTTTGCCTATCAGACATTAGCGGATAAGATGAGTTTTTAAAATTTATGGCAATTAAAGAACATTACATGGCTGCCATTGCATTAGATTTTTATTGCAATGAATTCAAATGTCACCATTTGCCCTGGTGGGATTTGAACCCATGCCTCCAGCTTTCGAAAGTTCTTGCCTAATACCGTCAAAATTGACCTTTCTCCCATTTAGAACTTCAACTTTTAGATCTGGTCTATCCTTTTCCATCACTATTTTAAAACGAATAGAATTATGTCACTGGCCCCAAACTGCTCCCCCACTGACACCTCAGTCACCTGCCCTGCCTTATTTCCCAAGAGTAAATATCACCAACAATCTCTCCTGGTCCACTCCGTTGACTCTACAATCACGAAAACATACCAAAGTCTTAGAAGGCTTAGGAAATTTGGCATATGCACAGTGACTCTTACCAATTTTTATAGCTGCAGTATAGAAAGCAGATGCATCACAGCTTGGTATAGCAACTGCTCTGCCCAGAGACCACAAGAAATTACAGGGAGTTGTGAACACAGCCCAGTCCATCATGCAAAGCAGCCTTCCTTTCACTGAATCCATCTACGTTTCCCACTATCTCCGGAAACAGCCAACATAATCAAAGCCCTCTCTCACTCCGGTTATATTCTCTTTAATCTCTTCCATCGGGTAGAAGATACGAAAGTCTGAAAACATGTACCTGCAGATTCAAGAACAGCTTCATCCTTGCTGTTATCAGACTTTTGATATGTTAGAACTTATCTTTCTCTGTATCTTCTCTATAGCTGTAACTCTATGTTCTGCATTCTGTTCTATTACCCCGATGTACTGATGTAAGGTATGATTTACCTGGAAAGCACCCAAAACAATAATTTTCACTATATCTTTGTATGTGGCAATAATCAAATCCAAAAGCAATCTTCTGCAGATGCTAGAAATCTGAAATCATAGAGTCATAGAGATGTATAGCACAGAAACAGACCCTTTGGTCCAATTTGTCCGTGCTGACCGGATATCTTAAATTAATCTTGTCCCATTTGCCAGCACTTGACCCATGTCCCTCTAAAGTCAAAAGTGAGGGCTGCAGATGCTGACAATCAGAGTTTAGATTAGAGTGGTGCTGGAAAGACACAGCAAGTCAGGCAGCATCCGAGAAGCAGGAAGATCGATGTTTCGGGCAAAAGCCCTCCATCAGGAATGGAGGTAGGTAGCCTCCAGGGTGTCCCTTTAAGCCCCTCCTATACATATACTCATCCAGATGCTTTTCTTAAATGTTGTAATTGTACCAGCCTCCACCACTTTCTTTGGCATCTCATTCCATACATGCACTACCCTCTGCATAAAAACGTTGCCTCTTAGGTCCCTTTTAAATCTTTCCCTGCTCAACCTGGACCTATGCCCACTAGTTTTAGACTCCCCCACCCCAGGGAAAAGAGCTTGTCTATTTTTCCTATCCATGCCCCTCATGAATTTATGAATCTCTATAAGGACACTTCTCAGCCTCTGACGCTCCAGGGAAAACATCCCCAGGCTGTTCACCCTCTCCCTTTGGCTCAAACCTTCCAATCCTGGCAACATCCTTGTAAATCTTTTCTGAACCTTTTCAAGTTTCACAATATCTTTCCTACAGGGCAGCAGGGTGGCTCAGTGGTTAGTACTGCTTTGACCCGGGTTCAATCCTAGCCTCAGGCAACTGCCTGTGTGGAGTTTGCACATTCTCCTCGTTTCCACCCACAGTCCAAAGATGTGCGGGTTAGGTGAATTGGCCATGCTAAATTGCCCATAGTGTTCATGGATGCATAGGTCAGGTGCATTAGTCAGGGGAAATGTAGAATACTATGGTAGGGGTGCAGATCTGGGTGGGATAGTCTTTGGAGGGTTGGTGTGAACTTGTTGGGCTGAATGACCTGTTTCCACACTGCAGGAATGTGATGGTTTCAGGAGGGAGAGCAGAATCGCACACAATATTCCAAAGGTGGCCTAACCAATGTCCTGTATAGCCACAACATGACCTCCCAATTTCTATATCAATGCTCTGACCAAAGGATAGCATGCTAAACACCTTCTTCAATATCCTATCAACCTTCGACTCCACTTTCAAGGAATTATGAACCTGCACTCCAAGGTCAAGAAAAGCAGAACATGTTAACAGACCAGGCTGCCTCTACAAAGAGAAAAATAATTTCAGCTTTTATGTTTCAGCTCACAAAACCTTTGGCCCTTTAGTTAACCTGCTTCAACCAGTCTGGCTAGCTCCAGATACTCTCCTTATGATTGTCAAACCCCTCCTAGCAGATTCCAAATTTCCAAACCCTTCACTCTAACCTTGAAATCTGATCACCAGGTCCCCATGATCTGATCTCTAGATTCCCCGTTTATCTGATAATCTAGAAACTTCCTGTGTTCTAATTATCAGATCCCCCACACCCCGATCTCCATACTCCCCCATGATCTGAGCTCTGGACTCCTGGCTATCAGATTTATAGACCCCTCCTTCCTAAGCCACACTTCCTCCTTCTTGTACAACAGACTTTCTTATCCTGTAGCTAGATGTGACTGCCTGCCAGATAGTAAATTGAATGGAATATTATTAATGAACTCCTGACATTACATTTAACAATGCATCAACCTTTCCCTTAATTCCAGATTTCCTGTCTCCTGAGAGTTACTCTCATTCTCTACTTCCCTGTAATATCGGGATCAATGTGATTCCATGTAAATCAATAGTTACTGATCTGCTTTCCACAGAACCAGACCCAATTGGAGGAGATTTACATTTATGTCCAAAGCAAGTAACAAACCCAGATTCACAGCAAAGGAGGGGTGTTCAGCTGTATATGCTGACCCTGTCTAATTAGAACTTTTATAGCTATCTCAAATACGTGCACTAGCAGGAATGTCAAAGATGAATTGCATATTTTCTGAATGGATACTTCAAGTGTAATTGAATAATGCACAAGAGCATGTAAAGTGCAAAGGAAAACCAAGGGTAAGTTACACACACTCTTACTCACTCACTCTCTGCTGGTGGGGTATCTACGAATGATCTTCATGACCATCATTGTTTTATTTTTTGGCATTTTTCTGATGCACATGTTACTTACCATTGCCAGTTAACTAGGTCTTGTTACTTACAGACATGTTATGTTTCATTATGCATTAATTTACCCATGCAACTGAATACTATGCAATCATTCTTAACCTATAATGGAGGGAAGGTATTGAGGAAGCAGCTAAAGATGATTTGGCCTCAGATCTAAGGGACTCCTGAAGCAATGTCTTGAAATAAACATATTGGCCTCCAAAGACCATCACCTTCAGTTGTGCTAGGTATGACTTTAACTCAGAAGAGAACTTTACTGTTTCCCCTTGAATTCAATTTGCTGGGGATCTTTGGTGCCACATTTGATCAAATGCTGCCATAATATCAAAGGCATCACTCTCACCTCACTTCAGGATTTCAGTTCTTTTATCCCTTTTTGGAGAAAGGCTGTAATAGGATAAGGAGCCGGATGGTCCTGGTGGAACCCAAATGGAACAATAGTTCTGGTAAGTGATTGTTAACACTGTTAATAACATCTTCTATCACTCTGCTGATGATTGAGAATATGTTCTTGGGATGATCATTGTCAAGATTAGATCTTTCTGGTTAGATCTAGGCATTTTTCTGCTTTTGTTGAGTGGTAGCTGTACTGCAACAGATTGGCTCGAGGCACAACTAATTCTGGAGTGCAGGTTTTCAGCACCATTAGCAGGATGCTATCAGGGTCCATCACCTTTGCTGAATCAAGCACATTAAACTATTTCTTGATGCCAGGTGGAGTGAACTGAGTTGACTAAAGTCTCGCATCCATGCTGCAGAGGAGGAGGCTGAAATTAAATACTTGGGGCTTCGGAATGAAAAGGGTCACAAATGCTTCAGTCTCATGTTTGCATTCATACATTGGGCAAGGGGTTTCCATGAGATCTTTTCCTTTGAATTATTTAATTCAGCACATTCATGACTAGATGTAACAGGTTTGTTGAACTCATATCTGATCTATAGTTTGTGGGATTGCTTATTTGAGACTATTGCATACTGTTCCTGGTATAGTCCTTTTTATAGCTTAGTGAGTTTGGCACTTCATTTTCAGGTAATGCTGACATAGAATCCTACAATGCTCATTGAAGCAGGGTCAGTCCTCAGGCTTGAAAACAAAGTAAAGAATAAGCCAGGTCTGATGTTTTACATTAAAGTACAATCCTGCTGCTGCTGGTTGTCATAACAGTGCATGTATCTATGATCAGGCAAGATGTATCTCCAAGAGAACTAAGTGATGATATCTCTGTACCATGTGACATTCTTGCATGAAGGTACCAGCTCCATCTTGATTAGCTGCTATTGAACTTTGTAAACCAAATTGAAAGTCAATTAGTCAATCAAGTGAGCCAAGTCAGGTTACCCATGATAGAGCTCAGACCAGACCAATATTTGCAATGGAGTTGCAATGTATACAGTTGCTTTGTGAATAAACCTTCAGATATTTGATTTCCTGAAAGAGCCCATTCTCCATATTCATCCTACAGGAGATAACATGATACTAAAGAACACATTATTCATAGTCCACAGAGCTTTACAGATACTGAGTTTTCAGCTATTAAATCTCAACTTATCCTATTGAATTTGGTGGGAATGCCATCCGTGTGACGACTGGAATTTGCCTTGAAAAGAACTGTGCATTCCTACCAATACTATCTTGGGGTTTTGCATCTGTGACAGTTACGCTTTTTCATTTTGCAAGTTTATGAGGCCATAGGTTCCTCCAGGGAGCAGTCAGAGCCACGTTTATGGTACCTTAAACAGCTCAGCTGCACAGGAGGGGAAGAAGAAGGAAGATCAATAGTGATAGCTAAGTCATTAGACAGGGGACAGATCGATGTTTCTGTAGCCATCAATGTGACTCCAGGATGGTGTGTCGTCTCCCTGGTGCCAGGGTCAATTATATCACAGACATAGGACACTCAAATGTAGAAATCTTGGGATTATTACTGTATTGATGAGTACTAAACAATGCAACAACCAGAAAGGGGAGCCAAGGAAGTGTGAAAGAGAGTTGTATCTCTCACAGCAAGAAATGGCTGTCTTCAAATTTACGCTCCACAAGTTGCAGCTACAAAGAATAGTAAAATGGCAGGAAATGAAATTTAGAACAGGCTGACAGGGAAGACTCAATTGATGTAAGCTGAAAACAAACAGATTTAAAGAAATATAGAGAAAGAATTGAACAGAAATAGAAAAGTCAAGAAAAATGAAAGGATATTAAGGTCTGAGACTAATTAAGTTGAATTTCAGTGGAAGGATTTATAAAGACTGCAGTTGGAAACCATCATTTAAAAACATAATTGAAATAGCTTGGTACTTCAGACTATGAAAGGTGGTAAAATGACCATCTTACTGAGGATGAAGTGAGAAATCTCCATCTTGGCTGTAGAAGAGGGAAACCCTCAGAAGACAAGGATAGCCACCATTTTAATCATTTAAAAAAATGGAAAAACCCAGTTCAGAGTAACAGTATTACAAAGAAACAGATTTTAAAGACTTGAATGCAATACTTTACTGCAGTAACATAATTTAAAGCTTTCTTGAAGAACTGAATACATTATCAGAGAACTGGAGTTAGAAGTCTAGCAAATAAAGGGAATACTGTAATATTACCCATGGTACAGAGTCTAGCCAACTCTACATGCATTCAATTTGAAAATAACAAGATGAATACAAGCTTAAATACCAGCATATTTAAAACAAAATTGAAATGGTATAGATTTAAAATACATGGGAACATAGGAACAGCAGTGGACTATTTAGCCCTTCAAGCCTGTTCTACCATTCAATGAAATCATGTATGATCTGTGGCCTAAGTCCATACATCTTTACAGTAATAAGACTAATCAGCATATTGAGAAGAAATGGAAAAGGAAATAATACACCCCAGCAAATTCAAGGTCACAGAAGGACCAGACAGACCACAAGATTAAACTTCATGGAATTCTTAAGATATAGCATAACTTCAAATTTAAACATTTCAAAATTAATCTGGTCAAATAAATGCAATATTATATTCGGTGCAGATGAATGTTATGAACAAACTGAAAGAGTATAGATACTTTTGCAGACATCCTAAAATCTTTTGATAATTACTCTATTTATGAACAATGACATTCTTGGATGAGTAATATTGAACAGAAGTGTTAGTTTACAGGGGAATCTGTAGGAAATTTCATTAATGACCTCGGAAGATTTGTAGAAAAACTGAGAATATGGAGCTTTGAAATCAGAATTCATAAGAGATTGAATTGTTGTTGGAATTCTTGATGAAATTTTATCAGATTTCTTATGTCCGAGGACAATTCAGTTATTCAAATTATGCTGGGATGAAGATCCCCAGAAAGGCTCATTGACAGATCCTGAAAGAAGCTGAATCATACCAAGGCAGCACGGTGACTTGGTGGTTAACACTGCAGCCTCACAGCATCAGGGACTTGGGTTCAATTCCAGCCTTGGGTGACTGTGTGGAGTTTGCACGTTCACCAAATGTTTCCTCTTGGTGCTCTGGATGCTTGCACAGTCTGAAAGATGTGCAGATTAGGATCATTAGTTGGGGTAAATGTAGATTAGAAGGGGAATGGGTCAGTGTGGACTTGTTGGCCTGAATGGCCTGTTTCCATTCTGTAGGGATTCTATGAATACCTCGAGTAGGCAACAGAATTTGTTAATGGTGTGAGGCGTTGACACTCATGATCTCATTGAAATGGATTCTTAAGGGGCTTGACACGATTAATGCTGTAAAAACAATGACTGCAGATGCTGGAAACCAGATTCTGGATTAGTAGTGCTGGAAGAGCACAGCAGTTCAGGCAGCATCCAAGGCTGACAGACCATGTCCCCTCATGGGAGAGTCTAAGGCCAGAGGGTGCAGTTTCAAAATTAAGGGGTGTGAATTTAATACTGGAATGAGAGCTGTGGGGGCAGTGTCCTTGCGTATATATAAAGTTGAGATAGATTCTTAATCGACAGAGGAATCAAGGGTTACTGGAAAATGCAGGAAAATAGATGTGAGGAGTGTTGGATTAGCCATGATCCTATTGAAAGGTGGAGCACACTCAAGGGTTCAAATGGCCTTCTGCAGTTCCACTATCTTTCAGTCTTATGGAGACTGCTCATCATGTTTGATACTTGGTGAAATTTTGCAGTATCTAATTCACAAAAGAATGGGTATTTATTGCCAGAAAATATCTGATTCAGGTGACATAAAAATCTACAATTCAAAGAATGAACTTCTCTGAACATATGTAAAAGAGCTAAATACTGAGAATTAGAACCACTTTATCTAAACCGTCTGATGGGTTTATAGATTTGAAAGACAATCAATGTGTTAGTCATAAAGAACTTGTATCTAAGAGCTATTTGCAGTTGCAATTTAAAATATTGATTTCTATCCTTTATACCAAAAAGCAATTTGCTTTAGTCGTCATAACAGAACATCATTATTGTCACTGCTGATCAATTCTTTAAGTCAATCTTCTAACACTTATGGAACAATCCAACCATGCAGTGGTTGGGTGAGACTCCACAGACATGTTTCTGGCCTGAGAGCATGCCTGAGTTCAGACTTGCACTGTACAACCAGACTGCATACAAATAAAAATGCTTAAGGACTAGTGGAAATCAGACATCATTGGTATACCTTTACTTGGCATGAGATCTGAAACGTGTCTCCAGGCAGCTCATCCAATTAGAGATGTCAATATCATGCTTGCTTGGTCCTGGAAAGGCCCTCACTGTCAGATTCTTTTCCTAGACCTGGAGTCTCACTGCCTCCTCACATTGCTCTCAAGCTGGTTGAAGTGGGGCATCATCTGCCTCTTTCTGGTATGTGCCTTTGCAAAGGAAGAATGAAAAAAGTTGCAACAGTTCTTATCCAAGCTTGTTGCAGCAACTCCATGATGCAGGTCTCCCAACTTTGTGGGCTGTTTCCAGTATGCACAGTGACATTAACATCACAGTGACATTAACATCAATTGTTGCTGGAGGACCCTCAATTTGGCAAGTAACATTCTTTGGTCTGCCAAACATGTCAGTCGTTTTTATATTTGTTCACGGGATGTGGCTATCACTGGGTAGGCAAGCATCCCTAATTGCTGAGAGAAGGGGGAAAGAGCTGCCCATTGCTAGATATTGCTTTCTGACACAGGCTCAGTAAAGGTCTCCCTGAAACTGGCAGCAGCAGCAGCAGTGTAAGTGTAATGAGGAAAGGCTGCCTGCTAAGGCCTTACAGTGATAGTAGACGGAGAGGCTGGAAACTGGGTAAAACCCCTCCAGGTGTGTGTTACACAGCCAAGGGATATTGGAAATATTAATTGCAATTGTAAACTTAGTGAGTAACATATAGTATTGGATGTCAGCAATTTAGAATGCGACTTATCTGTTGTCAACTTCGAACAATTATGTCATATATATCTAATAATCAGCTTGTACTATGAAGGTTCAGTATTGCTGAAAGAAGATACATTTTATCATATTTTGTTTGCTTTGCATTCATCAGGACATTTTGCAAGAAGGTCAATTCAAGGGAAAGCCAACATTTGTACCACATGAGAGGAAAGTGCTGATTGGTTGGTCATTGTTTACTCCTGAAAGCCTACTCCTGAAATGGGTACATGAGAGCCATCCTGCTGGATAACGGCAAGTCTGATCTGATCAATTCTCACAATATATTGCACAAACTCAGGATAGGGCCTAAGGTGATCTTTAACTCTTGATTCTGGAAAGAAACTAGTCTGCATCAGATTACCCTGAACAGGTGCAGCATCTCAAATGTTTGAGCAACAGATAAATGGAGCTGTTTCACACTGCCACAATGCAGCAGAAACACATGTGGTGTTCACCACTGATACGGTGCTACCATCAAACCAAACAGCCATTCTACTATCACACAATTGAGTAATGTGGTGTATGAATTTCAGTGCGTGTGTAATGCCAGGTATGTAAATCACAATGTCACAGTCTGATAGGAGGAATGCCCGTCAACTGCACTTTCTCAGCTCCATGTCAAACTACAATTAAAACTCTAAAGGCTATTGGGAAGCAACTTTTCAATCCATGGCATCTGGTGCCATCTTAGCTCACAAATGTATAAAATCCAGCAAATCTAAAGGTTGCTTGCCTTAGTATAATCAATGAATGAACATCACACATTCCACTTTTGACATTCAAGTTTGCACATTCTCTTCAACACAGCAATCTTTAATTTTTCCCTCTTCATATTTTTAAAAATTATATGTAACTTTTACAGTGTAATCCATATAGCAACAGGTCAGGTCAGAGAGCATTTCCTTTGGCAGATCCCAACAAGCAAGGTTCTGACCTGACCCAACCTGTCCATACTTGTGAGCCTTGTGGCACAGTGTCCGACATTAGATGTGATTCTGTAATTCAACAGCATTGGCTTGATAATCTTGACTGCATGAAGAATTACACCATCGACCATTTTAACATTTTCAATTGGCACTGTAGTGTGAGGCAATTACATTTATCGGGCCGGGGGAGGCGGCCTACATATATTAATTCATGTGCCTCACTTCTTTGCAGACATATAGAGGATACACACACATGCATTTCTCAAGGAAATGATCAATCAAAATCAACCTGTGCAGCTTAAAACTTAAACAAAGCTTAGAAGTTAACAGCCAATCAGCATTAATGGATATATTCTCCATAGCAATTGCCTCTACCAATTCGAGTTCACTTGAAAATCAATCAACATTCTCTTCTCATGTAGCATAAAAGTTGGTTTACTTCCTTTGAATTGACATTCTTGTGTAATGTCCTGATGTGTACATGGCAAAAAACTGAAATATCATTATCTCAACAAATTTCATAAAGAAGATATATTTTGGGAGAAAAAAAAAATCAATATCAGACCCACTAACTCCCTGACAAGAATCCCGGGTGTGTCTCAGTAAGTGGAGTTGGGTGGTTGGGAGAGTTGAGCAGAGTTGGGGTTGGTGTGGGAAGAGGTCACCTGACTTCTATGTAGTCTGATGAATATACTTGTTGCTCCTGGATTTTTAAAGAGACACTTTTATTTTAAAACCTTAAATGTCCTACTGATTACCGATTTTAGGGTAGGATCCATCAACAGCCAATGGACCCCTACTTTAAATGTTTAAGAGGCCTATATTTAAGGTCTGTCTGGAATGCCTAAAATAAAGCTCAATGAATCTAGGTATAGAACTAACTTCAGTACAGTTTTGGTGTAGCTGTCCCATTACTGAATTAGTATGTTTGGGGCTTGTTTTACTACTGAAATATGGGAGCAATGCACTTCAATTTTTGTTTCTAAGGTAGATTTGGCTTTCAGCCAGAAATATTGGTAACCGTAGTTACAGCAGCCTCCTCCCTAAGGGTCAGCTTAGGAATGCATTATTCACATAGTTTATTCACGCACAGCTATATGGCTTTCTGTAAGATCAGGATTTCACCGACAATAAAAGTTGTGGGAGTTATACCGCTACAATCCCTACAGACTGGCTCTACCATCTTTACTAGATTGATTCAAGGTCAGACCTTTGCATACTAACCATACAGGGTGACAAAAAAAGGCTATAGATTCATAAAATGCTACAAGTGACTTTGATTTGTTTAACCACTTTTTGGCAAAAACAACATGCTTGAGCTATGCACTCTGATTTCAAGTTCAGTTCTTTATGAAATCATACTGCATCAATCACCTTCCCTCCATCATAAGGTTGGAAGTGGGGATTTTCACTGATGATAGCATGATGTACACCATTTTGCAACTCATCAAATACTGAAACAGTCTATGTTCAAACACAACAAGTGATCTGGACAAATCTAGACTTGAGATGACAAATAACAAGTACCATATGCACCGCACAAATGGCAGGCACTGTTCAGCTCCAAAAAGAGACCATCTAACATTGCCCCTTGACATTCAATGGTGTTATTACCGCTGCATCCATGCTATCAACATCCTGAAGGTTACCATTTACGAGAAACAACTGAACTCACCACATAAACACAATGGGCACAGCAGCAAATCAGAGCTTAAGAATACTGTAGCGATAACTCCCTAAAGTCTGTCCACTATCTACAAGGCACAAGTCAAGGGTTGATGGAATACTCCCTACTTGCCTGAATGGGTGCAGCTCCAACAACAGTTTAGAAGTTTGACACCATTCAGGACAATAAAAACAGTTTAATTGGCATCACATCCATAAACATCCACTCCCTCCACCACTGATGCTCAGCAGCAACAGTCCGTACTATCTACAAGATGCACTGCAGAAGTACACCAAAAATCCTCAGACAGCACCTTCCAAACCCACAATCACTTCCATCTAAAAGGCAAGGGCAGCAAATACATGGGAACACCATCACTTTCAAGTTCCCCTCCAAGCCAGTCACCATGCTCCCTTGAAAATATATTGGTGTTCCTTTACTGTCGTTGGATTAGAAGCCTGGAATTCCCTCCTTAATGGCATTGTGAGTCTACTTATAGCACATGGACTGCAGCAGTTCAAGAAGACAGCCCACCAACATTATCTCAAGGACAACTAGTGATGGGCAATCAATGCCGGCCCAGATAAAGACACACACATCCCACAAAAGAATAAAAAAAGACTTTTAGATGTACAGTGCAGAGTGTTTCCACAAAAACACTATTTTCAATGCTGGAAATTGATTTTTTAAAAATCATATACCCCACTGTTATGGCAACTATACAAAATATATTATCAGGACAAATTAGAGCTATGTGCTTTCTTCATGCATCAAACACTTTCAGCAATGAAAAAGTGATCTGTAGAACAACGCTGAAGTTCACAGATTGGGAATTGAACAAATAAAATATTTTCTTCTAGTTCTAATTACCAACATCTCACTTGTCATAAAGGGCTGAATTAATTGTTACTTTCTCTTTAAACCTGCAATTGTATATTTGTTTAATATTATTCTATTACAATTACCGTTGTCACTTGAACATCCAGTGTCCCCTTAAATTTCTCACATATTTTGCATCTATATGATACCTCAGCACATCTTCAGGCCATCTTAAAGTATTTTCTAATCAACTGATTGATGTTAAGGTTCTTTTGTGTATCTGTTCAAGTGTGAGCCAATTACTTAAAAGGTCACACAGAAGGAAAGTCATATTTTACGTCCGCTGAAGAGAAGTGCTTGAACTGTGCCATGATTTGTTTTACTGCAGTTGGAACCTGTGAATTCTTCAAGGGAAAAAGAACAATATGGCAGTTAGGGCAAGTGGCAGCCAAGGTCATAGGTTCAGATCTTGGAGAGAGGCTCTGAACCCACAATCTTCTGGCAAACTTTTCCCAAATAAGGCATGCACGGATGAAATGCTCTGGAATTTCATTAAAAAAAAGATAGGTGTACATAACACCAAAGATCACTGTGGAGATGCACACAAACATCAGAAAGCAACCACACCCCATCACAAAAACACACATTGAAAATAATCATTTCCAATAAGAATTATGATGACATTTTGAATCCATTTGCCTAAGGTTATATTCTTCTCAATCATATAAATCTCTTCAAACTGACAAGTGGGAGGTGTCAAAATTGATAATGAGAGTTCAGAAGAATTATGTTGCTCTTAGTGTGAAAGGTAAGGCTGGTAAGATTGGGGGAGAATGGATAAATAAAGATATTGAAGTTCTAATCAGGAATACAAAAAAATTCAATATAAACAACTGGGATCAACTGAATCTCTTGAAGACTATATAAAGAGTGTAGGAGCACTCTTAAGAAGGAAATCAGGAAGGCAAAAAGGGATTTCGAGATAGCCTTGACAGATAAGGTTAAAGATAATCCAAAAAGATGCTACAAAAAATTAAGAGCAAGAGAGCAACTAGAGAGAGAATAGAGCCCCTTAAAGAGCAACTAGGTTATCTTTGTGCAGAACCTCAGGAGATGGGAGTGATATTAAATAAATATTTTGAGTCCATTTTGAGAGACAAATGGAAACTAAAGATCTCAGGGAAATAAAGTATTGAAATTTAGAAAACAGTTCACATTACAAAAAGTGCTGGAGACCTCAGAAAACATAAAGATAAATCTCCAGAACTTAATCAAGTGGGACATTGTGGGAAATTAGGGAGGAAATTGTGGGGTCCCTAGCAGAAATATGAGTATCATTTTTAAACACGAGTGAGGTACCAGAGGACTGGATGGTGGCTAATGTTATGCCATTGTTTAAAAGAGGCTGGAAGGAGATGCCTGGAAACTGACATTGGTGGTGGGTATTGGATTAGTGGTGCTGGAAGAGCACAGCAGTTCAGGCAGCATCCGAGGAGCAGTAAAATCTGGGTAAGCTGCTGGAGGTGATTCTGAAAGTTAGGATTTACATGATTTTGGAGAGGTAAGGATTAGTTAAGGATAATTAGTATAGTTTTGTGCTAGGAAAATTGTGTCTCCTAGACTTGATTGAAATTTTAAATGAAGTAATCAAAAAGATTGATGAGGGCAGAATGGTTGACGTTGTTAACTTGAACTTTATAAAGCCTTTGACAAGTTTCTACGTGGGAGACTGATCAGCGACATTAGATCACATAAGATTCAGGGTGAGATTGCCAATTGGATACAAAATTGGCTTGACAGTATGACACAGGAGGGTGGTGAGGGAGGGTTTTTCAGACTGGAAGCCTGTCACCAGCAGTTCTTCAGGGATCTGTATTGTGTCCACTTTTGTTTGTCATTTATATGAATAATTTGGATGAGAATATAGAAGGCACGGTTAGTAAGTTTGCAAATGACACCAAAATTAGTGGTAGAATAGACAGTGAAGAAGGTTATCTAGGATTACAAAGAGCTCTTGATCAATAGGTTCAATGGACTGAGGAGTGGCAGATGAAGTTTAATTTGTATAAATGCAAGATATTGCATTTTGGTAATACAAACAAGGACAGGACTTATATAATTAATGGTAGGGCATGGGTAATGTTGTCAAACAGAGAGACCTTGGGGTTCAGGTACATAATTCTTTGAAATTTGTGTCACAGGTAGACAGGTTGGTTAAGAAGGCATTTAGCACAGTTGCCTTCATTGCTCAGACCTTTGCGTATCGGAGTTGGGATGTCATGTTGAAGTTGTTCAGTAGTTGATGAGGCCTCTTCTGTAGTACTGTGTGCAGTTCTGTTTGTCCTGTTATAGGAAGGATATTAGTAAACTGGAGAGGGTTCAGAAAAGATTGACCAGGATGTTGCCGAGAATGGAAGGTTTGTGATATAAAAATCGACTGGATAGGCTGGAGCATGTTCACTGGAACTTGAAGGGTGACCTTTACGAGGTTTATAAAATCATGAAGGGTATTGATAAGGCGAATGACAAGGGTTTTCTTCTTGGAGTGGGTGAGTTCGAAACTAGTGGACATAGTTTTAAGGTGAGAGGAGAAAGATTTAAAAATGACATGAAGGGCAATGCATTTACAGAAAGAGTGGATTGCATATGGAATGAACTGCTAGGGGATGTGGTAGGTGCAGGTACAGTTACAATGTTTAAAAGACATTTGGATAAAATCATGAATAGAAAAGGTTTGGAGGGATATGGGCCAAGCCCTTGCAGGTGGGAGTAGACTAGTTTGGAAACATGGTCAGCGTGGACTGGGAAGGCTGAAGGGTCTGTTTCCATGCCGTATGACTCTATGACTTTAAATCAATAAGCAAAATAGTACTCACCACTTGTCCATATTGAGGAGGCTAGTGGCACTTGTACTTAGCAAAGGTGTTGGCTCTAGCCTGTTGAAAGTATTCAAGTTAGACCGAAATACTACAGATGCTGGAAATTTAAACAAGGAGAAAGCTGAAGAAACTCTGCAAGTCTGGCAGCAGCTGTGGAGAGAGAAACAGAGTTAATGTTTCAATCTGGTATGATAAGCACATGAGATCATTGTCTAGACATCTTGAGTTCTTTGAAAAAAATACTTTTCAGAGCAGAGGGCACTGGTTACACGATCAAAAATGCTGCATTTACAAAGAACTTAAGATGTTTGAATGGATCACAGAGAAGGTACTGTTTAAAAACATGTCACATGAGCCAATTCGTGGGTGTAAAATAGCTGGTTTTGAATATAGGTAATCATGGAATATCTTGCACAGGGTAAATAAGCCCTTGCCTCTCTTTCTTCCTCGGAAATCCGCCTCATCAAAGTTTGAGAGTTCAAATCCCCCAACAAAATCTCATCACAATAAATGGAGGGTTCTTAACAGTGAATTTTGAATCGACACTACTGTCTCCAGAGAAAGAGAATTCACCCAGGGTTAATGTGAAGGAGAACTGCCAGAACTAAGAACTTGTCTGGAAAGTGATTTCAGTTCCAGACCAGGATCTGAACAACCTTTGCATTTGTTTTTCTGAATTTAACATTTCTTTGGCCAAATAAGATAATGCACTGTAGAATTTTATATTTTTCAAGCTTGGAAGGGTTTTTCACCTGCATGTTATTTTTCTCATGAAGGGCAGTTGGACACATTTGCAGATTTTAAGCATTTTGTTCATTATAATTGTTATTTGCTAGGTTAGTCTTTTTGTAATAAAAAGTGACTCTTTATTTGTTACCTTAAGGAAACTGATAGAGTTGCTTCTGATAATGAGCTATATATATAAAATCTAATCTATACACTGACGATATCACCTCCCTTTTACATTCAAACTTTGTTGTGACTATTGAGCCGTGGGATGAGGAACAGAATTTGTTCATTCCTAAAAATTTGATTGTAACAGGGTACAGGATCAGAGAAATATGTGTGCATAAGGATGATGGCAGACAGTATCACAGAATGGTTACAGCACAGATTGAGGTTGTCCAACCTTTAGTAACCATAGCATTTCAATGCTTGAGCAACTCTGTAAAATTCTGATTGTTAAAATAAAAATTTTAGAGCTGAGGTTTGCAATTATACTTCTCCTGACCCATAAAAATATTTCAGTCCACAATTCTCAGGTCTGGTTTCTACTCCCTATCCTTCAAACCCACTTGCATAAGATGATGCAGGCTGGTTGGCTCTGTGACAAAGTTTAAAGCTGTTTGAACATGCGTGGCACCGAAATGGCAAGCTACAATGGAGCAACAATTTGACACCTGCTGCTTGCCAAGTAAAGCTTAAGAGTGACTGCCCCTTACTGGAACCTTTGGCAGGCATTATCAGTCCTAGTTTGGACCTAAACCAAAATTCTCAGCCAATTGCAGTTGGCTGAGGAGAGTTCTGAAGTCAGAGTTTAAATAAAATCATGAATAGAAAAGGTTTGGAGGGATATGGGCCAAGCCCTTGCAGGTGGGACTAGACTAGTTTGGAAACATGGTCAGCGTGGACTGGGAGAGCTGAAGGGTCTGTTTCCATGCCGTATGACTCTATGACTTTAAATCAATAAGCAAAATAGTACTCACCACTTGTCCATATTGAGGGGGCTAGTGGCACTTGTACTTAGCTAGAAAAGTAGAAAACTAGAAAACATTTTAGAGTCAAGTGTCTATCCTTATTTTCGTATCATCTCATATATTCTATTGTTATTTATAATTAAGCAGCGAGTTGGGAATCAGGGATATGATGTTGTGTGGAAACATTTTCTTGCAGGACGGGCTGAGGAACCAGGACGTGCAAAAGCAAGAAGCACTGTGGCAATACAGACAGAAGACTGTCATACCGTGCAAATAGTTGATGGAGATTAACCTCTTCATAAATGTAAATTTAGAAAGCTTTGGAAATTAGTTAATCCAAAGTATCACAAAATTGTGATGACGTTAAATAAAATTTTGTGAAGTGAATGCAGACAAAATGGGTTAGATTTTTATGGACACTTGCATTGCTCCGATAGTCCATGCAGAGTACCAAAACCCTCGATCAGCTCAAAGCAAAGAGGAAATTACTGAGTAGGTGACTTTAAGAAAGGCCATCATGGGATTTAAGCGTATCTGCAAAGTTTGTTGCCTATCTCTAATTACCTAGCGAAGATGATAGTTATCTGCTCTCTTGAAACATCAGAAACTTTAAAATCTTTCCAATGATGATCACCATTTTCCTTCGTTTTAAGTTAATTTCATTCCACAGTCACTTAGACTTACAGGTAACAGTGTTCATGGCAGTTCCATAACATTAAAATCTATCACTATCTATTGGTGACAGTGTTTTGATTTGTTATTGTGGTACACTCAAACCAATTCTGTAGCAAAATTTGATGTTAATTCTTTACTGCAGGTTTGGGTATGCAATGATCTAACTTATGGCACTCATAACAAAAGCATGTTTGTGAAAACATCTTGGCCAACTCTTCTAATTGTTGCATCTAATCAAAGTTTTGCTTTTGATTTTTCAGGAAACATTTGGGATCACCCCAAGACATGAATAATTGTCATGAGGGAATGTGCGTAAGATTTGTCCGCTTTCATCCCCTACTGATTACACTGATTATACTGAGTTCCCCATCATGCCTGCCCTTCTAATCCCTCTGTCCCTCCCTTCCCCAAGATGACCTACCCCAACTCAAATCACTGAAATTTACTTTCTGGTTATTGCCCACCCATCCCACCCCAACCTGCATCAACAACTACACCACTCCACTAATTAACATTTACATTAGTTATACATGGCAGGGTTAAAGCAGAGCTCAAATCTTAGGGTAAAAAGAAAATCATAATGTCAATGTAGGATGGCTTTTCATGCAATTTTATGTTTGCTAATATTTTTGTAATATTGCATTAGATGGCGAGGGTGAGTTGTAGCCAACCTGAACTCTGCAAAACTGAATTATTAATGGGTACAGAGCTGTTGCCTTTTACCCTTACCTTTTCAGCAATAGTAAGCAGCCCATAATACAATAAATTTTGACAAAATACCACAAATAATCATTGCAGAGTGTCAAGTATCCAGAAGCCATCCAGTCTTTTGATTTTTGTTGCACAAGAAAAAAAATGCATGAATAACTTGATACTGCCCTTGCATTAATTCTATGTTTTTTGGAATTTGATATCATTCCAGCTCACTCTGCCCTCCAGGGCTGGCTGTATTCAGATCTGTAGTGTTTAGGATACCCAGAGGAGTTGATTTTTCACACGACTATTTTTGATCTTTCCATTTGTGTAATAAAAGTTGCTGACTAATTAAACTCGACAGCTGTGTCTCCCCTTCCACCCACATTGCCAGTTACAGCCAACAGATGGAGAATAAAATCACACTGTAATTGCTTTTCCAAACTTAAAATGAAATTTGTTTTATCTAAATAGCAAAAACATTTCTGTAATTCAAGTTGGCTTTTTCATTATTTAAGGCAAGGATAATGGGGCTTGTGGTTTTATATATCTTGGTACACATAAGATATAACACAGATATTCAGATTATTGTTGAGACAGACACCTTGAAGTTAATCAGCAATATTAACTATTTACATTGCTGTGATATTACAGACCTATCTACATAGCTTAGGGATAAACTGGTCTAGCGGCATTATCGCTCGACTATTAATGCAGGAGATTGAAGTGGGGTCTTAGGTTCAAAACCCACCATGGTAGATTTTTGAACTTTTAAAAAATCTGGAATTAAGAGTCTAATAATAACCATGAATCCATGGATAATTGTTGGAGGTGATGATTCCCATGAGGAAAATAACTCAACTGTCACTGGAATTTTGCGCAATACACTTTGCCTGGAGAGGTGACAGGATGCAAGAGATACTTTAGGCTAAAAAGAGCCCAAGGTGTCTAAATGTAACCCACATTTAATGTTAGATGTCATTTTGATAAAGTGGAAGCTTGTGGTAGGAACAGATGCCCAGAGGAACATTAAGGAACTGGCCATCACTTAAATTGCCTGCTAGCATTCATTATAGATTCTGTATGACATTACGGGAATAATACCTGAACCAATATATTCTCCTAACAGCAACCAGCTGACTGGCAGCTTGTGCCCTTCTTAAAGGTAAATCACATCACAATGTTCAATTGCTGCTGTATATTTTAACAGGACCCTGGCAGGAATATTCGCTGACATCTTTAACCTCTCTTTACTCTGATCTGAAGTCCCCAAGTGCTTCAAAAAGACCATCATTTTCCCTGTGGCAAAGAAAAATCATGCAGCATGCCTGCATGACTACCGCCTGATAGCTCTGATGTCCATAATTATTAAGTGCTTTGAGAGGTTAGTCATGGCTCACATCAACTCCAGCCGATCTGAGAGCCTTGATCCTTTTTGATTTGTCTACTAGTGCAACAGGTCCACAGTAGATGGCACCTCCCGGGCCTTGCATTCATCCCTAGAACCTCTGGATAACAAGGATACCTATGTCAGGCTCCTACTTGTTGGCTGCAGCTCTGCCTTCAACACCAAAATTTCAAACAGACACATCTCTTCTGTAACTGGATTCTTGACTTCCTGACCCACAGTTGGCAATCAGTAAGAATAGGTGAAAAATTTCCTTCACAATAATCCCCAAAACCGGTGCCATGCAAGGCTGCATACTCAATCCTCTACTGTACTCCTTACACACTCAGAACTGTGGCCAAATTCTGCCCCAACCCCATTTGCAGGTTTGCTGATGACACCACTTGTTAAACTTGGATCTCAGACAATGATGAGACAGAATACAACAAAGAGATAGAGAGCTTAGTGGCATGGTGTAAAGACAACAATCTCTTCATTGATGTCAGCAAATCTCTTCCTGGTCATTGACTTCAGAAAGCGGAGTGAAGGGCAGGCCCCTGTCTCCATCAATAGTGTTGAGGTGGAAATAGTTGAGCGTGCCAAGCTCACCTGGTTGCGATGATCACTTAGAATCTCTCCTGGATTACCCACATTGATGCGACAGTCAAGAATGCAGCATGTTTCTACTTCCTCAGGAAGCTAAGGAAATTTGACATGTTCACAAAGACTCTTACCAATTTTTGTAGATGGAGCAAATAAATCATCCTATCTGAATGCATCACAGCGTGGTTTGGCAACTGCTCTTCAGAAGGCTGCAAGAAACTACAGAGTTGTAAACATAGCCCAGTCCACCATGCAAATCAGCCTTCCATTTATTGACTTCATCTATACTTTCTCCTGCCTTAGGAAAGCAGCCAACTTAATCAAAAACCCCTCCTGTCCCAGAAATACTCCCTTCCACCCTCTTCCGTCACATAGAAGACATAGAAGTTTAAATACACATATGAACAGATTAACAGCTTCTTCCCTGCTGTTATCAGACTTCTGAACAGACCCCTCAGATGTTAATGTTGATCTCTCGCTCTGTACCTTCTCTGAGGCTGTAATAGGGTATCCTGCATCTGTTCTGTTACTCTGATGCACTTTGTATGGTATGATCTGCCTGTATAGCACGCAAAACAACACTTGCATTGTATCTCGGTACATGTGACAATAATAAATCAAATCAAATCAAAGACTTTCTGGGAAACTCTGCTGAGTGAATATCTCACATCAGCATTCAAAAGATATGGTGAGTTACATGTAATATTAAAAGAGTACTCTCTGGACTTCTCGCATGTTTCTGCTACATTTCTCACCATGTCGTTCAGCCATTGTAAGATATTACGTATTGTGTATGTTTCATTTATTTAAAACTGTATTAGTTTTCAACATCTTACTAAACTACTCAAAGGTAGGCAGTAGTTATGGTGATAAAGACATTTTGTTATGACACTAAGAAGTTTAATTTCTAGGACATTTATCTTAACACTCAAAATTCTAATGACTTCTCCAAAATGTAAAGTTTGAATTATCCTGTCAAGATAGTTTCACCAAAATAGGAAGCAACAATCTGCTTCATGTTAAATGATGCCATTTGTTTGACGATGCAAAAGGCAATTAACTAAAATCCTCAAATACTAATTCTGAGTGCTGTCAAACTTGGGAAGTAGTTCTTGTCACATTGCCCAGTGCTAGTCAGTCCTGTTAATTTTGCAAGTCAAAACTTATAGTGAGACAGCATGCAAAAGCCTATCAACCATATTTTATTGTTAAATTAATTTATAGATCATAATTAATTTGCTTACTGCATCCTTGTCCATTGCGATTTAGGACTTGCTTACATTACAGTCATGTTTTTGATGTTTTGTTTCAGATTGCAGAATAAAACCGCAAGTGTACTTGGCAGTTTCATTCTTTTCAAAGTTAACTTTATTCCAAGATCCTTTGCAAGGTTTATTATTGGTTCTAATGTAATAAATAAAAGTTAATTAAAGGACGATCATTATTAGGGTATTTTGAAAATTCCATGACACTTAAAAATTAGTGTTAATTGTTCAACATCTGATAATGCGAAAGCTTTTTATTCCTTGGTTTCTTTTAATATATTTTATACTATTTTAATATTATCATTTTGGAATCACTGAACTTCCATCATGGACATTGCATTAATTTGGTTTAAGGAGTTAAATTCTTATTAATACATCAATAATCTTAGCATCTGGGAGAAGTGCTGTTCATATCAGTAATCGTGCATCAGTGACAGAATTAACAAGCACCTAACTTGGGATCAGTTCCAGCAGTCACCTACCTTTGTACAGCATCTTGTAAAAATAGAAAACTGATTTAAGTATTAATCTTCGTCACCCTGAAATAAGAAATGAAATGTGGATCGTACAAATGCACATTGTCTACTTGAACGCCACTGAAAGTGATATCCTCTGACATTGACAAGGCTTCAAGCCTTGTCACTCGTTTTTGTGTAACTGCAGGCACCAAATTCCAGCTCTTTCTTACTTCATGCACACCTGGCCTTCTAGAAAGAGCACTTTATCTTGCTAACACTGACATGTTTAGACAAATCTTGGGCATGTTCTTGGTGTTCCAAAGACATGAGGCTGATGTACTTATTAAAAAATATGTTGTGAACTGTTTTAAAGTGCCACAGGATTCCTAAAGGTTACCAAACAGAAATTAAATTGTTCCCCATTCATGAGCCTTTCATGCAATCCATGTTGCTTTGGCGTCCTGGCTTTTAACCAATCTGTTGGGACAGGTGGGACCTAAACCTGGACCTTGTGTTGTAGAGAATGAGGATCTACTACAGTGCCACAAGCACTCCTCACTTCCATTTTAACTTCTGTTCCAAGTACTTTCATTCACCCCACAGAAGAGGATCCTGTCACAAGATGATTATTGCTATATTTGTATGTGGCTCAGGTTTCACAGAGTAAGCTACTTTTCCTGCCCTCCACCCCTTGAAGTCCCCTCTTCTCACAAAACATGTCGTTGCTCCCCAAACAACATCTTTAGCGGCTCCAGAAAAATTGGGTTCTTTGGTCAACAATTTTAAATATGTCTGAAGTTTATCTCATGCTATTGCTGCTCCTGGGATTTTCTGTATAGCAGTCAATGGGCAAAAATCAATATAACAACAACTGAATTGTGGTAACATAAGAACATCAGAACAGGAGTAGGCAATTCAGCCCCTTGATCTATTCCATCATTCAATGATGTCTGACCTGTGATTAAACTTCATTTACCTGCCTTTGGTCCATATCCCTAGACCAATACCTAACAAAAATTTCTAAATCTCAGATTCAAAATTAACATTTGATTCACCATCCACTGCCGTTAATGAAAGAGATATCTACCACTCTTTGTGCGTATATGCTTCCTAAGATCTTTCCTGAGCAATCTGGCCCTATTCTCAGACTATGCCCCTCGTTCTAGAATCCCCAACTAGTGGAAATTGTTTATCTTTATCTATCCTGTCTGTTTACATTAATATCTTGAAGACTTTGTTCAGATCACCCCTAGAGAAAACAGATCTAATTTATATATTCTCTCCGCATAATTTAATCCCTGAAGTCCAGGTGTCATTCTTGCAAACCTACATTGTAATCCCACTGCAGCCATTTTAGTTCCCTAATGTGTGGTGCCCAGATATTTTCACTTTCCTCCAAGTCAGGTTAATCAGGGTTTTGTATAACAACAGCATAACTTCTTCATCCTTTTACTCCAGTTCTCCGGATATAATGGCCAGCGTTCTATTCGCTTTCTGGATTACTTTCTGCACCTGTTTGAGATACTTTAAGATTTATGCATTTGAACTCCCAAATCTGTTTGGATAATTTGGCCGACTGTCATGTGGCCTGCTAAAATAGTCTGGAGGTGCATGTACTACCTGAAAAGCATTTTATGTTATGTATGGGGAACTAATTCTATGTTATGTCCTCTGTTGACTATGTTTGTGGTTCTAAGGTGGATTTCCAGTTGATTTGATCAAATTTAAACCCAAAACAGTTTATTATTATTCATTTATTATTGTTTTCTATGCTGAATATTGCCTAAGCAGATTCCCAGAATGCTGTATTACAGTTACAAAATCATAATGGTTATTAAATGATAATGGAAGTTAATTAATTATATGCTTTTATTTAGTATTGAATCATTTGCAATGAATTTTGCAAATAAATTAGGGATAAGGATCAATATTCATCCTTAATTATTATGGCATACTGGAAATGTTTAAACATAACTCAAGACTAAGCTGGAATGGAAATATATACACCCAAAAATTACAGCAGCTGTTCAGGATTAACTTACATTCTGCTGTTCTCTATTTGCAAGAATTGTATCAGATAGGGCTTTGGTTCTGTTTGTATATAGTGGTGGCTAGCAACATGGGCAAAGGAGGGATAATTAAATGAGAATGGAAGGTAATTAGTTATGTGCTTTCATTTAGGATTGAATCATTTGCAATGAGCTTTGCATGCATTGGATTTATAATTCGGGACAAGGATCTATATTCATCCTGGAAAATCACTGATGTAACTCCCCTGTTTAAAAAGGGAACAAGGCAAAAGATGGGAAATTATAGACCAATTAGCCTGACCTCAGTTGTTGGTAAGATTTTGGAGTCCATTGTGAAGGATGAAATTTCTGAATATTCGCAAGTGCGTGGTAAAACAGGGCACTGTTTTAGTCAGCAAGGTTTCATCAAGGGGAGGTCATGCCTGACAAATCTGCTAGAACTCTTTGAGGAGGTAATGAGCAAGTTAGACAAAGTAGAGCCAATGGTTGTTACCTACCTGGACTTCCAAGAGACCAATGATAAAGTGATGCACAGGAGGCCGCTGAGTCAGATAAGGGTCCATGATGTTAGAGGCATGGTGATGGCATGGATGGAAGATTGGCTGTCTGGCAGAAAGCAGAGTGTGGGGATAAAAGCACCTTCTCAGGGTGGCAGCTGGTGACTAATGGTGTCCCACAAAGGTCGGTGTTGGGACTGTAACTTTTCACTTTATACATTAATGATCTGGATGAAGAAACTGAGGGCATTCTGGTTAAATTTGCAGATGATACAAAGATAGGTGGAGTAGCAGCTAGTATTGAGGAGGTGGGGAGGCTGCAGAAAGATTTGGACAGGTTAAGAGAGTGGGCAAAGAAGTGAGAAAATGGTGTACAATGTGGGAAAGTGTGAGGTACTTTGGTTGGAAGAATAGAGGCATGGACTGTTTTCTAAATAGGAGAAAATTCAGAAATCAGAAGTGCAAAGGGACTTGGGAGTCTTAGTCCAAGTTTCTCTTAAGGTAAACTTGCAGGTTGTGTTGGTTGTTAGGAAGACAAATATATCTCGAGAGGTCGAGAATACAAAAGCCAGGAAGTACTTCTGAGGCTTTATAAGGCTCTGGTCAGATGACATTTCGAGTATTGTGAGCGATTTTGGAAACCGTACCTCAGGAAACATCCATTAGCCGTGGGCGGGTCCAGAAGAGATTCACGGGAATGATCCCAGGAATGAAAGGCTTAATGTATGAGGAACTTTTGAGGACTGTACTCAATGGAGTTCAGAAAGATGAGGGTGGATCTGATTGAAATTTTCAGAATACTGAATGGCTTGGATAGCGTGATAGTTGGGAAGATGTTTCCATTAGCAGGAGGGGTGAGGGCACAGTCTTAAAGAGAAAACCTTTTAGAAACAGAGATAATGAGAAACCTCTTTAGCCAGAGAGTAGTGAATCTGTGGAATTTATTACTGCAGAAGGCTGGGAGGCCAGGTCTCTGAATATATTTCAAACGGAGAAAGATACTTCCTTGATTGCCAAGAGGATCAAAGGTTATGGGTACAAGGTGGGAAAATGGGGTTGAAAATCCTATCAGCCATGATTGAATATCAGACAAAGGTCAATAGGCCAAACGCCCCAATTTATGCTCCTATGTAATTTGGTCTTACGGGTGAAGATATTGATGTTGGTCCTCAGCGCATCTGACTCATTTAGAGATGACAATATGCAATCTTCCTTATAATAGCGAAAATTATGATGTTAGCTAAGCAAACATAGGCCTTCAGAGTACTTGCATGGGTGACTGGGAAGACCAGTGCCGTAGGCTTTGGGCTCTTGTGATAGGTAAAGTCACCATTGTCCTCCCAGAGCAGAGGGCGGCTTTCTCATTAGAGAGAGATGACTCATGGTGGTTTTACCTGAGGGTCACCACACCTCTAACAAATGGATAGGTTGAAAAGGGAAGTTCTTGATTATCTCTACCGTAGCAAGAATTGAACCCATGCTGTTGGCATCACTTTGCATCACAAATCAGCCAACGGAGCTAACTGACCAGTTTACATTCAGCCTTGAATACTAACGCTGCTGCCTCCTACCACTTCTGCCCACCAGGAATCCTGTGACCTCTATTGTTGAGTGGTGATTGTGGAAAAACGTGGCACCGATAAAGTATAAAGTGACCGTGATCTTCCATCAATGCTGTTTTCCTGATTGTGAAACAATTAAATCTTCTAACTTGAAGTTCTGTTTTTTTTAGTTCTTCTCTCTCTTTGGGCTGTATCCCCACCTATTGTTTACTCCTTCCTCCTTCCCCCCACCATATGTTCTGCACATAAACCAACATTTTCCTAGCTACCATCAGTTCTGAGGAAGGGTCATTATTAACTCTGATTAACTCTGCATTCTCTCCACAGGTGCTGCCAGACCTGCTGAGCTTTTCTGTTTTTGACTCTGGAACAACAACAGATTATATTTTCAAAGTTGCTTGGTAGTATATAACTTCAGAATTTCTGAAAAACAGGACATGCTGGATGAAGCTTTTCCTCTTGTACTGACTAAAAATCTCAAAACTTTGAACAACAGATGAAGCTAGTCATTTCACACTGCAACTAGACAATAGCAAGTTGAATGATATTCTCCACTCAACAGATGCTGTTGTCAAACTAAATGGACCTTTTACCATATGCACAATAAGTGGTGAGGTATATGAAGTCCAATTCCAGTGTGATGCCAGGTATAGGCCATGCTTTGCCACAAACATATCAAACAGCACAGCTGTTTGCAATAGTCAGAGTACTGATTATATTCAACCAGCCAATGGTAACAAAAGCCAGAAGATAACATAAAAATGAGATTGCTAGATTGTTAGATACTCAGGTGATATATCTAATAATGTAATTCTGTGATTGAACAACTCTTGTTGAATAATTAGAAGTGTGTTAAGAATTACACTAACAACTAATTTAAAATCTTCTATAGAGATCACAATGCGACTCACTAATGCTGATCAGAAGCTATTTAACCAATCAGAATCTATTCACCAACCAATCAACACCCAATTATCATGCTGTGTGAATTGTTGCTTCCTTTGAAATTTGGCATTCTTGCGATTGTCCTGATGAAGGCAAGATGAAAGGATTTTAAACTATTGTAAACCATACACCAGAATGTATTTATATGGTTCCCTCAATGTAATAAGATATCCCAAAGTATTTCACAACAGCATTATAAAACAAAATATATAACTGAGCCACATCAGGAGTTATTAGGTCAGATTATCAAAAACTTAGTCAAAAATGTACGTTTTATGGTTGTTTTAAGGGAGGAAAACAATTTAGTAAGGGGGAAATATGTAGGAGGAGAATTGCAGAGCTTGGGCTTAGGCAGATGCAGGTATTTCACTAATGATCAATCAATTTAAATCAGGAATGGCAAGAGGTCAAAGTTAGATTAGCTCAAATAATTGGGAACACTATTAAACTTGGAGACATTACTAAAACACCAAGGGATGAGACCAAGGAGGGTTTTGGAAACAAGGATGAGAATTTTAAGTTAAGTAGTTAAAGAACATGAAGATGATTGGTGAAAGGACTTGATGTGAGTTAAGAAACAGGAGGTAGCAGAGCTTTGGGTGACTTGAGGTTCTAGGAATATTGAATGTAAGGGTCCAGCTAGAAATATGTTGGAATAGTCTAGTCTAGAAGAAACAAAGGCATGACTGAAGGTTTAAGCAGAGATGAGCTGGGTCGAGAAGACAGTTGGATGTTGTTACAGAAATGGAAATAAATGGTCTTAGTGGAATCATGAATATGTAGTTGGAAGGTCTTCGAGTGGCCAATGTCACACTAAGGTGTTGCCAGGGAGAGGGAAGGAGCCTGTAGCTAGGCATTGTGTTTATAGCATGGATTGAAATCAATAGTTTCAGTATTCCCAACATTTAATTGGAGGACAACCTGCTTATCCCATCTTAGATGTTAGGTAGACTGTCTGATAATTTAGAGAGATTAAAGGGAATCAGAGAAATGACAGTAACTTAAGCTGGATGCATTAAGCATAGCGTGTAACCTGACATTCTCTTTATCAGCTATGATGCGGTGCCCTTTTTCTCCTTAAGCTCAAACAAAGCTCCGTTGCACTGATGTTGGGCCTTGATTCCACCTTGAATTTATTTTTAACCTGTGTCTCTTGAACAGTATCTATATATAGGTTCCTCAGAAACCTTCCCAAAACCCTTCTGTGACCAAGTTGCCAATTACACAATCTATTCTGTCCAACCCTTGTTCAGTAACAATTCTCCTTTTGTTTATCCAGTAATCCTCTTGAGCCTAGTTTTAACATTAAAGGTGGAATTTGGTCTTGCTGCTAATTGACCTTGTTTCATTGATTGTCGCGCAATCTTATCAAAACTTGAATCATTCTAAACATATCGATTAAGATCGGACCTGATCATTTTGAATTTCTTAAAGTGCCACAAATAATCAAAATGATCTCCTCTTAGCAATTATCAGGAATCAAATAACACTACATTTAAAAACACATTTGTGGATAGTAAAAGCTTTTTTAGGTATGTGGAAAGCAAAAAAATGGTGAAGACTAAAATTGGGCCCTTGAAGACAGAAACAGGGGAATATATTACGGGGAACAAAGAAATGGCAGAAGAATTGAATTGGTACCTCTGATCTGTGTTCACTGGGGAAGACACAAGCAATCTCCCTGAAGTAATAGTGGCTGAGGAACCTGAACTGAAGGGAATTTATATTTGCCAGGAATTGGTGTTAGAGAGATTGTTAGGTCTGAAGGTTCATAAGTCCCCGGGGCCTGATGGTCTACATCCCAGGGTACTGAAGGAGGTGGCTCGAAAAATTGTGGATGCGTTGGTGATTATTTTCCAGAGTTCGATAGATTCAGTATCAGTTCCTGCGGATTGGAGGGTGGCTAATGTTGTACCACTTTTTAAGAAAGGTAGGAGAGAGAAAGCAGGAAATTATTGACTAGTCAGTCTGACCTCAGTGGTGGGAAAGATGCTGGACTCGATTATAAAGGATGAAATTACGACACATCTGGATAGGAGTAACAGGATAGGTCAGAGTCAGCATGGATTTATGAAGGGGAAACCATGCTTGACTAATCTTCTGGAATTTTTTGAGGATGTAACTCTGAAGATGGACGAGGGAAATCCAGTAGATGTGGTGTACCTGGCCTTTCAGAAAGCTTTTGATAAAGTCCCACATAGGAGGTTAGTGAGCAAAATTAGGGTGCATGGTATTGGGGGCAAAGTACTAACTTAGATTGAAAGTTGGTTGGCTGATAGGAAACAAAGAATAGTGATAAATAACTCCATTTCAGAATAGCAGGCAGTGACCAGTGGCGTACCACAGGGATCCGTGCTGAGACCGCAGCTTTTTACAATATATATTAATGATATAAAAGATGGGGTATTAGCAATAACAGTAGCAAATGTGCTGATGATACTAAGCTGGGTGGCAGGGTGAAATGTGATGAGGATGTTAGGAGATTACAGGATGACCTGGACAAGTTAGGTGAGTGGTCAGATGCATGGCAGATGCAGTTTAATGTGGATAAATGTATGGTTATTCACTTTGGTGGCAAGAACAGAAAGGCAGATTACTTCCTAAATTGAATCAATTTAGGTAAAGCGGCAGTAGAGAGAGATCTGGGTGTTCTTGTACACCAGTCAATGAAGGTAAGCATGCAGGTACAGCAGGTAGTGAAGAAGGCTAATAGCATGCTGGCCTTCATAACAAGAGGGATTGAGTATAGAAGCAAATAGGTTCTTCTGCAGCTGTACAGGGCCCTGGTGAGACCACACCTGGAGTACTATGTGCAGTTCTGGTCTTCAAATTTGAGGAAAGACATTCTGGCTATTGAGGGAGTGCAGCGTAGGTTCACGAGGTCAATTCCTGGAATGGCGGGATTACCTTACACTGAAAGACTGGAGTGACTGGGCTTGTGTACCCTTGAGTTTAGAAGACTGAGAGGGGATCTGATTGAGACATATAAGATTTTTAAAGGGTTGGACACTCTGGTGGCAGGAAACATGTTTCCGCTGATGGGTGAGTGCCGAACCAGAGGACACAGCTTAGAAATACGGGTTAGACCATTTAGGACAGAGATGAGGAGAAATTTCTTCATCCAGAGAGTGGTGGCTGTGTGGAAATCTCTTCCCCAAAGGGCAGTGGAGGCCCAGTCTCTGGATTCATTTAGGAAAGAGTTGGATAGAGCTCTAAAGGATAGTGGAATCAAAGGTTATGGAGATAAGGCAGGAACAGGATACTGATTTAGGATGTTCAGCCATGATCATATTGAATGATGGTGCAGGCTCGAAGGGCAGAATGGCCTACTCCTGCACCTAATGTCTATTTTATTGTCTATTGTTCCAGGTGTTTGATTTCCAATTAATTTTCTAATGAACTGTTTCATATAAAATGTTTGTTTGTTTCCTTTAAAATCCAAAATATGGAAGAAAGGGCTATATTCTATATTGTGTGACAGGGATTATTGTCTGTCAGTGAATTCTCTACATTTTCTTTGCAAATCATTAACATCAAGCAGCTGCTCTGGTCTTAACACTTTCTTCCTGTTCAAACTGTATTGAGACTGAAAATGAACCATCCAGCAGGGCTGCAGTTTGTGATGTACCAAGCACATCCCAATACTTATAGATAGTTCATCTTCAAGTTTCATGGGCATTTATCATATTTTATAGTGTCTTCTGTGAGCAGTTGGTGGTTTCAGAAATTTCCAGCTCACTGTACTGGCAGGCCTGAAATTCCTCTTTTCCTCACAATACATAATGATGACTCCACTTGGATTGATATGCAAGACTGATTAGCAAGGTTAGATCTCATGAAATACATGGGCAGCTAGCCATTTGAATACAGAATTGGCTCAAAGGTAGAAGACAGAGGGTTGTGGTGGAGGGTTGTTTTTCAGACTGGAGGCCTGTGACCAGTGGAGTGCCACAAGAATTGGTGCTGGATCCTCTACTTTTTGTCATTTACATAAATGATTTGGATGTAAGCATAAGAGGTACAGTTAATAAGTTTGTAGATGACACCAAAATTGGAGGTGTAGTGGGCAGCGAAGAGGGTTACCTCAGATTACAACAGGATCTGGACGAGATGGGCCAATGGGCTGAGAAGAGGCAGGTGGAGTTTAATTCAGATAAATGCAAGGTGCTGCATTTTGGGAAAGCAAATCTTAGCAGGACTTATACACGAAATGGTAAGGTCCTAGGGAGTGTTGCTGAACAAAGAGATCTTGGAGTGCAGGTTCATATTTGAAAGTGGAGTTGCAGGTAGACAGGATAGTGAAGAAGGCGTTTGGTATGCTTTCCTTTATTGGTCAGAGTATTGAGTACAGGAGTTGGGAGGTCATGTTGCAGCAGTACAGGACATTGGTTAGGCCACTGTTGGAATATTGCAGGCAATTATGGTCTCCTTCCTATTGGAAAGATGTTGTGAAACTTGAAAGGGTTCAGAAAAGATTTACAGGGATGTTGCCAGGGTTGGAGGATTTGAGCTATAGGGAGAGGCTGAACAGGCTGGGGCTGTTTTCTCTGGAGCGTCAGAGGCCGAGGGGTGACCTTATAGAGGTTTACAAAATTATGAGGGGCATGGATAGGGTAAATAGGCAAAGTCTATTTACCCTGGCATCAGGGAGTCCAGAACTAGAGGGCATAGGTTTACGGTGAGAGGGGAAAGATAGAAAAGAGACCTAAGAGGCAACTTTTTCACGCAGAGGGTGGTATATGTATGGAATGAACTGCCAGAGGATGTGGTGGAGGCTGGTACAATTGCAACATTTAAGAGGCATTTGGATGGGTATATGAATAGGAAGGGTTTGGAGGGATATGGGCCGGGTGCTGGCAGGTGGGACTAGATTGGGTTGGGATATCTGGTCGGCATGGACAGGTTGGACCGAAGGGTCTGTTTCCATGTTGTACATCTCTATGACTCTCTGAGACTTACACATATGCAAAAAACACAGAGAATAGCTTCTCTTGCTTCCTGTTTCTCTCTCTGTTGCTTGCTGCTTTTGTTACTAGAAATATTGTTAATCAAGATAAAACTGGCACCTAACCAAATATAGGAATATTGAAACTGGACTTGGCCATTCAGCCTATCGAGTCTGTTTCGCCATTTATTATGTTCATTTTCGATCAAGACTTCAATGCCTTTAACCCACACTAGCCTCACAACGCTTTATGCAAATAGCAATCAGTAGCCTATCATCCTCTACTTTAAATATACTCAAAGATTGAGCTTCTACAAAACTCCTTTGAGGCAGAGATTTTTCATTAAAAATAATTTCTTCGCATTTTGGGTTTAAATGGTTTGTCTTTTATTTTGATGCTATGTCTTCTAGTTGTGGACTCTTCAACAAAGGCAAACATCTTCACTGTCTGTACCTTTTAGAAATTTGATGGTTTCAATGTGACCAATTCTCATTCTTCAAAACGCATGAAAATACATGCTCAGTTTGTCTATCTCTCTTCACAGGACAGTCAGTCATCGAATGACAATGAAACTATCATCGCATTTCTTCCATTACAATAATATCCTCCTGAGATATAGATACCAAAAGTACACATGATTTGGAGGTGCTGGTGTTGGGCTGGGGTTGGACAAGTTAAAAATGAGACAACACCAGGTTATAGTCCAACAGGTTTATTTGGAAGCACTAGCTTTCAAAGTGCTGCCTCTTCATCAGGTGGTCGTGGAACATAACCATACGACACAGAATTTTTTAGCAAAAAGGTTACACAGTGTCATAGAGCTGGAATGATATATTAAACAACTTTAGTTAAAAATCACACAACACCAGATTATAGTTCTTAAACAAATTTAGATTAGGTCTTTCATCTTTTAGAATGGGATATGGTGATTTCGGTTCTTTAATATGTGGGACCCAGAATTACTTTCTCAAGGTAGTGTCAGCTTACCTAATAATAGGTGTCATCTCAACTCAGCTGCAAATGTGTTGCTGGTCAAAGCACAGCAGGCCAGGCAGCATCTCAGGAATAGAGAATTCGACGTTTCGAGCATAAGCCCTTGATGAAGGGCTTATGCTCGAAACGTCGAATTCTCTATTCCTGAGATGCTGCCTGGCCTGCGGTGCTTTGACCAGCAACACATTTGCAGCTGTGATCTCCAGCATCTGCAGACCTCATTTTTTACTCGTCATCTCAACTCAGACAATGCATTAAATTTGTGAAGGTAAAGTCTGTACCAATGTTGAGTCAATTTTATTCCTAAAGTGAGGCTTGCAGAATCTTACACGGATTTATACAGTTTTTGAGCAAAATAAAATGTAATTCTGCAAATACAAACTCACCCCATAAACTTATATGTGTGCACGTGCAGGACAGACAAAGTGGGTGTGTGTAAGTGCTTGTGCGTGTGGGTGTGAGTGCATGTGAAAGTGTATGTGTGTGTGCGTGCGTGTGATGGAGTGTAAACCTGTGAGAAGGTGCGCATGTGTGGGGGTGAGTCTGGGACATGCCTGTGCGTGCATATGAGAGAGAGTTGTGTATGAGGCAGATTCTGCATGAGTGTGTGTGCCTATGTGAGTATGTAGGAGTGTGTGCGTGTGTTTGTGTGAGTATGATTGCGTGTGTTGATGAAATGTGAGTATGATTGCGTGTGTTGATGAGTGAGTGTGAGTATGATTGTGTGGGTTGACGAGTGTGACTGTAAGCGTGAATGTTGATGTGTGTGAGTGTGTGTGAGAGAGAGTTGTGAGAGAGTGTGAGAGAGAGAGTGTGTGTGTGTGTGTATGGGAGAGAGAGTGAGTGAGATATAAAAAAGGATTAGGATTGCTTCAACATTGGTACAGACTTTACCTTCACACATTTAATGCATTGTCTGAGCTGAGATGACACCTATTATTAGATAAGCTGACATCACTTTGAGAATGTAATTCTGGATTTACATATTAAAGAATCTAAGCCATCATGTCCCATTCTAAAAGATGATAGACTTAATCTAAACTTGATAGTGAAGAAGGCGTTTGGTATGCTTTCCTTTATTGGTCAGAGTATTGAGTACAAGAGTTGGGAAGTCATGTCGCGGCTGTACAGGACATTGGTTAGGCCACTGTTGGAATAGTGCGTGCAATTCTGGTCTCCTTCCTATTGGAAAGATGTTGTGAAACTTGAAAGGGTTCAGAAAAGATTTACAAGGATGTTGCCAGAGTTGGAGGATCTGAGCTACAGGGAGAGGTGAACAGGCTGGGGCTGTTTTCCCTGGAACGTCGGAGGTTGAAGGGTGACCTTATAGAGGTTTACAAAATTATGAGGGGCATGGATAGGATAAATAGACAAAGTCTTTTTCCTGGGATCAGGGAGTCTAGAACTAGAGGGCATAGGTTTACGGTGAGAGGGGAAAGATATAAAAGACATCTAAGGGGCAACATTTTCACGCAGAGGGTGGTACGTGTATGGAATGAACTGCCAGAGGATGTGGTGGAGGCTGGTACAATTGCAACATTTAAGAGGTATTTGGATGGGTATATGAATAGGAAGGGTTTGGAGGGATATGGGCCGGGTGCTGGCAGGTGGGACTAGATTGGGTTGGGATATCTGGTCGGCATGGATGGGTTGGACCGAAGGGCCTGTTTCCATGCTGAACATCTCTATGACTCTATGACTCTAACTCTAACCTTGCATTGTGTAATTTTTAACTCAAGTTATTTAATATATCATCACAGCTCCATGAAACTGTAACTCTTTTGCTATAAATTCTGTGTAATGTGGTCATCTTCCACAACCACCTGATAAAGAGGCAGCGCTTCGAAAACTAATGCTTCCAAATAAACCTGTTGGACTATAACCTGGTGTGGTGTGATTTTTAACTAAAACTACATATAGCATTCCAAATGGAGTCCAACCAAATTCCTACAAAATGGAAACATTACTAATGTATTCAAGTCCACTTGTAACAAAGGTTAACATTCCATTAGTATTCCTAATAGCTTATTACACTTGCACAATAGCTTTCAGTGACTTATTGACATGGACAGTCCAGTTTCTTTACACATCCACACTTTCCAATCTTGTATTATTTGAGAAATACTCTGCACACCTGCTCTTCCTACCAAAGTGAATAACCTCACATTTTTCTGCATCATATTCCATCTGTCATGCTCCCATTCAATCAGGAAATCCGTCCAAATCCTGCGTAAAATGTTTTACACCTTCCTCACAGCACACATTTCCCCTTAGCTCTGTATCCTCTGCAAATTTGGAAATATTATATTTAGTCCACACATCCTAATCATTGAAACATAATGTGAACCGATGGGACACAAATACAAATCCTTGTGGTACCCCACTAGATACTTCGCTAATGCAAAGATGTTTATTTCTACTCTGCTTTCTGCTTGTTAGCCAGTCCCTTGTTGATGCCAGTACATTACTTCCTATGCCATTAGGAATAGCTGTACTGACCCCCGCAGCCCTTTAAGGGAGGCCAGTATTAAGCTATTAAGCTGGCAATCTTTTCACAAAATGGAGTCCACTCTATGGTGAGAAAGTTTATTGATGCCTCAAAGTTGTTCCTTGCTGAGGCCTTAGACCACTAAATTGACTGACCACTTGCACAGAGAAGCCAACCAAACCATTATTAGCCAGTCCTGGGAATGTATTTGGGAAAGTGGAATTGTCCCATTGTATTTGCTGGTTGTGGACTTGCTGGCTCCTAGTAGGTCAGAAGTGAACAATACTGAATTCAAAACAACCTCATAACTGGACCAAAAGCCAAGTGACCAGCAAATACAATTAAGGAAGAACTGCAAAATGAATGTAACAAGTGCTGCAATAAAACAAACTTTTGAAGGTGATAATAACATTTGCTTTTGAAAGCAAAATCCCAAAACAGACTGAATGTGTTTTCAATGTACCGTCCATTCTACGTGACTATTTAACAACCTCAGTATATTGCTAATGAAATAAACCTGGAAAATGACACCAATGGTATTTATATTGTGACAGTTTAGAGGCCATTGCAATGAAATGCACACTGGAACCCAATGTTGCAAAAGGCCCGGGATGGAAATATGACTGCTTCACTTTGGATGAAAAACAGCTGAAAGACCTTTTTACCCTTATTCTTGGTATCCATCCACACAATTAAGGTGTCTATTCAGGAAATGCACCCTTTGCTTTCTCTTTTGGGTGAAGATAACAGTTCGATGAGAAACAGGAATAAATGCTGTCTAATGTGTTCTTCCTATGATTTTATGATTTTATTCTGGTCTATACTGACAAGAGGATTTAAGTGGTGCCCAGATATAGCTGCTATCCAAGAAAAGTTGCATGTGATTCAACACATATCAGTTGGGCCCCTGCCAAGCAATAGCACAAAAATGATCTTACCAACAGTTTCAGAACTATCTCAGCTGAAAAATTCATAATGGAGGTGATATTGAGAGAATAAGTTTCTGTTTCTATGAAAGATTTGGAAATGAAAAAATGAACAATTTTCTCCATTAGGCTGTCTGTGCTATTTCTCTCAGAGCAACAACTGACCTGGGTTGAGTCACATGCAGCTTTTCCTGGATGGTATCTATCTCTGGGCACCACTTAAATCCTCTTGTCAGTATAGACCAGAATAAAATCATAAATTTATTCTCATGATTTGCTCAGGGAAAGTCAGGACATCTTTCTCTTTTGCAAAGTGAAGACTGGACAGTATCTAATAGCTTGTGTCCAAAACATGGTCTCAAACCAAACGGTTTCAAAAATGATTTGATCCTTTGCTATGAACCACATGCTGGCAGAAACCCATCTGTACAGTGTATGTTAATATATGGCAATGAGGACCAGTAATAGTGTAGTTCCAAAGATTTGGATTCTCCCTTCACTGTGCAGTTTGCACAGGGGAGTTTTTTTGGCATTGCATACAGCCTTGGATTTGCTTCAAGCAGTTTGAGACCACGAGAAAATTCTAGGGTAAACAACTTCTATCCCATCCTTGCAAATGAAGCATCAGGTGGAATTTCAGAATTTAACTGGTTTAGTTTTTAAGAGTATGGGGATATTCCTCTGACATCAGTCACCAAGAATCCCAAACATAAGTATTCTTCATCTCAGGGGGCTTGGTTAACAAAACAACTTGAGCCTTTCATAGTTTTGGGTCAACCCACCAAGCTTCATAACCAATTAAGTTCATTTTGAAGTCACCGTTATGAAAAAGGCCATGTGGCAACACATTTGTGCACACGAACTCCCACAGATTGCAGTGAGAGAATGACCAGATATTCTAATCTAGTGATGGTGATTAAACAAAAAGTATTGACCAAGTCACCAGAGAGAACTCCCATGTTCTTCAAAGTCACGTCATGGGATTTTTAATGTCCACCTGAGAGGGGAGAAAGGGTCCTGATTCATATCTTAACTGAAGGAAAGCACCTCTGATAGTGCAGCATTCTCTCAGAACTACTTTGGCTTAGATTTTACACTCATCGCAATTGAACACTTGGCCTTCAACTCAGTTGACACCAAATGAGGTGGGCTCATTATCCTCGTTCCTCTATATCCCCCTGCTGCTGTCACCATGTGATTTAAGTTATCTTTGAAAGATGAAAATTAGTGTTAATTTGCTCAACGGCCCTCTTGTTGGAACTCTTGTGCTGAATGAATGGCAATACATGCATGAGGTTGACTGCAGAGTATAAAGAAAGATTCTGTCTGTTATTTTGTTAGCTTTATTGTTAAATGGGGAATCTCAGGTAGGCCCAGGTGACGGCTTGTGACTGACGGTATTGGTCAGAAGAGAAAAAGTGAATATTTGCCAGAAATATTAAACTGTTTAGTGGTTGAGTGTTGTACGATTCTTTACATTATCCAGGTTTTGCACACTTTTTTTAGTTTAGTTGACTGGACAGTCAGTTTGAGATACAGAGTAATGCTAACAGTATGGATTCAGTTGCCATACCAGCTGAAGGTCACTGTGAAGGCTCTACATTACTTGAAGCTTTGAAACCCTCAGGTTGCATCACCAGCTATTTCTCTCTGTAATAAGAGAGCAGCCTTGTGGTCTTCTGGGATTGTACAATTATCACCTTTTACACATCAAATAGTAAACCAACTTTTCAACTTATGTCAGAACGTATATGGAATGAGCTGCCAGAGAAAGTGTCGGAGGCTGATACAATTACAACATTGAAAAGACATCTGGATGGGTCTATGAATAGGAAGGGTTTAGAGGGATATGGGCCAAATGCTGGCAAATGGGACTAGATTAAAAATCTAGTCTAACCACCTTATACTTGACTGAGTCCCTGTGGTAGAAGAAAACCACTAGTGAGCCTTAATGAGAAGAAGAGCTTGTCTAAAACAAGATATTCTTTATTGCATGATATTAAACAAGTATGAGTCACATTCATAAGCTAGACATTGTTACTAAGCCTATCAAGAGATCTGTGGATAAAGGTCTTACCCCATAAGATTCTAAGTTGTTCCACCTTTTCCCCATCCATATTCTTGTGGCATTGTCAAATTGGGTGGAACTTTATACAGTCTCCAACATGAACCCTTCCAGAATCATCATCTTCCAACAGAGGGCAAATTTTAAGAGGATAAAGAAGTTGAAGACAGAAAAAGGAAATAAGAGGCGAACAGCCTTAAAAATGAGGAAAGAGAAGAAGGGAAAAAGAAATATGCAACCAGAGAGTGGAATGGGAGTGTACAAAGGAGAGTAACCAATAATTATAGCAACATGCCTCAGCAGGTTATTTGGGAGGGAAGGGGAAAAGTTGTGGGGTGATCTCTTAAAAAAATCGATAATGGGGAAACTGGCAGCATTTATGTTTTGTCATCAATAGACCCTACTGACTCACCACATAACCTTCTCATTCAGCTGGAATTTCTATTAAGACCATCACTGCAATTCCACAACTAACACAAACTCCATCATCATTTACTACCATTGTTTTCTGAAGTTTTTTTTAATTAACTCTGCATTATAATATCTATTATCCTTCAATTACGAAATTTATTTGTATTAATTGATGGGATTAGTCCTGCTGTTTTCTTTGTATCGTATCTGTAATATAAACTAACATACCTTTCCAAAACAACAATACGTCTTACAAAGAGAAAACGGTCATCTGTAGTTTATGAGGAAGTAACATCTGAAGCTTGTTTCTTCAAAAAAATGCTGGCAGACACAATCATCTTTCTCTGCTCCTAAAAACTTTAATTTTAAACTTTCAGTGTATAACCATTTAGCAGCTGCATGCAAGCTATCTATGGACATTTGCTTAAGATCAGATTCAGCGTCAACTAACAGCTTCATTTTACCTAGCTTTCAAAAAAAGAATTTCAACAATCATGATACCAACATTAATCTGCTTAACTCTAGAACAGAAAATTCCCCCTTCAGAGATCTGACTTTGTCTCCTGTATTGGTTCTGGCAAATGGTTCACCTGACTTTTCATGTTCTGTGTTGCTATAACATTAAATAATCTGCTTATTGTTTATGACATCCAGGCTCATATGTAACCATCTATGCCACAGATCACTCCCAGATTGGGGTAGATTGAGACCTCCTCCCTACAATCCAGCAGGCAGGCATGGGTTTATCAATTGGGAATATCACCATTGTTCCTGCCTGCTGGCAACAGAGTTCATCATGGTAGTGCTGTGAGGAGGCCATTAAGGGATTGTTAATTGTCCACAATAGGCCCTTACTTAGCAGCAGGATGAGAAAATCAAACTGGAGCATTCGCACTTACTGCTTAATTTCTGTAGTGGGCATCTTCCTAATGCCAAACCAATTGATTATCCTGCCACCTTCCCCTCTGCTTCTCGGGAGGGAAAGATTCTGCCCTGCAGTAAACAGAAAATGCTGGAAAAACTCAACAGAATCGCAGAGATAGAAACAGTTCATATTTCAGGTCGATGACCTTTCATCAGTTAAAGAGTTCATAGAGATGTACAGCACCGTCCAACCCATCCATGCTGACCGGATATCCTAACCTAATCTAGTCCCGATTTGGAGATGTTGATGTTGGACTGGGGTGTACAAAGTTAAAAATCACACAACACCAGGTTATAGTCCAACAGGTTTAATTGGAAGCACACTAGCTTTCGGAGCGACGCTCCTTCATCATGTGATAGTGGAGGGCTCAATCGTAACGCAGAATTTATAGCAAAAATTTGCAGTGTGATGTAACTGAAATTATACATTGAAAAATTGATTGTCTGTTAGGCTTTTCATCTGTTAGAATACAGTGATAGTTTCATTGTATTCTAACATGATTGTTGAAATTCTTTTTTTGAAAGCTAGGAAGAATGAAGCTGTTAGTTGACGCTGAATCTGATCTTAAGCAAATGTCCATAGATAGCTTGCATGCAGCTGCTAAATGGTTATACACTGAAAGGTTAAAATTAAAGCTTTTAGGAGCAGAGAAAGATGATTGTGTCTGCCAGCATTTTTTTGAAGAAACAAGCTTCAGATGTTAGTTTCTCATAAACTACAGATGACTGTTTTCTCTTTGTAAGACGTATTGTTGTTTTGGAAAGGTATGTTAGTTTATGTTACAGATACGATACAAAGAAAACAGCAGGACTAATCCCATCAATTAATACAAATAAATTTCGTAATTGAAGGATAATAGATATTATAATGCAGAGTTAATTAAAAAAACTTCACAAAACAATGGTGGTAAATGATGATGGAGTTTGTGTTAGTTGTGGAATTGCAGTGATGGTCTTAATAGAAATTCCAGCTGAATGAGAAGGTTATGTGGTGAGTCAGTAGGGTCTATTGATGACAAAACATAAATGCTGCCAGTTTCCCCATTATCGATTTTTTTAAGAGATCACCCCACAACTTTTCCCCTTCCCTCCCAAATAACCTGCTGAGGCATGTTGCTATAATTATTGGTTACTCTCCTTTGTACACTCCCATTCCACTCTCTGGTTGCATATTTCTTTTTCCCTTCTTCTCTTTCCTCATTTTTAAGGCTGTTCGCCTCTTATTTCCTTTTTCTGTCTTCAACTTCTTTATCCTCTTAAAATTTGCCCTCTGTTGGAAGATGATGATTCTGGAAGGGTTCATGTTGGAGACTGTATAAAGTTCCACCCAATTTGACAATGCCACAAGAATATGGATGGGGAAAAGGTGGAACAACTTAGAATCTTATGGGGTAAGATCTTTATCCACAGATCTCTTGATAGGCTTAGTAACAATGTCTAGCTTATGAATGTGACTCGTACTTGTTTAATATCATGCAATAAAGAATATCTTGTTTTAGACAAGCTCTTCTTCTCATTAAGGCTCACTAGTGGTTTTCTTCTACCACAGGGACTCAGTCTGGGAACTTCTCAAACTATAAGCTGATAGTGGTTGGCATTGAGGCGCATACAATATGGTGGCAGTTATGGGCATTATTGTTTAATAACAAGGATGTCATTGGCAAGAATTCCAGTGGACGCTGAGGCAATACAAAATGTTCACAGCTTTAAGTACATTACATCTTTAAGAACTGCTCATACTGAGAGGCAGTCAACAACTGAGGGGGAGTTTAGGTGATCGGCCACAGGATGGTAGGGTTACTTGGTGCATCTGTCCCAGAGAAGTTCCCCGACACATTCCGTGAGTTGCCTTCCAGTCTCTCTAATGTAGATGAGACTACATTGAGAGCAACGGTCACAGTAGATGAGGTGTCTGGATGCGCAGGAAAATCTCTGCGGATGTGAAAAAAATCCTATGGGGCTTTGGACAGAGGTGAGGGGGGAACGTGTGGGCGCAGGTTTTACACCTCTTGTGGTGGTAAAGGAATGTGCTGTGAGTGGAGGGCAGGTTGATGGAGGGCATGGACCCATCGAGTTAGTCACGGAAGGAATGGTCTCTGCAGAACGATAATGTTAAGTATTTATAGCTCATAATGAGTATTGCTACTATTTTGTCAGGCACCATGAGACACAGCTACAGCAGGGAAATCAAGGATCAGAGGAGTAAGTTAAACTAGCTTTTAATACATGGAAAATAAAACAGCATTGCTGTATGGAACAAGTAAGACGCCACTTTGGAAAGAGGTTAAAACAACATGAATATTCTGCAACATTAAAATACTTTAAATTGAGCACTGACATTCCACAGTATAAAAACCTTTAAAGGAAGAAGAACAAACATTAGGAAAAAAGGACGCGAAAAATAATACTGCCTGTCAGATTTAATATTAAAGTTGGGACAAATAGAACACTGAATTGGACATCATGGAGAAAACAGTTCTTAGTAAACAGAATTGCTTCCAAGCTCTACACTAAGTCACAAAATGAAAAAGTAAATGCACTATTTTGTTCAACTGACCTTAAGAAAATGATGTTATAGATCACCAAGGTGTATAAGAAGGCACAGATAATTTTGATGAAATTCTACAAGCTTTTGATAAAAGGCAAGGACTGATTAGGGATAGTGAATATGGCCTTGTGCACTGATTAGGGATAGTGAATATGGCCTTGTGCACTGATTAGGGATAGCGAACACGGTCTTGTGCACTGATTAGGGATAGCGAACACGGTCTTGTGCACTGATTAGGGATAGCGAACACGGTCTTGTGCACTGATTAGGGATAGCGAATATGGTCTTGTGCACTGATTAGGGATAGTGAATATGGTCTTGTGCACTGATTAGGGATAGTGAATACGGTCTTGTGCACTGATTAGGGATAGTGAATATGGTCTTGTGCACTGATTAGGGATAGCGAATATGGTCTTGTGCACTGATTAGGGATAGTGAATATGGTCTTGTGTACTGATTAGGGATAGTGAATACGATCTTGTGCACTGATTAGGGATAGTGAATATGGTCTTGTGCACTGATTAGGGATAGTGAATATGGTCTTGTGCACTGATTAGGGATAGTGAATACAGTCTTGTGCACTGATTAGGGATAGTGAATATGGTCTTGTGCACTGATTAGGGATAGCGAATACGGTCTTGTGCACTGATTAGAGATAGTGAATATGGTCTTGTGCACTGATTAGGGATAGTGAATACGGTCTTGTGCACTGATTAGGGATAGTGAATATGGTCTTGTGCACTGATTAGGGATAGTGAATACGGTCTTGTGCACTGATTAGAGATAGTGAATATGGTCTTGTGCACTGATTAGGGATAGTGAATACGGTCTTGTGCACTGATTAGGGATAGTGAATATGGTCTTGTGCATGGGAAATCATGTCTCACTAATTTGATTGAGTTTCTTGAAGAGGTGACAAAGAAGATCGGTGAAGACAGATGACTTGGTTGTGAAAATAGGACATATGGTTAGTAAGTTTACAAATGACACCAAAAGTGATGGTGTAGTGGATAGGGGAGAAGGTTATGTCAGACTACAATGGGGCCTTGATCACATGAGCCAATGGGCTGAGGAGTGGCAGATGGAGTTTAATTTAGAAAAATGTGAGGTGCTGTAAATTGATAAGGCTAACCAGTGCAGGAGTTATACAGTTAATGGTTGAGCTCTGGGGAGTGTTGCCAAACAAAGAGACCTAGTGGTGCAGGTGCATAGTTCCTTGAAAGTGAAGTTGCAGTTAGATAGGGTGGTAAAGAAGGCACTTGTCATGCTTGCCTTTATTAGTCAGTGCATTAAGTATAGGAGTGAGGTTATTATGTTGCAGCTGTACAGGGTATTGCTGAGGCCACTTTTAGATTGTAACATTCAATTCTGGTCTCACTGCTTAGAAAAATATTGTTAAACTTGAAAGAGTTCAGAAAAGATTTACAATGATGTTGCTGAGTTTGGAAGGTTTGAACTATAGAGAGAGGCTGAATAGGCTGTGACTATTTTGCATGCACGCTCAGGGGTGATCTTATAGAGGTTTATAAAATCATGAGGGACATAGATAGGGTGAATAGTCAAGGTCTTTCTGCACCAGAGTAGGAGAATCCAAAACATAGAACAGAGCAGTGCAGACCCTTTGGCCCTCGATGTTGTGCCGACCTGTGAAAATAATCTGATGCCCATCTAACTTACACCATTCCATTATTATCCATATGCATGTCCAAGGTCCATTTAAATGCCCTTAACGTTGGTGGGTCTACTACTGTTGCAGGCAGGCTATTCCACGCCCCTACTAATCTGAGTGAAGAAACTACCTCCAAAATCTGTCATAAATCTATCATCCCTCAATTTAAAGTTATGTCCCCTTGTGTTAGCCTTCACCATTCAAGAAAAAAGGCTCTCACTGTCCACCCTTTGTGGCCCTCTGATTATCTTATACCCCTCAATTAAGTCACCTCTCAACCTTCTTCAGTCCAACGAAAACAGCTTCAGTTCCCTCAGCCTTTTCTCGTAAGACCTTTCTTCCATATCAGACAAAGTTTCCATATCCTTCCTGTAATGTGGTGATGAGAATTGCACACAATACTCCAGGTGCTCCTTTACCAGTGTTTTGTGCAGCTGAAGCATGACCTCATTGCTCCAAAACTCAGTCCCCCTACCAATAAATGCCAACACACCATATGCCTTCTTAACAACCCTATCAACCTGGGTGGCAGCTTTCAGGGATTTCTGCACCAGGACACCAAGATCTCTCTGTTCATCCACACTGCCAAGAATTTTACCATTAGCCCAGTACTCCCATTCTGGTTACTTCTTCCAAAGTGAACTACCTCACATTTTTCCACATTAAACTCCATTTGCCACTTCTCAGCCCAACCCACAACATCCTTCGGCACCATCCACAACTCTGCCTACCTTAGTGTCATCCGCAAATTTACTAACCCATCCTTCTACTCACACTTCCAGATCATTTATAAAAATGACAAACAGCAGTGACCCCAAAACATCCTTGCGGCACACTACTGGTAACTGAGCTCCAGGGTGAACATTTCCCATCAACCACCACCCTCTGTCCTCTTTCAGCTAGCCAATTTCTGAACCAAACCACGACATCACCTTCAATACCAAAACTCCATATTTTGTGCAATAGCCTACCATGTGGAACCTTATCAAACGCCTTACCAAAAACTAAAGATCATGGGTTTAAGGTGAGAGGGGAATGATTTCAAAGGGACCTGAGGGGCAACATTTTCATGCAGAGGGTGATGTGTGTATAGAACAAGCTTCCAGAAGAGATGGTGGAGACTGGTGCAATTGCAACATTTAAAAGGCATCTTCATGGGTTTAAGAATAGGGGTTTAGAGGGATATGGTCCAAATGCTGGCAAATCATTAAACCTCTACAAGTGTGGGAACAGGTCATTTGGCCAAACAAGTTCACACTGACCCTCCAAAGTGTATCCCACCCAGACCCATTCCACTACGCTATTACTTTATGTTTCCCCTGACTAATGCACCTAACCTACACATCCCTGAACACCATGGGCAACTTAGCATGGCCAATTCACTTAAATGCATATCTTTGGACTGTGGGAGGAAACTGGAGCAAACCCACACATAAGTGGAAAGAATGTGCAAACTCCATACAGACAGTTGCCTGAGGCTGGAATCAATCTCAGGTCCCTGGCATTGTGAGGCTGCAGTGCTAATCACTGAGCTGCCTGTTTAGGATATTTAGTTGGTGCGGACGAATTAGAACAAAGGGTCTGTTTCTGTGTTTTATAACTATGATCGAAATTACTTTAATATGAGAACAAACACATTTTCGGAAAGAGTAGAGTTTAGCAAAAGATTTAACAGATGAGTTAATTAATGATCTCTATCAATTAATGGAAAACTATAATTCATGGAGATTTGAAATCAGAATTCATAGGAACCTTCCAGAAGATGTGTAGAAGTAGGGGAAGTTAGAGAACTGCAGAAAGTCAAATGGCTAAGCACATATAGAAATTAATGAGGCTAAAAGCTACCCAATACATGCTTAGGGGATTTCAGAATCTGTTTATGTTAATAGATAACTAATTAATTTTAAGCCCGATTTAAGGTCAATTATCAGATCAATTCCTAGGGTTCAAAGTAACTCAAGTTACAATCTACAGAGCTGAAACTACATAGTCCAGACAGAACAGCTCTCATGATAAAAGGTGTGTGAAAAACAACATTGCTACCCAAAGAGTGAGATAGTAAAGATTTTGTAGCTAACTCACAAAAATCAAGAAATCCTACGTTGCAAGGTTGTCCAAAGATAAGCTAGTCAGAAAACAACCAGTCCAAGAATAAACAAAACAGGCAGAACATTACATTGAGCTTCCTAGACTCATGGTTGAAACAAAGCGCAGAAATATTCTACTGAGAATAGATAATGATGGTATCAGGGAATCCTTTTATATGGCTGAAAAGAGTCAATGGTCAGCAAGCTAAACAGGTTCAAGCAAATTCAGCAAGAACAAAAACATACCTGAGACTGAGCTGAAGAATGATCAAAAGTCCAGTGAGCTGGCTGAGAACATGTACGTTGAGCACAGACAGCATTTCACAATCTTAGATGACTTACTATTGCATGTAAAAAGCTTATAGGACCAACTTGACTTTAGGAAGGTGCTTTGGAAAGAATACACCAGGGATACTCAGGAGTCACTAGGGCTCGGTCAGCAGTGTGATGGATAGAGATGTCAGGAGAGATTGAAGATTTCATAACTCATTGTGAAATCTGCAATTAGAGTAGATTTGATTTGATTTATTTATTGTCATGTGTATTTATTACAAATACTGTCTAGTGAAAAGTGTTGCTTAGTGTTGCCACTCTCTGGCACCAGTTTAAAACACAGAAGATAAACCAAAACACAGGATTTAAAGCCAGAAAATTAAAACAGTAATGTTCATTTTATAGTCCCATCTCAATCAAATGAGGTGGTCTTTGGAACAGTCCCCATTGCTAGCTCAATGATGGGCCTGGATCCAGGTTCCTCCATCCCTTGAGTCCCTGCTGCTAAACGGATGACACGGCTGTGACCATGCTTCACCATGGCTCGATGAAAGAGGAGTAATTATGCAGGAGGGTCAGGAGTCCTATTATTGTTGAAGAAAATTCAGATGTAAGAATACTAAATTTGGAAGAAGGTTTAAGCAAGTGGGAAAGGAATGAGCAATACAATACATTTAAGCTCATTAATCAAATTTTAATTGAAGTTGTTAAGGCACCAAGACCATCTGATGATCAAACTGCAATAGCAGATACAAATCTGATGCCTGATGTTGACAATTAGGAGGAATACTTCAATGCCTTGCCTTGCAAAGAAGAATTATCAGTACCAGCAAAAGAGGTAAGGCAGTAGCATTCCTCATGTAGCATGAATGTTGGATTCACTTGTACAACAATCACAGAGGGTGAAGAAAGACATTCAACTGAAATACGAGTTGAATTAAAAAGCATATATGCTGCAACACAGATGTATCAGCAGATTGAGAATAAAAATTTGTTTATACGCATTGAAGATGGGCTTCATACAACTCCATAGGAACCAACAGTGAGATGGGATGACCAACATTCACAATTCAAGACTTGGTCAAGAAGAAAATGCATGTTCCAGAAATCCAGGATACTGCAACAAATAAACCACTGTTTCAACAGAGTAGCCATCTTCCAGAAAGAAATTTAAGAGATTAAAGTCTCTCAGAAGTTCTTATGAGGCAAATACCTGATTCCGAAACAAAAGTTCCTTTGTGAAAGAAATTCAGCAAGATTAAAGGTTCTCCAGGTGAGCGCCAAATACTTGGTTTAGCAGAAACAAAGTCTTCAGTGAAGGACATTCAAGATAGAAATGTCTTCCACAGACTTTGAATAATTCACAGGGTCAAGAAAAGGATCAAGGTCAACAGACCCCAAGCCAAAAGCCTTCCAAATTCAGAAAGAACATATTCTGGAAGATTTGTAAAACCTACAGACCTCTTGAATTTGTGATTTGGGAGGGGAGATGGGTTAGTGTTAAATATAATTGTATGCAAGAATGTTTAATTGTTAATTATACGGATAAAGCTTGATGGGGAATATTGTCGAAAGTAATGTTTCTGAAATAGTTAATGTTGGAGTCCACCTTAAGATCCATCCAGTCTGATGATATCACAGGGACAGGTGGGGAATAAACAACCCTCTTTGGATATTAGAAGATGAATTTCTATATCAACTGGTCTCCCAAAAGTCTTAGTCATAATATCTAAGCTGTACCTGGTTGCTATCATGTAACAAGCTCTATCTTGTTTAAGACACAAACCTTGCTTCATTGAACTCATTAGTGGTTTTTCTCAACCACTGTTAAATGAATGGACCCTTATAGCAATCAAAGAAGAGGATCATAGCAGGAAGTGACACCAACCACAAGCTGGCAATGGTTGGCATCACATATAACACTGTCCCTTTCCAAGCTTTACCCCTGAGTTGGAATTCAGGTTTTCTTTCATGCAAAGTATGAAACTTCTTCATTCCTTCTGTATTACTTATGCCAACAAAAAAAACTTGCAAAATTGGAAGTTATTCCATAAAATTTGGACATTTATAAAAATGTTTTCTTTCACGTATTGTGTAAGAACTCATGATTTCATCTACTAGATAACAGATGTCACTCTAATACAAAAATCCCTAAAGGATGAGATATAATACTAACAGGTTGGCTTTTAAAATGATTGTTAAAGAGTGAGTAATTTTATGTGTCAGAAACACTGTTAGCTGTATGCAAGCATAAACTGATCTTCATGATAAGTAACTTCAAAGTTTACCCGCATTACAGTATTTGGCTTACCCCTTTACTTAGTATGTACATTTTCACTTCATGTTATATGAAGTGGCTATTTACTATATCTTCCTCTATAGACTTTTAATGGATATATCTATGACTTGACCACATCTTTACGTATTTGATTAGTTTCTGAGCACCATATGGTAACTAAGGAATTGGAAGTGTGTTGAAATCTGTATTCTCTATAAGTTGTATAGTGGTTTTGGAGCAGCTGCATTGAGCTGAATCGACAGACACACCCCATGCGGATAAAAGCCCAAACCTGTACTGTTAAGATAAATACAGTGTGATTTTAAGCTTTAAGGTCTTACACTGCAACTGAAATATGCAATTATGCAACTCATGTACTCTGACTCATGGACTGGAAGTGCTGGGTACAGTTGTGTGCCCATTGCTATGAGTGTGTATGGGAAGTCTCAGTCTGTCAGAGTAACTACAGACCAGACCTTTGCAGAGTTGGGTCAACTCTAACAAGCATTTAATAATAATGGGCGAGAATTGATTCTGGGATTCCTGCTTCCATACCCAGCACCAGTAATTCTTGCTGTCTGGGAAAAGCCTGACTATTGTACACCTGGCCTGGCTGATTCCATGGTGGGCAAAAGCAATTCATACACAGATCCCAGTTCATACGTGTAGAGAAATGAAGAGATTTGAAGATTCAAGGACCTAATAGATTTGAACATAACTTGTATGAAGTAGCAGAGAATCAATGTGGACCTTCTAACCAAACCAACACAGCACTCACCCAGCCTGTAAATCAGAAGCAAAAACAGAAGTCATAGATTCATGGAGATGTACAGCACAGAAACAGACTTTTCGGTCTGACTCAACCATACCAACCAGGTATCCTTACCTAATCTAGTCCCATTTGCCAGCACTTGGCCCATATCCCTCTAAACCCTTCCTATTCATATACCCATCCAGATCTCTTTTAAATGTTGTAATTGTACCAGCCGATACCACTTCCTATGGCAGCTCATCACATCCATGTACCATCCTCTGTGTTAAAAAGTTGCCTCTTAGGTCACTTTTAAATTTTGCCCCTCAAGCCCAAAACCTATGCCCTCTAGTTCTGGACTCACCCAACCCAGCTAAACGATCTTGTCTATTTATCCTATCGATGCCCCTCATGATTTCATAAATCTCTATAGGGTCAGCCCTCAGCCTCTGACACTCCAGGGAAAACAGCCCCAGCTTATTCAACCTCTCCTTATAGCTCAAATCTTCTAACTTTGACAACATTCTTGTAAGTCTTTTCTGAACCTTTCAAGTTTCACAACATCCTTCTACAGGAGGGAGAGTGAAATTGCACGCAATATTCCAAAAGTGGCCTAACCAAAGTCCTATTCAGCTGCAACATGACCTCCCAACTCCTCAGTGCTCTGACCAATAAAGGAAAGCATAAAAAATGCCTTCTTCACTATCCTATCTACCTGAGACTCCACTTTCAAGGAGCTGTGAACTTGCACTTCAAGGTCTCTTTGTTCAGTAACACTCCCTAGGACCTTATCATTAAGCTTGTGGGCTTATACCCGAAATGTCGATTCTCCTGTTCCTTGGATGCTGCCTGACCTGCTGCGCTTTTCCAGCAACACATTTTCAACTTGTAAGTCTTGCTCTGATTTGCTTTTCCAAAATGCAATACCTTCCATTTATCTAAATTAAACTCTATCTGCCACTCCTCAGCCTATTAGCCCATCTGATCAAGATCCCGTTGTAATCTGAGGTAACCTTCTTTGTTGTCCACGTCGAATTCTCTATTCCTGAGATGCTGCCTGGCCTGCTGTGCTTTGACCAGCAACACATTTGCAGCTGTGATCTCCAACATCTGCAGACCTCATTTTTTACTCGAAGATTTTTATAAATAAACTGACAGGTTTTAAATGACATATAAGTAAGAAAATCTTAATTTTATTTGCAGCCAAGCGAAAGTATGGTACAAGTGTCTGCACTGTATAGATGATAGGACTTATCTTGAAGAGGAAAAGAGTTATAAAATGTTCATTGTAAAGTTTAGTTTACTTTAACTATACTTTTGTTAGAGTGACCTTGTAATGTCGATCTGTGCTATTGATTAAACATTCGCTTTGGAAGTTTTTCAATGGCTTGTTTAATTCACATCTCAGGCAAAGGCAAGTTCAAATCAAACACATGTAGAAAATCTCCTTGTGCTGTCCAAAATCCATTCAATTTCTGCTAGTCTCATTAGTGTAGTCTTAACACAGTTCTAGATCATTATTCAGTGATTTGCTGTAATGTCTCTTTGATTTCAAATGCTCATTATCACAACCACAAGCCTTCTATTGCCAGACAAAATAATAAATTTGCAAATATCTTTGAGAATTTGAAATTGTGAATATTTAAAACTTGGGTGAATTTCAAAGTATGATAGCTCATTAGTTGCATTTCATTTATTACTTGCTTCAGGCAGCTCACTGCGACCATATGCAGAATATGTAACGCCCTTTGTGGCATGCATTTGCTCAGTCTACAAGCATGACCCTGACCATCCAATTTCTTGTTGTTACAGGTCGTTCTGCTATAACACATGTTTCGTTAACATGAATTCATTGTAACACAATTGACAGATTGGGACACAGTTTCTAATAGTGTGAATTTTTAAACATGTTGGCTATAAAGCAATTATATTGTCATCACTTTAAGCACTTTTTAAAAGCATGGTTTTTCTATAATGTGGGGTTGCAGAAGAACGCATCCATCACGTTATAGAAGAATGACTGTATTTTGTTCACCTGCTCTCATTTCTGTCGGAGGTCTGCCACAGTGTTCCAGTGAAGCCCAACATAAACGAAGAAAGAAGCAACTCATTTTCTAATTAAACATTTCCTAGCATTCAGGACTTGACAATAAGTTCAACAACTTCAGAGCATTAACTCTGTCCTGAATTTTGATACATTTTCTTTCCCCTACTGCCATGTGTATCTTGTTTACATGTTTTTACGTTCTATCGGGGGCACGTTTATTCTGCTATTAACAGCCACGTATTTCTGAAGAAGTGTCATATTGGACTCGTAACATTAACTTTGCTTTACTCTCCCAGCAGATACAGTCAGACTTGCTGAGGTCTCCTGCATTTTTCTCTTTTTATAACTATTGCTACAACATATGGCATTTGTTCCATATACCTCTGATCTTTAATCTCTGACATTAACCTTTCCCTGACCTTCATTTTGTTCCACTTCTCTCTCTCCCTTTACCAACAGCAGAAAACTCATGACATTTCTAACATCTCCCACAGCCCCACCGGACCTTCTCATGCAATCAAAGAAGGTGTAACCTCTGCACTTTTATTTCCTCCCTCCTCACTATCCAAGGCCCCAGATGAAGTAGGACTTTACTCAATCTAGTTTTCTGTATTTGTTGCTTGCAATGTGGTCTGCTCTACAGTGGGGAGACGAAACACAGACTAGGAGACTGCTTTGCAGAACACATATGTTCTAACTGCAAAAATGACCCTGAGCTTCCAGCAGCCTGCCATGTCAACACATCAGAATGTTCCCTGACTAACATCTCTATCTCGGGCTTGCTGCAATATTCCAACGAAGCTCAGTGCAAATTGGAAGAACAGCAACTCATTTTCTACTTGGGAACTCGAGTAGGAACTCAAGCCTTCTGGATTCGATATCGAATTCAACAATGTTAGGGCTTGAGCAGCTCCCATGTCCTTACCCCATTCCCTACATACCAGACCTTGTCATTACATGGGCTGCTGCTGCAAACAACCCATATTCATGGCTCCCAAAATAGCTATTCATCCTCCCAGACTGACCTTTACTCATTCTCTCTTTGAGTACCATCTCCATCTATCGTTTATTCCTTCTGCCTCCCCCACCCCATCTTCAGCATATACCAATTCCAACTTTCTTTAGTTCTGAAGAAGAGCCATACTGGACTCAGTGAATCTGTTTCTCTCTTCACAGAAGCTGTTTCTCCAGTATTTTCTATTTTCACCCAATTTCATATTATTGGCACTTGTACAGTGAGAGTAGGGAGACACAGGAAGATCCCAAATGAATAAGATGTACAGATTTCAATTTCTTTTCAATGATGTCAAAGTATGATCATACCTCCCATGTCATTTATCACTTCTAACTCTTGTTAAGGGAAGTAATAAAGACATCAATGTAAACTTGATGTTAGTAATTGCTGGAAAGATTACTGACGTGTTGGGCAGATAATACAAGGTGATGTATTTGGATAATCCAAGGTGGAGGACAGGAACCATTTCTGGCTGTAACGGCTGCTTCTTTGAGGCATTTTAGATGTTGGAGTTGATTTCCTCAAGGAACAGCAATTACTGTTTTATATACTGTTGTATTGTTTTGGAACTTTGGAGAGAAAAAAAGTCAAAACAATGGCACTTTTAAAAAGGAGAGGGACAGACAAAGGCAGCACATGGTGAGGTCAGTGCAGAAGAGAGAGAGAGAGAGAGAGAGAAAGAAATCCACACTGCTAACTGACACAGCAGTGAAGCTATGCAGTTACTCCCTTTGCTTTCATATAATCGCTGGACATCGGAGCGCATCTGGAAATATTAATAAACAGGGAAATTCACAACTGATCTTGGAGGAACCTGTTTGGGAGTGGTCGCAGCAGAGAAGCAGATAAGTAAATATTTTTAAGTGTGGCCTTGCTGTAAGTCTGCAATAGTGAGTAGAGTGGGTGGTTTCTTGATTATATGTTTTATTGAATTTGTCTCTTGATTAAATGTAAAAGTATAAGCCATAAGTGTTAAGTTAGCCTGGAGCAGTGTTTTGTAGAGGAATAAGATGGTGTTATTTTCTGGGTCCGTAGATTGGAAGAAACAAAAATGGCCTTTAGTAGAGTAATATGCTCTTCTTGTCGGATGTGTGAGTTTAGGGAGAGTTTACAGTAACTGAGGATTATATCTGCAATAAATGCTGTTGGTTGCAAATCCTATCAGATTGAATGGATCGATTGGAGAAACTATTAGAGGCAATGAGGAATTTACAAGAGCTCAGGGGTGTGATAGATGGCAGATATAGGAATGGAAAAAAGTCGCAGATGCAGTCACATTGATGGGTTACCTCCAGGAAAGGTAAGAGAGGTAGGCATATAGAGAAGGAGTTTTTTGTAGCTATCCCCATTTAAAACAAGTTAGCTGTTTTGCAAAATGTAGCAAGTGATGGACTTTCGGGGGAATATAGCACGAACAGCCAAGTTTTTGGTATCGCAACTGGATCTAATGATCCAAGAGATCGATTGAGTTAGGGACTCTCTCGTCTGAGGCACAGACAGACGTTTCTGTGGCCAGTAGCAAAAAATCAGATTGGTGTGTTGCCTCCCTGGTGCCAGAGGGGGTGTCGGAGAGGGCGTAGAATGTTCTCAGGGACGAAAGGGCCCAGCAGGAGGTCATTGTACACATTGGAACCAATGACATAGGAAGGGAAAAGGTTGAGATTCTGAGGGGTGAATATAGAGAGTTAGGCAATATCTGGATTACTCCCGGTGCTACGAGCTAGTGAGGGCAGGACTAGGAGGATCGAGCAGGTGAATGCATGTCTGAGGAGCTGGTGTATGGGAGAAGGATTCACATTTTTGGATCATTGGAATCTCTTCTGGGATAAAAGTGATCGTACAAGAAGGATAGACTGTACCTGAATTAGAAGGTACTAATGTACTGGCAAAGAGATTTGCTAGAGCTGCTCGGGATGACTTAAACTAGTAAGGTGGACGCTGGGACCCAGGGAGATAGCGAGGAAAGAGATCAATCTGAGACTATTACAGTTGAGAAAAGAAGGGAGTCAAACAGTTAGGGCAGGTAAGTACAAAGAAGAGAACATGGTAGGACTGATAAATTAAACTACATTTATTTCAATGCAAGAGGCGTAACAGGGAAGGCAGATGAACTCAGGGTATGGTTAGGAACATGGGACTGGGATATCATAATAATTACAGAAACATGGCTTAGGGATGGGCATGACTGGCAGCTTAATGCTCCAGGATACAAATGCTACAGGAAGGTTAGAAGGGGAGGCAAGAGAAGAGGGAGAGTGGCGTTTTTGATAAGGGATAGCATTACAGCTATACTGAGGGAGAATATTTCTCAAAATACACCCAGGGAGGTTATTTGAGTGGAACTGAGAAATAAGAGAAGGATGATCACCTTATTGGGATTGTATTACAGACCCCTAAATAGTCAGAGGGAAGTCAAGATACAAATTTGGAAGGAAATCTCAGTTATCTGCAAGAATAGTAGGGTGGTTATGGTAGGGGATTTTAACTTTCCAAACATAGACTGGGACTGCCATAGTGTTAAGGATTCAGATGGAGAGGAATTTATTAAATTGTACAAGAAAATTTTCTGATTCAGTATGTGGATGAACCTACTAGAGAAGGTGCAAAACTGGACCTACTCTTGGGAAATAAGGCAGGGCAGGTGACTGAGGTGTCAGTGGGGGAGCACTTTGGGGCCAGCGACCATAATTCTATTCGTTTTAAAATAGTGATGGAAAAGGATAGACCAGATCTAAAAGTTGAAGTTCTAAATTGGAGGAAGGCTAATTTTGATGGTATTAGGCAAGACCTTTCAAAAGCTGATTGGGGGCAGATGCTTGCAGGTAAAGGGATGGTTGGAAAAAGGGAAGCCTTCAGAAACAAGAGTCCAGAGAAAGTATACTCTTGTTAGGTTGAAAGGAAAGGCTGGTAGGTATAGGGAATGCTCGATGACTGAAGAAATTCAGGGTTTGGTTAAGAATAAGATGGAAGCATATGTCAGGTATAGACAGATAGATAGAGTGAATCCTTAGAGTATAATGGAAGTAGGAGTATACTTAAGAGAGAAATCAAGAGGGCAAAAATGGGACATGAGATAGCTATGGCAAGTAGGGTTAAGGAGAATCCAAAGGGTGTTTACAAATACATTAAGGACAAAAGGGTAACTAGGGAGAGAATAGGGCCCCTCAACTATCAACAAGGCGACCTTTTTGTGGAGATGGGGTATACGAAATTAGTATTTTGCATCAGTATTTGCCGTGGCAAAGTACATGGAGGATATAGAATGTAGGGAAATAGATGGTGACATCTTGCAAAATGTCCATATTACAGAGGAGGAAGTGCTGGATGTCTTGAAATGGATAAAAGTGGATAAATCCCCAGGACATGATCAGGTGTACCTGAGAACTCTGTGGGAAGCTAGAGAAGTGATTGCTGGGCCTCTTGCTGAGATATTTGTATCATCAATAGTCACAGGTGAGGTGCCGGAAGACTGCAGGATGGCTAACATGGTGCCACTGTTTAGGAAAGGTGGTAAGGACAAGCCAGGGAACTATAGACCAGTGAGCCTGACGTTGATGGTGGGCAAGTTGTTGGAGGGAATCCTGAGGGACAGGATGTACATGTTTTTGGAAAAGCAAGGACTGATTAGGGATACTCAGCATGGCTTTGTGCATGGGAAATCGTGTCTCACAAACTTGTTTGAGTTTTTTGAAGAATTAACAAAGAAGATTGATGAGGGCACAGTGGTACTTGTGATCTGTATGGACTTCAGTAAGGCATTCCACAAGGTTCCCCATGAGAGGCTGGTTAGCAAGTTAGATCTCATGGGATACAGGGAGAACTAACCATTTGGATACAGAACTGGCTCAAAGGTAGAAGGCAGACAGTGGTTGTAGAGGGTTGCTGTTCAGGCTGAATGCCTGTGTCCAGTGGAGTGCCATAAGGATCGATGCTAGGTCCACTACTCTTCGTCATTTATATAAATGATTTGGATGTGAGCATAAGAGGTACAGTTAGTAATTTTGGAGATGACACCAAAATTGGAGGTGTAGTTGACAGCAAAGAAGGTTACCTTAGAGTACAACAGGATCTTGATCAGATGGGCCAATGGGCTGAGAAGTGGCAGATGGAGTTTAATTTAGGTAAATGCAAGGTGCTGCATTTTGGAAAAGCAAATCTTAGCAGGACTTATAAACATAATGGTAAGGTCCGAGGGAGAGTTGCTGAACAAAGAGACCTTGGCTGTTGGTTCATAGCTGCTCGAAAGTAGATTTGTAGGTAGATATGGTAGTGAAGAAGGCATTTGGTATGCTTTCCTTTATTGGTAAGAGTACTGAGTACAGGGGTTGGGAGGTCACATAGCAGCTGTACAGGACATTGTTAGGCCACTGTTGGAATACTGCTTGCAATTTTGGTCTCCTCCCTATCAGAAGTATGTTGTGAAACTTGAAAGGGTTCAGAAAAGATCTACAAGGATGTTGCCAGGGTTGGAGGATCTGAGCTACAGGGAGAGGCTGAACAGGCTGGGGCTGTTTTCCCTGGAGCATCAGAGACTGAGGGGTGACCGTATAGAGGTTTACAAAATTATGAGGGGCACAGATAGGATAAATAGACAAAGTCTTTTCCCTGGGGTTGGGGAGTCCAGTACTAGAGGGCATAGGTTTAGGGTGAGAGGGGAAAGATATAAAAGAGACCTAAGGGGCAACTTTTTCTCACAGAGGGTGGTACGTGTATGGAATGAGCTGCCAGAGGAAGTGGTGAAGGCTGGTACAGTTGCAACATTTAAGAGGTATTTGGATGGGTATGTGAATAGGAAGGGTTTGGAGGGATATGTGCCGGGACCAATAAAGGAAAGCATACCAAACGCCTTTTTCACTATCCTATCTACCTGCAACTCCATTTTCAAGAAGCTATGAACCTGGACTCCAAGGTGTCTTTGTTCAGTAACACCCCCTCGGACCTTACCATTAAGTGTATAAGTCCTGCTAAGATTTGCTTTCCCAAAATGCAGCACCTTGCATTTATCTGAATTAAACTCCACCTGCCACTTCTCAGCCCATTGGCCCATCTGGTCCAGATCCTGTTGTAATCTGAGGTAATCCTCTTTGCTGTCAACTACACCTCCAATTTTGGTGTCATCTCCAAACTTATTAACTGTACCTCTTATGCTCTCATCCAAATCATTTATGTAAATGACAAAAAGTAGAGGACCCAGTACCAATCCTTATGGCACTCCACTGGTCACAGGCCTCCAGTCTGAAAAACAACCCTCCACCACCACCCTCTGTCTTCTACCTTTGAGCCAGATCTGTATCCAAATGGCTAGTTCTCCCATGAGTTCCAACCTTGCTAATCAGTCTCCCATGGGGAATCTTGTCGAACATCTTACTGAAGTCCATATAGATCACATCTACTGTTCTGCCCTCATCAACCTTTTTTGTTACTTCTTCAAAAAACTCAATGAAGTTTGTGAGACATGATTCCCCACGCAGTGGTTATGGCAGGGATCGTGGTGAGAACCAAAGACTTGGTTTCAGTGTTCCCAATATTTCGTTGAAAAAAATATTTGTTTTCAGTATTGAATTCTCATAAGTAGGATGATAATTTAGACTCAGGAGAGGCATTGAGAGAACGGTAGGGAGATAGTGCTGGGATGTCATCAGCATACATATGAAAACTAATACAATGGATAACCTTGTCTAAATGTAGCATGTAGATGAGAAATAGGAAGGCTCCAAGAATAAATCATTGAGGAAACCAGAAGTGACTCTTGGAGTTGCAAGGACAGGTAAGAATGAAATCACACAAGTGGAGGACATTGTGAAATACTAAAAACAACAAACGCTGGCGATCACAACAGATCAGACAGCATTCATGGAGAGAGAGAGCAAGCTCATGCTGAATCTTCTTCAGAGCTCAGATGAAGAGTCATCTGGACTCAAAACATTAGCTTGCTCTCTCTCCATGGATGCTGTCTGACCTACTGAGACCTCTAGCATTTGTTGTTTTCATTACAAATTCCAGCAGCTGCAGTAATCTATTCAGACATTGTGATACATTTGATGTGATCATTTCGTAAAAACTGCAAGCATATTGAGAAGGATTAATGAAGGACAGTTTACCTTTGTCATAGTCTAATGGATATTATTTGTCTCTCTGAGTAGTATATTTCTTGTACTGTGGCAGACAGAAACCTGACTGGAGATATTCAAGCATAGATTTCTGGGAAATGATGGCGTAAATTTGAAAGACGATAATGCTTTCAAGCACTTTGGAAGGGGGAGGAGAAGTTTGAGATGGGGGCCAATGTTTACAAGAATGGGGGATCAAAGGATGGTCATTGAGGAGAGGGGTGATGACAGATTTGATGGAAAGAGGGTCAGAACCTAAAGAGAAAATGTAGGGGGTGTCAGAGGTAAGGGCATGGTGGAGCTGATCAATAACTGCAGGAAGGTTGTGGTGAAGCAAGGGCTGGAACATTTATTGTTTTGCGAGTGTAGTTAGCACTCAGCAAATCAGTCAGCAATTGCAAAAAGAACAGTTCAGCTAATGTTTCAGACATACGCCCTTTGTATGAGTTGTAGTATCTGATGAGATGGAGGCAGATTTCCAACTGGAGCTCACAAATGCATAAAAACCTGGTTCTGTCATATGGCCAGCAGAAATTACTTCATGTTTGCCATCAATACATTCCTTTGATGTAAATGGATCTATTGATGAGGATTTTCTGGCACTCATTCAAATTGCAAGAGCAAAAACAGTTCAGACGCAGTGTGAGATAAACGTGCCTTATCATCTACAACTAAAGTTATTTATTAAGTGAGTCATCTGTTTCTTATAAGCTCTTCCTGTCTTTGATCTTTGGCAGCTTTGTTTCTAATCTATATGTTTTTTCACCTTGTGAATGTAGTAAAAAAAGGATCGCCTTTATTGAGAAAAATGGATGATGAAAACCACCCACAAGTATTATACAGCCAGAATTAATTTATTGTAACTAATGTCAACCTAGACAGAAGATATGTCTTATGTTACCATTATATTATCAACTTTACAACTTTTAGATTTGAATTTTAGTCCATTGATACTGTATATAAAGCAAAATAAACCTTAATTAACAATAGTTGAGCTGCTAACTATTCATCTAAATAATTATCAGAATCTTTAATTCCATTCCTAGAATTTTCACTCATCATTATGAAATCATAGAATGGTTACAGCACAGAAGGGAAACATTCATCCATTGCTCTCTGTCAGAGCACCTCAATTTATCTCACTCCCCTAGCCTTTCTTTCGAAGCCCTGGAATTTTGGATCACTAGCTTTTGCTGCTTTTTACTGACCTTCCCTCCTCCAGTGGGCGGCACGGTGGCACAGTGGTTAGCACTGCTGCCTCACAGCGCCTGTAGACCCGGGTTCAATTCCCGACTCAGGCGACTGACTGTGTGGAGTTTGCACGTTCTCCCGTGTCTGCGTGGGTTTCCTCCGGGTGCTCCGGTTTCCTCCCACAGTCCAAAGATGTGCGGGTCAGGTGAATTGGCCATGCTAAATTGCCCGTAGTGTTAGGTAAGGGGTAAATGTATGGGTGGGTTGCGCTTCGGCGGGTCGGTGTGGACTTGTTGGGCCGGAGGGCCTGTTTCCACACTGTAAGTCTAATCAAATAAGGTCAGAAGCGGAGATGTTTTTAATGAGTGTACAATGTTCAGTACTATTTGCAGCTCTTCAGATACTGAAGCAGTCTATGTTCAGATGCAGCAAGATCTGGACAATACCTGTATACTGGGCTGAAAATGTGTTGCTGGTTAAAGCACAGCAGGTTAGGCAGCATCCAAGGAACAGGAAATTCGACGTTTCGGGCCAGAGCCCTTCATCAGGAAACATCGAATTTCCTGTTCCTTGGATGCTGCCTAACCTGCTGTGCTTTAACCAGCAACACATTTTCAGCTCTGATCTCCAGCATCTGCAGACCTCACTTTTTACTCGAATACCTGTATACTGGTTTGGGCTGACAAGTGACAAGGAACATTGACACCATACAAGTAACAGGCAATGACCATTTCCACCAAGAAAGAATCTAATTGACATTGAATATCCATACCATCATTGAATCCCTCACTATTGGCATCCTGGATGTTACCATTGACCAGAATCTCAATTGGACTAGCCAAATAAGTACTGTGGCTACAAGAGCAGATCAGAGACTAGGAAATCTGCAGTAGGAGCTCACTACTGTCTAACTCCCCAACACATGTCCATTATCAACAATGACACACATCAGATGTATCATGGAATTCTCAGAAAAGAAAGATTTGTTTCACCAGAATAAAATTGGGGATTAATGACCTTAAAAAAACAAGATTAGATAGACAGGATGCAGAAATTTTTTTTTTTGCTTTCTGGATGAGTGCAGCTTCAACAAGACTTAAGAAGCTTGACACTCATGTTGGTTCAGTCAATCCTGGGAATGTATAATCACTCATATAACTGGAACTGACTTCCGCCCTCTCTTAGAGAGGCCAATATCTTCCTCATTTCAAAGAAAGACCCTGAGGACTGTGCCTCATATTGACCTACCTCGTTGCTGAACGTAGATTTTAAAATCCTGCCAAAGAAGCTGGCCCTGAGATTGGAAAAGGTATTACCCACTATTATAAAAGAAGACTATTAAGGACCGTAGCTCTTCCAATAACATTATGAAGGTGTTGAATGTGGTGCAGGTATGCCAGCAGAGGTTAATTCTGGGTTTGGTGGTGTCCTTGGATGTGGATAAGGCCGTATCTTTTTGGTATCCTAGAACACTTTGGTCTTGGGTGGGGGGGTGGGTGGGGGGGGTACTTTTGCTAGGTGAGTGGCAGTGCTATATAGTGACCCCAAGGCGGCAGTACTTACAAGCAGTGTAAAATCAGATAATTTTAGCATCGGGAGATGCAGCTGACAGGGGCGTACTGTCTCATTGCTGTTATTTACCTCAGTAATTGAACTGTTGGCAAAGGCTATTCAGAAGAACTCTGAAATAGTGGCGTAAAAGGTAGGAATGGGAGAGCACAAAATTATTCCCTATGCTGATGATGTCTTCCTATTTTTGGCTAATCCAGAAAAGTCCATACCCTGACAAATACAAAAAAGTAAACTATTTAACATCTTCTTGGGTTATAGAATAAACTTTGTAAAGTCAGAAGCTACGCCGTTGTGGGGGGGGGCGGGGGGAGTGGTGGTGGGGCTTGGTGGGAGTGCCTGACCTGGAGGGTGGAACACAGTTTCCCTTGCGATGGTAGCAAAAAAGGTTTCTTTATCTGGGTATTTTTATTATCCCCATTTTCCATCGATTGTGTAGAGATAACGTTATACACTTGCTTGATAGAATAAAACAGAATCTGCAGCGTTAAGGGGGGTTAGCAATGTTGTGTTTAGATCAGATAGCCTTGATTAAAGTGAATGTTCTTCCTCAGCTACTATACTCCATGAGAATGCTCCTGTTGTTGTTGCCCAGACAAGTGCTACGGAAGCTCAATGGCTGGCTTGGGTCCTTCATTTAGTGCTGTAGATGCCCTCTTATTAAATTTACCAAGGTGCAACTCCCACAGGGTATGGAGGGGGTGGATCTCCCAGATCTGAAGTGATATCAAAATGGGTGCCCCATTGTCATTTGTAGGTGATTGGGTGCACAAGGATCCAGGGTCGATATGGCTTGACATCGTGGCTTCTTAGATAAGGTGTCCCCTCGTTAACTTACTGTTTATGGACAGGATGAAATCCATGGCGGAGCATTGTAAAAGCCCAATTATCCAAAACATAGTCAAAGCATGGAGAATAGTGTAGCAAGGCAAGGGAAATTCACGTAAGACCTCATCATTCCCTCCTTCAGTTGGAGCTCCAGGACTTAGGCTTTAAGGATGGACGGTTAAGGGAGTCTCCCCTTTGGGACACCTATTTGAGGGAGAGATCCTGATGTCTTTTGACCAATTACATAAGAAATATGAGCTGCCTGGTAGAGACCTCTTCTGTTATTTCCAGATTAGGGACTACATGCAGAGAAGGACCACGTTCTTGGCTCAGCCCTACAAGTCTGATATAGAGTGAAGTGTGCTCCGATGTGTGGTCACTCTTTTGGTTAAAACTCTCTACCATTTACAGAGGGCGGGCGTCCTGGAAACTCTATGGAGTTTGGAGTCAGCAATAGGAGAAAAACTTTGTTTGAAACATGGGAGGACATTTGGGAGAATGTGAGGAAACTTTCAATATGCAATAAAGTGCAGAGTATGCAATTGAAGATTTTTCACAGGGCCCACGTGACCCTGGAGTGATTAGCAAAGTTCAAGAAAGGAGTATCTCCAGGATGTCCTCATTTTAAAATTAGCTCAGGCACCCTTACTCATTGTTTATGGTCATGTTACAGGATTCATAGATACTGGGGTGCCGTAGCTAGTGGAGATTCTGGGAATCGAGGTTAAAGTGGATCGGTATCCCTTCTTTTGGGATTGCCGAATTTGCCCTCACTGGATGAAGACGGAAAGAGATTATTTAACATTCTCACACACTGTGCAAGAAAGAACATTCTAATGAACTGCATCTCAGAACTGCACCCCCCCCTCACCCCCCACCCCACCACCCACTGTCTCTCATGGAGTAGTATGGATTGGTGATGGAGCACATCACCCACAATTATCTCACAAATGTGGTGCACCAGAAAACAGAACCATTCTATAAGACATGGCGGCCTTTTTAAAATTACTTCAATGCAGACTTGTCAGCAATACTGAGCAGGGCCTTTATATAGCTTTGGGGACTGGGTTTGGCAGTCCGGGGGCCCCCAGAAGGAGGAAACTTGATAAATATGGGTATTATAACTGATGCTACTGTGGATGGGAGCATCGGTAGGGGCACGGTAAGTGCTGTAATTCTGTTTAATTTAGTCTAGTTTAATTTTAATTTAATTTGAGTTAATTTAAGCTAATTCAAGATGATTTTATCTAATCTGACTCAATCTAAATTGGATTAGGTTGGTCTAGTGCAAGCTGGATCAGTCTAAGCTAATTCACTAAATACAGTTACTAATTGAATCTCAATGTGAAGAGATTGTTCTGTTTTTTTCTTGTGATAGTTTTGGTCTGTTCTATAGAGTTGTAGGTAGTTTCCTGTTCACATTTTTGTAACAGAAGATAGTTATATTGTTTTTCTTGTTTAGTTTTTATAATTTTGTAAAAGTCTAAAAACCTTTTCCAATTAAAAGAAATATGAAAAAAGAAGCTTGACACTATCTAGGAGAAAGCAGCTGCTTGATTGGCATCACTTTGACGTCCTCCATCCCCAATGCTCAGTAGCAGCAGTATGTACAATCTACAAGATACACTGCAGAACCTCAACAAAGATCCTTAGACATCATCTTCCAAACCCACTACCACTTCCGTCTAGAAGAACAGGGCAGCAGATATGGTAACACCACCACCTGCACGCTCCCTCCAAGTCTCACACCATCCATGACATGGGAATACATCACTGTTCCTTCAGTGTTGTTATCAAAATCCTAGCATTCCTTCCCTTTCATGGCAGTGTGGGTCAAATTACACTTAAACAACTGTTTGTGTAGTACATTTTTGACTGGCTTTTCGAGGATGAGTAGGTATTATAGTCATGTAGATGAAAAGTTAGAATGTAACTCAAACAGACTAAGTGACCAGACAAATTGTAACTGGTGGTTACAATGTAGAAAAGCATGACGTAATCAACCCAGGAGGACAAATTGGAATACTTTCTTAATTCATAGCACGTAAATATTGGTAAGGCAAAGGGATTTCTGGATAAATGTTGACCTAATTTCAAGTGGATTGGATTTCAAAGTGCTTCAATTAAATGATTTGATTGGAAACAGCATTCAGTTTTGGGCCCCATACCTCAGGAAAGAAAGATTTACTTTGGAGTGCAGATTCACCTGATAAAAACTAGGGGTTAAAGACCTTAAAGAACAAAATTAGATGGACAAGTTATGTAGCGTTTTTTGTGTTCTCTTGAATTTAGAAGTGGTGGGGTGTGAGTGCATTCATCTAATTGAGGTGTTTAAAATGAATAAGGAAATCAATAGATAGATATACTATATCCATATATATTAATTTATATCCCTCCAAGCTTTCTTTCCCATAGTTAACATGTATATAATTACATTACTATTTACCACGATCACATCACCCACCCCATTCCACTCTGCGAAGTCTTTGACTTCACAAATTGAGGTGATCTGGGGCTTCCACAATTCTTCAGGAATGCATTCGCATTGGGCCTGGAAGTTTGACAGTGCTTTACCTTGAGCACTGTTGTCCTTGATTCAGCTCTTGACTTCGAGTGATCTGTAAATCATTTCACCACTGGAGGATCTTTTATCTTTTGGATGTATTTTGCAGAGGATGTTGTTTCTTCTACACTTGAGAGCTAACCCACTACTTTAGCTGGAGGATACAGAGTTTAAATAAGATTCATTGTTTGTGGGATTACTTTGCTCTGACGACCACTCGCTTGCTCATGTAGTTTGGCATGCAAGTGATCCTGTTTTGTAGCTTCACCAAGTTGACACCTCTATTTCAGTTATACCTGGTTCTGCTGCTGGCATGCCCTCCTGCAATCTTCACTGAATCAAGGTTAATCTCTTGTTTTCATGGTAAAGTGAGGATATGCCAAGCTATGAGATTGTAGATTATATTGAAATATGATTCTGCTGATGCTGATGGTCCACAAATTCTATCTCAGGACATTGTCTGTTACTTATATGGTGTGAAAGTTACTTGTCAGGCAGTTAGATTGCTGGGGATAAGGTCAAGTATGTTTGTCCTTCTTGCTGGTTCCTTCATTGTCTGCCATAAACCCAGTCTTGCAGTTATGTCATTTAAGATTCAACAAACACGGTCAGTAATGCTCTTTCTGAGCACTCTATTGACATCCTCCCATCAACTGAGCACCCCCTCCCCCCACCCCCTCCCCGAATATATATTCTGATTTAATTCCGCAAATTTGTGTTTGGGCTCTACTGATATTTCATTCAGTTTATACAGACCATAAAGATTAGTCTCTGTTAGTGGTAAGTTAGTTTATCTGGGTTCATAAGATCATATGACGTAGGAACAGAAATAGAACCTTCAGCCCATCATCTCTGTTCTGCTATTATGTGAGATCATGACTGACCAGAATCCTCAATTCCATTTTGCTACCTTTTTCCGCATAACCCTAGATTCCCTGACTGATTAAAATAAATCATGTGATGACATGAGGCCAATTACAATTGGTCTCATTACCTTTAGGTTGCAAATAGGAAAACTGGGAGCTGTTCTGTAATTCTGCTGAAAGGTCAAGATCCTAGGTTTACACAATTAGACTTGAATGTGATCTTTTCTTCCACTGTTGAATAGCCTGCCAACATTGATTGTCCAAATCACCAATGAGTAAAAGCTATGTCTCTGATTAGTGTCTCAGGAATTCTACCCCTTTGGAAAGGAAGGAATAAAACTGGTGAGAAAATAACTGGATATCTTCCAGAGGAGAATAATCAATTTTATCAATTAACAATAATCCATCATTACACTAACCCATCATTACCCTGACCCACCATTGTCCCAACACACAGGATGAATTCAGGTAAGGGAGCTGGCTTAGGGAACAGCTGTAGAGAGATGAGAAAGCAAAAAACATATGCAGCACAGTGGCTCAGTGTTAGCAGTGCTGCCTCATAGTACCAGGGACCGGGTTTCAATTCCAGCCTTGGACAACTGTCTGTATGGAGTTTGCATATTCTCCCCATGTCTATGTGGGTTTCCTCCCACAATCCAAACATGTGCAGGTCAGGTGAATTGGCCATGCTAAATTGCCCATAGTGTTTAGTGATGTGTAAGTTAGGTCCATTAGTCAGGCTTAAATGTAGAGTAATAGGATAGGGGAATGAGTCTGGGTGGATTACTCTTTGGAGGGTTGGTGTGGACTTTAGATTAGATTACTTACAGTGTGGAAACAGGCCCTTCGGCCCAACAAGTCCACACCGACCCGCCGAAGCGCAATTCACCCATACCCCTACATTTACCCGTTACCTAACACTACGGGCAATTTAGCATAGCCAATTCACCTGACCCGCACATCTTTGGACTGTGGGAGGAAACCGGAGCACCCGGAGGAAACCCACGCAGACACGGGGAGAATGTGCAAACTCCACACAGTCAGTCGCCTGAGTCGGGAATTGAACCCGGGTCTTAGGCGCTGTGAGACAGCAGTGCTAACCACTGTGCCACCGTGCCGCCCACTGAGCCAAATGGCCTGTTTCTGCACCGTAGGGATTCTTCGATTCTAAGAAAGGTTTTAAACAACAAGTGGGTTATGTAAAAATGCCAATAAAGGAGAAAGACATATTTAGCATCAATAACTTGTGGATATTATTGAAAGCATTTTTTGTCCTTTTCCACAGTGCAAAGAATTTGGGGTCCTTTCCTCCTTTGTCCATTGGACCTTTTGAGGTAGCAGGAGGGACATAGTTCCCTCACTGCATTTGTGCTACTTGAAGAAAGAGGAATTAGTTAAGGTAAAAGATTTATATGTCAGGAAGCTCAAGCAACTTCATAAAAGAAATGATTTCTTCATAAAAGAAATGATTCAATCTATAGAATCGATCAGTCTCAAAACAACCAGCTGGATTTGATTTTGAAATTAAGGGGGCAATTTTAACCCCAACAGTAGAAGTTAGGTCAGTAAGCCATCAAAATCACCCAGATTACTTGACCTACTGAGAATAATCAGAAACAGATTTACAAAGATGTACAAAGAGGACAACAGGTTGCAAGGCTGTCTGTCAAAAGCCAGCAGAACCCTTTTAATACATAGGCCTGATGATGTCACTGGGATCCTACCACAGTTTTAACTGGATGCCTTGACTGCAGCTTGAAGATACCCAAAACAGGCAGGATTGTTGAGCCCGAAGGAACAAAACTGCTATTTCCCTGCTTCCCATAGGAAAGTTTACAGCTCCCTGCCAAGGAGACACCCAATTCTGTCAAAATCAGAAACCTACTATCATTGCCCCAAAAACCAACCCGCCACCTTCATAGTGTTGCCTAGATGCCTCCATATAGCAAAATAGGCCACTGTTTCCCACCAATGGGATTCAATTGATCCTTGGCCAGTAAAATTGCCAAATCTCTTTGTGATTCAGGAAAATGGAAACTAACTCACTAGCATTATTCATCAAGGAGGCAAGTATTGGAGTTGCCTAATGTGCCATTGAAGACCTTTCACCTTCACACTTTGGATACCCTCCAAAATAACACTAGGGAAGTTAGTCAGTCTATAATCAATGCTTGCCTGAAAGAGACTGAAACTCTGCCAAGTGTACAGGCATGAGTGTGGCCAAATAAATTCTGAGTGTTGCACAACTCAGAATTTATTCAGTGCAAAAGGCTTCCTGCATTCTAATAGTTCTAAATGCAATGGTAGAAGCTTTCTTTGAATATTATTTGCTTTAGACAGTTGATGATTGGAACATAATGTAATAGGTTGGAGTATTGTTCTAAATACTTGTCTAAAAGGAAACCATTTTGATATCTTGTTAGACACCTGCTGAGATCAGGAGCAGCTGAAGTTTGAGAGATTAATTTTGAATATATGGTACAAAGTACTTTGGTATCTTACCCTTACTGTAAGAGTATTAACATAATTTAGTATTTTTATTTTGTATAAGATTAGAAAAACGGATTTCACATTTTTGAGTGATTCTTTTGGCAAAGCAGAAAAACATAAAGTGATAGGAGTGTTTTGCTTTGTGTTTTGTTTGGACCAAATGTTAAACTATTTTATCGGTTCTTTGGGCTTTCTCACAATTTAATTGAATACAAAGAGACAGAATGAGTAAGTGGGGAATTTGATTCAAAGCAGGCATTTGGTCTGGGGAGAAAGAGATGCTTTGAGTAAAATTTATTACAAAGAAGTTAAGCTTGCTGGATGTGGATTCCAGTGAAATGAGGATTAAGGAGGTATTCCCTTATTGGCAGCTCCTCTTCGGGAATATGTCTCAAATCCAAGAAATTTTGAAATTATACTTTCTCTAAACAACATTGCACAAGAAAAACAAATTTAAAGCCAATAAAAGTATAAAAGTAAAATTAAGGTCTAGCAGAGCAGCTTGGCAAAGCAAACTGCCCACCTGGTGGTGTGTGGGAAGTCACTTGAAGTGACCTAGACAAGGATGTGTAAAGAAAGTCTCCCTGGCTGCACAAGCTTGAGACTTGGGAACTCAAGCTGTGGCTAAAGTCACTGTGATGAATCAGAGAGCCAGAGAGTTCTGTCAATAGCACACTCAGAGGTGATCAGTTCACATGGTAGGGGTGTGGTCAGTGCAGGAGAGTTTTCTACAGTAGTACATGGCAGTCCAATAAAAAAATGATGCTGCTAAATATAGTTCTTGGAAACAAGGTGGGCTAAGTAATGCTTCAATGGGGAAGCATTTAGGGGACAGTGATCATTGCAACGTAAGGTTTAGGATGACATGGAAAAAAAAGACAATCCACTATAAAACAATTTACTCGGGGAGAGTTGCCTTCAATGGGCAAAAATGGAGTTGGAGTGAAGTCAAAGTTGGCAGGAAAACACGTCACCTTCAAAGAAGAGATAGTTTGGGTATAGTTGAGATATTTTCACTCAAAAAAGGAAACATAGGACAAACAAGCTCAGCTGTATGAAAAACAATATAGATTAGGGTGAATTCAAAAATGTGTGCTTTTGACAGGTCTCAGGTAGAACATATAATTGAGAACTCAGTGTAGAAAGTTTAGATGGAAGGTGAAAATGCAAATCAGACTGGCAATGAAGAAGTATTTTTAAAAACCTAGCAGCAAACATAAAGGGGAATCTATAATCTTCTATAGGCACTTAAATAGTAAGAGAATGGTATAAAGAGGAATAGAAGCAATTAGGGCTAAAGAAAGGGAATTTACAAATGGATGCAGGAGTCATGGTTACAAAGCATGTGCAGAAGGAGCTATGCCATGATCATTTCATACAACATGAAACTGAGGTCTGAGTCAATAGGGTTCTAAAGATGTCCTCCCGATCCATTTCCTGTACATGGTTTATACTTAGTGAATGTTGTTATTGTTCAAGACATGACAGTGGACCACCTGTTATTAAGAACCCAGACCTGAGCTGACTGCAAATGTCTGGTGAAGGTGGAAGGGTGGTGTTCTTCAGCAATTTTACCAGCCCGCTTAATTAAATGCCTTACCTTGCCGCCAAGCTATTAACAAGACCCCCCCAAAAGATTCCACCTCATATACTTGCTTAAAATGATTGTACCTTGGTTTGTATTCTTCATGTTGCTTTTGTAATGACGGGAGGAGGAATGTTGAATCAGCTCAGTCCTTTGCAACCTCCACTGGACAAAACCTTAAAAATCATTTGAGTGCAACTGAGAGATGGAGAGAGTTTCAGCCTGCGTTCAGTTCCATGTCATCAGTTTCATTGCTAATCTACGCTAGAAACGGCTTTTTGAAATACCACCTTGTTTGTGTATTCTCTATCTGCAGGAGATAAGGTTCATCTCCAACATGTGAACTTTCTCAGAAAAGTGGAAGTCAAAAGAGGGATGAGGGCCTTTTTGTTCTTCTGCAGGAGCACTTGGTGACCAGTATAATTACCTTTGGATAAAATGTTACTTTCAGCTCAGTGGTCAGGTGTTTAGTCCTCATTGGTTTCCTGAAACTTCTGTGACCATTATAATTCAATAATTTTGGTGCCTTTTTAAAACTATTTCAGTCCAGGAAAGTCTGAGATATTAAATTGGACATTGGATTTGAAAATCAGTACTTCATCTTTGATGTCATTGTGACATAATTCAAAACCAAATCGGATTAAATACAATCTGGACATTGCAACTTTGTGGAACCCAAAAGTTTCACAATTTGTTTACATGAATTACTTTCTTAAGATCAATATTATTAATTGTTGGCAACCCACTTGAGTTTTGCACATGGTGTTGTGAATTGTCCATAAGTTAGAAAAATCTTTTCATATCCATTCTTACTCTCTGAATTCACAAATTTCCTTTGTTCTTCTTTAAAATTAGGTATGAATTCATCATCAGGGTGTTCACTTCTGAATCAGCCACTGAAACATTCTGTTCAGCTTCTAACTCTTTATCTCAATTTTATCTTCAATTCTACTAGTTTGAGAAGGGCCTGAGTTTTGACCTTGTTCCTTTTGCCAGCAGGACTTCTCCTCTTCTTATCAAACTCCTTCCTCTCAGTCTAATTTCTCTGGAAGATTCCATAGTAGGTCCCGTCAATAATTGTCTTGTGAGTTCAATTATAATCATTGATCAATACTAAAGTTTTCATAATTTTCTAAACTTTGTAGCCTCCTGTGAAAGCCTTAACCACAAGGCGATTATTTTTAAATTTCTCCACCCAACATCATATCTGAAAGATTATTAAAATTCTGTTCCACATTCGTTAATCTACAACATCTAATGCCATGTATTTTATTCCTGACAATTTCTATATAGAACTGCTTTGTTGTCTTCTTTGAATTTCTGCATATAAGTCTCTGGGTCCAGCTCACAATCCTTGCATACAGCAGGTTTGCCTAATATACAAAACGTAGAAAATAGGAGGAGAAATAAAGCATTTGTTCCTTCGAGCCTGCACCACCTTTCAATATGATCATAGCTGATCATTCAACTTAGTAGCTTGCTCCCTCTTTCTCCCCATACATTTTGATCCCTTCAGTTGTCGGAACTATATCTACCTTCTTTATGAAAACTTTCAATGTTTTGGTCTCAGTTGACCAGGGAATTCTCTGGCAAAGAAACCCTCACTAATAGATGAAGAAATTTCTCGTCACCTTAGCCTGTATCCTTAGACTGACACTCCTGGTCCTGGATTCCTCGGACATTAGGAACATTCTTCCTGCATGGACCCTGTCTAATCCTGTGAAAATTTTCTAGAGTTTTTTTTGTGAGATCCCTTCCCATTTTTCTAAACCCCAGTGAACATAGTCCTAATGCATCCATTCTCTCCTCATGGAAGTCAATCTTGCCATCTCAGGAATCAGTCTGGAATTAATATGCCTGATCAACTGTATCAAAGGTTTGAAGTCAAACTCCAATTTATTTATTTGTATGGATTTTCTTCTTACTTTTCAACCATTTAAAATAAAACATGTCTTTCAACTTACGCATCAATTTAAAGATGTACGAGAATCCCACCCATGAACACAAATTTTACCCTGATATTTTAGGCTCTTTACAGAAATCCCTTGTGCTTATTTTTTTCCTTCCCAGGGTTTTTTCTTTATCATCCAAATTCCTACATGGATTGTCTCTACTAGTTACATTTCCTCTGGAATTCTTCCGTGAAACTCTCATTTCCTTCAGGAGCTGGCTGCAAAAATCTAATTTCCCCTAACCTTTCCCACGATACTGTAATAATTAGTCTAATTTCTTGCTCCAGTGGTCCCTTCCTCGTTTATCCTTTGCATTGATTCTATCTTGTCTCCCAATGTCATTCTTTCTTACTCACTAGGACACTTTGATTTTTGTAATGGCATGACCTACTTTGTCAGATTGAGAAGGAGAGTCTTTATGGTAACCTCAGTTGGTGTAGGAATTGAATCCATGCTGTTGGCATCACTCCTGATCACAAACTAGACATCGAGCCTACTTTCAATTCTTAGCATAAATCATTACAGGTACAAAATCTGAGGCTACAAGTTTTCCAACGGTGTAAAGAAATTCAGCTGCATAAATGCACAAAACCAGTTCAAGGGAATCAGTCTTGGGAGTCCAAACCAGTGAGTCTTAATCAAATGTTTTAACAACTTTTATATATATTTGTGTCAAGATTCATTGGGTAGTGATTAGGGCTCACCCCATCAGGAAAATCTGGGTTTTCTGCTCCCAAAGCCGGGAGTGCTGAAGATTTGTGTTATATTTTGTTGGGCATGAACACTCTTTTCAGATTCTCCATTGACAATTGAAAACTGGCCTGAACTTATTCAGCAAGGTCTTGACGCAGCAGGGTCATAGTACAGGTTACAAGTAACATTCATGAAATGCAAGTGTCAGGCAATGACCATCTTCATAGGTGAGAATCTAACTATTGCCCCTTGGCATACAATGGCATTACCATCACTGAATCCCTCACTATTAACATCTTGGGAGTTACCGCTGTCTAGAACTCAATTGGACTAGCTATATAAATACTGTGGCTACAAGAGCAGGTCAGGGGCTAGGAATCCTACAGCAAATAACTTACTTGCTGATTCCTCAAACCCTGTCTACCATCTATAATGCACAAGTCAGGAGGGTGATGGAATACTCTCCGTGCCTGGATAAGTGAAACTCCAACAACATTCTAGAAACCTGACACCACCCAGGACAAAGCAAACCACTTGATTGGCACCACATCCTTAAACACTCAGTCCCTCCGCCACTAACATTCAGTAGCAGCTGTGAGTACTATCCACAAGATGTACTACAGAAAAAACGTCAAGGCTCCTAAGCCAGCAGCTACCAAACCCACAATTACTTTCACCCAGAAGGAAAAGGGCAGAAAATGCAGAGGGATTGCAGGTTTCCCAGCAAGCCATCCATCATTCTGACTTTGAAATATATCATTGCACCTTCTGTGACTGGGTTAAAATCCTGTTCTTCCCTCCCTAAGGACATTGTGGGTCTACCCACAGCACATGGATCGTAGTGATTTAAGAAGGCAGCTCACCATCATACTTCAAGGGCAACTAGGTTTGGGCAACAAATGCTGGCTTAGCCAGCAAAAGCCACACCCATGAATAAATTTTTAAAAAGTCATTAGGAAATAATAAAATAATAATTATTCTTATGGAGCTATGTAATGATTAACTAAAGCTTTCAATTTTATTATTTCTTTACAGTGCCAATGTTTTAGGTGAGCATGCCAACATGTGAAGATAATGTGAGCTATAATGTTAGTTTTAAGAAATAATTAGCCACAATTTTCTTGTCTACTCAAAAGTTATGACAACACAGCTTTAACTGAGAGAAACCTGCTGCGATTTTCCTATTCTTTGTTTTGTTCTTGTGTTTCATGCTTTTGCTTCTGCAGAAATTCACTGAGAGGCTGGCTAAAGTTCAAAGTCACACTATTGAATCTCTCAATATATTCGGTAAACAATATATTGTTTCGTACAGATGTCGTTTCAGAAGTCAAGGCACAAATGGTTTTCTTCTGTTTCTCAATTTCTTCCCAGTATTGACTTGTTCTGGTGATGCTCTGCAGGTGCCTGAAGTTATAGACTAATAGAGTCATAGAATTACACAGCACAGAATCACAGCCTTTGGTCAAACTCATTCATACTGACCAGATATCCTAAATTAATCTACTCCCATTTGCCTCTAAACCCTTCCTATTCATGTACCCATCCAGATGTCTTTTAAATATTGTAATTTCCTAAGAAGCCTTCCAATATCATATCCAAGAGGGTAGCATTTAAAAATCTGTTAATTCTGACTTCGGGGCATCCCGACAAAGTTAACTCTGTCTCCATCCTAATGTTCACAGGTCAGCGCTTCCAGAAATGGTCATTGGATAACAATGCCGGGTCAGAATGTGGGTGGGCCTTTCTTGAGGGCAATGTCATTAATGAAACATTCAGAACAATCCAGGACTTGTTCTCACTCCCATAGTGCTTTGCTGCATTATTCGATGTCCTTTTTTTATTAGCGCTGTTACTTTGCTGATAATTACTGTGATATTTTCTTCCTTATGAGTCACAGAGTCATAGAGATGTACAGCATGGAAACAGAGCCTTCTATTCAACTCATTCACGCCAACCAGATATCCCAACCTATTCTAGTCCCACCTGTCAGCACCCGGCCCATATCTCTCCAAACCCTTCCTATTCATATACCCATCCAGATGCATTTGAAATGTTGCAATCGTACTAGCCTCCACCACTTCCTCTGGCAGCTCATTCCATACATGTACCACCTTCTGCGTGAAAAGCTTGCCCCTTAAGGCTCTTTTATTCTTTCCTCTCTCACCCTAAACCAGTCTTCCGGTACCTCACCTGTGACTATTGATGATACAAATATCTCAGCAAGGGATCCAGCAATCACTTCCCAAGTTTCCTACAGAGGTCTAGGATACACCTGATTAGGTCCTTGGAATTTATCCATTTTTATGCATTTCAAGACATCCAGCATTTACTCCTTAATATGGACACTTTTTAAGATGCCACCATCTATTTCTCTACATCCTATATCTTCTGTGTCCTCTTCCACAGTAAACACTGATGCAAAATACTAATTTAGTATCTCCCCCATCTCCTGTCATTCCACACAAAGATCGCTTTGCTGATCTTTGAAGGGCCCTAATTCTCTCTCTAGCTACTCTTTTGTCTTTAATATATTTGTAAAAACCTATTGGATTCTTCTTAACTCTATCTTCCAAAGCTATTATCGTGTCCCCTTTTTGTCCTATTGATTTCCCTTTTAAGTATGCCCCTACTGCCTTTATGCTGTTCTAAGGATTCATTTGATCTCAAAAGGTTCATCATTATTAATACTTACTCCTGTCAGTTTACAAATCTCACAGATTTATCTCAAAGATTTTTATGTCAAATAAAACAAAGAACTATAGCTCGTGGAGATCTGAAACAAACACAAATTGCTGGAGAAACTCAGTAGGTATGAGAGCATCTGCAGACAGAAGGCAGAGTTAGCATTTTGAGTCTGAAGATGAAGATGAAGAGTCATCAGGCTTGACAGGCTAACTTGTTTTCTTCCCAAAGATGCTATCAGGACCTGCCTGAGTTTTGACAGTAATTTCTGATTTTGACTTTGTAAGTCTCCTTGATCTCGTAGAGGTAAGGTATCTGATATAACGTCAAGTTAAGTTACTATGTCTATCACAAATATAAGTGGCAGCAAAGCATCTCAAAACTCGACTTTTAGGTTGTATGGCTTTGAGTTTGATCTTATATTTGATTTGATTTCAAGCTCTTTTGTTACATTATGTGAAACCCATATTGTTGGCCTAGATTTCAAAATTTCTTTCCTAGTACATGTATTATTGTAGGTGTACAGTCTGCAGTAAATAAACAATGATTATTATTAATTGGAGCTATAGTTAATTTAGATTCTAATTTTTTCTAAATCTACAGTGGTGTCAATGTTTTGCAGTGACTACAGAGTAGAATTTATGTTGTTATTTTGTTTCCTGAATTTTGAGCAGTGTTTGGGTGGTTAAATTTCATCATTGCTTCCATTTTTGGATCATGGTCTTGCAAAATATCTAAACTCCATACTTGTTATTGGCATGAAATTAATGAAACAATCAGAAGAACTCTGGAGCTGAAATTGTTTCAGCCCAAGTGATAAATCCCACTCAGAGAGATAGACCCGGTACTGCCTCTCTCAGTATCACTATTGGAGATGCCAAATTTTCTGCTTGTCCCACATGCATGAGTGACAAGTAGTTGTGAATGAGGCAAGTTTATTTGCGTCCAGACAGCAACAGATCTAAGGGTGATAAACATGCATTACAAGTATGACATTATGTTTAAGGAATATCTGTGCTTTGAAATGGGACACTTGAGTCATTAATATCAGAACTACCCCTTTTCTCTTGTACAGCAGGTAACCACTGCATTGAAATCTCTGTTAGGTAGTGGAGCTCAACCAGTATTAGTACTGAGTATCTGCACCTTTTATCCAAATGATGTTGATCGACAAACAATGGAATTTGAAATTGGCTCAAAGTATGTGGATACAAATCCTGTTGTGAATCTTCAACAGAGGAGCAGCTCTTCAGGTATTTTGACTCCTTGTTGTTTAGCTAAATCAGAATAGAAAAAATTAAAAGCAAAATGTAGCAAATATTGGAAATCCTAAATAAAGACAGAAAGTGCAGGAGAAACTCAGCAGCTCTGGAAGTATCTATTGACAGAAAAACAGACTTAATGTTTTAAACCAGTAAGAGTCTTCTTTTGCACTCCAAAGAAGAAGCTTATCATGTTTTACTGGGATTGCTTGTATCTTTATATTGTATTGAGCAAATGATTAAAAATCAGAAGATTCCATGCTTGCTCCTTTGCCCCCGTTTAATAGGCTGATCTCAAATGTAGGATCGCTTAGAGTATTCTTTTTGCTCTATAAGTTTCTCACTAGGAAGGGAAACATCAGTCATTTCTGTCATCATCCAATGATTATTGGAAAGAGTATTTGGGCTAAAATCTGGGAAGATAAGACAGAACTTGATGCTGATCCCAACACAGACAAGATTGCCAACACTGATTCTCTGCTTTCAGTAGCTTTTGTTATCAGTCTTGCAGTTTATGGCATCTATGAGTATAACTTGACATTTTTATCAAGTCTACTACATTTATTCTGAGGTTATTGCTGGTTGTAAGAGTACCTCACCAAACACAGTATAATAACAATTATTGGCTAAAATCCCACATGAAAAGTATGTGAATGAGAATGTGGGCCCGGTCATATTACATGCTCACTGCAGCAGGAACACACAATATCCAACCACTTAAAACTGTTTGTTCATGTGCCATACTGTAGCTGTAATAGTACTTATTCTATGATGTCTTAGCATCACAAACACATGATTGCTTCGGCATTATATGTTTTGACTATCAGCTTAAATAGCTAGAAAGTATTCATACATCAATTTATCAAGTCTTTAAACATGATTATCAAATTGAGCAAGTGAAAAGATAAAAATTCTTGCTTTGAGAACCAAACCTAATCAAGTGGGAACAGATTTTAAACTTAGTGCAACAAAAAGAGGAACTTCACAAAATTCAAACCTTGACACTTGAGTTTTTTGGCCACTCTGTTGAGAATAAACTGCACAGTATAGCATTTCAGATTAATGAAGTAGCTCAGAATGAGTACATAGTAGGCACATAGACTGGACCTCACTGTATTGTTCACAGTTTAATACTCTGCATAGCTACTGGATGTAGCTGACTGCATGGTTTCTCACAATGCATCTATTGTATGTGTATTTGGAATCTAGAAATGGAGGCAAAATATGTAAGTAGCCAGCTATTGATCTGGAAAAAAGAAAAGAAATTCCTCAGAATGAAATAGGTCCCTTAAAAGGAAACAGGAGATTTATACGTAGTGCACTGTTCATGCTGGGATTTGTTTCTTTTATTTATTCACAACATTTGGACTGAAGTAAAGGCAACAGTAAATTGGGGAAGGGATTTAACAGTGGGACTGGAAACTGGTCGAATTTCAACCCAGTATTCAAAGAATATTGATATTGGAAAGAATTTATGTTCATATAGCCCATAATCATACTCTACAACTAACCTTTGAAGTACAGTTATTAAAAATAGGAAATAATGAAAATACTCATCAGATCTGACATTATCTGTAAAAAGAGAAATAGAGAAAACATTTCAGGTCAAAGATCTTTCATCAAAACTTGACAAGGTTAGTGATGTAACAGGTTTTCAGCAATTACAGAGACTAAGAAAGATAGTAGGGAACCAAAGAACAAAAGGGATATTCTGAGACAGAGTCAAAGGCCTGAGAGCATAAAAGACTAAAAGGGATGATGGCCAAGGCAACGAGGTTTGATGTTGAGACAAGTAAAGGGAAAGTGTAAATATAAAGAGAATAATTACCAATAACTGCAGCTCAAATCAAAACAAAGTACAAAAAGAATAAAACTGGGGCAATTGTTATGATCTTTTCCCAATTTATAATGATTCTCATTTCCTGCTTTCTCCCCCAACTGAAAATTCTATTAACTTTGCTTCCAATTTATACCTTTGTCTTCGTATGCCCCATCTCTAGTTTTTCTGTTTCATTCACTTCCTGGATTTCTGCATCTTCATTTCTAGGGATATGCTATTGTGCAATGTCCACTAAAAGTCCCAACCCTATAGCTGCCAAGACCACACTTCCTCATCCTCCTTCCTATGAGAACTCTATCTATGCTGTCAGTTTATCCATCTTCATTGCATCTCTTTGGAATATGCAACTTTTGGAAACTAGTGTTTTATAAGAATGTTGTGCTTAAATTGTTTTTTAAATTTAAGATAAAAAGGAACAACAAAATGATGTGATCTCTGTGAGCTCTAATGGGCTACTACCTGTGCGGCTTAGTGACCAATGAGACAGTGGGAGTAGGGGACCGTGTTGAGTGCTATTGAACATATTATGTTTACACCTGAAAATAAAGGCAGCAACAAATGCTCTTGATATTGCAGACTTTCAGTCTTAGAGATTTTGAACAAAAAAAAGTGAGAGAGCTAGACAGAGAAGCTGCAGCTGTTGAAAACAGATGAAAAAAGCTGTTCAACATTGGCTGTCAGGAATGCTGAAAGCAGCTGGTTGCCTAGTTGAGGAGACAAAACTCACAGCAATTTACAAACTCTGAAAGATTCCTCCCGACTGTGCTAGCGAAAAGAAACATCAGATGAACTGTTGGCATAACTCAGAAAACTGAGGGAAATGGCTTTTGGTGGAAGGTGGATATTATCATCCTTTGAAATAAAATCAATTGCTTCAATGCCCCTTGTCATTCTATTGCACCATTTCACAGAAGTGCAAGAAATACAACAGCTGCCATTTTACCTCCTTCCTCTCACCAATGTAGGCCCCAAACTTTCTTTCCAGATGAAACGACATCATAATCTGTCACCTCATGACCTGGCAGATACCACACTTCAGTAACATCATCAAGTCAGATAGAAACATAGGAATAGGAGTAAACCATTCAGCCTGTCAAGCCTACTCTGCCACTCAATACAAGCATGGCAGATCAAACATTTCAATACTTTTTACCCATTGTATCCCCATAACTCTTCACACCATTGACAATTAGCAATTTATCAATCTTGACTTTAAACTTACTCTGAGATTGAACTTGCATAACCATCAGGGGAAAAGAATTCCAAAGATTCAAAATCCTCTGAGCAAAAAAAAATTCTCCTTATCTTGGTCCTAATGGCCTGCCCCTTATTTTTAAATTGTACCTCCAGTCTAGACTCCACCTTACCTGCATCTACCTTGTTTCTCCCTTTCAGGATTTTGTACGTTTTGATGAAATCACTTCGTACTCCTCAAAACTCTAGATAAAACAGGCCCAATTTGTCAAATTTTTTTTCATAGGACAGTCCCACCATCCAGTGAACCTCGCTGCATTCCCTCTATAGCAATAGTAGCTTTCCTAAGATAAGGAGACTAAAACGACAAAAAGTTCACCTGCTAAACTCTGACCAAATTCGTATACAATTGAAGCAAGCCATCATCACTTCTGCACACAAATCCAATTGCAATAAATGTTCCATTACAATTTCAATGACAATCCATTAACTGTCCTAATAGCTTTCTAAACCTGCATGTCTCCAATCTCTCACTGTTTAAGAAATGCTCTTGAAATCTGTTCTTCTTACATGTAGATAGCTTTAAATGTCTCCACATTATTACTCTATCTGCCATGTCCTTATGCAACCACTAAGCCTGTCCAAATCCTCCTGAAAACATTTTACATCTTTCTTACAAAATGCATTCCTACTTACCTTTGTATCATCTGCAACTTTGGAAATATTGCATTGGTTCCCGCATCCAAATCATTGATGTATATTGTGAAGAGCTGGGGTCCGAAGTCATGATGTTTGTGGTAACCCTACTCGTCGCCACCTGCCAACATAAGGATGACGCATTTATTCCTTCTCTCTGTTTTCTGTCAGTTAGCCAATCTTTAATCCACACCAGGACATTGCCTCCTATACTATCCCCTTTTTTGCAACAAATTTCCTGTGGAGGATCTTAAAGCAGATAAGCATCCTGGATACAATGAGGAGTTGCATCATTTATCCTTTCACTGGCTCCCATCCCATTCTCCAAGGCCTTAAACACTCCTGCCCAGTAAAACTGCAATTTCCTTGTACTTCTTTCAATTTAGAATTTGACACTATCATTCACAATGCAATCTCTTCTACACTGGGGAGACCAATGTAGTTTGAGTAACCACTTTGTAGAATACATCCATTTCACCCTCAAGTGTGACTCTATCCTTTAATTGCCTATCATTTAATTGACCCACTCCCAAGCTGTTCTCAACTATTTAAGTGATCTCCACTGCAGGTTCAAATAACAGCAACACATTTATTGATTAGGCACTCCACAGCATTGTGGACTCAACAATAAATTCAACAACTGCAGATTGTAACTTCTGCCCCAACAGTAGTTGTTGGTGATGACCTTGCTATTCCTGTTTATATTTCTTTTTCATCTATTCCTTGTTTCACTGCTTGTTCCATTCTATTAGCTTCCCTTTTGTACTTGTCCCAGTTGCTCCCTCCATACTGCTTAAAACTTGTAGTATCACTGGCATTTCTATTCAGATGAAAGGTCATTGGCCTGAAGCATTAATTCTGTTTCTATTTCCACTGATTCTACCAGACCTCCGTCATTTTCCATTTTTATTTCCAGCATCAGTGGCATTTTGCTCTTGAAGCATGGCTACGGTTGTATGTAAGTGAATGAAGCAGCAAATGTGCATTCCGTTCAATCCAATAAAAACTGATCAACGAAACATCAGATAATGTATTTGTGCTGGAGGTGGTTTGGGAGAATACTAGCCTGATCTTCTCTACTTGAAAGTGTCCATGTTAAAAACACCACTGAGTTCAGGTTTTAACTGAGTAGATGGACACTGAAGATTGTTTGGTACCATTTGAACAGTACAGCATTCTGGTGTATTAGTTAATTTACTTCCTAAATAATCAGAAGCAAAAAAAGTTATTGGTTATTCTGTTCAAGGTTGAGTATATACTGTATAAAGGTTGCTGTAAGTGACAGTGACCATACATCTGAATAATTTATTCTGTGAATTTTGGGACGTTTGAGAGATGGCATTATATAATTTTATACTTTCTTTTATTTGATAATAATGATAATGTGATTCCACTAAACATGAACAAAAGAAATCTTTTTTCATTAAAAGACAATAATCTTGATTTTTGATATATATTTGAACAAGATATTAATTTTACATAGGAGCAAATATATCAATTTTAATTTCGTCTGTAATAAAATAATTTCGCAGGCGAGATGTGTTTTGTTATTCATAACTTTAAAAGCAGGTATTAATAATTACATTGCAGCAAGCCAGAAAAACTTGACTAGATAGTACTGAGAGATTGTCTTCCCTGGTTGGGGATCATCGAACATCAGCAATGACTGAATGATGGGGCCGGCTCAGACCACTTTATGATGTCATCCTATTCCAGTTCCTTGTGTTGTGATGCTATGTACAAACCATTTTGGCCAATTCAGCTTTTAGAATAATTCATGAAAATTCACAAAGAAAGTTGTGTCTAAAATTACCTCACATGCCTACTTAAAATCACCTCATTGACAGAGAAACAGACACGACAATGTGAAATAACATAAACAGCTGTCTGAACAATAAAACCAAGGTAATGACCTTTATTTCCCTTTTGTCCATTTGTGATTTAATTCACTGTGACCTTTTTCCATCTGTGTGTCCCAACAAAAGCCTGCATTAAAAGAGAGCATGGTTCTCTGAGATCAATCAAGTGATTATACTAAGAAGAACATCCCTAAGGGTACAATCTACTCAGCAATATATGATGTGTCTTCAGCACCAACCACAATAAAACTGCATTTTTTGAGAAGCTAGCTCATGATTATGCATGATATATATCCATGAGTTAGTTCAGCACTCGTGTGGCAAATATTTACGGAGCAAGCATACACTAGTGCAAGCTGAAATCAAACATAACATGATTGAGCAGTGACAGTGTTCAGAATGCAATTTTTGGGCACACCTTAAAATGACTCATCATAGCAGAAATATTAATAATAAAAGTCTACAGTCAATTGCAAGCCTCGATTAAAGCTCCCAGATGTGAACAGTTTGCAATTAAAACAGAAGTTTTAATCAGGGGAGTGAAATATTTCTTTTATCCAATCATTTTCAGAAACAATATTAAAAATTTGTTTGTGAAACTGGTATTCTTTATATGTTCAAGAATTGAATACTCCTTCCAAATTCCCCAGCTTATTGAACTAGCCGTAAATGATCTATTCACATCAGTCAAGATTCACTTCCAATCCCCTTTGTTGTAAAATACCCATCAACAAATCAAATTCTTTTAATCTCTTTTTTTAAGAGATGTTTTAAGGATGCACTACCCTAGAACTCTGTGGGAAGCTAGGGAAGTGATTGCTGGGCCTCTAACTGAAATATTTGTATTATTGATAGTCACAGGTGAGGTGCCGGAAGACTGGAGGTTGGCAAATGTGGTGCCACTTTTTAAGAAAGGTGGTAAGGACAAGTCAGGGAACTATAGACCAGTGAGCCTGACGTTGGTGGTGGGTAAGTTGTTGGAGGGAATCCTGAGGGGCAGGATGTACATGTATTTGGAAAGGCAAAGACTGATTAGGAATAGTCAGCATGGCTCTGTTCGTGGGAAATCATGTCTCACAAACTTGATTAAGTATTTTGAAGAAGTAACAAAGAGGATTGATGAGGGCACAGTGGTACTCGTGATCCCTATGAACTTCAGTAAGGCATTTGACAAGGTTCCCCATGGGAGACTGATTAGCAAGGATAGAACTCAAAGAATACAGGGAGAACTAGCCATTTGGATACAGATCTGCCTCGAAGGTAGGAGACAGAGGGTAGTGATAGAGGGTTGTTTTTCAGACTGGAGGCCTGTGACCAGTGGAGTGCCACAAGGATTGGTGCTGGGTCCGCTACTTTTCATCATTTATATAAATGATTTGGATGTGAGCATAAGAGGTACAGCTAGTAAGTTTTCAGATGACACCAAAATTGGAGGTGCAGTGGACAGTGAAGAAGATTACCTCAGATTACAGCGGGATCTTGACCAGATGGGCCATTGGGCTAAGAAGTGGCAGATGGAGTTTAATTCACATAAATGTGAGGTCCTGCAGTTTAGCAGGACTTATACACTTAATTGTAATGTCCTAGAGAGTGTTGTTGAACAAAGTCAGCTTGGAGTGCAGGTTCATAACTTCTTGAAAGTGGAGTTGCAGGTAGATAGGATAGTGAAGAAGACGTTTGGTATGCTTTCCTTTGCTGGTCAGAGTATTGAGTACAGGAGTTAGAAGGTCATGTTGTGGCTGTACACGATGTTGGTTAGGCCACTGTTGGAATATTGTTTGTAATTCTGGTCTCCTTCCTGTTGGAAAAATGTTGTAAAACTTGAAAGGGTTCAGAAAAGATTTACAAGGATGTTGCAAGGTTTGGAGGATTTAGAGTCATAGAGACATAGAGATGTACAGCATGGAAGCAGACCCTTCGGCCCAACACGTCCATGCCAGCCAGATATCACAACCCAATCTAGACCCACCAGCCAGCATCCGGCCCATATCCGGTACATGAATAGGAAGGATTTGGAGGGATATGGGCCAGGTGTTGGCAGGTGGGACTAGATTGGATTGGGATATCTGGTCAGCATGGATGTGTTGGACCAAAGGGCTTGTTTCTGTGCTGTACATCTACATGACTCTATGACTCTAATATATGTACATATATTTTAGTTAAGGATGTTATTACACACCTCTAAGAAAGTGAGACTTGAATCTGGTATTCCTGGCCTTAAGAGGAGGTATGCTACCACTGCACCACAAGAGTCCTCCAACACATGCCATCTCTTGTCTCCTTTGAGTAATTAGTCTTAGTTGGGGCAGAAATCAAGAGGAGAGGAAAGCTGACTTGGCACCTCCTTGATGGCCATGTTCCAGACTCTTGCTGGAGGCTTTATGTGTGGACAGTGGTGAACGTAACATTGGACTCAGCAGGAGATGTCTGAAATAATTAGATTATCGGGGATGACGGAACATTGGTGGGAGGTTAATGGGAAAGAAACTTGATTATTCCATCAACAGACTGACATTATTTGGTGCAAAAAAGTAAAATTAACTCCTTAATTTATTGGGTAAGAAAACAGGTGGAAAATCTGATTAGTCACACTGGCTGTACTTCATCGATTTATACAAAGGGTAATTTTTGAAGAGCTACTTAATGCTACTTTTAACTGCATTAATCCATCATGGATCAGTTCTGATGCTGACAATGAGTGAAGCTGGTTCCTGTTTGGTGCGAGTTAACTGGTCTTTTAATGTTTTCCTGGGATGAAGAGGTTGTACTGGACTGCATAAATGCCAGAAATCAAATCCTGAAGAAGGGCTCATGCCCAAAATGTTGACTCTCCTGCTCCTTGGATGCTGCCTGACCTGCTGCGCTTTTCCATCAACACATTTTCAGCAGAAATCAAATCACAACCTACAGTCTCACGGCATTCAAATGAAACTGTTGTCGATATAAAATCCAATTTTGACTGAAGCATTGAAAGGGTCAGCACAGACATGCCTGAAGAAGACTCCTGAACACAAGAGATGATGGAGGGAGAGAGGGACACCCTCTCCTCCACTACAGAATAGTAGCTGCTAACGTCAAAAACATTTTTAAAGGTGCAAATGACTAATTTTTGTTCCTAGGTCAGGTGCATAGAGGTTGAGAATTCCAGGCTCTGCAAACACGGCCTCAAAATATAGCTGTTGGTACTTCCCACTATCGCTTCCCAGGATTGCAGACTGGAATAGGGATAAGGCAGGTGACCCTGAAAGTGGTAAGTGTTCAGATTACTCAGGCCACATAAAAAGGGGACTTTATGAAGCTTCCACCTGAGAGTTTCAAAGTTCTAATATCTCATATAACTGTAAATTCACCCTGGAGTAGTTGGTACCGCATGGACTTACCCAATGGAAGAACTGTCATTATAAGTGCATAAATTGTCATTAAACTGCTGTTTATTGAATCATTTACATCATGGAATTTCAAGGTTCTACCATGGAAGTGGCATCATCTTGACACCACTACTTGCTGCAGTCAAGTTGTTAGCTCACCAGGCACAACAGCTGGATGTACAGTGAACAGGACCATGATCATTATTGCATCTAATTATTTTTTGCCGTTGGCTTAGAATCACACAATGTTTTCCATTGACAATGTATCTTGCAGGTGCACTGTCAGGTTATGACAATGTGGCAAAGGGGGATAGCAATAAAGCTCCCAATGGTGCTGGGTCTGGAGTGCAGAATGCCAGTGGGTATCAGTTCTACCACCTAGATAGCAGCAAGTATTTCTGCAAAAGCAACTTCTCCAACAAACCTTATTAATAATCAACAATATTATGAAAAAGGTTAGTACATGTAAATACCAAAAAGGTGGCTGAGAGCATTTTATTTCAGAATGGTTAAGAATCATGTGGCCATAAAGGAGACATGGAGTTCACAGGGGTAGGAATGGTTGCTTGATTTTTCAAACTTATAGATCTTTTAAAAATAACAGGGAGGGAAGGTAAAAGAGGAGGGGGCGTAGCGTTATTATTTAGAGAGTGTTTTATAGCTGCAGAAAAGGAGGTTGTTGAGGGTTTGTCTCATGAGTCAGTATGGATGGAAGTCTGTAACAGGAAGGAAGCAGCCACTTTTGATTTCTATAGAACCCCCCAATAGCAGCAGAGAGACGGAAGAATAGATTGGACTGCAGATCTTGGAAAAATGCAAATGTAACAGAGTTGTTGTTATGGGTGACTTCAACTTCCTCGATATTGATTGGAATCTCCTTAGTGTAGATGGTCTGGATGGAGCCGATTTTGTCAGGTGTGTCCAGGAAGGATTCCTGACTCAATGTGCAGATAGGCCGACTAGGAGGGAGGCCATACTGGATTTGGTGTTAGGCAACGAGCCAGTCCAGGTATCAGATCTCTCAGTGGGAGAGCATTTCAGTGGCAGTGACCCCAACTGCCTCACCATTACCATAACCATGGAGAGGGATAGGAACTGACACTATGGGAAGGTAATTAATCAGGGGAGAGGAAATTATACTGCTATTAGACAGGAGCTGTGGATTTTAAATTGAAAACAATTGCTATGTGGGAAATGCACAACAGAAACGTGGAGGCTGTTTAAGGAGCACTTGTTGCGAGTTTTGGATAAGGTGAAGGAGTTTTAGATGATAAGAGAAGAGGAAGAAGGAAACTTACTTAACGCTGAGGAAGCAAGGATCTGACACAGTTTTAGAGGACTACAGGGTAGCTAGGAAAGAACTCAAAATGTACTGAGGAGATTTAGGAGGGAGTATGAAAAAGCCTTGGCAGGAAGGATTAGGGAAAACCCAAAAGTGTTCTACACATATGTGAGGAATCAGAGAATGATCAGAGAGAGGGTAGGGCCTATCAGGGATAGAGGTGGGAACTTGTGCCTTGAGTCTGAAGAGGTAGGGGAAGCCTTAAATGGGTTTTTTGATTCTGTATTCGCTAGAGAAAGGGACCTTGTTGATAATGAGAACACCGTGGACCAGGTTACTAGACTTGAACAGATCGATATTAAGGAAGTGGATGTGCTGGAAATTCTGGGAAGCATCAAGATAGATAAGTCCCCAGAGACAGACCAGATATATCCAAGGTTACTATGGGAAGCAAGGAATGAGATTGCTACGCCTCTAGCGATGATATTTGCATTCTCACTCTCCATAGGAGTAGTACCGGATGATTGGAGGCAAGTGAATGTTGTTCCACTGTTAAAAAAAGGGAACAGGGAAATCCCTGTGAATTACAGACAAGTCAGTCTTACATGTGTTTAAACAAGGTACTGGAAAGGATTCTGAGAGATAGGATTTATTACTACTTGGATAACAATAGTTTGACTAAAGATAGTCAGCATGGCTTTTGAGGGACAAATCATGCCTCGCAAACCTTACTGAGTTATTTGAGGATCTGACAAGACAAGTTGACAAAGGTCGAGCAGTGGATGTGGTGAATATGGATTTCAGCAAGGCATTTGATCAGGTTCCCCACAGTGGGCTCATTCAGAATGTAAGGAGGTATGGGACACAGGGAAATTTGGTTGTTAGAACTGGCTAGCTGAAAGAAGATAGCTAATGGTAGAGGATGGAAAGTATTCTGCCTGGAGACCAGTGGACCAGTGGTGCTCTTTGTAGTTTTTATAACTGACTTAGATGACGAAATGGAAGGGTGGGATAGTAAGTTTGCTGATGACACAAAGGTTGGTGGTGTTGTAGAAATTGTCGAGAGCTGTTGCAAGCTACAACAAGACATTGACGGGATGTAGTGCAGGGCTGAGAAATGGCAAATGGAGTTCAACCTTGATAAATGCAAAGTGATTCATTTCAGAAGGTTGAATTTGAATGTTCAATACAGTGTTAAAGACAGGATTCTTGGCAGTGTGGAGGTACAACAGGATATTGGGAACCACGCACATAGATTCCTCAAAGTTGCCACCCAAGTTGATAGGGTTGTTAAGAAGGCTTTCATTAACAGAGTTTGAGCTCAAGAGCATTGAAGTTTTGCTGCAGCTCTATAAAAACCTGGTTAGACCACACTTGGAATATTGTGTCCAGTTCTGGTTACCTCATTATGGGAAGGATGTAGATGCTTTAAAGAGGGTGCAGAGGAGATTTACCAGGATGCTGTCTGGATTGGAGGGCATGTCCTATGAACAGAGGTTGAGTGAGCTCAGGCTTTTCACATTGGAGAGAAGAAAGAGAGGTGACTTGATGGAGATGTGCAAGGTAGAGAAAAGCATAGATAGAGTAGATAGCCAGAGACATTTCCCCAGGGCAGAAATAGCTGTCACGAGGGGTCATATTTTTAAGGTGTTTGGAGGTAGGTATTGGGGTGATGTCAGAGGTAAGTTCTTTACACAGAGAATGGTGGATGTGTGAAATGCACTGCCAGTGGAGATAGTAGAATCAGAGATATTAGGGAGACTTAAACGGCTGCTGGACAAGCACATGGACAGCAGTAAACAGTAGGTTAGGTTGATCTTAGAATAAAATAAATGCTCGGCATAACATTGTGGCCCGAATGGTCTGTACTGTGCTGTACTGTTCTCTGTTCTATGTTCTATCATACAGTTATAAAGATCTACAGCACAGAAAAAAGGCTTTTCAGTCCATTCTGTCCATGCCAGCCAAAAACAGTCACTTATCGACTTTAATCCCATTTTCCAGCACTTGGCCCATATCCCTATATGCCTTGGCATTGCAAATGCATATCTAAATACTTTGTAAATGTTATGAGGGACTCTGCCTCTACCACCCTGACAGCTCGTGAGTTCCAGATTCCGACCACACACTTGTGGTCTAAACATGCAGCCTCTCACCTTAAAGCTATCACTCTTGGTCACTGATCCCCGGGTACTGAGTTGGATGATCAGCCAAGATCATATTCAATGTTGGAGCAGGCTTGATGGGCTGATTGACCTATGCCTGCTCCTATTTTTAATGTTTCTGTGTTACATAGGGAGGACATGTAGTTTGTGTGTAGTAAATTAATTGGGTGTTGATATGCAACTTGACATCCCAGTGGCAGGTTGAGATGCAGAGATCAGGTCAGCGACATGTTTGTGGCAGTAAGAGTCATACAAATAATATATTTGCAACTTCTGGCTATTCACAAATGTGAAAGATTTTTCAATGAAGTCCAACCTTCAAAATAAATTCATCATTACATTAGAATTATGGAGCATCTGGTTCACGATCATTTGAGGGTGGCACATCTTTTTGACTTTACACAGTTGCATGTGTGAAATCAGCAGATCCTTGACAGCATTTTGATTCATGTACAATATTTTAGTTACCCTTGATGTTGTTGTTGGACATCTTTTAGGATGCAAAGAAGGGAGGGTCAATTAAACCTCTAAGTATAACTGTCTCCCAGGTGCGTAAAACACCAGGTACTAACATGAACTTTCAAGAAAGATTGAAGAATATGCTGTTTTCTTCTACAAGAAAGTGAAGTGGGATTTGACACGGGACATACTAACACAGAGCACACAGATGCAAGATGGCCACTGAGCCATTTTATGGAAAAGAACAGCGAAGCATATACAGATACTGCCTGAGGCCAACAGGATACCAGCACAGATCATCAATAATTAGTTTAAGGTGGTGGGGGAGAGAATATATATCAGTGATATGTACTGTACTGCCCGCTGAAGTGTCTGATTCCAGCCTTCAGATTGTTAACTACTTGAGACTGCTTGTATACAAATGTTAATACCTTTGATTTACAGTAATGGAAAACGATCTTCCTTCTCAGGAAGAACAATCAGGACCAGTTGCTGCAGAACCAGACTTCTGCTTAGCTGCTGAAACTGACAATGACCCTGTAGTGTTTTCTGTAAACAAACCATGCTGCTCAAACAAAGACTTGATATCTGGACCAACATACCATGATATGTATAAAATATCATGATATGTGCTCCGAGGGTGAGAGAAGGCTCATAGCTGATAGCTGTGCTGGCAGACGTATCTCTCTCCTCAGTGCTCCGGTTTCTTTGTACAATAAACTCTGTCATTGAATCCCAATTCTGACTCTGAGACTGGTGAATTTCCCCACAGTGAAAGGAAATGTCATAACTCCCTTGTAGACATTAATGTGCCCCAATCATGAGGCATGCAGTACAAGGATCCTGGTGTTATAAACATGTGATTTATGAATTTATGAACGCAATCTCATTCCGAGGTGTAATTTGAAAGAACCAGCATATGATCACTTCCTACATTTATGAGATGCTCCTTTACATTGTCCTGCATTGTGTTCGGAATTGCATACAAATCAACTTGTGAATGGACTCCAGAACAGAGAATCTGCTTGCAGCCCAAGGACTCACTGTACATTTAACTCTCTGACTAAGCTAGCCTTAATAAAAAGTGATGCACACAGGAATAAAGTGCATGTGCTGAGTTCAACCACTAGTATTGTTTTGTTAAAGCACAGTGTGAGTCACAAATTTTTTGAGTGGACGTAAATGCTCATGAAGGGATGTTGAGTTCATGAAGTGACGTTATTTAAAGACCTAGCCTTTTAAATATTAATAAAAATAGGTGTCTGTGTCAACAAGAGTTGAAAAAAGTTCCGATGGAGCAATTACAAGTGCTGTTTGCTGAAATTTGTTAATATAATTTCAGTGGCTATCATGAATGTTTGGCTGCTCTCTTGGCTTGGCTGAATGGATGTTTCTCTTTGTGGGAACCACCAGAAATAGGGTGTCACCATTTCCAAAACAAGGAGTCTCCCATTTAAATGGCGGTTCAATCAATTTTTCCTCTTAGAAGGTCATGGGTATCTGAAATTCTCTTCCCCGCAGAGAGGAGGACACAGGATCATTGAATACTTTTAAGGCTGAGGTAGGCAGATTCTTGACTAACAAGACAGCAAGGGTATCAGGGCGGGTAGGAAAATAGAGATAAGATGATTATCCAATCAGCCAAGATCTTATCGAAAGGCAGAACACACACAACTAGTAAAATGGCCTATTCCTGTTCCTATGTATATCCACACACTGTAGTTATTTCAGTGGGTGAGGGAGCCCTAGTTTCACAGCTTAGTGACATCTTAAAGAGATTATTGAATGGTTAGCTGCCTTTAATGTGGTTTTATGAAAAAGGAGTTTGTCTTTATAAGGGACATATTATTTGAGGTTTAAGAACTTTAAATGATCCCTCATTAATGGGAGCGTTCCTTTTCCAATGCACTGAAGGTTAAAATGAACTTTTTGATGTTATTGCCATTTTATCACATTGTACTCCTAAAATCTGCCCAGGGTAGATTCTGAAAAATGGAATGTGTAAGGGCTTTGGATGGTAGTAGGGATGGCATCACATTGCCAAGGGAGCAATACAGTGCCATGAGGTGGCTGCAGGGGATGGGTTTGCCTTAAGCTGGCACGAAGGTATGGAGGTGCCATGGTGATTGGGAAGGGGGACATGACGCAGTGCGAGAGGTGAGGTCCAAAGGAACGAAGGATTAACAAAACAAGTGTGACAAAGTCCTAGAGAACTGAGGCAGCCTTTTAACCAACTTGCTTTGGTACTTGACAACCCTTATGGCCATTGTTGATCTACAGCTAAGGGATTGTGGGCCTGACTCTATCCCGCAATTGCCCCTGCCCCATCAAATACTACCTGCCTGGGAGTGAAAACCTGGGTCTGAGTACATTAGCATTGCAAACAACACCAATCGTTTATGCCTTTCAATTTGTCTCTGGAAACTGAATATTGCTATTGAAGATTCAATTTCCTCATCTTCTTAATGATAGCTGTTCTCCAAATAACATGTTCTATACTCATTCTGAAACAAAATACAATCTACTCATCATTGATTCATGGATTGACTCAGCTTTTTAAGCCTCAAAAGCATCAGTCAACTCACATAAATGGATTCATTTAATTATAATTTTTTTCACATTTGATATGAATGAAATCAAAGAAATATAGTATAATGACTGAGAGCTTAGAGAAAAGCAATGAAATTTAAATGTTACATTCCATGTTAGGTCTGCAACGGAAAGGAGATATAATGACAGTTTTAATGAATGAGAAAGTTTGCTCTGTTAAATGAGTATAAGGCACAGAATATTGATTAACAACCACTATAATTTGTGTAACTGAAAGCTTTGTTAGATATAGTTCAGGAGAAGCAATTCTGTCACACCTCATTTATGTCAGGTTCAATTCTTTGAAACTACAGAACATCATCCTCTTTCAGAGCATCAATGTGTCTTTCATTGATTCCACCAGTTGCATTAAAACAGTTTGACACGGAATAGATAAAGACACCTCAACCTGGATTTTCTAACAGGGTGACATGCTGACCTGAAATAGGGTGCCAAGATCTGCATTTCCTTATACTATGTTCATTTGTCTTGTGCCATCCTCATAAATTCACTGCAGTTCATCTGTTACTCAACTATGCCTAAAAGACCCTTCTATCTACTATCTTCAACTTTCTTGTCGAGAGAAGATTTCTGTAGCTGCTTAGCTCTGACAGAATGGCCAAAATTATGACATTTTCTTTCTGAATGTCACTTTTTAAGGGTTTGCTTTTGATGTTCTGATTTGAGAATCTACTAATTTGTTTTATAATCTATAAATGAAACTTTAGGGATGCATCTTAAAAGGTATCTATCATTTATTGTTCAAGCTTACAGAGCCTACACTGCAAACAGTCATCATAAGCATTCTGCAAATCCAAATACAGGACATTTCTCTGTGCAGTTAAAGCATGTAGGTCACTCCCTACCAGAATATTGCCAGATTTGCTCTCCTTTCCAAAGTGTTATATTCCATGACAAAAAAAGTTTTAAAAATGAAGACTTTTTAAAGAACAAAAAAAATTTAAAAATAAACATTAAAAAATATTTGATGCTTCCATTTTCAGAGAAAAACAAATTATCTACCAAAGCGCAAGAATTTTAAAATATTTTTAATACCCCAGAGATTCTGTTTCCATGCTGTACATCTCTATGACTCTATGACTCTAAGAGTAGAAAAAGTAAAAGCAGTACTTCTGCTAGCAAAACTAAAAAGGACTAACAAGCATCTGCATATAAAGCAGGGACAAGAGTAAAGTCATAGAGTCATAGAGATGTACAGCATAGAAACAGACCCTTCAGTCCAAACTGTCCATGCCGACCAGATATCCCAACCCAATCTAGTCCCACCTGTCAGCACCCGGCCCATATCCCTCCAAACCCTTCCTATTCATGTACCCATCCAAATGCCTCTTAAATGTTGTGATTGTACCAGCCTGCACCACTTGTTCTGACAGCTCATTCCATACACGTACCACTCTCTGTGTGAAAAAGTTGCCCCTTAGGTCTCTTTTATATCTTTCCCCTCTCACCCTAAACCTATGCCCTCTAGTTCTGAACTCCCCGACCCCAGGGAAAAGACTTTGTCTATTTACCCTATCCATGCCCCTCATAATTTTGTAAACTTATATAAGGACACCCCTCAGCCTCCGATGCTACAGGGAAAACTGCCCCAGCTTGTTCAGCCTTTCCCTATAGCTCAAGTCGCCCAATTGGCAATATTCTTGTAAATCTTTTCTGAACCCTTTCAAGTTTCACAACATCTTTCCAATAGGAAGGAGACCAGAATAGCATGCAATATTCCAACAGTGGCCTAACCAATGTCCTGTAAAGCTGCAACATGACCTCCCAACTCCTGTATTCAATACTCTGACCAATAAAGGAAAGCATACCAAACGCCTTCTTCACTATTCTATCTACCTGTGACTCCACTTTCAAGGAGCTATGAACCAGCAGCCAAGGTCTTTTTGTTCAGCAACACTCCTGAGGACCTTACCATTAAGTGTATAAGTCCTGCTAAGATTTGCTTTCCCAAAATGCAGCACCTTGCATTTATCTGTATTAAACTCCATCTGCTCATTGGCCCATCTGGTCAAGGTCCTATTATAATCTGAGGTAACCCTCTTCGCTGTCCACTACACCTCCAATTTTGGTGTCATCTGCAAACTTACTAACTATACCTCTTATGGTCGCATCCAAATCATTTATGTAAATGACAAAAAGTAGGGGACCCAGCACCGATCCTTGTGACACTCCACTGGTCACAGGCCTCCAGTCTGAAAAACAATCCTCCACCACCACCTACTGTCTTCTACCTTTGAGGCAGTTCTGTATCCAAATGGCTAGTTCTCCCTGTATTCCGTGGGATCTAACCTTGCTAATCAGTCTCCCATGGGGAACCTTGTCGAACGCCTTACTAAAGTCCATATAGATCACATCTACTGCTCTGCCCTCATCAATCCTCTTTGTTACTTCCTCAAAAAACTCAATCAAGTTTGTGAGACATGATTTCCCATGCACAAAGCCATATTGACTATCCCTAATCAGACCTTGCTCTCCAAATAATTGTACATCCTGTCCCTCAGGATTCCCTCCAACAACTTGCCCACCACCAACATCAGGCTCACTGGTCTACAGATGCCTGGCTTGTCCTTACCACCCTTCTTAAACAGTGGCACCAGATTAGCAAACCTCCAGTCTTCCGGCACCTCACCTGTGACTATTGATGATACAAATATCTCAGCAAGAGGCCCAGCAATCACTTCTCTAGCTTCCCACAGAGTTCTCGGGTACACCTGATCAGGTCCTGGGGATTTATCCACTTTTACCCATTTCAAGACATCCAGCACTTCCTCCTCTGTAATATGGACATTTTGCAAGATGTCACCATCTATTTCCCTACAGTCTATATTTTCCATATCCTTTTCCACAGTAAATACTGATGCAAAATGCTCATTTAGTATCTCCCCCATTTTCTGTGGCTCCACTCAAAGGCCGCCTTGCTAATCTTTGAGCAGCCCTATTCACTCCCTAGTTACCCTTTTGTTCTTAATGTATTTGAAAAACTCCTTGGATTCTTCTTAATTCTATTTGCCAAAGCTATCTCATGTCCCTGTTTTGTCCTCCTGATTTCCCTCTTAAGTATACTCCTACTTCCTTTATATACTCTTCTAAGGATTCACTCGATCTATCCTACCTATACTTGACATATGCTTCCTTCTTTTTCTGAACCACACCCTCAATTTCTTTAGTCATCCAACATTCCCTACACCTACCAGCCTTTCCTTTCACCCTTACAGGAATATACTTTCTCTGGATTCTCGTTATCTCATTTCTGAAGGCTTCCCATTTTCCAGCCATCCCTTTACCTGCGAACATCTGCCCCCAATCAGCTTTTGAAAGTACTTGCCTAATACCGTCAAAATTGGCCTTTCTCCAATTTAGAACTTCAATTTTTACATCTGGTCTATCCCTTTTCCATCATTATTTTAAAACTAGTAGCCCCAAAGTGCTCCCCCATTGACACTTCAGTCACCTACCCTGCCTTATTTCCCAAGAGTAGGTCAAGTTTTGCAGCTTCTCTAATAGGTACATCCACATACTGAATCAGAAAATTGTCTTGTACACACTTAACAAATTCCTCTCCATCTAAACCCTTAACCCTATGGCAGTCCCAGTCTATGTTTGGAAAGTTAAAATCCCCTACCATAACCACCCTATTATTCTTACAGATAGCTGAGATCTTCTAACAAGTTTGTTTCTCAATTTCCCTCTGACTATTAGGGGATCTATAATACAATCCCAATAAGGTTATCATCCCTCTCTTATTTCTCAGTTCCACCCAAATAACTTCCCTGAATGTATTTCCGGGAATATCCTCCCTCAGCACAGCTGTAATGCTATCCCTTATCACAAATGCCGCTCCCCCTTCTCTCTTGCCTCCCTTTCTATCCTTCCTGTAGCATTTGTATCCTGGAACATTAAGCAGCCAGTCCTGACAATCCCTGAGCCATGTTTCTGTAATTGCTATGATATCCCAGTCCCATGTTCCTAACCATGCTCTGAGTTCATCTGCCTTCCCTGCTAGGCTCCTGCATTGACACAAATGCAGTTTAATTTATTAGTCCTACCTTGACTGTTTGATTCGCTTCTGTTCTCAACTGTACCAGTCTTGGGTTGATCTCTTTCCTCACTATCTCCCTGGTTTCCACTCCCCCCACCTTACTAGTTTAAATCCCCCCCAAGCAGTTCTAGCAAATTTCCCTGCCAGTATATTAATCCCCTTCCAATTTAGGTGCAATCCATTCTTCTTGTACAGGTCACTTCTACCCCAAAAGAGATTCCAATGATCCAAAAATGTGAATCCTTCTCCCATACACCAGCTCCTCAGCCATGCATTCATCTGCTCTATCCTCCTATTCCTACCCTCACTAGCTCGTAGCACTGGGAGTAATCTAGATATTACTACTCTTGAGGACATCCTTTTGTAAATTTCTGCCTAACTCTCCATAATCTCCCTTCAGAATCTCAACCTGGCACCAGAGAAGCAACACACCATTCTGATTTTTCTCTGCTGACCACAGAAACGTCTGTCTATAACTCAGACTAGAGAATCCCCTAACACAATTGATCTCTTGGAACCCAATGTACCATCGTTGCATTAGAGCCAGTCTCAATACCAGAAAGTTGGCTGTTCGTGCTACGTTCCCCTGAGAATCCATCGCATTTCCTAAACAGCATACCTGTTTGAAATGGGTATATCCACAAAAGACTCCTGCACTAGCTGCCTACCTCTCTTACCTTTCCTGGAGTTAACCCATCTATGTGCCTGTATCTGAGACATCCCCCCCTTCCTATAACTGCCATCCATCACATACTGTTGCTGTTGCAAATTCCTCATTGCTTCTAACTGTCTCTCCAACTGATCCATTTGATCTGATAAGATTCACAGCCTTTATGGCAGATATAATCCTCAGTAACCCTTAAACTTTCTTTAAACTCATACATCTGACAAGAAATACATATCACTCTATTAAAGGTCATTTTTGCTCCTTCACAATCTACAGACCCAGAAAATAACACCATCTTAACCCCCTTCAAAACACTGCCCCAGGTTAAATTAATAGTTATGGCTTATATTTTAAGTTTAACCAAGAGATATATCTCCAAACACATATAATCAAGAAAGAACCCACTCTACTCACTACTGCAGATGCTCTGTAGGCCAATCTTAAAACAACGATTAACTTATCTGATTCTGTGCTCTGAACTTCGCCCAACAGTTCGTCCAAGATCTGTTGTCAATTTCACTGTTTGTTCATTTTCCCAGATGCACTTTGATGTCCAATGATACACTAAGTTGCATTGAAACTTTGGGAACAGCAGTAAACAAATGCAGGTGAACAAAACTTGTATATAACAATTAAAACATAATGTGCATTGAATAGAAATTCAATGGAAGAGTAAATGAGGAGGAATTTCTACGCTCGGAGGATAGTGAATCAGCGGAATTTTTTTACTGCAGAGGGCTGTCTTGACTGGCTTGTTAAATATATTCGGTAAAAACAATGACTGCAAATGCTGGAAACCAGATTCTGGATTAGTGGTGCTGGAAGAGCACAGCAGTTCAGGCAGCATCTGGGAGGCAGTAAAATCGACGTTTCGGGCAAAAGCCCTTCATCGGGAATACAGGCCTTGGATGCTGCCTGAACTGCTGTGCTCTTCCAGCACCACTATTCCAGAATCTTGTTAAATATATTGAATGTTGAGCTAGACAAATTTTTAATCAGTAGGGGAATCAAAGATTATGTGGCACAATGATTCAGTGGTTAGTACTGCTGCCTCTCAGCACCAGGGACCCGGGTTTGATTCGAGCCTCGGGTGACTGTGTGGAGTTTGTACATTCTCCCCGTGTCTGCATGGATTTCCTTCAGATGTTCTGATTTTGTCTGACAATCCAAAGATGTGCAGGTTTGGTGAATTGGCCACACTAAATTGCCCACAGTGTTCAGGGATGTGTAGATTACATGTATTAGTCAGGGGTAAATATAGGATGGGGGAATGGGCCTGGGTCGGTTACTCTTCGAAGGATTGGTGTGGACCTATTGGGCTGAAGGGATTCTAATTCTAATTCTGAAAGTGGAGTTGAGGGTTATCCAATCAGCTGTGATTTCTCATCAAATGGCAGAGCAGTGTCGATGGGCGAAATGGCCTACTTCTGCTCCTACTTCTATGGTCTTTTGTTAAAAGTATATTGACAGCCTTTTATGAATATTTGCAATGTCTGATTTCTACAGTAAACAAAAAGAAAAATCAAACCCATAGTAGATCAAGTCAAATTTCACTATAATTATCTGCTGGAATTATAGTAATATTTTGTCTTGCCAACAATATTTAATTAAAGTAGTGTATTATTTTACAGTAATGGAGACAATAAGTATAACATTGCCGTGTTAATGGTTAACAAACACAGAACACAAGAAAACACACTTTGGCAATTATGTGGATTTGTTTCCTTTGTAACTTCAAAATATAACTGGAAGGCCATTGTAGGCAACACTGGGCAATGTACAATCATTTTTCTTCCGACAAGCACAGACAGATTTGGTGATGCAGATTTGGGCGTTGGTATCTTTCTCCCATGGTGGTGCAATTTCCTGCACTGATAAATAGGACAAAATTTATAACCTTAGGTTATAAAATTTTACTAATGCTGCAACTAAATGTGAGCCTGCAAGTGACTGTTTTTGCCCTGCATGGGAATCTGCTTCAGTTTTTGTTTAACAGTACATGTAAAGTAATTTTCTTTCACTTGATGGAAGTGTTTTCTTCAACAGTGCCTGGCGACAATCCTGATATGGCCACTATTCATATGTAAATGTATGTTTTGCAAAGTTGTTCCACCACAGACACGTCACAATGACCTGAAGGTTACACCTGGGCACTTCTTGATCTGTATGGCAGATGCCTGACTAAGCAATTCATATTAATTTTACTGTTTCATTCAGGAACACAGGAACAGAGCAGGTCATTCGACTCCTTGAGCATTCAATTGTATTATTGCTAATCTGTGACCCAATTCTACATAAGCGTTTTTACCACATATCCCTTTACATCTTTGGTTAATAAAAAATTGCCAGATCTGGTTTTAATAATATTTGATCTGCATCGATTGTCTTTTGCAGATGAAATTTGAAAACGTCTAAGCCAGTTTAGTGCAATTTAATTTTTCTTTAATTTCTTTAATTTCAGTCCTGAAAGATCTGCTATAACCTAATCCTAGAATCTCACAGTTGGACATAGATTTCCTCTTTATCTGTTCTCCTTCATATAGAATCATAAGATAATATAGCACAGGAGCAGACCTGTCGGTGACAACTTGTTTGTGCCGACCAGGTATCCTCATCTGACCTAGTATTGTTTGTCAGCATTTGGCACACATCCATCTAAACCCTTGCTATTCATGTACCCATCCACTTGCCTTTTAAATGTTGTAAATGCACCCACCTCCAACACTTCCTCTGGCAACTTGTTCCATATAAGCACCAAGCTCTGTGTGAAAAAGTTGCACCTGAGATCCTATTTAAATCTTTCCCTTCTCACTTTAAACTGATGCCCTCGAGTTTTGGACTCCCCTACCCTTTGACTATTCACCCTATCCATGCCCTTTATGATGTTATAAAGTACTAGGAGAAAGTGAGGACTGCAGATGCTGGAGATCAGACTCAAAAAGTGTGGCGCTAGAAAAGCACAGCTGGTCAGGCAGCATCCGAGGAGCAGGAAAGTCGATGTTTTGAGCACAAACACTTCATCAGGAATGTTGCGGGGGGGGGGGGGGGGTGCCCAAGGGGGCTGAGAAATAGATGGGAGTGGGATGGGACAGGAGGGAACATAGCTAGGAATGAGATAGGTGAATGAAGGTGGGTGGTGATGGTAGTAGGTTGGAGCGGAGGGTGGGGTGGATAGTTGGGAAAGAAGATGGACAGGTAGGACATTTCAAAAGGGCAGTGCCAAGTTGGAGGGTTGGATCTGGCTTAAGGTGGGGGAGGGGAAATCAGAAAACTGGTGAAATTGACATTGATCCTGTGTGGTTAGAGGGTCCCAAGTTGGAAGATGAGGCGTTCTTCTTCCAGGTGTCGGGTGGTGAGGATTTGGCAGTGGAGAAGGCCCAGGACTTGAACACCTCATCTTCCGCCATATGACCCTCCTAACACACAGATTTAATGTCGATTTCACCGGTTTCCTCATCTCCCCTCACCCCACCTTACCCCAGATCCAACCCTCCAGATTTGTGTAGAAAGTTATGGATCATGGTCAGTAGCAATGTAGATGCAAAATTGGTTGAGTTATAAGAAACAGACAATAATGGACAATGGATTTTTTTTTTGCCCAGGGAAGAGTTTGTTTTGGAGTTTCCCAGGAATTAGTACTGAGACCTTTATTTATTCTGAGGTGTGTGTGTGTGTGTGTGCGCAGGGGTAATTTCAAAGTTCACAGATGACACAAAACGTGGAAGAAATCTTTTAACATTTTCAGGCAGAGGGTGGATGGAATGAGCTGCCAGAGGAAGTGGTGGAGCCTGGCACAATTGCAACATTTAAAAGGCACCTGGATGGGTAGATGAATAGGAAGGCTTTAAAGGGATATGGGCCAAGTGCTGGCAAATAGGATATCTGGTCAGCATGGACAAGTTGGATCAAAGGGTCTGTTTTTGTGTTGTACATCTCTATGACTCCATGACTAAATGTTAACTGTTAGGAGCTCAGTGTTGAACTCTAGAAGATTTTAGACTTCTATGTTGGTGGAATGGGCAATTGGGTAGCAGATGCATTCTGAGGTGATGCATTTTGATGGAAAGAACATTGAAGGACAATATATATGTGGGGTACAATTCTAAGGGGGGGGGGGGTGTGCAAGAGCAAAGAGTCCTGGGTGTACATGTGCATAGATCATCCAAAGTGACAGGACAGGTAGAGAGAGCAGTAAGTAAAGCATACAATATTCTCAGCTTTATTAATAAGGGCATAGAGTACAAGAGTAAAGATGTTAAACATGAATAAGACGCTAGTTAGAGCTCAAAAACAGAAATTGCTGGAAAATCTCAGAAGAACTGGCAGCATCTGTGGAGAGAAATCAGAGTTAACATTTTGGGGCCAGTGACCATTCTTCAGAATTGATGGTAGCTCACAAAATGTTGTTTTTATGCAGAAGGTAGAGGGTGGGGGAGGGGATAAGCAGTATATGATAGGTGGAGCTACAGCCAAAGAGATAGATTCATTGGACAGAAAGAGGAGTGGATAATGTCTAGCCTAGGAGAATGAATCAGGACTATTAGTGGCTAACCATGGGTTGTGTGTAATAGCAGACTATGTGATAACAAGGTCTAGGGGTGGGGTAACGACATGGAAGAAGGCACCTCAAGCCCTAAAGTTATTGAACTTGATTTGAGCCCACAAGGCAGTGGAGTTTCCAAACAGAAAATCAGGCGCTGTTCTTTCAGCTCATACTGAGCTTCACTGGAGCACTGCAGCAAGCCTGAGACAGAAATGTTGGCCAGGCAATAAGCTGGTGCGTTGAAGTCTGGAAGCACCTTCCTACACACGACCCATTGTTAGTCACTAATTGTACCTATTAACAGCCATTTATTCTCTGAGGCTGACCACTATTCACTGCTTTGTCTGTCCAACTGTTCTCCTCTTTTTTGGGCTCTATCTCCACCTATCCTTTACTCCCCCCTCCCCCCCCCCCGCCTTTGTTTCTGAATTCTGGCATCTGCAGTTCTCTCAGTCTTTTGATGAGTTAGACTTTAGGTGGAGTATTGTATACAGTTCTGGGTGCCATATTATAAGAAGGATGTGAACAAATTGGAGAGATTGCAGAAGAAATATACAAGAATGGTTCCCAAAATGAGAAACTTGGGGTAGGAAGCCTGATTCAGACAATAACAAGGGCTGCGCTATGTACCACTCCAAAAGATAAACAGAATTTGGGCCTGTGCTTTGTCATACAGTACCTTTTATTTGGAGCAAGTTAGACAAGAGCTGACAAGTTTAATTAAATAGAGGAGGGTGGTGGTGGATTGCAATTGTTCAGGTCTCCCTTCAAGGAAGAAGTGGAGAGCCCTGAAACTGTCGGGCCTTTACAGTGAAGAGGAAACTGTGAGGTTAGGAAACTGGGAACTGTTGAAATGACTTTGGGTGGCTGAAGAAGCTCAGATATAAGTTAGAAGAGGTTGGACAAGGGGAGAAAGAATGGCATCAACATCAGAAGAATTAAGTTGAGTGGAGCAGGAGCAGGCTGAAACAATGGGTCAGCCAGGAGATCCCTGTCTGTGAACTTTGGGATTGAGGAAGTAATGGCTTTTTGGATTGTGAGGTGGGAAGATCTCAATCAAGGGAAGATCTCCAGAGGAGATGAGGTCAGTAACCATTTTGTAAACAGCGACGTGATGGTCAGTGGTAGGGTCATAGTCCAGGGGGAGGTAGGAAGAAGTGGCTAAGAGTTAGCATTCTGCCAACAAAAGACCTATCATTCCCCTGTCATTTTCACTCTTTCTGGTTTCTTTACGACAACCATTCCCACTTCTTTTACCTTTTGTTCCATGGCACCTTTGTTATTTAATCTCTCCTATCCTCTAACCTAGCCCAGACATTTACTTTGTTTTACCACCCCCTCCTCATGCTCAACATTGAACCTCACTCTCCCTTTCTTCAGCACATAAGACCCTATCACATTTCTACTCTTTTGAGTTTAAGAGAAATCCTTCAACTTGAAATATTAACTTTGTTTCACTAATGCTGCCAGACTTACTGGTTTTATTTTATCTGGATTTATTTCAGATTTTCAGAATCTGCCATTTTTCCCTTTTGTATTTCTGCGAGAATGTAGATACTGATTACTTCTATGTAATAAGCCTTTTTCGTTTATAATGTTTACTTTATATGACTTTTTTTCTTTTTGCTTTGTAAACACAGGCAATGCTGGTTATTAACAGAAGGAACGTAAATTGGGGGGGTGTTGATACATAAGGAATAAGGGTTGAATTTCCTACTATTCTAATTGGATTAGTTTGTGGATAAGCTAGCAGCTTTGGGTGACTGTGTGGAGTCTGCATGTTCTCCCTATGTCTGCGTGGGTTTCCTACAGGTGCTCTGGTTTCGTCCCACAATCCGAAATTGTATAGATTGGGTGAATTGTGATGCTAAATTGGTCATAGTGTTCAGGGATGTGTAGGTTGGGTGCATTAGTCAGGGGTAAATGTAGAATAGTGGGGGAATGGGTCTGGGTGGGTTGCTCTTCAGGGGGTTGGTATGGACTTGTTGGGCCTAATCTTCGAGTAAAAAGTGAGGTGTGCAGATGCTGGAGATCAGCGCTGAAAATGTGTTGCTGGTTAAAGCGAGCAGGTTAGGCAGCATCCAAGGAACAGGAAATTCGACATTTCGGGCCAGAGCCCTTCATCAGGGCCTAATGTCCTGTTTCCACACTGAAGGGATTCTATGGTTCTGGGATTGATCCTATGAAAAAGATTCTACTCCCTCAATGTGCCAAAAAGTGAACAACCATATGTAACTGAGTTGTGAATGAATTGTTAACTTCACATTAAGGCATGACTGCTCTGTTTTGTAGCAGTCTTCTGTGCCATCTGTATTTGACTCACCAGGGCATGTCAAAGACTGGTTCCTCATTGACGGGTTATTTATTAATAACATAACTCATGTTTCAAATCTGGAACCCATATACATATACAACAGACTTACAATGAGAGCTATTCTCCACCTTGAACATTATAAAGAAACACCAGCAACATCCTCAAGCCATGTTTCTGCTATGGGTTGTGCAGGAATACTGTTATCTAAGAGGGGCCAACAGGTCTGTGTTCCATGGAATCTTGATCAGTATCCTGGGCTAACCCTGAGAAATCTTCCTGACTTTTGGTGAATGGATTAATGGACTGTTGTGATGCCCTGGAAATCTTTTTCAATAGCGGTATCTAGAGTTATGACTGTAACAGTTTGAACTTTCACTGTAGATCTGCAATGGAAGTTTTATTTAAGACAATGGAAACTCTGACATTAGGTCGAGGTAAAACTTTGTGCCAAGTTAGTACTGCTCTCCTCTTTGGTTTTGACTCTAAGAATAGGCTTCCTGGTACACTCAGCATTTGACTATATTCATCCAACAGATTTTTTCTGGATCCTGGCCCATCAGAATCCCTGTCTGACTCTTTGACAGCAGAATTGGCATATGACTTCAACTTCCAGTGAGGTGGTAGCTGCACAATATTTTCTCCCTGCTCTGTCTTCTGAGCAAGTGTGCCTATATCTCATCAAAGTCCTTCCTCTATTCTAGCCTCCAAATTACATAAAGTGTCAGTCTTTGAGCTGTGGTTGTGAGTCTTTTCACTTTCACTGCCTTTTTCCTCTTCCTCCACTGAGAGGGAAGGTTTCAGTTCTTAGGTGTCAGAAATATGAAAAGGATAAGCGTTGGGTTGTGGTCAGAATAGAGGAGAAAGTAAGAAGCACTTGCTAATACCAGCTGCGGCTTTAGAGTTACAGCAGATTGTAGTGTGAGGGAGATGTGGGATCAGAGGAGGATCAGGGCAAAACGGAGACATGAGATAGCTTTGGCAAATAGAATTATGGAGAATCCAAAGGGTTTTTACAAATATATTAAGGACAAAAGGGTAACTAGGGAGAGAACAGGGTCCCTCAAAGGCGGCCTTTGTGTGGAGCCACAGAAAATGGGGGAGATACTAAATGAATATTTTGCATCAGTATTGACTGTGGAAAAGGATATGGAAGATATAGACTGTTAGGGAAATAGATGGTGACATATTTCAAAATGTCCAGATTACAGAGGAGGAAGTGCTGGATGTCATGAAATGGTTAAAAGTGGATAAATCCCCAGGACCTGATCAGGTGTACCCAAGTACTCTGTGGGAAGCTAGAGAAGTGATTGCTTGGCCTTTTGCTGAGATATTTGTATCATCGATAGTCACAGTTGAGGTGCCAGAAGACTGGGGGTTGGCAAACATGGTGCCACTGTTTAAGAAGGGCGGTAAAGACAAGCCAGGGAACTATAGACCAGTGAGCCTGACGGTGGTGGGCAAGTTGTTGGACGGAATCCTGAGGGACAGGATGTACATGTATTTGGAAAGGCAAGGACTATTCGGGATAGTCAACATGGCTTTGTGCATAGGAAATCATGTCTCACAAACTTGATTGAGTTTTTTCAAGAAGTAACAAAGAAGATTGATGAGGGCAGAGCAGTAGATGTGATCAATATGGATTTCAGTAAGGCGTTTGTCAAGGTTCCCCATGGGAAACTGATTAGCAAGGTTAGATCTCATGGAATACAGGGAGAACTAGCCATTTGGACACAGAACTGGCTCAAAGGTAGAAGACAGAGGGTGGTGGTGGAGGGTTGTTTGCCACACTGGAGGCCTGTGACCAGTGGAATGCCACAAGGATCAGTGCTGGGTCCTCTACGTTTTGTCATTTACATAAATGATTTGGATACGAGCATAAGAAGTACAGTTAATAAGTTTGCAGATGACACCAAAATTGGAGGTGTAGTGGACAGCAAAGAGGGTCACCTCAGATTCCAACCGGATCTGGACCAGATGGGCCAATGGGCTGAGAAGTGGCAGATGGAGTTTAATTCAAATAAATGCGAGGTGCTGCATCTTGGGGAAGCAAACCTTAGCAGGACCTAGACACTTAATGGTATGGTCCTAGGGAGTGTTGCTGAACAAAGAGATCTTGGAGTGCAGGTTCATAGCTCCTTAAAAGTGGAGTCACAGGTAGATAGAATAGTGAAGAAGGTGTTTGGTATGCTTTCCTTTATTGGTCAGAGTATTGAGTACAGGAGTTAGGAGGTCATGTTGCAGCTGTACAGGACATTGGTTAGGCCACTTTTGGAATATTGCATGCTATTCTGGTCTCCTTCCTATCGGAAAGATGTTGTGAAACTTGAAAGGGTTCAGAAAATACTTACAAGGATGTTGCCAGGGTTGGAGGATCTGAGCTACAGGGAGAGGCTGAGGGGTGACCTTATAGAGGTTTACAAAATTATGAGGGGCATGGATAGGATAAATAAACAAAGTCTTTTCCCTGGGGTTGGAGAGTCCAGAACTAGAGGGCATAGATTTGGGGTGAGAGGGGAAAAATATAAAAGAGACCTAAGGGGTAACATTTTCACACAGAGGGTAGTACGTGTATGGAATGAGCTGTCAGAGGATGTGGTGGAGGCTGATACAATTGCAACATTTAAGAGGCATTTGGATTGGTATATGAGTAGGAAGGGTTTGGAGGGATATGGGCCGGGTGCTGGCAGGTGGGACTAGATTGGGTTGGGATATCTAGTCGGCATGGACGGGTTGGAACGAAGGGTCTGTTTCCATGCTGTACATCTCTATGACTCTATGACTATATATTTGTCCTTCTTCAATTCTTTCCCACTGTTTGATTGATTCATTTATTTCTTGTCACGTATACTGAAGTACAGTGAAAAGCTTTGTTTATGAGCAGTATAGGCAGATTATTGTAACTGAAAATGTGTTGCTGGAAAAGCGCAGCAGGTTAGGCAGCATCCAAAGAGCAGGAGAATCGACGTTTCGGGCACGAGCCCTTCTTCAGGATTCCTGAAGAAGGGCTCATGACCGAAACGTCGATTTTCCTGCTATTTGGATGCTGCCTGACCTGCTGCGCTTTTCCAGCAACACATTTTCAGCTCTGATCTCCAGCATCTGCAGTCATCACTTTCTCCTCGCAGATTATTGTAAGCAAGGATGTACAGATTAAAAAGACTTAGACAGAGGTATATAGTTTACATTGTATAGGGAGTGTGCTAGGCGAGATTAACGTTAACACGACCAGTATTATTTGAGGCTAGAGAATCTATTCATCAGTCTAATAATGACCAGGAAGAAGCTGATGTGTGTATTCAGGCTTCTAAATCTTCTGTCTCATTGAAGAAGTTGTAGGAGATCATTACTGGGGTGTGATGAGTCTTTGATGATTTTGGGAGCTTTTCTGTGGCAGCAAGCCATGTAAATAGATGCCATGGATGGACGATTAGCTCCCATGATGGCCTGGGCAGTTCACACCACACTCTTTAGTTTCCTAAGGTCCTGGGCAGAGCTGTCACCATACCAAACCATTATGCACCCAGACAGCATGCTTTCAATGGTGTATCTGTAGAAATTGGTGAGGGTCCTTATGGATATGCCAATTTGCATGAGCCACCTGAGGAAGAAAAGGTTTGTTGTGCTTTCTTGACCATCACATCTACATGGGAAGTCCAGGATAGATTGTCAGTTATTGTAACTCCGAGGAACATGACATTTTCCATCCTCTCAACCTTAGTTCCATTGATGTGGATGCAAGTGTGTTCTCCTCCTTTCTTCCTGAAATCAATGATCAGTTTTTTAGTTTAGCTGGTGTGGGGAGAGAGGTTGTTCTCATTGCACCACGTCACCAATCCCTCAATCTCCCGTCTGAATTTTGACTCATTGTTGTTAGATATCCATTCTACTATGGTGGTGTCATCAGTGAACTTGTAGATGGCGTTTATTTGGAATTTGGCAACACAGTGGTGGGTGTGCAGGAAGTACAGTAGGCGGCCGAGGACACATCCTGATGGGGCTCCAGTGTTGATTGTTATTATGGAGGAGCTGAAGTTATCTATCTTCACTGATTGCAGTCTGTGGGTCAAAAAGCTATGGTTCCAGTTGCAGAGATGGAGCTGACACTTCGGTCACGGAGTTTTCAGATTGGTCAGGAAGGGATAATTGTGATGAAGGCACAGTTGTAGTCAATGAGCAGGAGTCTGATGAAGGTGTCTTTGTTGTTCTGATGTTCCAGGGATGAGTACAGTGCTAGGGATGTGGTATCCACTGTGGACCTGTTACATAGGTAGGTAAATTGTAGGGGATTGAGGCTGGTTAGGAGACTGGAGTTATTGTGGGTCATGACCAGCCTCTCAAAGCACTTCATGATTACTGAGGTCAGAGCCACTGGGCAGTAATCATTAAGGCACATTGCATGTGCTTTCTTAGGTACCAGGCTGATGGTGGTCTTCTTGAAGCAGGTGGGGACCTTGGCTTGTAGGAGGGAGAGGTTGAAGATGTCGGTGAATACCTCCACCAGTTGGTCCACACAGGAACTGAGTGCTTGGCCAGGGACACCATCCAGGCCTCTCACTTGATGCTTATGGCCCTTCAACCTGCAAGAAACAGAAAATGTGTCAGCAAATGTCCTGACTATGTTTTAATGATATTGTTGACTGCCTGCAGTATGTGCAGGTTGTGAAGAGTAGAATGGTGTTAAATATGTAACAGTGAAATAAAGGACATTAATTTTATGTTTGTGTGCTGCTTCAGAGTGATGCCTTTTGTTGCAATGGGTCAAACCCTGGTTCTGAACCAGAAGCTCCGAGTATGAGTTCTAACTCAGAGCTTGCTGGTCAACAGAAATGATTTTGTAACATGGCCAGTCAGGTTGGGTATCTGCCTGCCACTCCAACCAATGCATACCAATAGTAGTCTGTAAGAATAGGAGAGATTTTTGGTCAGATATTTGGTAGAAACAGTATTGGAGCCACTGGAATTGCTATCCATTGTTCAAGATTACAACATGTGTAATGTGGTCTTCCTGAGTGAACTGCAACTTAGCATCACCATAGATTAACACAACTGTTTGCAAAGTGAATAACTACAGTAATAAATTGAGCATTGGGTCTTAGACAACAGAACACGGAAGAGGCTGGACCAGCCGCTATCTCTGGACGAGCTGACCAAGGCCCACGAGTCCTTTGAAAAGAATAAAACTCCCGGAAGCAACAGCTTACTGGTCAAGCTCTATTCTGCTCTGTGGGACTTGATTGGCAGGACCTGCTGGAGGTGTATGTCAGTATGCTTCTGGCAGGTACCATGAGCGAATCCATGAAGAAAGGCATCATCACCCTCATCTACAAGGGGAAGGGGGAGAGGGAGGAAATCAGAAATTGGAGACCAATCTCACTATTGAATGCGGATTACAAAATCTTGTCCAAGGTCATCGCCAACTGGGTCAGGTCTACTCTGGGATCGGTGATCCACCCTGACCAAACCTGTGCTGTACCGGGCAGGAAGATTGCTGAGAGTCTCGCTCTCTTCAGGGATACGATCGCTTACATGCAGAACAGGGGGTTGGACACCTGCCCCATCAGCCAGGACCAGGAGAAAGCCTTTGACAGGATATCACATACGTATATGAGAGATGTTCTCTCCAAAATGGGCTTTGGGGAGGGAATCCGTAATTGGATCATATTGCTCTACACCAATATTGTCAATGCCGACTCAATCAATGGGTGGGAATCAGATATCTTCCCAGTCAGATCTGGAGTCAGGCAGAGCTGCCCTCTCTCTCCTGCCTTGTTTGTGTGTTGCATAGAGCCATTTGCCGAGTCCATCAGGAAGGATGCGAGCCTGAGAGGGGTGACTATTCCTGGCAGCAGGGGCCTACAGGTTAAGGCTTCTCTATACATGGATGATGTCACTGTTTTCTGCTTGGATCCGCTGTCCATGCACAGACTCATATACATCTGTGACCAGTTCAAATGGGCCTCGGGAGCCAAGGTCAACCGAGGCAAGAGTGAGGACATGCTCTTCGGGACCTGGGCCGACCAACCTGAAGGTGCTGGGTATTTGGTTTGGAGGGGCTGGGGCGTGCGGCAAGTCTTGGGAGGAGCGTATCAGGAAAGTGAGGCAGAAACTGCGCAGATGGAAGTTAAATCTGCATCACAGGTAAAAAGCTGGTCATCAGGTGTGTGGTACTGTAAATGTTGTTATATGTGGCACAGGTCTGGCCTATTCCCAGAAACTGTGCCGTCGCAGTCACCCGGGCCATCTTCCATTTTATATGGAGTTCAAAGATGGCCAGGGTGCAAAGGGGCTTGATGTATAAAGATCTGGGCAACAGGAGAAAAAACACACCCAATGCCACCCTCACCCTGATGGCCACCTTTGTGTGTGACTGCATCAAGCACCAAGTTTCACTACGTACTGAGTTTCTACCTGTTCCTGCTGTTGCGAAGGATGGGGCTGGCCTCACTGCCGCGGAACGCTCCAAGTAGTTGGACCGTTCCGTATCACCTATCCTTTGTGGCGAAATTTATGATGAAAAACACCTTTGACCACAAACCCATCAGGAAGTGGTCAGCACATGGTGTCCTTGAGACCCTTCGGGAAAAGGAGAGGGTGGATCATATCGAGCGGTTCCCTGAGCAGACAGTCAAAGCCATTTGGCAGAATGCCTCATCGCCAGAACTTTCCAACAAGCACCAAGACATGGCTTGGCTGGTGGTGAGAAGGGCTCTGCCTGTGAGATCCTTTATGCACGCCTGGACTCTCTGCCTCACCGCACGCTGCCCTCACACACCTCCTTCTGGAATGTGCCTATGCAAAGGAAGTCTGAAGAAGAATGCAGTGGTGTTTGTCGAGGTTCATCCCGAGCAGCTCCATGACGCGGGACTCCGTACTTTACAGTCTGTTCCCCTGGATGCACACCGAGACGAACATCAACTGTGCCTGGAGGATCATCAACTCGGTAAAAGACGCTCTTTGGTCTGTCCCAAAACCTGTTGATCTTCCAGCTGAAGGAGCTGACCACGACTGAGTATTGTTGACTAGTACATTCCAAAGTCCAGGACTACATGTTGAGGGACATGCTGAAGCTTGGGGCAGCTACCACCACGGCGCGGTGGGGAAAGACCACTGTGCAACGTCAGCTTGCCAAAGAAGAACAGAGGGCCCACTCAGTAAGTGGGCTCTGCTGACGCCTCAGCTAAATATATGGATGATAAACGTACAGACCTGTATATACGAATGATTAATTCCAATCTCTATATGTAAAGAAATGCAAGGTGCGCCTATGAATGGCACCACCAATTGTACAGATCATCAAAATATTTTACGAATAAAATATATTTTTGAAATTTTAAAAAAAATCGAGCACTGGTTGCGATTAGTGGTGCAGTTGGTAGAACATGCCATTTAGATAAACACACTCACTTTCACAGGTCATGTGATATCATTAGACTTTTTCCTGCATTGATGTTAGGCCAACACTCCTGGCACTGATCTCCATCACAATTTGCTCCTACTGCCACTTCAGCATAAATCCTGAGGTTCTCCTCCCCTGCAGCAGATTCATTCTCATCTCCTGTGTCTCTTGCTCCAAAATCTCCAGTGTACAGTCGTGGTGTGGCTTCTTATATGTTCAGCCACAGCCCAAATCATCTCAGCCCAAATGACACATGAAGAAGCTCCCAGCACTCCATGCAGCAAAATGCACCTCCCTTTTAAGAGTTGCAGTCTACTTTAAAGCACTGATAGCCATTTAATATTGAGCCTCCTATAGATGGTTACAGCCAGTGAAAAGCACGACCTGCGCATTTCAATAACTTAAAAGTGTAAGTGATTAATTATCCTATTTACAACCCAATGAATAACAGTCATACCACAATCTGTGTGTGAGATTTTAGGAGTTACCCAATCTTTCCCTCCTCTTATAGTATCTAAATGTTATAAACCATCAATATTACAAATGCAGTATTTGGAATTTAGTCTATGTCTTATAATTGTGGAAGGATTTAACAACCTATATTACTGATTTAAAAATTAGTAAAGGATAATTTCAAAGTCAGTTTTTCTCATTGCATACTGAGCAGTTTAATATTTAGTATAGAAACTGATGTAGTGAAGAACAAATGCAGGCAATGTTTTTTAATTAATACTTCTTCATTTGTTGCAGTGCAGCTAAATCTTTTGGATTAGGAATCTTGTTCAACATGATTGGTGAGATTAGCATCACTGATCTAGGAATGTCTGACACACAGTTCACAGGCCTGTTGCATTTTATGAACTTGTGTTATTTGGCCACTGAATGCTAATGCCTGAGTCTTTTATTTGCTTGAATGTGCACATAATGTTCTACTCAAGCTGCTTTCTCCAGCTCGTTATATCGGCTTCAGCTGTTTTATTCTTTCCCTCAACCCCCCACCGTCTTTAAAACTTTCCTTTTCCTTCTTTCTTCAATTCCCTTTATACAGTATAATTAGAAATACGTGAGCATCCAAGAAATTGTATCTCTATTTACCAATTTGTTTATTTAAAATTCTAAGTATAGTATACAATTATACGAATATATTTTGTTAGCTTTGTTCTTATAAAAGTGAATTCACAATCAAATATCTCCTTTGCTACAATGGATCATTTTTCAGGAAATACTGTCCATAGAACTGACCATCTTGGCACTCCTCAGCACTTCAACTTATAGTATTTTCTCACCCTTATTTCATTTTAAGCAAATATGATACATTATCAGCTTGCCTCTTCAGATTGGTGCAATAAATAATACTTGTAGGTTTTTTTTGTATATGTTCATGGAATGTGTATGTTCCAAACATTTATTGGCCATCTCTAATTGCCCTGAAGAATATGGTGAGTCCTGGTGAGCTGCCTTCCTACATGCTGCAATTTTTGGGGTGTAAGGCTACCCACAGTGCTGTTAGGAAGGAGTTCCAAGCCTTCGAACCAGCGACAATGAATGAACAATGATATCTTTCCAAGTGAGGATGGTATATGACTTGGAGGGGAACTTGCACTCATGCATCTGCTGTCCCTGTGCTTCTAGATGACAGTGGTCATGGGTTTGTCAAGTGTTGTTAGAAATGCCTGCTGAATTAAAGCAATGCATCTTGTAGATAGTGCACAGTGCTGCCAGTATGCATGGTTGGTGAAGAGGTTGACTATTGATAGTGGCAGATGGGATGCCAATCAAGGTGGGCTGTTTGTTCTGGAAGGAATCAAGTTTCTTGAGTATTGTCAGAGCTGCACTCATCCAGGCAAATGATGTGTATTCCATCACAATCCTGAATTGTGCCTAACAGATGGTGGACAGGCTTTGCAGAGACAGAAAGTGAGTTACTTGCTACTGGATTCCTAGCCTTGGATCTGCTCTTACAGCTACAGTATTTATTTGGTTGATATAATTCAGTATCTGATCAATGATAACCTCCAGGATGTTAGCAGAGGGTAATTCAGCAATGATATTGCCATTGAACTTCAAGGGATGATAGTCAGATTGTTCTTACTGGCAATACTCAATGGCACACGTGAGCCACAAATATTACTTGACACTTCTGATCCCAAGTCTGAATGTTGTCCATATCTTGATGTAGGTGGACATGGACTGCTTTTGTATCTGAGATGTAGCGAATGGTGCTCAGCATTGTGCAATCATCAGTGATAATCTCCACTTCTGACCTTATGATAGAGGGAATGTTATTAATAAAGACGTTGAAGATGTATGGGTCTAGGACACAACTATGAGGATCTCCTGCAGTTTAGATCCAACTTGTTTTGTGCCAGGCATAAATTCAATCAGCAGAAAGTTACTCCACCTCCCCCCCCTCCCCCCCCCCCCCCACCGATTCCCATTGACTCTAATTTTGCTAGGGGCCTTGTGCCATATTCGGTCAAATGCTGCTTTGATGTCAAGAGCAGTCAGTTTCACCGCATCTCTGAAGCTTTGCCTTTTTGTTAATATTTGGACCAAAGCTTTCAGCAGCTGAGTGGCTCTAACAGATTCCAAACTGGCTTTCAGTGAGCAGGTTATTCCTTCTCCAAGTACTATTTGACTACACTGTCAATGACTCCATCCTTCAGTTTACTGATGAGCGAGAGTAGGCTGACAGGTGGTAATTAGCTGGGTTGGGTTTGCCCAGGCAATTTCCCACATTGCTGAATAGATGTCATTGTTGCAGTTGTACTGGAATAACTTCAGTGGGAGATTGTTAGTGCTGGAATACAAATATTTAGCACTATTGCTGAAACATTTTCAGGACCCATATCCAGTGCCTTCAACTATTGTTTTATGATGGACAGAATTGAATAAGTTGAAGACTGGCATCTGTGATTATCCACTTGGAACATCTGGCTATAGACAAATACAAATACTTTTGTGTTGTCCTTTGCACTGATGTGCTGTGCTCCCCCATCATTTAAGATGGGGATATCCTCATACTCTAGTGAGTTTTTTAATTGTCCAGCACTATTCATGACTGGATGTGATAGGACAATAGAGCTTAGATCTAATCAACCGGTTGTGAGATCACTCAGCCCCATCTATTGCATGCCGCTCTTACTGTTTGGCTTGCAAATGGTCCTGTGCTATAGCTTCTATGGGGTGATACCTCATTTTTAGGCATATGCGGTGCCACTTCTGGCATGCTCTCCAGCACTCTTCAATGAACCAAGCTTCATTTTGCAGATTGATGGTATTAATAGTGAGGGACATTCTGGGCCATGAAGTTATAGATTGTCAAAGAATTCAAATCTGCTGCTGCTGAATCAATAGTGACTCAAAGTTGTCTAATTTAGAGTTGATAGCTGTATTTAAAGTCCATCCTAGTTAGTTAAAAATCACACAACACCAGGTTATAGTCCAAAAGGTTTATTTGGAAGTACACGCTTTCAGAGTATTGCTCCATTGTCAGGTAGCTGGTGGGGTAGGATCCAACACTGGCACCTCCACATCATCCTATTTAGTACAGCAGTAGTGCCACACAATAGGATTGACGGTATCCTTACTGCGAATACTGCACTTTGTCTTCATGAGGACTTTCGGGAGGTTGTTTTTATTTGCTTGTGGGACTATTACTGATCTTCATGGATGGATGCATCCATAACAGAGAATGTTTTTTTTCCCTTGTTGATTCCAACACCATTTATTGCAGACTCAGGCTAGCAGCTATGTTCTTTAGGACACAAGCAGCTCAATGATACGAATGAGCTACTCTTGGTGATGAACATCGATGTCCCCCACACAGAGTACATTCTGTACTTTGCTATCCTCAGTTCTTCCTTCAAACTGGAGGAATACTAATTCATCTGCCTTGGTAGAGGGCAAGGGGGAGGTAGGTGCTAGTGAGTTGTAGGCTTCCTTGCCCATCTTTGAACTAATGCCACGAGATTTCATGAGGTTTACAGTGAATGTTGAGGATTCCCAAAGCTACTGTTTCCCAGCTGTAATCATAGTGCTGCTACATGAGATGGGTCAGAGATAGTAATGGTGGCGTTTGGGACATTATCTGTAAATATGATTGTGTGTGTGTGTGTGAGAGAGATTATGTCAGACTGCTGCTTGTCCATGGGACAATTGTCTAAATTTTGGACCTGGACAATCCCAGGTATTGTTAAGAAGGACTTTGCAAGATAGACACTGTAGTGTTTGCTGATGTCATTTGTGGTGCCTAGTATGATATCAGATGGTTTATCCAGTTTCATTTGTTTCTTTCAACTTTTCCCAGTTAGATACAACTGAGTATCTTGGAAGGTCATTACAGAAGGCAGTAAATGTTGGCCTAACCAGTCTCACCCACATCCCGCGAAATAATTTTTACAAAGGCCAATGTATGGATGGTAGATTTCTTATCCTAAAAGATATTATTGAACCAGATGGGTTTTTACAACATTGGGTAGCATGGTGGCTCAGTGGTTAGCACTGTTGCCTCCCAGTGCAAGGGAACTTGGTTCAATTCCAGCCTCGGGCAACTGTCTGTGTGGAGTTTGCATATTCTCCCCATGTCTGTGTGGGTTTTCTCTGGGTGCTCTGGTTTCCTCCCACAATCCAAAGATGTGCAGGTTAGGTGAATTGGCCATGTTAAAGGTATGCATTGTGTTCAGGGATGTGTAGGTTAGGGGTAAGTGTAGAGTAGTAGGGGAATGGGTCCGGGTGTGTTACTCTTTCGAGGGTTGGTGTGAACTTGTAGGGCTGAATGGCCTGTTTCCACATTGTAAGGATTCTATGTGACTGCCATTAAATTTATTTCCTAATTGCAGACTTTATTGAATTCAAATTTCATAATCTGTTTAGGTGAGATTCAAACCCATGTCCTCAGAACATTAGCCTGAGGTTCTGGACATTTTCACTTCACTAATATTTATATTTTTAACACAGGGACTGAGTAGCTCTGTTGTCACGGTGGCTAGTCTTCATCGATTCATGTTCTAGTTGAGGTACTCTTGAGATCTGCTTCCTTGCCCTGCCCTGAGAGTGGAAGGCACTGGTTAATTACCACTGGCAAAGCTGCCAAAGAAGCAACCTAGATGAAACATCAGCAGACAATATGTGGTGCAGATATTCATCAGATATCAATATCAAAAATGGTCTGCGGGGGACGGTGGTTCAGTGGTTAGCACTGCTGCCTCACAACACCCAGGACCAAGGTTTGATTCCAGCCTTAGGTGACTGTCCGTGTGGAGTTTGCACATTCTCCCCGTGTCTGTGTGGGTTTCCCCTGGGTGTTCTGGTTTCCTCCCAAAGTCCAAAGATGTGCAGGTCAGGTGAATAGGCCATTGTAAATTGCCCGTAGTGTTAGGTGCGTTAGTCAGAGGAAAATGGGTCTGGGTGGGTTACTCTTTGGAGGATCGGTGTGGACTTGTTGGGCCAAAGGGCCTGTTTCCATACTGTAGGAAATCTAATCTTAAAAATTTAAATTAGAAACAGTGGGCCACCACTAAATGTGGCATATCAAATCATTCACGAAGAATCCTAAAGGCAAGCAGGAAAATGCCAAGTCATAATTATTTTGTTTGGTGCAGTTCAATGCATAATGGGTGACTGTAGATGGATGAAAATTTCACCTACATCACACGATTTCAGGTCTCACTTTAGAGTTTTGAGTTCAATCTAGGCTGGCACTTGCTGGCAGACAAAGACATTGAAGGAATGTATACTGGATCACGGTTGATGGCCACTGGTGCTGATGTTTGGAAGAGACATTAAAATAAAAACTGGTTGGCTTTCTGAATTGAACGTAAAAAGATCCTTGACACTATTTCAAAGATAACCAGCGTATGTTTCCTTTGCTGGCCAAACATTATCCTGGAGTCAACATTACAAAAGGAATATCCTGCCATTACTCTCCGTGGGAATTTGCTGTATCGAAATTGTTGCAACATTTCCCGCATTACAGCACTAAACTTCAATGCAAAGTGGTTGTATCAGAGGTTGTTAAAGGTTCTGAATAAATAAAAGTATTTCGTTTCCGTATCTCCCCCTCCCCCATATTACCAACCTATTGTGGCTCGACTTGAAAAGTTCCGATGAATATTCATTACCTGTGCATGAACGCCTCTAGTATTCTGCTTGCAACAATTAGACTGGCTGATCAGACTTTAATAGATTACTACAAGTAGTCAACAATAATGCAGTGGTTTCTGTTGGAAATAGTGACCGTTAGTTGCCTCAATGAAAATTGCAAAATAAAACAATTACAACGTCCAAGGGCATGATCTAGATGACTGGATTGCTGGTTCGCGTTTGAAATACCTGTACAGTAGAGTTTTGAGAAGCTCGTGTTCTACTGAAGTTAGACAAGTTTGAGCAGCGCCTGCAGTAGATACCAGAGACCGAGGTTGAACTGGGGTGGGGTAGAGAAACGAACGCTCTCGGCTGGGGTCAGGTTACTTGCGGCGAGCTACTGATGGTGGTTGGGAGGGGCGAAGTGAGGCGAGGCATCACCGTCACTTTATAATCTCATCTTCAACGCAAGGCGGCTACTCAGAATAACAGCCCGAGATCAGACAAAACATTAGTAGGCACTTTCTGAGAGATCAGGAGGCATTTCCGATATGGCGGCCCCGGAGCGATGGCTTCTTATCTACCTGTCCTTGCTTTCTCTCAACAAATGGACTTCAGCTTTTAACTTGGATACCGAAAACGTTATTAAGAAAACTGGAAAGCCGTCAAGTTTGTTTGGGTTTTCTCTTGCTATGCACTGGCAGCGAAAGCCAAGAGATCAAAAAATGTAAGTATGTGTAGGTTTGATTTACTTTAAGAGAAGGCTCTATTGTCAGGCTGGAAGAACGGTACAGAAAGTTCCTCTGTGTGTTATGGTTTGACCGGGGAGAACACTTCACCTCAACTGAGTCCAAAACAGCTTTAGCGAACTTTTACATTAAACTTTGTGCGAAATGTTCCCGAGCTCCCTGCAGCAACCACTTTTCCGCCTGTGGCTGCCCTACCTGTTCACACTGAAGCTCAGAAACAGCGGCTGACGCAGAATGGTCGTCTGTGTCCCCCTCCACCGGGAACAACTTCACAGGCGACCCCTCATCCGGGTGGGGTGGAGGTGAACCCCATGGCCACTTCACTGCTCTCTGTTTCCCAACTGGTTTATGCCAGGGCCCCTTCTTAAGTGTTGATTCCAAAGTTTTTTTTCAATTGAGGGCAATCCTATGGGAATCTGAAGTGAAGGGGATTGTTTGGACTGAGCAGTGTGTGCCTTCCCGGTCAGTGGTCGTTTCAGGGATCATTGATGTTTAGGGCAGTGTTGAAGTTTTATCGGCTCCGTTTCGTTCTCCAGGGAACCTGATTGCAATCTGCCAGGGTCACATTACAGCCCCGAGTTGATCCCAATTGTCTTCAGTGAAAGGAATCCGAGCTTTATTAGCCGGTCCTTTAACCAAAGTGTAGAAGCAGGTTGTTTTCTGAGCAAATCTGATAGGGTTTTCCTTTCTTCCAAAACAAAAGGTTTGCAGTTGTTGCAATCTATTTTAATCATTCGGACCGAAAAATGCGGCGATTGTTTGTGATCCCGAGTTTGGGTCAACACCGTGGTGTACAAACTTTGGGAATGTGTTGGCTGTTGGGGGTTGGGGTGGTGGTGGTGGGGGTGGGGGAAGTGAGAGCTGCCTGGTTGAGAGTGCCATTGGCTGGGCGCTCCGGCTCCTCCCCTGCACAGACGCCGCTGCCGGGCCCTGGTTGCTATGGTGCAGAGAAATCCCGGAGCCTCACTCAGTGCAACAGGCTCCATATGGGGGCGGGGGACCCAACCGAAATTAAAAAAAACACACACTGAATGCTATCTCTTTCCTTTTGGAATGAAAGACCCTCTGACAAACAGCATACATTTAAAACCGAATGTCAGAATGTCATCGGCAAATAACCTTCACTTCAGACCAAGTAGCTCATCATCGACAAACCCAGTCTTTTTTTTATTTTCAGGAAATGCATACAATCTCCCCCCCCCCCCCCCCAGATTTTCTTTTTACTGTAATTGAACATATTTTAGGTGTGGAGCCGCATGCAGTTGGGTGTCGTCTTGTATCTGATGTAATTGGAGTTGATTCATTTTCACAAGGACAGCGAGTTGCATTTATGTACTGCCATGAGGTAGAAAGTATTCCAAAGTGATTCGAAGGTAAAAGGGGAAAGGAACAACAATAAAGATCTTTAAAGGAGCATTTTGAAAATGGGCGAGGAGATAACAAGGCTCGGACGTGACGGTTAGGGAAAACGTTCCAGAATAATCAAAACATCAGAAGTCCCAGGTCGGTTAGAGCGAATACAATTCAGACCAGAATCTGAAAAGTGATGGATGCGTGTTTGCAATATAAGGTTGGAGGAGGTTTCGGAATGGGGAATATCGAAGTTTTGGAAGGACTTAAAAGAACAGTGTAGGTTTTGAATGCATGGTATTGTGAAACTAAGAGCCCACTGGAAGCACAAGGACATTGGAACAAATTATTGCAATGCTGGGATCTGTACTGAAAGCAACAAATGGTGGGGATCACTGCGGGTCAGACAGCACCCATGAAGGGGGGGGGGGGGGAGCTTTCTTTCGATGATTACTGTCTAACTCGCTGTGATTTCGAGCATTGTTTGTTTTCAGAAAGGATTGAACTCGGTGAGATAAAATTAAGGTTTCCAACTCTAGTTTCTAAGCACAACGCAACATAGCAAGCTGTTTTAGTGAAGAGTGGGATGAGTGTTTGTGCAGCTGAAGGTAAAATTCACACAACATCAGGTTATCGTCCATCGCTGAAGAATGAACAATTTTTCAGTGGTGGAAATAGCTTCACTGGCTACACCACCCAGATTTGACACCCTCCTGCTCCGTTAGCGTGATCAAACCAGATTAAACGTGCATCTAGATATTATCCGTGTCTCCTTGATATCCCTCAGAGCAATGGGCATGTATGATTTCGTCAGGGGATGCCGAGGTTTTGGTGTTCTGACAATATTGCTTCTGTTCTGTCATTCGTGACTTAATGTCAAGTTGCTTAGTATCTCAAATGTAGCCAGGTGATGGAAAGAAAGTAGTCAACCTCAGTTGGCATGTAGACATTTTACTTGATGTTGACAAGGAAAACTTTGTTGGTATCTGAATCTGGGGCTAAGACTGGGAACTTTGGGCACTCCCAAGGTAACCACATTAGGGTGTGGTTTGAAATCAGTGAAGATGTCTTGACTTTGGAAAGTAATTGAGGAGCACAGCTTGATTTAAATACTGAGGTCTTGTCGTTGTTGTAACTAGGGTGGTCTTGATGTAGTGCACAGAGCAGAAACAGAATGGTGGTATTTGAGTAGGAAAGAAAGACACAGCTAGATAACAATATGTGGAGGGTATTTGGGTGACAGAGCTATGATGGTAATCGGAGAACTTTAAGAAGTGAGGGTGAAGTATAAAGGAGCAGTCTATGCAAGGGGTTTCCTAATGATGTGAAAAAACATTAAGTTAAGGAGATGTAGTTGATAGAGTTGGGTAGGAGGGGGAGTGTGGCACAAAAGTGGGTCTGTTAAAGTTCGAATTGGGGCTTGGAAAATGTCCAAACTTGGAAAGAGGAGGTTGAAATGGATGAGGAACTACTCTTCATCTTTAGGAAGAAAGGTTCTAGAAACTCATCTGGTTGGTCTGCATTTGGTTGATCATGGGAATTGAAACATTGCTTAGCTCTTAAACCTATTGTTGGTGTTATTTTGTGAGGCAGAAAAATAATTATATATTTTAAAATCATCTGAGTGACCTGAATAGCAATCACTGCACAGTTGGCAAGACCCTCAGCCTAGGATTTTCTTTGCTAAACTATTCAGTCTTAGCCTCATTTTCTAATTTTAGGCAATCTTTCAAATCCACCTCCTAGAACTGATGACTGATAATTAAACATCTTATTATTTGGCTGTGTCAAATTTGTTTCATAACATCCCTGTGAAGCACCTTGGGATGTTTTACTGTGGTAAAGGGTCTATATAAATACATGTCAATGTATGAATCTCTGCATCTAAGGTGAAAATTAAGACCATAAAATATTGTAGAGTCATAGAGACGTACAGCACGGAAACAGAAAATTCTGGAGAAACTCCTCAGTCTGATAAGATCTGTGGAGAGAAAAATATATTTAAGCTGGTGTGTAGTCAAGGAAGCTGAAAAATGTGTTGCTGGAAAAGCTCAGCAGGTCAGGCAGCATCCAAGGAGCAGGAGAATCGATGTTTCAGGCATAAGCCCTTCTTCAGGAATGAAGAGGGTGTGCCAAGCAGGCTAAGATAAAAGGTAGCGAAGAGAGACTTGGGGGAGGGACATTGGGAATGCAATAGGTGGAAGGAGGTTAAGGTGAGGGCGATAGACCGAAGAGGGGGTGGGGGCAGAGAGGTCGGGAAGACGATTGCAGGTCAAGAAGGCGGTGCTGAGCCCAAGGGTTGGGACTGAGATAAGGTGGGGGGGGAGGGGAAATGAGAAAGCTGGAGAAATCTGCATTCATCCCTTGTGGTTGGAGGGTTCCTAGGCGGAAGATGAGGCATTCTTCCTCCAGGCGTCATGTTGCCATGGTCTGGTGATGGAGGAGGCCAAGGGATTGGGGGGGGGGGGGGGGAGTTAAAGTGTTCAGCCACTGGGCGGTTGGGTTGGTTGGTGCGGGTGTCCCAGAGGTGTTCTCTAAAACGTTCCGCAAGTAGGCGGCCTGTAACCCCAATATAGAGGAGGCCACATCGGGTGCAGCGGATGCGGTAAATGATGTGTGTGGAGGTGCAGGTAAATTTGTGGTGGATATGGAAGGATCCCTTGGGGCCTTGGAGGGAAGTGAGGGAGGAGGTGTGGGCGCAAGTTTTGCATTTCTTGCGGTTGCAGGGGAAGTTGCTGGGAGTGGAGGTTGGGTTGGTGGGGGTGGGGACCTGACGAGGGAGTCGCGGAGGGAGTGGTCTTTCCAGAACGCTGATAGGGGAGGGGAAGTAAATATATTCTTGGTGGTGGGGTCTGTTTGGAGGTGGCAGAAATGATGAAGGATGATACGATGTATCTGGAGGTTGGTGGGGTGGTAAGTGAGGACCAGTGGAGTTCTGTCCTGGTGGCGATTGGAGGGGCGGGGTTCAAGGGCGGAGGAGTGGGAAGTGGAGGAGATGCGGTGGAGAGCATCGTCAACCACATCTGAGGGGAAATTGCGGTCCCTCAGCAATAGCTTGCTCCCTCGTTGGTTCTATTACATATTGCTGAAGAAAACCAGAGTTGAAAAATGTGGTGCTGGAAAAACACAGCAGGCGTTGCCTGAAACGTCGATTCTCCTGCTCCTCGGATGCTGCCTGGCCTGCTGTGTTCCAGCACCACATTTTTCAACTCTGGTCTCCAGCATCTGCAGTCCTCACTTTTCTCCTTGCTGAAGAAAATTATCATGGATACATTCAACAAATTCCTTCTCAAGGCTGCCCTGACTGAGCTGGTTCAACCTATAGATTAAAATCCCCTAGGATAATTGCCATGCCATTTTTACAGGCATTAGTTATTTCTTTGTTTATTGCCTGCCTCAATGTGATGCTATTATTTGGTGGCCTATAGACTACGCCCATCAGTGACTTTTTCTTCTTAGAATTTCTAATTTCATTCCAAATGGATTCAACTTTATTCTCCATAGAACCTATATCATCTCTCAGCACCACCCTGATGTTGTCCTTGAATACTAAAGCTACACCACCTTCCTTACTTTCCTGTCTGTCCTTCCAAATAGTCAGAAGACCCTTGGATATTTAACTCCCAGTCATGACCATCCTGTAACCATGTCTCCGTAGTAGCTACCAAATAAAATTCATTTGTGACGATTTGTGCCATTAACTCATCAACCTTGTTACGAATGCTATATACATTCAGGTAAAGTGCCTTTATGCTAGCTTTCTTATCCTCATGATTTCCAACATCTCTAACATCTTCTGAATTATCTTTCATTTTTACCTCTTTCATTGCCTGACTTGAACATAAACCCTCCTGCACAAATGCTAACCTGCTGCTTACCTTTTTATTTACAATCATGCTTCCTGTCTTTTTCCCTTTCCCTTCACCCAACTCACTAAAGTCCTAGTGATCACCCTATTTATCCTCTTCGCTAGAACACTGGTTCCAGATCATTTCAGGTGGAGACTGATCCATTGTTACAGATCCCACTGGTTCCAAAACTGATTCCAATGCCACATGAAGTGGGAACCCCTCTTTCCCACACCATTCCCTTAGCCACATATTTACCTCTCTAATTTTCTTATCCCTAGGCCAATTTGGCATGTGGCTTGGGCAGTAATCCACAGATTTTGACCCTCGAGGACCTGTTCATTAATTTTATTCCCAGTGCTTGATAATCCCCGAACAGGCCCTCCATCCTAACCTTGCCTATGTTGTTTGTCCCAACGTGGACCACAACAATGGATCGTCCCCCTCCCGCTCCAATATACATTCAAACTGGTCAGAGATGTTCTGTACCTTGGCATTGGGCAGGCAACGCACCATAAGTTCCATTTGCTGAACACAAGAAGATGAAGTGGTTGCTCAGGGCTGTCATTTCAACTCAGGCATGGTTGTAGGAGTTTCTCAGGTTGTAGTTTAGATTTCATTATCATCAGTTGTTTCTTCAATGAATCTGCCTCCAATATAACTTTAGAAATATGGAGTTCAGTTACATTCACAGCATGGCATATAATGAAGCAGTCTGTGTCTGCACCAGTAAAACCAGGACACCGTTCAAATATGGGTGATAATTGGTGATCTTTATGCCATATTCATGTCAGACAATGACCATTTCAAACAAAAGGGAATCCAACCAACATCTCATGATATTTAATCTATTTTGATTGCTAAACACCCACCACTAATATATTGGGAGTCTTTATTGGCTGCAAAAATAACTGGGACCATATGTTAGGAGAAGATCTGCAATTGGTTTGCCACATAGAGTGAGTTCTCAAAGTCTTTCCAATAGCTGCAAAGCACAAGTCATGAGTGTGTTAGAATAGCCCCACTTGGCTGGACAGATGTTATTTCAACAATACTCAACACCATTCAGGCCAAGCTACTGACTTGATTGGCATTCACCCAGTGGATTAAACATTCATTCCTTCCATCATTGGTACACTGTGCAGCTACAAGATGCACTCCTCCACACTAACTCTCCAAAACTTTAAGGCAATGATAACATCTCCTAAACCTGTGACCTCAGCCACTTCGATGGATTAGGACAACAAATATATGGAGACACCACTGTGTAGATGTGACCTTTAAGGAGGCACAGCACCTTGACTTAGAAATGTATTGCTGTTCATTCATTGCTGGCTCAAAAGGCTGGAACTTCCTTTAAAGCAGCACTGAGAGTTACCTATATCACATGGACTGGAGAGGCTCAATGTGTGGCTAACCAGCACCTTCCTGAGGGCAGTCAGGAATGGGTAATAAATTCTGGCTTTGTCTTCCTCGTTAGCAAGAACAATATTTGGATTGAGGCAAGAATTGTCAGTTGGGAAGCGGGCAAAGACTAATTTTGCTTGTTTTTACTCTGAGTTTTGGCTAAGTTTTCTTTATTCTTTCATGGGATGTGGGTCTTATGGGCAAGGCCAGCATTTTGTTACTTATCCCTAAATAACCTTGAACTGAGTACCTGTAGCTCATTGGGCCATTTCAGAGGGCAGTTAAGAGTCAGCCACATTACTATGGGTCTGGCGTCATGTGTGCTAGATTTACTGCACTAAAGGTCATTAGAGTGCAGGTCTTTCCAACAATCAATATTGTCATGGTCTCAATTATGGAGAGTAGCTTTTATTATTCATTAAATTTTCACCAGCGGCTGCTGTGGCATTTAAACCCATGCCCCCAAGGTATCAGTCTGCGGCATGTGGATTACTGGTCTAGTGACAGTACCACTATGCTATTGTCTTCCCCAAATTGTTGATGGGGTCTAAAGTTTTTAGAATATTAAATAAAGATTGAGTAATTTTGTTATGTAACTTGGGCTGAATTCAAAATTTGATATGAGAAAAGTTGACTTGCCTCCGTGATACTATTTTCAGCAAAGTTAGTCACAGTATCTTTGACTTATCAAAAATTGACGAATTGATCAGTTTTGTACAGTGGTTGTGTGTAGCCCACCCCAATTAAATTTCTCCTGTACTTGGAAAGTAATCATGCAGGTTTCTTAACCTTGAATGAAATTGAATTCTGATCTTGCATAAGTATGATTAAACCTCCCCTTCCCACATACTCCACCCACATACTTTAGATTCAAACCAAAACCTCTGCTGGAAGGTCAGGGTCTTTTGATTGGCTTTGCTGAATTTTAAGTCAGGCAGAGCAGTATGCTTTGTTTGGATAAAATCAAGATGATTACCTCTCTTTAAATGGCTGCAGCCCTTGTAGTACTTGTCCATTAACAATGCCTTTAAATATCTTGATTGTTTTCCCTTTCAAATCTCAAAGTTTAGTGATTATTCCAATAGTACAAAGAGATTAGTTGGATAAGCAATTAACTTTCATAACTAGCTAACTGTGAAATTATTGGTTACAAAACTTCAATTGTGCAATTGTTTTCTGGATGTTGCTGACATTACAGTTCTTGAACATAATTGGATATGCTTCTTGAGAATTGTTTTTGTAGACTGTTTGTTACTAATGAGTAGTGGTGAACTGTTAGCTGTTAATATCCATATAGGCATGTGAGAGAATGGCCCCCAGGCCAAATATGTGGCAGAAAAGACCCTTTACCAGCTTGCTGTCACAGAACAACGTTGTCCCCTGACTATCAAGATCCATGGTGAGCCACTGGACAGAAAGTCTCGAGCTGTAGGTAAGGAGAGACATTGAGTTTTCTCATTGCCACCTCCAGTGTGCTAGTGCAGCCTTCCTCCATTTGAGGAAGAGTGTTTAATGACAAAGACTTCCAAACTCAGCACCAAATTCATGGTTCACAGAGTGGCCTTGATATGTGTCTTTCTGTATGATCATTTCTCTGATGCAATGTATGGCAGTCAAGAACTCTCACCAGCAATTTCCCTTGCAAAATCCTGAAAGATGCTCAAATATCAGTGTCTTCTGTGAAGCCAATTTTAAGGCACTGGTTACTGTTAATTGGCTACATTGAGTGAGATACATTGATGCCTGAAACAAGACTTTGAAAACAAGCTCCATATTGGGGGTTTCATCACAGCAAGGGGTTAGTAGATGGTAAACAAAACACTTTAACGACATCCTCAAAACCTACATGAAAATAGGCAACATTCCCATTGACTTGTGAGAATCTCTGACCCCAAAGTCATAGCTCAAAATCATACAATTACAGAACTCTTACAGTGTGCAAGCAGGTGATTCAGCCCATTGAGTCCACACTGACCCTCTGAAGAGCATCCCACCAAGCTTCACACAATACTCTATCCCTGTAACCCTGCATTTCCTATGGCTGATCCACCTACACCACACATCCCTGGATACTATTGGCAATTTAGCATGGCCAATCCACCTAACCTGTACCTCTATGGCCTTTGTGTGGAGCCGCAGGAGATGAAGGAGTTACTAAATGAGAATTTTGCATCAGTGTTTACTGTGGAAAAGGAAGTGGAAGAATGTAGGGAAATGGTGATGTCTTGAAAAATGTCCATATTACAGAGGAGGAAGTGCTGGATGTCTTGAAATGCACAAAGATGGATAAATCCCCAGGACCTGATCAGGTGTACCCTCAAACTCTGTGAGAAGCTAGAGAAGTGATTGCTGGGCCTCTTGCTGAGATATTTGTATCATCGATAGTCACAGGCGAGGTGTTGGAAGACTGGAGGTTGGCAAACGTGGTACTGTTTAGGAAAGGTGGTAAGGATAAGCCAGGGAACCATCAACTGGTCAGTCTGACATCAATGGTGGGCAAGTTGTTGGAGGGAATCCTGATGGACTGGATTTACACGTATTTGGAAAGCCAAGTACTGGTTAGGGCTTTGTGCGTGGGAAATCATGTCTCACAAACTTGACTAAGTTTTTTTTTGAAGAAGTAACAAAGAAGATTGACGAGGGCAGAGCAGTAGATGTGATCAATATGGACTTCAGTAAGGCGTTCGACAAGGTTCCCCATGGGAGACTGGTTAGCAAGGTTAGATCTCATGGAATACAGGGAGAACTAGCCATTTGGATACAGAACTGGCTCAAAGGTAGAAGGCAGAGGGTGGTGGTGGAGGGTTGTTTTTCAGACTAGAGGCCTGTGACCAGTGGAGTGCCACAAGGATCGGTGCTGGGTCCTCTACTTTTCGTCATTTATATAAATGATTTGGATTGAGCATAAGAGGTATAGTTAGTAAGTTTGCAGATGACACCAAAATTAAAGATTTAGTGGACAGCGAAAAGGGTTACCTCAGATGACAATAGGACATTGATCAGATGGGCCAAAGGGTCGAGGAATTTAATTTAGATAAATGTGAGATGCTGCATTTTGGGAAGGTAGACAGGGTAGTGAAGAAGGCATTTGATATGCTTTCCTTTATTGGTCAGAGTGTTGAGTACAGGAGTTGGGAGGTCACATAGTGGCTGTACAGGACATTGTTAGGCCACTGTTGGAATACTGCATGCAATTCTGGTCTCCTTCCTATCAGAAAGATGTTGTGAAACTTGAAAGGTTTCAGAAAAGGTTTACAAGGATGTTGCCAGGGTTGGAGCATTTGAAGTATAGGGAGATACTGAATAGGCTTGGACTGTTTTCCCTGGAACGTCGGAGGCTGAGGGGTGACCTTATGGAGGTTTACAAAATTGAGGGGCATGGATAGGGTAAATAGACAAAGTTTTTTCCCCGGGGTGAAAGATATAAAAGAGACCTAAGGGGCAACTCTTTCATGCAGAAGGTGGTCCATTTATGGAATGAACTGCCAGAGGAAGTGGTGGAGCCTAATACAATTGCAACCTTTTAGAGGCATCTGAATGGGTATATAAATAGAAAGGGTTTGGAGGGATATGGGCTGGGTGCTGGCAGGTGGGACTAGAATTGGGATATCTGGTCGGCATGGATGGGCTGGATCAAAGAGTCTGTTTCCATGCTGTACATCTCTGACTAGATGCTGCAAAGGCTACAGGCCCCGATAATATTCCACCAGTAGCTCCACAACCTGCTGCTGCAGAACTTTCTGCACCCCCAGCCAAGCCCTTCCAGTGACAACAGTGGCTTGGTAAGTTCCCGGGGAGTGTTGAGGAACAAAGAGACGCTGGAGTGCACATTCATAATTCCTTGAAAGTGGAGTTGCAGGTAGACAGGATAGTGAAGAAGGCGTTTGGCATGCTTTCCTTTATTGGTCAGAGTATTGAGTACAGGAGTTGGGAAGTCATGTTACAGCTGTACAGGATGTTGTTTGGACCACCTTTGGAATACGGTGTTCAGTTCTGGCCTCAATCCTATAGGAAGGATGTTGTGAAACTTAAAAAGGGTTCAGAAAAGATTTACAAGGATGTTGCCAGGGTTGAAGGATTTGAACTATAGGGAGACGCTGAATAGGCTGGGGCTGTTTTGCCTGGAGCATCAGAGGCTGAGTGATGACCTTGTAGTGATTTATAAAATTATGAGGGCATGTATAGGATAAATAGATAGACCTGATAAAGGGATTTTGTCTGAAACATGGATTTTCCTGCTCCTTGGATGCTGCCTGACCTGCTGTGCTTTTCCAACACCACTCTAATCTTGACTCTGATCTCCAGCATCTGCAGTCCTCACTTTCGCCTAAATAGACAAGGTCTTTTCCCTGGGTGGGGAATCCAGAACTAGAGGGCATAGGTTTAGGGTCAAGGGGGAAAGATTTAAAAGGGACCTACGGGGCAACCTTTTCATGCAAAGGGTGATGCATGAATGGAATGAGCTGCCAGAGGAAATGGTGGAGGCTGGTACAGTTGCAACATTTAAAAGGTATCTAGATGAGTAGATGAATAGGAAAGATTTAGAGGGGTGTGGGCCGAGCGCTGGCAAATGTAATTTCGGATTAATTTAGGATATCTGGTTGGCATGGATGAGTTGGACCAAAGGGTCTGTTTCTGTGCTGTACATCTCTATGACTCAAAATATATCAGTCATTGAATCTTTTTGTATTGGCAGTCCAGACACACCTTTCCTTCCCTTTCAGGATCTTGCAAATTGCAGCTGGGTTTCTATCACTGCTTAGCACTTGTATTGAAAATAATCTGCAATGAACACTTTCCTATGGGTTAGCTTGAAAATCAAAATTTGGAAGCAGCAACATTACGCCATTTAACCACAAAAACAGCACCAAGAACTTTAGTAGGATTGTGTGGATTCTGCTTTGACCCCCCACTTCTGCAGTATATTTCACAAGTACAAAAGGACTTTTATGGATTCCTTCAGCAAGATCAGGTTCAGTGATTAAATAAAAGACCAAACTAAAGTCTTTGGAGAAAAGCACAAGAACTAGTGCAGACACAAAATGGAGCAGAGCCAGCTGCTGCCCGTGTTATCAGTTTTTACCTGCTTTTCTTCTGGTAGAAAAAGAAACACCACTATTATTTAGCAAGCATTCATTAAATACTGTAACTACTTGGCATTCACAGCAACAAATAGTATTCCATGTTTTACATCTTTTGTGAGTGAAGACTTAAATCTTTTAAAGTTGCTAGAAACTGACAAATATTGCTTTCCATATACTTGTCCATTGCAAATTACTTCCCCATTGATTACACTTCTTGCGGTTTGCCTGGCTATTACCCCTCCCTCAACATAAAATTCAATTACAAATATAACATCAAAAATAAAAAAAAATGTTATGGCCCATTCTTTGTTTTACAAAGTGAGGTTTTGTTGGTACTGTATAGATCACCTTAAAAGTTTGCAGTGCAGAACATTGACTGAGAAATTTTTATATGCAGACTGTGCACCAGGAGCCATGGTTCTCAGAATTGATCTTTGTGTTAGCTCAGTGCCTGTAGAAGTTGTAAAAGATTCATGATGTATGCAGCTGATATCCATTAAATGTACATAAATGGATAGGAGAACTTTTCCAGTCTAGAAATTGTGGACTGACTCTTCATTATGGATTAAATGGATGGCATGGTGACTCAGTAGCTAGCACTGCTGCCTCACTGTGCCAAGACCCAGGTCGATTCCAGCCTTGGGTGACTGTGTGGAGTTTGTACGGTCTCCCCAAGTTTGCATGGGTTTCCATCAGGTGCTCCAGTTTCCCCTCTCAACCCAAGAATGTGCAGGCTAGGTGGATTAGCCATGCTGAATGCAGGGTTATGGACGTGGGATCTGGGTGGATGCTCTTTGGAAGGTTGGTGCAGACTTGATGGATGAAATGGCCCCTTTCCGCACTGTAGGGAATCTGTGATTCATGAGTGAGGTGGATAGTGAGATTTAAAATATTTTACAGCACCCACCTCTGAGGGCGAAAAGTGCCTCAAAAGGAGTGAGTGGTTTGTACTTGAGTGGGCGAGGGAGGTACAGATGCATGCTGGTATCTGCCCACTTCATCTAAAAAGCATTGAGGCTGCCAAGTGCATAGGCAGACTTGTTAACACTTTTAACACTTCATCCCAGTTTTGTTCAATATTATGTCCTCCAGCTATACCCCTTGCATCCTCTCCCTCACTCAACTCAGTGATCCTTTCATACTAACTCATGCTAATGTATGTTGCCCTCACCAATTCCAATGATACCTCAGAATGTCCATCCTACTCATGCCCTCCACTCATCCCCAACCACCTTTTGTAAACCTAATGCTAACTTTGTGCTAGTTCACACCAACACATAAACCACCCCCATCTCCCTGGGGAGATGACAAAAACCAACCTGAGATGAGACATAATCGAGTTTTAAGCATTTTTACAACTTCACTCTACTTTTTAAAAATAACTCAATCATTTAAATATATTTAAATTCCTTTCAGTACCTAACCTCTCCTATTCATACTTCTAACACAGGATCAATGACAGCTCATCCCTTGATAGCCTCTTGTGCTGTTAATCAAACTGTACACTTGCAGATATTTCTTCCACTAACCCAAGCCCTTGACAATTGTGGAACCAGTCAGGCAGTAATAACAGCGTAATGATAGCCCTTACAGTTACCTGAGCAGAGATCTATTGAAACTGCTGAAACAAAAATGTAATTTTTAAAAATCTCAGTCATAACCAGGTAAGGAGGGCTGATTGGTTTTCATCATTTTTTTTAAAACCCTCCTCGATCAGTTGCAACAAATACTTTTTCACACTTTCATCTAGTTAACCAAATTTAATTGAACTGAAGGAGCGAATGATTATTTTTTTTCTTGAAAAAAGAAATTTTATCTTTCATATAATATAGCTATTTTGGCTAAGTGGCCTCAGGTGACTGTCAATGTGGAGTTTGTATTGCTCTCCCCGTGTCTGCATGGATTTCCTCTGGGTACTCCAGTTTCTGTCCACAGTCCAAAGATGTACAGGTTAGGTGGATTGGCCAGTGGATTGTAGTGTGCAGGGATGTGTAGGCTGGGTGGATTAACCATTGGAAATGTGGGGATGGGGTAGGGAGGTGGATCTGGGTGAGATGCTTTTCGGCAGTTCAGTGCGATCTGATTGGTAGAATGAATTCTTTCTGCTGTGTAAGGATTCTGTTGATACTGTGACATGCAGCACATACACAAGGTCCGATAATAAACTTATTATGAATTGAGGTGGTGTCTGTGCAGACAAGAAGGTTACTGTAGTTACGATTGACAGCTTGTAGTGCTTAAAATCTGATTCCCAATTTTTTTAACTCGTAATTTTTTTTCAGCAGGCGGCCTGGTAAAATACTGATAGGAAACATATATGTTTGCATGTCTACATACCTGAAGAAGGGCTTATGCCCAAAACGTCGAATCTCCTGTTCCTTGGATGCTGCCTGACCTGCTGCGATTTTCCAGCAACACATTTTCAGCTACATACAGCAGACAGTTGATTTCAGTTTGGCAATCCACCCTAGATATCACACTCTTTAAAGAAATCCTCTGTTTTATTGACTTTCCTGCACTCCACTCCAATAGTATCTCTTGGCTAACAGTTGGTCAACAGTAGCTCTTGAGTTTTTGGTGAATAATTGTTACTCCAAATTGCTTTTTCACTGACTTTAAGATTGAGAGAGAGGAATAGACAGGAATATCTTCCAGTCTTTTTGCTTTCAAATCTAATTTTTTCATCTCTCTGCTTTGTTGGCACAAACAGCTCCTATATTATTCAATTTGTATAGTCCTGGGTTTATCCATTGTTTTTCTAAGGGGCTAACTGGCAGGTGAACTTTTCACTTTTCAGTGTGTGAAATTATCATAAACATGAATTAAACAGGATGCAAATTTCTTGATGCTGACCTAGTTTTCTGTTTTCACTGATTTTGGATCAAATACTTTTGGTGCAGGCAGGTTTTGTACATCATGCATTAATCCACAAAGTTTCCTCAGTCTGTGGTCATATGATCACAGCAGCCAATTTAGGTCAGTATTTGATGCAAGTTTTGCAGCCAGGCTATTTTATCTAATATGGCAATGCTTATGATATCCCTCATTAAAATAATAAACCAGATGACCATACTCTGGTAACGAAGATTCCAACAGATGTTTATGATTATGTGCAAACATTACATTTCTCAAAACACTTAGTGTCTGGGCTAGTATCAAGTTTTTGGTTCCAACAGAACAGCTTGCTGTCAATGGCTCCATGTAAGATGGAGCCTGAGACTCTTTTATTCTTAGGCCACATGTTGTGACATTATGAGTGTGTCTCTGAAAAGACATTTTGAGATATGGACTGTGAGACATCATACAACATTTGCCCTTTTAAAAAGCCATTAGTTTATGAAGTCTCTGGTAATAAGGTTAGATGATGGAAGTTGGACATTGATAATCCATTTTCACCACAATTGTAATGAAACATAGGCAGGTGAAGTATTTTTTTCCCCAGAATTTTCAAGGGCAATGGTTTTAATTAACTTGACAGTTCTACATAGTGTTTGTGAGGGTTAGATAACCTATGTGGCTGTGTTGGAAATGTGTGCAGGTCTTCTGGATCCTGGTCCCACTTTTCATTTTAAATAGTCCCTAAAGCAGTCATGTACTTTTAATACAACTGAGCTTTCCAGTCTAATCTATTGCTGCAAAATTGCAAAATATTATTCAGGTTGACAGAATAATGATTTTAATTTAGGAATGAGTGCTTCAAGCTGTCCGTTCTTCTTGCTTTGCTGGTAGTCTGGTAAAATACTGATAGGAAACATGCATGTTTGCACATCTCCATACAGCAGGAGGTTGGGTTCAGTTTGGCAGTCCACCCTTTAACAAAATCCTCTGTTTTATTAACTTTCCTGCATTCCACTCCAAAAGCATCCCTTGGCTAACAGTTGGTCAATGTGATTCGAAGGTGGCTTTCCTTTTAGAAAGAATAAAGCACTTCACCCCAAAGGAGTTACAAGCTCTGGAATATACATACGTTTTCTTTCTTGCCTATTTCCTTGATGGAAACTTTGCAGGTGACTGCTGCCCTGCCAGCACTAGCCGAAATGGTGGTCCTCTCCACGAGCTTTCACAGTGAATGTTGAAAGGTTGTTCTGTCATTTCGGGGGGGGAGGGGATAACTGTAGATCCTGCTGTTATTTGAAATCCACTCATACACAGTATTCAGTGATTGTGGACATTCTAACCCAAACATTGGATGGAAATGGGAAGACACAAGATATAGTTGAGTGGGTAAAAAAGATCAGATGATTATCCAAATGTCTGACCACTGTTGTATTAATACCAGAGATGACAGTCTGTAGTGAACAGTGTCTGTGATGCTACATTAATATCACATCCAGTAGTGTATAGTGGGTTTATGGGTATGCCAATTAAAGTAGGGTTGCTTTGATCATATTGATGAGGGCTCTGTGGTGCGATGGTAGTGTTCCTGCCTCATAGCCAAGAGGTCCAGGTTTGTGTCCCACCTGCCGCAGAGGTGTATTATAATATCCCTGGACGAGTTGATTTAAAAATACCCAAACCTCGTGAATGTCATTATTTGTTCTGTCTAAGCATTTCAAACTAACCCCAGGGAGGTTTAGTAAGTGATACAAGAAATCCAAGTTTTCACTATATTAGAATGACCCTTTGAACCCTGGTTGTTGGAGACAGCCTTCCTTGCACATGGAACCTTGTACTGCTTCATTCTAAAGTCAGGTCAGGCACTGCCTGTGGATTTATATTGGCAAATGGAAAGCATTTTGCATTGATGATGAAGTAGTGGAATAGAATTCTTCTTCTCCATAAGGTCTCAATGCCCTAACTATGGACACCTAAGGTACAAATTCATGGATGTCAACAAGTTACAGTACTTCATCAATGTCTGTTCTTTTACTTTATACTAAGTATTTTGGGCAATTTGTCCAATGAGGCCATTATTATCACCCAAACTTGCCATCACCTGACACAAACAAGAGTGATGTTGATAAGATGAGAGAATGAATTACGATGGTCACTTTGTATTCAGTGTCAATAAGTCTGATTTAATGCAATTTAGTAAAATATAATGGGCGGCACAGTGGTTAGCACTGCTGCCTCACAGCACCAGAGACCTGGGTTCAATTCCCGCCTCAGGCGATTGACTTTGTGGAGTTTGCACATTCTCCCCGTGTCTGCGTGGGTTTCCTCCGGGTACTCCAGTTTCCTCCCACAGTCCAAAGATGTGCAGGTCAGGTGAATTGGCCATGCTAAATTGCCTGTAGTGTTAGGTAAAGGGGTAAATGTAGGGGAATTGGCGGGTCAGTGTGGACTTGTTGGGCCGAAGGGCCTGTTTCCACACTGTAAGTAATCTAATCTAATAACTTATGCTTTGAATGGAAAGTGATGATATTGAGCATTGAGAATTGAGAGTACATATTCAGAGGAGTGTAAGGGAAGCTGAGTTAATAAAGCCATGAGATAATATTGAGCATGTGTTAAACTTTAAGACTTTGGTTCGGCTACTGCAAGAGGTACTGGGATCCACATTAAATCAACTGTTTCTAAGAACTGAGAATTTAGGAAAGATCAAGGGTAATTGATTGTAGAATAAATGACAGCAGGAACTTGTACACAAAGTTGTGAGGCTGGGAAATTCATCTCTTGAAATGATCAAAAAGGAAACTTGTCATTCAAGGTTACACTGAAGTAAAAAGGGTTGAAGAACTATAGTAATACAGAGTGAGTCTGATTTAGCCCTCTTTTTGCTTTGTGATTGGATTGACCAAATGGCCTACCATAGTGTAATTTCTGTGTAGTAAATGAATACCCTCAGTAAGGATCACTGGCTACTGATCAAACCTAATATTTCTGGTCACTTCAACATTTAAAAAATATTAGTTGTTTTTAAGGTTTATAATATTATATTGTTAATTCTGCCACAAATGTTTGCCAATCATTTTCGGGTATTGTAACTCAAAGTACTTTCAGATAAGTGCAGTAGCTGGAAGACATACATCAATACAAGGACATCTTTCAAGAGAAAAAACACATTGCTTATGAGAAGTAGTCAGAAAGTATTACAATTTTGTGAACAAAATGAAATGGCACTTAGAAGAAACATGTCCTCTATATTTGTAATCACAAACCAATATCTGCTGGTAAACGTTAACCAAGTTAAACCTTATTGGGTGTGGTAAGGACTGCAGTTGCTGGAATTTAGAATCAATTAAATGTGGAGCTGGAAGAGCACAGCAGGTCAGACAGAATCGAAGGAGCAGGAAGCTTGATGTTTCTGACCTGAGTCCTTCATCAGGACGGGTGATTGAAGAGTCCCAACCCAAAATATCAGCCTTCCTGCACCTCTATGCTCTCTGACCTGCTGTGCTCTTCCAGCTCCACATTGTATTGAACTAATCCTTATTGTTGGATTGAACTGAGATGGGTGAGTTTGAAGTTAAGTGAAGCTTATTTTTAATAATGGAGAGTTTTTAACATTGCCTTCAGGAATAGTGCCACAGCTTGAATTCTTGCATGTAAACATTAACAGTGGCCTGCATTGACCTGTGAAAAGTTTTCAGACATTATTCAGATCATGGCTTACACATCTACATCTGATGGATGTGGATGTGTACGCTAATAAATGTATATTATTACGAACAGATCAAGGTGATTTATAAATCTACAAATTAAAAAAAGTTTTCAATTTTAAAGAGTTGCTTCGTTGCCTGTGTGAAATTAACTATCCAGCCTGCAAAAGGGAATGTTAGTATAATTAATCGATTATGTGTTCCATGCCTGGACCAAGGTAGTGGGGTCCTGTTTGCTAAAGCCAGTCATTTGGAAACTAGCAGAAAAGGAACCTGAACTTCCCACATCTTGTGGAATTTCCCCCAAATCCTGTGTATGGTATCAATGATTAGATAAATATTGTTAACAGATCTATGCCAATAAGACTGCAACCTTCATAAATCATAAAGGGTTTTATCCCCAGCTGGAACAGACATTTAAATCTCAGCTGTTTTCCTTGCAGCTATCTTAATGACTTTGTGCTAGCCCTTCAGACATTTTCCTCCATTTTCCATTGCCTTTTCACCCTGTCCTCTGGTGACTAGTGCTAGCCCATCACATTTAATTGGCAATGTTTCTATGAAATGCTCACAAGTTGGTTGTCACATAATAACCATAACAGAAGCCACAAGACCTATTATCAAGAGAATATTATCAGTGGTAAAATAATGACTCTTACAAAGGAGGTCCACAATTTGCTGAAAGACAAGTGTGTGTCACTCTTCATGACCATAGATTGTATTGTGCTTCAATTTAATGTTCCCAAAGCAAAAATAGATGCAATTGGCATCTTCTGTCACTTGAGAAAGCATTCTCTGAAAGTGAAAATGACACAGAAGATCCAAAGCCCTTTATCAATACTTGACTGATGAATGTTCCACATGAACTACTGCTGCCACAGTGCCAGAATAACAGTCTTAAACAATATCTCTTGCAGTCCTCACTTCCCAGTAAAACAGTTCCAAATAGTAAAATAGTTCCAATAGTAAAAAAACTGAATGTATTGTAATGTCAGGTGATGAGTACGACAGCAGCTACTACTGAAACACTCTTGCACATAAATTATTTTCTAAATGATCTTACATTTTAGCACTTTGCAGTAATGCTATGACACAAAATTCTCACACAGTAACACTGTTCTTCCACAGCAGAATTATTGACTCTCTATTTGGCTCCTTAACCTGAGATTCTTCTGTTAATAACCATGTCCAGATTCCTCTTACTTGTTATCAGACATTGAGATGGTGCTGCTTTGGCGTTTTCATGCTTGGACTAATGCTTGCAAGGCCTAGGAAAAGGAGGTGAGGCTTGCTACATAATGACATGAGCAAGCAATATCAGATGAATGGCAATGTAATGAAGTATTGCGTTCCTCTACTGAGACCAAAAAACCATTTGAACATCTGGCTTCTCCAAACTCCTCCTTCCTGCTTCACATCATCTGCTGCTTGTTACATTTATGACCGTTTTCACTGGAGTGAAGACTTTGATGTCGCTATCACATTTCGTCTTGTTTGATCCTCTTTTTACTATTTTCTATTTCTTGTTGGTTTGATTTGCAAGAGTAGTGGGAATGAATTAACATATATCACACTTGAATGAGTGAAATATGTCTGACAGCTTTAGATAATTTACCTACAGAGAGTGAAAAGGTTATGGGCAATAGAGGAATCTGCTTTTATCCAAAAACTGGTCTCTGGTGTGAAAGTAGTCAGCATAAACTTGCAATGCATTCCAACTCCAATAAAATATGGGATGTATTCACTGTCCTCTAAAGTGGCACAATAGGGAATAATGTAACTTTTTGGCATCAACGGCTGAGGCCTGAAACTGGAAGTTTCTCTCCCTGCCTGTCATCTTTTTTTTTAATGCACTCCCTACTTCTTTGACAAAATGTTTTGTCATCCACCATAATATCTACGATATGGCTTGCTATCACATTGTTTGACAACATTGCATGGGCTATTTGATGGTTGTTGTGTGCGGGTACAGTTGTGCTATAATGTCATATTGTGATGTGGTGGAGACCTAGAGTAACAACAGCGCAAAAGAATCCCAATTGCTTTGTTGCAAGGCTTCAATCGGTTAAATTTTCTTGACATTAATGTTTCTATTGTTTCAGTCATGTCCTTGAAAATATGCTATATTTATCCTGCGTAGTCATCCCTTTCCAGGTTTGTTAACTATTATCTGGATGCCCATCTGCTGCATGATGAGTCGAGGCATGTGGCCCTGACTTGCTCCACTTGCACCTCCATTGCATTATAAGGGAAACAGTGCTCATTTTTCTGGAGGAGTTGGTCAGGGCAGGGGTGGGCATAGGTGCAATGATGAGTGGTTATGAGGGGATAACTTTCCAAATAGCACTATTGAAAATACACTCCTGCTTTAAAAGACTTGCCGTTTAATGTCCTGCTTTCTCTAATGGTGAGTGGATCATCTGTATGAGAAATGCAGGAACAAAAAAGCATTCTGTTCAATGCTAAACGTACATAGGCACCATACTGGTTTCCTGCAGATTACAAAAAGGACCTGAAGTCTTTAGTACATCTGTCATTGGAAATCCTTGACTGCTATTGCAAGGAGACTGTGTTTAAAAAAAAATGTTCTAGGATGTACTGTCAGGACAGTTGAATATTCTCTGTATGAAGCCAGATGTAGAAAGTTTTGTCCCATCATAATGTGAGGCTATAAGCGCTTTGGAAAAGATTCAAAGATTGCATTTAGTAGGCAAGGAGACCGAAAAGTTGTAATTGTAGAAGAATGTAGACCTTGAGGAGAATTGATTTGAGAATTTAAAATCTGATTGAAGATTTGTAGCTCGGGTATCCGTTGTTGTGGTTCTGCTCGCCGAGCTGGAAGTTTTTGCTGCAAACGTTTCGTTCCCTGGCTAGGGAACATCATCAGTGCGGTGGGAGCCTCGTGTGAAGCGCTGCTTTGAGGTTTCTTCCGGTATTTATATTGGTTTGTTCTTGCCGTTTCCGGGTGTCAGTTTCAGCTGTAGTGGTTTGTATATGGTGTCCAGGTCAATGTGTCTATTGATGGAGTTTGGGGATGAATGCCATGCTTCTAGGAATTCTCTGGCTGTTCTCTGTCTGGCTTGTCCTATGATAGTGGTGTTTTCCCAGTCAAATTCATGTTGCTGGTTGTCTGAGTGTATGGCTACTAGAGATAGCTGGTCGTGTCGTTTTGTGGCTAGCTGATGTTCGTGGATGCGGATTGTTAGCTGTCTTCCTGTTTGTCCTATATAGTGTTTTGTGCAGTCCTTGCATGGTATTTTGTAAACTACGTTAGTTTGGCTCATGCTGGGTATTGGGTCCTTTGTTCTAGTGAGTTGTTGTCTGAGCGTGGATGTTGGCTTGTGTGCTGTTATGAGTCCTAAGGGTCGCAGTAGTCTGGCTGTCAGTTCTGAGACACTCCTGACGTATGGTAGAGTGGCTAGTCCTTTTGGTTGTGGCATGTCCTCGTTCCGTGGTCTATCTCTTAGGCATCTGGTGATAAAGTTGCGTGGGTATCCGTTTTTGGCGAATACCTTGTATAGATGTTCCTCTTCCTCTTTTCGCAGTTCTGGTGTACTGCAGTGTGTTGTGGCCCTTTTGAATAGTGTCCTGATGCAGCTTCGTTTGTGTGTGTTGGGGTGGTTACTTTCATAGTTTAAGACTTGGTCTGTGTGTGTTGGTTTCCTGTGTATCCTTGTGGTGAATTCTTCGTTGGGTGTTCTCTCTACTAACACGTCTAGGAATGGGAGTTGGCTATCCTTTTCTTCTTCTCGTGTGAATCGGATTCCTGTGAGTGTGGCATTGATGATTGTGTGTTTTTTCTATATCTGTGTTTTTGATGATTACAAAGGTGTCATCCACATATCTGATCCAGAGTTTGGGTTGAATTTGTGGTATGGCTGTATGTTCTAATCTTTGCATAACTGCCTCTGCTATGAGTCCCGAGATTGGTGATCCCATGGGTGTTCCGTTGATTTGTTTGTATATCTGATTGTTGAATGTAAAGTGTGTGGTGAGGCACAGGTCCAGTAGTTTAAGTATGCCGTCCTTGTTGATAGGTTCGGCCTCCTGTGTTCTGTTATGTATGTCCAGTAGGTTGGCTATTGTTTCTCTGGCTAGGGTTTTGTCAATTGAAGTGAACAGTGCCGTCACGTCGAATGATACCATGGTTTCTTCTTTGTCTATGTGTGTCTTCCTGATGACGTCCAAGAATTCCTGATCATACTACCGGCAGATAAAGGCAGAATGACGGTCATCCTAGATAAATCAGACTACATCAGTAAAGCACAACAACTACTCGCAGACACCAACACCTACCAAATGAAGGATTCCGACCCCACACCACAACTCACCAATAGAATAATCAACACACTAAGGAATCTACAAAAAAACGGACAGATAACCAAAGCGGACCAGCAAAGAATGAAACCTGAAAGCAACAACACCCCCAGATTCTATGGACTACCCAAAGTACACAAACCAGACATCCCACTCAGACCCATAGTGTCACTACCAGGGACACCAGCATACAAACTGGCCAAAGAACTACAACAAAAACTGAAACACCTAGTCAGCGGATCCAAACACTCCATACAATCAACACCGGAATTCTTGGACGTCATCAGGAAGACACACATAGACAAAGAAGAAACCATGGTATCATTCGACGTGACGGCACTGTTCACTTCAATTGACAAAACCCTAGCCAGAGAAACAATAGCCAACCTACTGGACATACATAACAGAACACAGGAGGCCGAACCTATCAACAAGGACGGCATACTTAAACTACTGGACCTGTGCCTCACCACACACTTTACATTCAACAATCAGATATACAAACAAATCAACGGAACACCCATGGGATCACCAATCTCGGGACTCATAGCAGAGGCAGTTATGCAAAGATTAGAACATACAGCCATACCACAAATTCAACCCAAACTCTGGATCAGATATGTGGATGACACCTTTGTAATCATCAAAAACACAGATATAGAAAAAACACACAATCATCAATGCCACACTCACAGGAATCCGATTCACACGAGAAGAAGAAAAGGATAGCCAACTCCCATTCCTAGACGTGTTAGTAGAGAGAACACCCAACGAAGAATTCACCACAAGGATACACAGGAAACCAACACACACAGACCAAGTCTTAAACTATGAAAGTAACCACCCCAACACACACAAACGAAGCTGCATCAGGACACTATTCAAAAGGGCCACAACACACTGCAGTACACCAGAACTGCGAAAAGAGGAAGAGGAACATCTATACAAGGTATTCGCCAAAAACGGATACCCACGCAACTTTATCACCAGATGCCTAAGAGATAGACCACGGAACGAGGACATGCCACAACCAAAAGGACTAGCCACTCTACCATACGTCAGGAGTGTCTCAGAACTGACAGCCAGACTACTGCGACCCTTAGGACTCATAACAGCACACAAGCCAACATCCACGCTCAGACAACAACTCACTAGAACAAAGGACCCAATACCCAGCATGAGCCAAACTAACGTAGTTTACAAAATACCATGCAAGGACTGCACAAAACACTATATAGGACAAACAGGAAGACAGCTAACAATCCGCATCCACGAACATCAGCTAGCCACAAAACGACACGACCAGCTATCTCTAGTAGCCATACACTCAGACAACCAGCAACATGAATTTGACTGGGAAAACACCACTATCATAGGACAAGCCAGACAGAGAACAGCCAGAGAATTCCTAGAAGCATGGCATTCATCCCCAAACTCCATCAATAGACACATTGACCTGGACACCATATACAAACCACTACAGCTGAAACTGACACCCGGAAACGGCAAGAACATCCATCAACAGACACATCGACCTGGACCCCAGATACAAATCACTGCAGCTGAAACTGACACCCGGAAGCGGCAAGAACAAACCAATATAAATACCGGAAGAAACCTCAAAGCAGCGCTTCACACGAGGCTCCCACCGCACTGATGATGTTCCCTAGCCAGGGAACGAAACGTTTGCAGCAAAAACTTCCAGCTCGGCGAGCAGAACCACAACAAATGATTTGAGAATTTTTAAAATAAAGGAAGAATCCACCTGTGTTGCAAGAGGATCAGCTATTTGAGTCAGATCATTTAGGGAGGATTATGGAATGTAAGTACAAATTTTTGAATTCATAGAAATAGATTAGATAATAATAATGTGTTTTCATAGGGACACTAATCTCTGGAATATGTTGTGAACAGATTCGGTGAGCATGCATTCACTTCAAGTATGTACAAGGGAATTGAGTGAAAGTGGCTGCCTAATAACAACTTCCAGTTTAATAGTATCTTTTAGTTTAATAAATGTACTGAGATCAATGCAGAGGAGCATTTTAAAACTAAATCTAACTGTCATTAGCACTATGTTAAATGGCCAGAAACATTGACGTCAAGAAGGTTCTTAAAAGAGGAAAGCAAAGTGGAGAGGTGAAAGAAGGAAATTCTAGAGCTTATGACCTAGGCAGATGAAAGTGCAGCCATTAAATATGGAGCAATTAATATTGGAGATGCTCAGGGGCTGAAGGGCGTTATAGAGATGGGAAATGATAAGACCTTTGAAGGAGTTGAAAACGAGGATGAATTTTAAAATCAAGCCTGTGTTTGATCGAGAGTCGTTATAGGTCAGTGAGCACAGGAGTGATTGGTGACTAGGACTTAGTGCAAGTCAAGGGATAGACAGTGAACCAAAACCAATGGCTTCAGTCTAACCACTACCTAATTGGACAAGATTGCAGCTTGTACTTGATTTTGAATAAACAGTCTGATAATTTAATAGCAGAGGTCAAATCCAGAGAGGAATAAGCGATGGTCAATAAACGCTGGCCAAGCCAGTGACACCCCTATTCCATGAACAAATATTGTACAAAAAACTAATAGTAAGGTTGAAAACATCCATTTCTTTCTTTACATTTATTCATGTGATGTGGGTGTCACTGGCTAGGCAAGTATTTATTGCCCATCCCTAATTACTTCGGTGAAGGTAACAGTGAGTTGCCTTCTTAAACAACTGCAGTCCTTAAAGTGTAGGGACACCCAGTGACAGTGAATGAATGATGATTACAGTTCCAAATCAGGGTAGTGGGTGGCTTTGAGAGGAGCTTGCAGGTGATGCTGCTGCCCATGTATCTGTTGTCCTTGTCCTTCCTGGTGGTTTTCCAGTGTGGAAAGTACTTTTAAAAGAGTTTTGGTGAGTTCCTGGTGTGCATCTTGTAGATGGTGAACACTGCTGCTATTGTACAATGATGGTGGAGGTAGTGAATGTTGCAAGTGGTGGATTGGTGTCAATCAAGCAATTTAATTTGTATTTGATGGTGTGGAGCCACTGGAGTATTGTTGTAGCTGCACTCAGGCAAATGGAGAGTATTCCATCGCACTTCTAACTTGTGCTTTGTAGATGATAGGCATTGGGGAGACAGGAGGTGAGTTACTCATTGCAAGATTCGTATCCTCTGACCTGCTCTGGTAACCACGGTATTTATATGGCTAGTCCAATTCAGTTTCTGGTCAATGGCAACCCCCAGAATGATTATGGGGAATTCAGCAATGATCATGTCATTTAACATCAAAGGGAATGGTTAAGTATTCTGTCTTGTTGGATTTGGTGATGTCCCAACCCTTCATTGGCACAAATGTTAATTGCTGCTTATTGCACAAATTTGGATATTGTCAAGGTCTTTTTGCATAGGAACATGGGCTACCTGAATATGTAAGGAGTAGTAAATGATGCTGATCATTGTGCCATCAGCAATGAGTTTCCCCACTTCTGATCTTAAGATGGGGAGAAGGTCATTGCTGAAAAAGCTGGAGATGGTTAACCCTAGTCTTAAAGAGACTGACCTCACAGCCATCTTAATTTAAGCTAGGTATGATTCCAACCAGCAAAGAGATTTTCCATTGACTGTCATTTGCTTATTGAAAGTGTGTGAGTTCATAGTAGAACCATAGAATCGAAAACAGGCCATTCGAAGAGCATTTGGAGGAAACCCACATAGACACTGGGAGAATGTCTGTGTGGAATTTACACAGTTGCCCAAGACTGGAGTCAAACCCAGGTCCCTGGTGCTGTGAGGCAGCATTGCTAACCACTGAGCCACTGAGATTGATTCACCTAGTGATGTCATGTTCTGTGTAATGCTTGATCATTATTGGGATTGGAAAGAGTTTCCAAATGCTTTTTAATAATCTTAAAAAAAAGTGTATATATATTTCACGCCATCCAGGACAAAGCAACTTGCTTGATAAACACCCCATCCATCGCCATAAATTACTACCAATTCCCTCCACCAATGTTGTACGGTGGTAGCAGTGTGTATCGTTTATAAGAATCTCCTAGGAACTTGTATGACTTTTCAAGGGAAGGGGATAGAAGTAATGAAGTGTGGGTTTTACAGTGTGACAGGATGGTACACTTTATGTTCCATCTGTTCTATATTGTATATCAGCTGTTCTTTTTCTTTTCTCATGTTTATTCTTCAAAGATGTACAACTGGAAGACATTAGTGAATCCTTCCCTCTGGTTTATATTAGTGAGTGCAGTACAGACCAGAGAACAAACAATCAACCTGCTGTACTTTACTGGCTAATAGACAATCGGGGATTCTGAAAATAATTGTTAGATTGAAAAAATTAAATGTAAAACAAAAAATAATTTACCACTTGTTTTTAAAGACACTCTTGTAACATTGTTCCTATTGCGCTTCCTTGAAAAAGCCCAATTATATCTTACAGCTGTCCTTGAACGAAGCATGAGCAGTGCTATGGAAATCAAAAACAAAACCAAAAAAAGTCTCTCAACAAAGCACAGGTTAGTTAGAATATATGAACTAAGAGAACAAACCAATCCTTCAGGTTGGGTCAACCTTCTCACTGAGAAATATGACAAAATGGGTAATCACAAGACAGACAGGAAATGAATTGAAAGGAGAAAAAGAAATGCAAACAAGCAGAAAGGAAACATTTTTTGACAAGTCAAAGAGGGTTCAGAAGTAGAATGATGTAATGGGTAATCTCAGTCAGATAATAGGCTGAATTATTCTGACACTTTTATTTTGGATGTGACAAAGGTGTAGCATCTGGGATTTGGTGCAAGTTGAAATTGTTTTGACGCTGAGAGATACTGCTAAAGTCTAATGTTATTCAGATAATAAATTTGCAGGATACCTGGCAGAGAGATGAGATGTATAATTCCTGAAATCTATAGAGTCATAGAGATGTACAGCATGGAAACAGACCCTTCGGTCCAACCTGTCCATGCCGACCAGATATCCCAACCCAATCCAGTCTTACCTACCAGCACCCGGCCCAGATCCCTCCAAACCCTTCCTATTCACATACCCATTCACATGCCTCTTAAATGTTGCAATTGTACCAGCCTCCACCTCATCCTCTGGCAGCTCATTCCATACACGTACCATCCTCTGCATGAAAAAGTTGCCCCTTAGGTCTCTTTTGAATCTTTCCCCTCTCACCTAAACCTATGCCCTCTAGTTCTGGACTCCCCAACTCCAGGGAAAAGACTTTGTCTATTTATCCTATCCATGCCCCTCATGATTTTGTAAACCTCTATAAGGTCACCCCTCAGCCTCCAACGCTCCAGGGAAAACAGCCCCAGCCTGTTCAGCCTCTCCCTGTAGCTCAGATCCTCCAAACCTGGAAACATATTTGTAAATTTTTTCTGAACCCTTTCAATTTCACAACATCTTTCCGATAGGAAGGAGACCAGAATTGCACGCAGTATTCCAACAGTAGCCTAACCAATGTCCTGTACAGCTGCAACATGACCTCCCAACTCCTGTACTAAATACTCTGACCAATAAAGGAAAGCATACCAAACACCTTCTTCACTATCCTATCTACTTGCACTCCAAGGTCTCTTTGTTCAGCAACACTCCCTAGGACCATACCATTAAGTGTATAAGTCCTGCTAAGATTTGCTTTCCCAAAATGCAGCACCTCGCATTTATCTGAATTTAAACTCCATCTGCCATTTCTTGGCCCATTGGCTCATCTGGTCCAGATCCTGTTGTAATCTAAGGTAACCCTCTTTGCTGTCCACTACACTTCCAATTTTGGTGTCATCTGCAAACTTACTAACTGTACCTCTTATGCTTGCATCCAAATCATTTATGTAAATGACAAAAAGTAGAGGGCCCAGCACCGATCCTTGTGGCACACCACTGGTCACAGGCCTCCAGTCTGAAAAACAACCCTCCACCTCCACCCTCTGTCTTCTACCTTTGATCCAGTTCTGTATCCAAATGGCTAGTTCTCCCTGTATTCCATGAGATCTAACCTTGCTCACCAGTCTCCCATGGGGAACCTTGTCAAACGCCTTACTGAAGTTGAAAAATGTGATGCTGGAAAAACGCAGCAGGCCAGGCAGCATCCGAGGAGCAGGAGAATTGATGTTTCGGGCATAAGCCCTTCTTCAGGATTCCAGCATCTGCAGTCCTCACTTTCTGCTAGAACACCTTACTGAAGTCCATACAGATGACATCTACCTCTCTGTCCTCATTAATCCTCTTTATTACTTCTTCACAAAACCTCAATTAAGTTCATGAGACATGATTTCCCATGCACAAAGCCATGTTGACTATCCCAAATTAGTCCTTGCCTTTCCAAACACTTGTACGTCCTCTCCCTCAGGATTCCCTCCAACAACCTGCCCACCACCGAGGTCAGGCTCACCAGTCTATAATTCCCTGGCTTGTCCTTACCACCCTTCTTAAACAGTGGCACACGTTTGCCAACCTCCAGTCTTCCGGCACCTCACCTGTGACAATCGATGATACAAATATCTATGTTGAACTCCCATGGCCCAAGTTGTCACTGAGATGAAAAGGGTGTATGCCTCAGGCAAAACGGAGTCAGAGCTGTGAATCTGAAGACTGGACCCTATATCTGGCATCCACCATTTTTGGCATCACCTGTGGAAAGAAAAACAGTGTTAACCTTTTGAGTCCAAACTGAGGTGGCTAGTACCAGAAAACCAGAAATTAGAGGACCAATATATCATGTTAGAGAAATTACAAATGCTAGAGGGTTACTTAAATTCCCTGCTCTTGAAACTTTGGAAAAGGAAGTGTGCTGCTTTCCTGAATTGGGAGGGGGGAGTGCTTACAATTTCAATAGCTGTTTGTTAACCTAAGCCTGAAGCTATCATAATATTAACACTGCTTGACTGCTTTCACACTTATTGTCATCCCAATGAGGGCCATAATGGACCATGGTGGTGAGTTACAGTCAGGTCTTTCAAACAAGCTGCATTGATACATAGAAAGCCCTGTGACTGTCTCCACAATGTTTCCTTTGTAGTGGCCCTGACTCTAGTATGCACCCATCCACCTGCATCAAAATTCTATCTCCCAAATCACTTCTCTTAAGCCTGGAAATTTGTTGATTCTGCATATTCATGCCTGGAGTGACAATTTGAGCATAACCATTCAGTGTTGAACTTAAGTTTGCCTACTGGCAAATCAACCATGTATGTCTCTTAATCCTATTCTATTCTTTTACTCTGCTGATCATTTGGGCAATAAGATAAAGCCGTCACCCGTGACTGTGCATGGTAAGCCTTGTAAGCTATCAATTTAATCTTGTTTGAAGAGATCCTGGAAGCCTGAAAAAGTTTTGTTGAATTACAACAATATCCAACATACTTTGCGTTAACATCCAAAAGGTCATCAACCTGAAACATTAACTCTTGAGTATTTCTAGCATTTTCCATTTCTTTTAATTGCTGTAATGGTATTTAGTTTTAAACTTTGAGCCTTATTGTGGGATTTGTTTGTGCTTGTACGTACTTGTTCTATATGTTGTAGTTTTGAGCTAGTTTAAAAGAATATGTGATTGTCCTAGAAATGTATGTGCTGAAAATGTGTTGCTGGTTAAAGCACAGCAGGTCAGGCAGCATCCAAGGAACAGGAAATTCGACGTTTCGGGCCAGAGCCCTTCATCAGGAATGAGGAGAGGGTGCCAGGCAGGCTAAGATAAAAGGTAGGGAGGAGGGCTCTCTTCCTCCCTCTACAAGGATTTCAGTGAGTCTCTCTCTCACTGCACCCCCCAGATCATCTCCTCTGCACAGAAGCTCTTCAGCCCTCACCTTGACCTCCTTCCACCTATCACATCTCCATCGCCCCTCCCCCAAGTCCCTCCTCCCTACCTTTTATCTTAGCCTGCCTGGCACCCTCTCCTCATTCCTGATGAAGGGCTCTGGCCCGAAATGTCGAATTTCCTGTTCCTTGGATGCTGCCTGACCTGCTGTGCTTTAACCAGCAGCACATTTTCAGCTCTGATCTCCAGCATCTGCAGACCTCACTTTTTACTAGAAATGTATGTCACAGCTATGCATTTTTTTAAACTGGTGTACTTTATCTTTAATTCTAAAACAGACTTGTTACTATTATTAAACCACACTGAGAGGGAAGCAGTTTGAGATGGGGGAGCTTTCATTTGTCTTGCCATTGTTGTGCAGTTCTGCTAACCCTCATGTTTTGGCTGCTGAAAGGTTCTTTTGTGTGTTTCCTTTTCAGAAGTTTACAAGCTTCCCATCAGTCTTTTATCCTTTGTTCAAGTTCATGACTGATGGTTTCAGAAACGTCATGCACATTTAATAATGGCCTGGGGCAATTACTTGACACCATGCTTAATTTCATGAAATGAAAGCAAGTAATTGTATTCTTTAAAAGATAAAGGGGGAGGGAAGGCATTCTTACTAAATGTTGGTTTCTCTATTGACGCTGGCATTTATGGAATCTGTCCATGCACAAGTGATCCAGTGAGAATCCTTTCGCTTATTCAGTTGTTGAATGAAGCATTAGCATCTATTTGTCAGTTATTTATTTCAATACAAAGTTTCATGAGAAGAATGTGTACATCATTGTGGTTGCACATCAGCAAGAAAATATTTAAATATGTAGCAACATTAAAGTCAAAATTGCGAGGTTGATGGGGGGAAAAGAAATGTAACTTTTAAATAAAATAGCACACTTCAGTCAACCATTTTGGATTTGGGATTGCATGGGGCAATGGTAAATGGAATATTCACGGCAATGGGTTGAAAAACACAATTCTAAATATTAGCTGCAGTCAGATTCTGAGGATTTTTGTATCTGCTCTTGGCAGCCATTTTGAGCCAAATTCTAGCTTGAGGTTTCAGACCACGAAGATCACTCCAATGACCCTGAGGCCCGACTCAGGAGAGAAGGCGGATGGGGATGGTGAAGGGACTTCTCCTGCACTGAAGCATGCTCAATTTCCAATGTATCATATATTTTAGTTAAAGCTGAATTCTTAAGGCACCTCAAAGAGCAGAAACATGCCTCTATAGGGCTCTAGCCAACTTGGCAACACTCACTGAATGTGCTTCTGAGCCTTGGTGAAACTGAGTTGTTGAAATAAATTGAAATTATCCATTTACTTTACATCAAACTCGTATCAATCCTGAGCTGTACATTTCAATTTTGGTTTGGAAGTTTAAAAACTATTTAAATATTTAATCCCCTTGCGAAAAAAAAAGTAACTTGTACAGCACCACACTTCCAAAAGGATATGTTGGCTTTGGAGGGGGTACAACTTAGCTTTACAAGGCTAATAACTGGATGTTAGTGAGTTTTGAGAAGATTTGTAGCTCAGATTGACGTTCTGGATGTAGGTTTGCTCGCTGAGTTGGAAGGTTCATTTTCAGACATTTCATCATCATAGTAGGTAAAATCTTTCAAAGTTTGGGAGAAGATTTGTAGCTCGGGTGCTCGTTGTTGTGGTTCTGTTCGCCGAGCTGGGAATTTGTGTTGCAAACGTTTCATCCCCTGTCTAGGTGACATCCTCAGTGCTTGGGAGCCTCCTGTGAAGCGCTTCTGTGATGTTTCCTGTGGTTTGTAGTGGTTTGTCTCTGCCACTTCCGGTTGTCAGTTCCAGCTGTCCGCTGCAGTGGCCGGTATATTGGGTCCAGGTCGATGTGTTTGTTGATAGAATCTGTGGATGAGTGCCTTGCCTCTAGGAATTCCCTGGCTGTTCTCTGTTTGGCTTGCCCTATAATAGTAGTGCTGTCCCAGTTGAATTCATGTTGCTTGTCATCTGCGTGTGTGGCTACTAAGGATAGCTGGTTGTGTCATTTCGTAGCTAGTTGGTGTTCAGGGCAAGCCAAACAGAGAATAGCCAGGGAATTCCTAGAGGCATGGCACTCATCCACAGATTCTATCAACAAACACATCGATCTGGACCCAATATACCAGCCACTGCAGCGGACAGCTGGAACTGACAACCGGAAGTGGCAGAGACAAACCACTACAAACCACAGGAAACATCACAGAAGCGCTTCACAGGAGGCTCCCAAGCACTGAGGATGTCACCTAGACAGGGGACGAAACGTTTGCGACACAAACTCCCAGCTCGGCGAACGGAACCACAACAGGTAAAATCTTTGTCTGGAGACTCATTGAAGATGTTACCTAGTATAGTGACGAAATGTCTGATAATGAACTTTCCAGCTCAGTGAGCAAACCTACATCCAGAACTAATAACTGGAGTTCAAGTGTTATGAGGAGAGATTATACAAAGTAGGCCTTTTTCTTAGAATTGAGAAGCTTGAGGGCTGATCTGATTTGAAGTTTTCAAACCATTAACAGAGAAAGACAGAGTAGATGAACTATTTTCACTGGTTGGATTCTAGAAATAGGTAGCATTGTCTGAGAATTAGAGCCAGGCCATTCAGGAGAGATGTTGGAAGCACTACTACACACACAGGATGGTAGATGTTTGGAGCTCTCTTCCACAATGACAGTTGATGCTAGATCAATTGTTAATATTAATTGAGAGAGTGAAATGTTTTGCAAACAAAATTGTGATGGCATTTTGGCCAAAGCAGATACATGGAAGTAGGTGCCAGATGAGCCATGATCTCTTTGGTAGAACAGGCATGTGGCTGAATGGCCCACTCCTGTTTCTATTTTGACGAGTCAATTTACCCTTTTAGCCTTGGTTTTAAAGAAATTCAGGTTTTTTCCCTGTTTTTTACTTGGTTTTCTAAGGTTTAACACTCCACCTGTAGTGATTAAATAAACAGTATTGTAATATTACTCAATTGACTGATGCTGGCAGTCCCTCTGCTTGAAGGTGATGCTACTTTGGCTTAAGTTTCTTTTTAATTTTGTCTCCATTTTCATGTGATTGAGCAGGGAGAAAGTGAGGACTGCAGAAGCTGGAGATCAGAGTTGAGGATGTAGTGCTGGGGGCGGAGGGCACGCCGGGTCAGGCAGCATCTGGGGAGTGGGGAGTCGGCATTTCAGGCAAAAGCCCTTCATCGAGAATGATGGTGGGGGCTCTTGCCCGAGGCATTGATTCTTCTGCTCCTCATGTGCTGCCTCACCTGCTGTGTTTTTCCAGCACCACATTCTCAACGTGATTGGGCAAGCCATTCTCAACCTGCAGATCTTTGGGAATGTGGGATAGGATGTTCCACAGAGTAGTGGAATCTGTAAAGAGCATTTGCTTCCCTATCTAGCACTGCTTTGTTTCATCATTGAAGATGTTGTAATTCAGTCTGCAGCGCGAGAGGTAAGCTGTCCCATTTCTGAAGAATTGGTAGTAAGCTCCTTGTGATCATTAATTTCAAAGTTGCTGTGCTTCACAGAGCTTCATTGTGTCTTTGAGGCATTTTCTTTGATCTCCCTTGGAATGTTGGACATGTGACAGTTCAGAAAGCAGGCCTGACATGTGAGACAATCTTCAGCCACTCAGTTAGTATCCAGTTTATCCGAGTTCACTTTCCAGGGATTTTCCTGATACCTGAAGAGTGAGCTTCAGCAAGGGCACTTGTTTTTTTTTATCAATGGTCTCTACCACTGTGCCAGAGAATGTGGTAGCGGCATTGCTGTTAGAATTTCAAGTGCTCTTGCATGTCGCTGAAATGCAGTCAAGTCTGCGCTGTACAGGAGTGCAGTGACAAAATCCACAATAGTCTAGGACTACTTGTGAGCTTGCAGTGATCTTGCTCTTTGTAAACACCTATTCCTGTAGTTTGTAGAAAGGTGAACTGGTGCATCTGTGATCTGGTGTTGGATCTTACTAGAGGTCTTTGCTGAAAGGTGGGAAGAGCCCATCCTATTTCAGATTAATTCCACCACCATAATTAGGGTTAGACCATTTAGCTAACCAAGCTTGAGTTAAGATATATGTTTTGTTTTGGAAATATGGAAGGACAAGCCAAATCTCTTGTATGGACTCATTTTTTTTAATGAGTGTGAGAGTCAAGGGTTAAACGCAGGCAAGTGGAATTGAGGGTAATCGGTGAATCTTTGGGTTGAATGGCTTGGTTCTCTGTCTTATAGTCTCTTGGTAACATTAAGCACCACTCAAATGAAAAGCATGGTGGCTCAGTGGTTAGCACTGCTGCCTAACAGTGCCAAGGACCCAGGTTTGATTCCTGCCTTGGGCAACTGTCTGTGTGGAGTTTGCACATTTTCCCCGTGTCTGCATGGGTTTCCTCCCACAATCCAAAGATGTGCAGGTCAGGTGAGTTGGCCATGCTAAATTGCCCATAGTGTTAGCTGCAACAGTCAGGAGTAAATATAGGGTATGGGAATGGGTCTGGCTGGGTTACTCTTTGGAAGGTCAGTGTGGACTTGTCTGAAGGGCCTGTTTTCATAGGATTTTCATACGACTTAGTGTGGTAACAGGCCCTTCGGCCCAACAAGTCCACACCGACCCGCTGAAGCGGCAACCCACCCATACCCCTGCATTTACCCCTTACCTAATACTACGGGCAATTTAGCATGGCCAATTCGCCTGACCTGCACATCTTTGGACTGTGGGAGGAAACTAGAGCACCCAGAGGAAACCCACGCAGACACGGGGAGAACGTGCAAACTTTACACAGTCAGTCGCCTGAGGCGGGAATTGAACCCGGGTCTCTGGCGCTGTGAGGCAGCAGTGCTAACCACTGTGCCACCGTGCTGCCCACATACTGTAAGGAATCTAATCTAATTAATGTATGTTAAAGTGAATGAGCAAGTGTGTTCTGTAAATACAATATTTTTAATAATGCCCAGTGAAAGGTAAATAGTTTTGTTACACCTCTGCAAACAGTTTGATTTGTGTTAAGGCATATTCAGGAATCACCTTGCAGTTGCACTTGTGGCAATAAGAGATGATCTGGATTTATGCAGCAAAATGTGTGGATCTCATTTGCTTTGAAGTGAAGAATGTTTTATGTTTTCAGCATGGTTTCATGTTTAAAATTAATCCCATGATATAGCGTAGAAGATGTTCAGCTCTGATCTCTCAAAGCTGTGGGTAGACAAAGCTAGTTTCCTTCAATTTCTTACAAACTTCGTGGCCTTGATCTGTCCTATATGTAATAATTTAATTGGTGTAACCTACTGGATTTTTTTCACATTTTTTAACCTTTTCTTTTTAAAAACAAATCTTCTCAACAGGTTATTAGTTGGTGCTCCAAAAGCAGAAGGACTTCCGAACCAAAAAGCTACAATTACGGGAGGATTGTATAAATGCCCCATTACAGCTGAAGAAAATGACTGTGTGCGTGTCATTTTTGATGATGAAGGTAAGTATTGTCATGCTAAAACAAGTTCACAAACAAGGAAACCAAGTCATACGCATAGATCCAGTGAAAATGCTCAAGAGCAAATGCTACTGGTTTGCAGGTAATGTTTTCGACCACTTGCCATGCTGAAAGTCATTTTATAACTTTCCCTGCATTGTAAGAAACTGAATGCAAATTAACAGTTGCCAATTGGAGTACTAAACAGCAATTCACAGACCCCTCCCATGCTTTATCGACAGTTAAAAGTATAATTGCTGAGGTTTTTCACACATAGTCAGCTTTCTCTTTCAATGACTGTGACTTTAAGAGATCTTATATAAAAAAACTCCTGAATCTTCAGGATTTTTTTTCTTTACTTAGTGTGGAAACAGGCCCTATAGCCCAACAAGTCCACACTGACCCTCCGAAGAGCAACCCACCCAGACCCATTGCCCTACATTTACCCCTTCACCTAACACTACAGGCAATTTAGCATGGCCAATTCACATAAACTGCACATTTTTGGACTGTGGGACAAAACCGGAGGCACCCAGAGGGAACCCACACAGACACGGGGAGAATGTGCAAACTCTACACAGACAGTTGCTTGAGGCGGGAATTGAACCCGGGTCTTCTGGCACTGTGAGGTAGCAGTGCTAACCACTGTGCCACCATGATTCATAATTGTTCCATTGATTTTAGATTGCTTATTCAGTTTATTAGACATGCTGTAATTCTGAATAAATTTTAAATTTGTGCTTTTATGAAGTGAAATGTGAATTTGACTTTTTTAGAAGAAGGACTGGAAAATTTTGGAGATTTCTTACATTCAGAACTGATTGAATTTTTATTGATTTAACACCCAAAAAAACTTAGAAATTTAATATTGAAAATAATTAAACACTGACTTTCAAATTCTCATGCTTTTCAGTCTGTTTACGCAGTTCAAATTACTTGACTGCTATTATTGTCACCTTTAGGATCTTTTCTGCCCATGAAGCATTTAACTGTTCCAGCTCAAAAGTACTCTGAATTATTAAATGAGTTGAAAATAAACCATTGATGTTTCAAAGCTTCAATAACTGTAAATGACATTGAAAATTAAACAGTGTCAGCATGTGTAACTGAGCAAAAACAAGTGAGAGTTACCAGAGCCGTATACCCAGACACAGTGAAACACCAAAGTTCAATGAACATTAGATAACTGGTGAGCCAGAGCACTTGTAAAGCAATCTGCTTAGTTCAGTTTCCAGTTTTGATTTTAATTTAATTTATTATACTGAGATACAGTGAAAAGTATTGTTTTGTGTGCTACCCAGAGAAATCATACCTTACTTAAGTGTATCAGGATAATAGAACAGAAAGCAGACTTTAGTATAACCGCTATAGGGAAGGTGCAGAGAATGGAGGAAATTCCGGTAGTCTCTAAATCGGCATGAGCTCCAAACCACTCCGTTTCCCAAAACCTGCTGTACCCAAGTAAAGGAATGGGTGCAGATGCAGGAAGATAGTCTCATACGTATTTTGCAACACCATTTTATTATGTGGCCCTATACTTACAAATCGACTTTGATCCATCTTCACAACTTCTGTACTTAGCTCACCTTGGCATGGATTTACCTGCAGCTAAACTTTAAAGAGTTTATCTTGTCACTGAGCTAAATAAAAGTTGATCAAGCTAAGACAAAAAGAAAAATATTTCATTTGTCTTAAGGTTTCTTCCTTTTTAAATTCTATAATAATGAATACATGTTTTCATGGAAGGTGTCTTTAACCTAGGGTGGGGGTTTCAATACTAGGGGCCATCTTTCTAAGGTGAGAGGAGAAAGATGTAAAAAAGGGACATGAAGGGCAATTTTTTTATTACACGCAATGGTTTGTGTGGAATGAATTCTCACAAATGCTGCCAGATTTGCTGTTTTCTGTTTTCATTCGCAGTATCTTACTTTCAACCAAATAGAGATCTATTTATCTCTTTAGTACCGTTGTGTTCTGTAAATTACTTTTCTCATCTTTATAACTTCTATTGTATTAATAACATATATGCATCAAATGAAAATTAGACAAACCTTTTGTTTTTTGTGGAGCAGTTTTAAAGCTGGAATCTTAGGGAGCCATTGTGAGAATCCACTAGGGAGCGACATTCTCTCAATCTGCTCTCCTTAACCTTTTGCTTTCTGCTAGTAACAGACTGAGCTGTGGGAATCGTGCTGAGCTGCTGCTTGTCATATATTAGAAATGGTTAATGTAAATCTTTAAGGTATTTGTGTCCTGATCAATATATTTTCACCCATTTGTAGCTGATTTGACACAGGAGAGTAAAGAAGATCAATGGATGGGTGTTTCTGTGAGAAGTCAGGGACCAGGTGGGAAGGTCATGGTAAGTTTTTTTTTGAATTTTTACTCCGTATGGTACTTTGTAAAATATATAAGCTTGAGAAAGTGTGCTAACCATGTAGTAATTTGCTCACTTACCATATTACCCCAGAACCGTCTCAATTCCTGGTGTTGATTCCAACTAGGAGGCAGTTACAGAGGTCAGAGATCAAGTGGCAACTTTTATTCCCAGTGTAGACATCATCCTTTTCTTATTTTGACGTGACCTGAAGACACCTGAGGAAGATTTCAGTACTGATTTTACCTCTAAAACTCGTTTTTGTTTTGCTTGTGATATGTTTGTGAAACATTTAGCTCTGGTGTTGTCAGAACACTGGGGGAGCACGGTGGTTCAGTGGTTAGCACTACTGCCTCACAGCATCAGGGACCCAGGTTTGATTCCAACCTCGGGCAACTGTCTGTGTGGAGTTTGCACATTCTCCCCATGTCTCTGTGGGTTTTCTACCACAATCCAAAAAATGTGTAGGTCAGGTGAATTGGCCATGCTAAATTGCCCATCATGTTGCGTGCATTAGTCAGAGGGAGATGGGTCTGGGTGAGTTACTCTTCTGAGGACTGGTTGGGCACAAGGGCCTGTTTCCACACTGTCGGGAATTTAATCTAATCTAATAAGATTAGAACAGGAAAAATATTTAAATAGTTTGGCCTGGAACTATTAAATACATTTAATAGTTACTTAAAGGTGGGCTAACTAGAATAACAAAAAACAAAATTACTGTTATTAGATAACGCCTAGCATTAAAAACTGATATGTTTTATTCATTTCAGGTTTGTGCTCATCGGTATGAGCAAAGGCGATATGTGAATAAGGCAGACGAGGCTCGTGATGTGACTGGACAGTGCTATGTTTTGAGCCAGGATCTTGTTTTCCGTGAAAATGAAACCGATAAAAATGTGAAACTTTGCCTTGGGCGACTTCGGGGTCATGAAAAGTTTGGTATTTGTCAGCAAGGTGTAGCTAGTGCTTTCAGCAATAATGGTACTTACTTTGTGTATGGAGCACCAGGTGCCTACAACTGGAAAGGTAACTTGTAATTTCAAAAAAATTGTAAGTTTTCTTTCATTTCTTTTTAAGATGATGTGGATGTTAAGAATTAGCCACTAAAAACTGCAGATAGCATGGCAAGAATAATATTATAAATTAGATTAGATTCTGGGTCTGGGGAAGGTGCATTGCAGTAAGATGGTGGGGGATTTGTACTCTGGATGCAACCGAATACATCCAATTTGCTGCACTGGCATGTTCCAGATGTTGCATTTCGCAACGATGAACCTAAAGGGAAGTTTCATGAGTGAGGACCTAATCCCTGTTGAATAATGCTTCTGCATTTAAAGTGATTGACAAAAGAATCAGAGGCATTGTGAGGGAAAGCTTTTTTTAAAAACAGTAGGTATGTAGGATTGAGGATGCATGATCCAAAGGTGTGGCAAAGGCAATTTCTGTTAAGACTTTCAAAGGGAATTGGATAATAATTTGAAGTGAAAACTTCTGCTGGCTTATTTAGTAAAGGCAAGGGAATGGGACTAACTGGGTAACTCTTTCAGAGAGTCAGCATGGACAAGACAGAGTAAATAGGCACCTTCTGTGCTGTAGCCATTTTAAGATGCAATAATAAAAACATAGGACTATGCTACATTTTAGATAAATCAGGCAGTTTGATAGGACCAGCTGAAAGTTTAACAGATGATTATTTTCAGGCAATTTATCTGAATGTATAACTTTAAATATAAAACTCATGTTCCTACAGGCTACATGTTCAGGTAAGTATGTGTGAAAAGTTTTACTCATGGGTGATAATATTTAAGGTTCGTTTAAGTGCTGCACAGGCAAAGCAATCCTGAATTAGGACCTCGCGCACACATTCAGTACTTTGTATATTTAAGTTAGGGACTGAACTTCTCCTTCAGGCATGGGCTTTGGAAGCCATTTTTGTTTAAGTGCTACTGAAAAAAGACTTTTTTTTTGCAAATAAGTTTTTTGTCTTCTCCTGATGAGTGCAAGACAAAAGACAAAGTCATTGGCCAAACGTTGTTTATCTTGATATATACTTTGCTAAAGGTTGTTGTATATTAACGTGCAGACTTAAAAGTTTTCAATATCATTATCAAAATAGATAAAAAATGTAGTTTCTGTCCATTTGACCATCTATACCACGATCTAGAAGTGAAAAAATCTAATCGTTAATGTAGTGAAAGAATTAGGATATGGTGTATGATTGCGTTGTACAGTGTTTCTATTGATTGCACATAATTTTCTTCTTGGAATTTGGAAAACTACCTAAGTACAAGAACAAGTTTTAACAGATATTTCAAACATTTAATAATGTGACCAATATGATTGTAACTGTAGATAGTGGGATTATTGATCTGTCCCATTTTGTGCATTGGGATAAGATGGCTGCGTGAGGTTCAGTTATCCCCGCTATCCAAAAGTAGAGTGTTCCTGAAATCATTCGTAAACCAAAATGGCATAAAACAAAGAAGTAATTACCAGTAATTTATATGAGAAATACTTTTGAGTGTTCCCAGACCCAAAGAAAATCTAAAAATAACACACACAAAATAAAATAATACCAACATGTAGTAAAAGCAGGATTCAAATGATAAATACACAGCCTATACAAAGTAGAAATAATGTATGGAGTTTGATTCATCAGAATCATGAAGACAGCGAGCACACTGGAAGGCTGAGAGGTGGTGGAGGTGATGATGGTGTGTTAGGCTGAGTTGTCAGAGGTTGGGGTGTAGGAGAGAGTGGAAGAGGATCATGTATTAACACTTCCTGGAAAGGCGCTTGGCGCTTCTCTGTCTGTGCGAGCCCTTTCGTAAAAGAGAAAATCCTCCTTTGGTGAGCAAAAACAGGTACTAATGTAGGATTTTCATAAAAAGCGAACTGGCGTAAAGCAAACGTTTAAAAAGCGTTATACCTGTAACCTGCTTCCAGCACTGCATAAAGATGCTCATTATCCCACTTAACTATTTGTTCCCTTAGGAATAGTACATGTTGAAGAAATCAAAAACATTGAAGACCTTAACTTTGATGGACCCTATGAAGTTGGTGATGAAAGCAAACGTGATGAAAAATTGATACCTGTTCCTGCTAATAGCTATTTAGGTAGGTATTAATAATTTTATAAGAGAAAGGGATAGATAATTTAAAAAACAACATTATGAAGGATCTGGAGAGAGGGCAGGCACATGGGGCTAATTGGTAGGTAACCTGAGGAGATTGAACTGATCAGGCTCCAGTGCTGTACGATTTTATCTATCTGCAATTCACATTACAGCAATTTCTATAACTAACCACTAAACCTCCCTTTGTGACCCTACAATATAGGGTGCAAATCTCGTGGTTTGCTTACTTTCTAACCCCACATTAAAACCATGTTAGAGAAAATATGCTGATGGACTCAAGTAAATAGGTATATTGAGGTGCGCAGTGTGAGCACATATGACACTGTGTGCATGTACTTCTGAGTAAAAGATTATAAGAGAACACTTGTACAGTTAAAGCCACGTCTGAGTCGTGGTCGCTATTATTGTAATGGTACAGTTAAATTAAATCTTCGAAAACAACTGTTGATTTCATATTGTATGAGCTTTCTAGACTTTTGATCACCATAAGGTAGATTTTCTGCACCATCCTCCTTTTTAGTTTGGGCTTCATAAGGTTTGCAGTTTCCAGTGTAGAAGAGGAAAGCCACTTGTTAGTCTAACGAAATGATGCTCTTGTCTTATCAAGAAGATATAATGTGTTGCAACCAGATATAAGTTACATGAGTAAGAGACCTTGTCCTCCAGACTATCAGGAACCTAGGATAATGGGTGTGTCCCCTTTCTAAATTCTGAGATGTTCTGCCTTTTCCCACCCAAGTCCATTTTGCATCACCAGCTGCAGCTTAATGCAGCCCTCAGCATTAACCATTTCACAACCATTATTGGCTAAAACAGGTATTATACCCCTCAGTGGTTTCTATTGGACTTTCGTTCCCTTATCAACTCTCATCCTGATGGCAACCTGATGTCATATGGATACTTCTGATCGGAGATGTTTATAAGGAATTCACCCTCTCCTCTTTTTTTCAGAACTATTTGTGTATTTAAGGCACAGTTTAAAAAACATAATCATGCAAATTTCAATATTTTGTAATATCAATGAACTAATAATTGATGATCCCTTTTAAATAATGCTGACTAGATAGTCTTTCCTGCTGTTTAATATGTATTAATCTGAGGTTCAGAAAAGGCATTAGATGAATCATTGAACTGAAGCATTATAGTACTAGTGTCACAATAGATAGGACCTGTGCTGCTCAGCATGCCACTGGGAATGTTTACCTCACACAGCTGACGTGTGTTTGAAGATGATGCCAGCACATTTTGCACCACAAGCTTAAGCTCAAAAATATAGATGTGCCTTTCCTAGTCTGATCAGGAATCAAATATTAAACTTTGAATCTCCTCTGAATCTAATCCAGATCCTCGCTGTCTGTTTCCTTTAACAATGTATCTATGGCTGTTTTGCTGATTAGATATGCAGTCTAATCCTATTGTTTTGCATTAGGCTTCTCTCTGGACTCAGGCAAGGGAATCACATCGAAGAAAACATTTACCTTTGTATCGGGTGCACCAAGAGCCAATCATGCTGGAGCGGTTGTTTTCCTAAAGATAGAGGAACGCACAAGAAACCTAATGACTGAACATGTCCTGGATGGGGAAGGATTGGCATCCTCTTTTGGATATGATGTTGCTGTGGTGGACCTTAACCAAGACAGGTGAGGAGGCATTTACTAATTTAGAATGCTAAGATTTTGAGAAATGAAGAGGTCCTTCGTACCTAAGATGGTGCCAAAGCAGCAACATTACAAATGTTTCACTGCACTCATTTTAGTGCAAGTGATGATAAAGCTCATTCATTTCAGTTCTAAGTATTTAGTCATTCTGTGGACTGAGTACCTCCAGTTGTTTAGATGTTATTATTTCTGCAATTAAATGAATTTTCCAGTTTGCTATTTTAAACAAATCGTGGTACTACAATGATAAAATAGAAGAGGGATGAGCATTAAATGGACAACAGTGTCCAAAATGTTTCTTTTTTAAAAAAAAGTACATTAAGGCAGCACTGCCATCTTTTGTGAGAGAAGAGGGGAAGGGTACTGAGGTTATTCTCTCCATCAGAGCCATTAGCTGTCTGCTCACCACTGTCCACAAATACTGACTTCCCTCTTCAGGTATTACCATGGCTTATATTCACCAAGCCAGAAGAGTATCTAGTTTCTTTCTTGCTGTATATCGACTATCATGTAAATTTGGTTTGTCAGTCATGATTGGGTATTTGAGACTCCTGTCTGGAAATAGGGCGGGTAAATTTGAAGAATACTTTTCAGGTGGAGGAATTTTTTTCCGCTGTCTTCACTGTTGTTAATTTTAACTTGAGCTACAGCAGAGGAAAAATTCAGATCTCTTAAATTTGCTTTGTTCCCAACATCTAGTCAAAACTAATCAACTAATTTTCAGCATAAACATTTAGTCCAGGAAAATAAAAATTATATTCAAAAACATTCATTTGTCAGTCCCTTAAGTCTGACCAAGGTGACCAAGTTTCCCAAACTAATTCCCTAATAGCAGTAAGGAGATTGAAGAACTCATAAGCTGGCAGATTTTGGAAAAAGTGCAGATGTAGCAGAGTTGTTGTTATGGGTGACTTCAACTTTCCCAATATTGACTGGAACCTTCTTAATGCAGATGGTTTGGATGGAGCCATTTTTGTCAGGTGAGTTCAGGAGGGCTTCCTTTCTCAGTATGTAGACAGGCCGACGAGGGGAGAGGCCATTTTGGATTTGGTGCTTGGCAATGAGCCAGGGCAGATGTCACATCTTGCAGTGGGAGAACACTTTGGTGACAGTGACCACAACTGCCTCACATTTACTATAACCTCGGAGAGGGAAAGGAGCAGTTACCAAGGGAAGATATTTAATTGGGGAAAAGAAAATTTATGATGCTATCAGATAGGAGTTGGCAAGTACAGATTGGGAGCAATTGTTCCACAGAAAGGGCGCAACAGACATGTTTAAGGAGCAGTTGTTGCGAGTGATGTACAAATTTGTTCCTCTGAGACAGGCAAGAAGGGGAAAGATTAAGAAGCCTGGGATGACTAGAACAGAGGAGTTTCTCATCAAAAGGAAGAAGGCAGCTTAGGTAAGGTGGAGGAAGCAAGGATCTAGCACAGTTTGAGGATTACAGGCTTACTAGAAAGGAGCTCAGAAATGGAGTGAGGAGAGCCAGCAGGAAGCACGAAAAAGGCTTGGCAGGAAGGATTAGGGAGAACCCAAAGGCATTTTACTCATCTGTGAGGAATAAGGGAATGATCAGGGAGAAAGTAGGGCCGATCAGGGATAGTGTAGGGGACTTGTGCGTGGAATCTAAGCAGACAGGGGAAGCCCTAAATGAGTTTTTTGCTTTGGTTTTTTTCTAAGGAAAAAGACCTTGTTATGAATGAGAACTTTAAAGAGCTGGGTAACAGGCTTGAACAGATCAAGATTGATGAAGTTGATGTGCTGGAAATTTTGGCAAACATTAAGATTGATAAGTCACCAGGGCCAGTCCACATTTATCCTAAGTTGCACCGGGAAGTGAGAAAGGAGGTTGCTAAGCCACTGGCGAGGATCTTTGCCTCCTCACTCTCCACGGGAGCCATACCAAGGATTGGAGGGGGGTGAATGTTCTTCTTCTCAAGAAAGAGAATAGGGAAATCCCTGGCAATTACAGACCAGTCAGCCTTAGGTCTGTGGTCAGTAAGATTTTGGAATGAATTCTGAGGGATAGGATTTATGACTATTTGAAAAAGCATAGCGTGATTAAAAGCAGACAGCATGGCTTTCTGAGGGGCAGGTCATGCCTCACAAATCTTATTGAATTCTTTGAAGAGGATGACGAGACACATCAACAAAGGTCGAGCAGTGGATGTGGTGTATATGGACTTCAGCAAGGCATTTGATAAGGTTCCCCATGGTAGGCTCATTCATAAAGTCAGGAGGTATGGGATACAGGGAGAGTTAGCTGTTTTGATTCAGAATTTGTTGGCTGACAGAAGACAAAGAGTGGTTGTAGAAGGAAAGATAATGCCTGGAGGTCAGTGGTGAGTGGTGTCCTGCAGGGCTGTGTTCTTGGGCCTCTGCTCTTTGTAGTTTTTATAAATAACTTGGATGAGGAGGTTGAAGGGTAGGTTAGTAAATTTGCCGATGACACAAAGGTTGGAAGTGCCGTTGATAGTATCGAGGGCGATTGCAGGCTGCAGCGCGACACAGACAGGAAGCAGAACTGGACTGAGAAATTGCAGATGGAGTTCATCCTGGATGAATGTGAAGTGAAGTATTTTGGAAGGTCGAACTCGAATACTGAATATAGGATTAAAGATAGGATTCTTGGCAGTGTGGAGGAACAGCAGGATCTTGGTGTTAATTTGCATTGATCCCTCAAAATTCCCACCCAAGTGAATAGGGTTGTTAAGAAAGCATATGGTGTTTTGGCTTTCATTAAGAGGGGGATTGAGTTTATGCACCACAAGGTTTTGCTGCAACTCTACAAGACCCTTGAGTATTTTGTCCAGTTCTGGTTGCCCTATTATAGGAAGGATATGAAGGCTTTGGAGAGGGTGCAAAGAAGGTTTACCAGGATGCTGCCTGGACTGGAGGGCTTGCCTTACGAAGAGAGGTTGACTAAGTCTGGACTTTTCTCTACAGAGAGAAAAGAAATGACCTTATTGAGGTACTCAAGGTAATGAGAGGCATGGATAGAGTCCATAGCCAGAGACTTTTCCCCAGGGCAGGATTGACTGGCATGAGGGGTCAAAGTTTTAAGATATTAGGAGAAAGGTATAGTGGGTGCATCAGAGGTAGGTTCTTTACACAGAGAATTGTGAATGCATGGAATGCGTTGCCAGTGGTGGTGGTGGAAGCAGAGTCATTAGGGACATGTAAGTGACTGCTGGACATGCACATGGATAGCAGTGAATTGAGGGGTGCGTAGGTTAAAATATTTTACATTAGGATTAATCCTCGGCACAACATCGTGGGCCAAAGGGCCTGTACTTCTCTATGTTCTATGTTCAAATGAAATACCTTGCATTTATCCAAACTAAACTCCAGCAACCACTCCTCAGCACCTTGGCACAATTGATCAAGATCTCTTCGTAACCTTAGATAACCTTCTTCACTGCCCACTATACCACCAATCTGGGTGTCATCTGCTAACGTACCAACTGTGCCACCTAAATTCTCATTCAGATGGTTTATAAAAATGACAAACAAAATGAACCCAGCTAGTCACAGGCTTACTGTCTGAAAAACAATCCTCCATCGCCACCCTTATCTCCGAACATCCACCAAGTTTGTATCCAATTAGCAAGTTTTCTCTGAATCAAATTCTCTTTTGAAACCCATGATTAACTCTATTGCCACAAAATGTTTGGTTGTACTTTCAGATCCTAACCAGCTTTGGTTCTTTTCCTATTCACCACAAATCAGTGGAGATCTAACTTTACTAATTAGTCTATCAGGCAGAACCTTGTCAAAGACCCATGTAGACAATGTCTACTGCCCTGCCCTCATCAATCTTTTTGGTTACAACCTCAAAAATCTCAAATCAAGTTTGTGAGACATGATTTCCCATGCCCAAAGCCATGCTGACAATCCCTAATCAGTCCATGGAGCTCCAAATGCATTAAAAATCCTGTCTTTCAGAATCCTCTCCAACAACTTACTGATCACTGATCTCAGAATCACCGGCCTATAGTTGACAGATTTCTCCTTACAGCCTGTCTTAAATAAAGGCACAGTATTAGCCATTCTCCAGTCCTCCCGCATCTCACCAATGGATGTAGATGATACAAATATCTCTGCTAGGGGCTCCACAATTTCTTCCCTAGCTTCTCACCACATCCTGAGATACATTTGATCAGGTCCCGGAGTAAAATCTCAAATATTGCTGAAAAGGAAGACGTGCTGTTGTAGCTTTTAATCTTCCACTTATCAGAACAAACTGACAAAGATACGAATTCTATATTTCATACAATTACAAAAATTTAAACCGCAGAGATCGTTGAACAGTCTTAAGGGATTAACTCCAAGAATGATGGTCTCCAGCTATGTAGATGTAGTGGAAAAGCTGGGACTGCTCTTTGTGAAAAGAATGTTGAGATTAGATTTGTTCAAGGTGTTCTACAACCATGAGGGGTCTGGACAGATTAGATAGAGACAATTAGCACTGCAGCAGCATCAAATACTAGTGAACGCTGATTTGTGGTGAATAGGAAAAGAACCAAAGCTGGTTAGGATCTGAATGTGCAACCAAACGTTTGGTGGCAATAGAGTTAATCATGGGTTTCAAAAGAGAATTTGATAATTATATGAAGAGGGGGAGAAATTGCAAGGTGGGCGTGGGACTAAGCTGTTCCTGCAGAGTTCCAACTCTGACAAGACAGACTATTCATTTTCTACTACACCATTCTGTGAATAGTGAAGAATAACAATGCACAAATTATTCTTAATTTAATTTAGGCGCTTGCCTTTATTTTCAATTTGAGACATTATGCTAAAGTGCCACCCAGTGCCTTTGACATGGAATTGCATGTTGGCACAGACGCTGGCTTTAAACAGGAAAATACAATACCATATTTGCTGAGCTAAGATTACCACACCAGCCTTTTTAGCATTTTCATTAATCACAGCATTACTGATCTACCACATTTTAGAAAGCTTTTGCCATAGACAGGCAGAAAGAAAGCACTAACATGTCCAAAGTGTTGTTCACAATCATGGGGAATGGCAGGATGCTTTGTATCCCATGAAGTACATTTGAATTTAGGTCATTATTGTAAGGAAGGAAACCAGATAGGAACACACCAGTGTTTTCTGATGAACTTTGAGCTCAAATTTTTCAACTTAACCATTAATGGAAAAAAATGCTAACATTTCCAGTAGCATCTGCGGAGCAGAAACCAAGTTAACATTTCAGATCTGTACCTTTCACAGTTAGAAACGTCATTAGTTTTGAACACATGAAACAGGGTAGGATGGGAGAAAGACAAAAGTGAATTTTTATGATAGGGTGGAGGCAAGGCGAGATGAAGGATTACAGTACAAGGTCAAAGGTGATGGGATAAAAGTTGTGTTTAGAAGAGGTGAGGGTAAATATCATGACTAACTGCTATTTGAAAATGATGAAAGAAGGAAGAAATAGCAGCTGGTGGAAGTTATATTAAATTATTAAATCTGAAGTACAGTGTTAATCCCAGAAATCATGACCGTGAAATGCTGATTGTTGTTTAAAAACTCACCTGGTTTACGGAAGTCCCTTAGGAGATAGAATCTGTCACCCTTACCTGGGCTGAGTTGAATGTGATTCTAGAGCTGTACAGTTTGGTTGCCTATTAACTGCTCATTGAAATGTAAGTCCCTTTCTTCAAGAGTAATTCGAGCAACCAAATCCTCAGCTTGCCAGTCACACCCACTTTCCACCGATGAATAAAGAAAAAAAATAACAAGGGTGCAACTTGGGAAGAGCAGTGCACTCTGAGAGTGCTACTGAGATTCCTGATTTTTATCTGCTCAAAATACTATGTTTGGAGGATGTACGCATCAAAGCATTGTATTGCATTGTTGTTCTTGTATTCACTTTTGAACAAGTTCACTAATGTATGAATTCCCATAAAATTACCTGTCATAGATTTTATTTTCATCAAATCCCTGCAGTGTGGAAACAGGCCTTTCGGCCCAACAAGTCCACACTGACCCTCCAAAGAGTAACCCTACCCAAACCCATTCCCCTACCCTATTACTCTACATTCACCCCTGATTAATGCACCTAACCTACACATCCCTGAACATCATGGACAATTTAGCATGGACAATTTAGCATGGCCAATTCACCTAACCTGCACATCTTTGGATTGTGGGAGGAAACCAGAGCATCTGAACAAAACCCATGCAGACACAGGGAGAATGTGAAAACTCCACACAGACAGTTTCCCAAGTTTGGAATTGAACCTGGGTCCCTGGTGCTGAGAGGTAGCAGTACTAACCACTGAGCCACAATGCTGATTCAAAGCTTGAGGTACTGCATTTGCAAAGCAAGCATGCTTCAGTGACATGGCCATGCAGTCATGGTATGTTCTGGTATAATTCAAAAGCAAATTACTTCTGAGTCGCAGATTCTCTGCTAATAACAGTTTCATAGCTTTTATGTAGCACCTTCAATGTAAAAACAGAGTCCCATGGCACCTCAGAAGACCATAGAAAAGAATCTGAAATGCGGACACTAATGGAAATAGAATTTCCAAATCTTTGTTGGGTTTTCAGGATGGTCTTAAGGGATAAGAGGGAGTTGAAGTCATAACAACAGAGATTTCTTTCAGTGACTCGGGTGGCAGAGGTAAGTAAAGTAGGAATTATCAGGAATATCTGATGGCATAAACTGTTATTATGTTGTTCATTACGTTAAAGACAACCACTGCATGTCATGCCAGTGGCTGAAGATTTAATACAATAAATCGGTTTATGAGGGAATTGGATAGTCACGTGAAAATGTGGAATATAGAAAATAGGGAACAATCTGGAGATCAGCATTACATTGGATTATTCGGAGGGATGGAAAACAAATCAAACAGTCTGCTTTTCAAGATTAGAAAGATTAGAACAAACAGTCTTACCACAAATTCAACCCAAACTCTGGGTCAGATATGCGGATGACACCTTTGTAATCATTAAAAACACAGAAATAGAAAACACACACCAGATCATCAACGCCACACTCACAGGAATCCGATTCACGAGAGAGGAAGAAAAGGACAACCAACTCCCATTCCTAGACGTGATGGTACAGAGAACACCGAACGGAGAATTCAGCACAAAGGTATACAGGAAAGCCACACACACAGACCAAGTTTTGAACTATGAAAGCAACCACCCCAACACACAAAAGAAGTTGCATCAAGACACTGTTCAAAAGGGCCACAACACACTGCAGTACACCAGAACTGCAAAAAGAGGAAGAAGAACACCTCTACAAGGTATTCGCTAAAAACGGATACCCCCGCAATTTCATCAACAGATGCCTAAGGGAAAAACAACGGAATGAGACAACCCAAAGGACTAGCCACACTCCCATACATCAAGAACATTTCTGAACTGACAGCCAGACTACCATGACCACTAGGACTCATAACATCACACAAACCAACAGCCACTCTCAGACAACAACTCACCAGGACAAAGGACACGATACCCAGCCTGTACAAAATTGAAAAATGTTTTGCTGGAAAAGTACAGCAGGTCAGGCAGCATCCAGAGAGCAGGAGAATCGACATTTCGGGCATAAGCCCTTCTTCAGGAAAGCCCTTCCTCATTCCTGAAGAGGGGCTTATGCCCGAAATATCGATTCTTCTGCTCCTTGGATGCTGCCTGACCTGCTGCGCTTTTCCAGCAACCCATTTTTCAGCTCTATCTCCAGCATCTGCAGTCCTCACTTTTTCCGTAGTGTACAAAATCCCATGCAAGGACTGCACAAAACACTACATAGGACAAACAAAGACAGCTAACGATCCGCATCCATGAACACCAACTAGCCACGAAACGACACGACCAGCTATCCTTAGTAGCCACACACACAGATGACAAGCAACATGAGTTCGACTGGGACAACACTACTATAATAATAGGACAAGCCAAACAGAGAACAGCCAGGGAATTCCTTAAGGCAAGGCACTCATCCACAGATTCTATCAAGAAACACATCGACCTGGACTCAATATACCGGCCACTGCAGCAATCAGCTGGAACTGACAACCAGAAGCGGGAGAGACAAACCACTACAAATGCCGGAGGAAACAACACAGAAGCGCTTCACAAGAGGCTCCCAAGCACCGAGGATGTCACCCAGACAGGGGAAGAAATGTCTGCAACACAAATTCCCAGCTCGGCGAACAGAACCACAACAGTCTGCTTTTAAGTGTTATTTATCTGCTAATCAACCTATTCGGACATGTGATGACATGTCTCTGTGTTAGGTGGGTCTTGAACATGGGTGTTTTGGTCCAGAGGTAGGGACACCACTACTGTTCCACAAGATCCTCAAAGAGTCTGTTTCTCTGATGTAACATTTCATGATCAATGAACCATATGCTTTCTGCAAGTTGATTCAGAGAGTCAGAAGAGGGCAAATGTGTCATTGAATTCATGCCAGCTCACTGTAGAGCAATTCAATCCACCTTGCTGCTCTTCTCTAACCCTGTAACCCTCTGGATTTATATCCCTCAAGTGAGCTTCTAATTTTTTTTGACAATTTCTATCATTGACAATTTCTACTTCCAACTCCCTTAGAGCCAGGGATTTCCAGGTCATAAGCTTCTCCCTCTGCTCCTCTCTTGCCCAAAAGCTTCAATCCATTACTTCCAGCAAAATGGCGGCAGAGTTGGGCACTCCACCTGGACCTCCTCTGTTCAGCCTATTCTTTTTCTTTTCTTTTTTTTCTCTGTTTCTAGCAGTCCCTGAGCAGTCACACAGGGAGGTGAGTCACTGGGGTGGTCTGAGGGCAAGGGAACCCTGAGGGTGGTGCGTGAGGGCAAGAGAACCCTGGGAGTGGTGCGCGAAGGCAAGAGAGCCCTGGGGGTGGCGCACGTAGGCAAGGGAGCCCTGGGAGCGGTGCACATGGGCAAGGGAACCCTGGGGATGGCACGCAAGGGCAAGGGAGCCCCGGGGGTGGCGCATGTGGGCAAAGGAACCCTGGGGATGGCACACGAGGGCAAGGGAACCCTGGGGGCAGCGCGTGAGGGGGGTCAAGTCCCAGGAGCAGCATGACTCAGCCTGTTGCAGTTGAATTGAATGCCTGGGAGGAGCGGACTGGAGGCTGGAGCGGAGTGGGACAGTTGTTGGACTGGGGCCTGATGCAGACGCTCAGACCACGTGCTCAGCTGCTGCTATTTGTAACTCTTTACTGGATTGCAATGTCAATCCTTTAACTTTGCTATAACTTATTTTTAAGACACTGTAAGTAATGCTGCTACTTTTCCTTTTATTCCTTTTTGTATCCAAGATTTGTACCTAGGTACTTGTACCTAAGATGGTGCGTTTAGAGGCAGCCATTGCAAAAGCTTTTTCACTGTTCTCCTGTACTTCTGTACTGGAGTACGTGAGACATAAAGGATATCCTATTCTAGTCCTTGTACCATCAAAGAATGGAAACCGTTTTCTTTCTAGTCCTGCAGAAAGCAGCAGTCTGAGTACTGATCCTTGGGGATCCCCACAGCCTGCTGTGCTACAGACTGAAAATTGGGTAAAAGCTCACCAACCATCACTGACTTGCTTCTCTGTGAGCTTGCAGTTGGAATTTTGTTTCTCTCAAGCTCAAACTTTCTCAGTTGCTTGCTGATGTCCCAACAGTGTTTTTAAGTGTGCATTTCCAAATCATTTACTTTTTTAGATATAACTTTGGAATACCGATTTTTAAAATTGTGAAGGTGTCAGCACAAATTGAAAATATTTATCCCTCCATCAGGCCACTTTTTCCACATTTATTTAAGGCATGATGGTAACTAACTATAACAATTGTAGGGGTTGGAATATGTGAATACAGTAAACTGAAATAGTTAAATTTGGTTGTATAAATGTGTGCATTCCAATTATGATGTGCTGGAGTAACTGTCAAAAAAAGTCTACATTTTCCTTCTGTGCTTTAAATGAGATTTTTGTTTTTACCCAGCTGGTTGGATCTTGTAGTAGGAGCCCCACAGTTCTTTGACAGAGAAACAGGAATTGGTGGTGCTGCATACGTTTATATTAATCAAGGAGGAAATTGGAAGAACATACAGCCTATTCGTTTGAATGGGACCAAAGATTCCATGTTTGGACTGGCTGTTGAGAATATAGGTGACATTAACCAGGATGGGTATCCAGGTAAGATTGTAATTGGTTTAAAAACTGAACAACGAGTTTATTTTTTAAATAAGATGAGAATTTATGTGCTTATTATATTACATTGCAGACAGCCTGACAACACTCGACTTGAAATATAGTATGCAATTTGTACCTCAAATATTCCTGCTGATAACACTCTTTAACATAAACCTTTCTGTTTGAAATGTCCTATGGAAATATTTATGTTGGTTCTTCAATAATCCTATAATGAAATAACTATGTAAGTACTTAGGTTCATCAAAATAAATTGATAATGGTCATATCTCTAAAAATGTTTCTAATAAATGCCTAACTATTGTTTCATAAGTAACCAAAATTCTAATGCACAAAGGTTTTAAGGAAAGTATAATGTCAAAACTACTTATTTCACAATGTTATCAGAAAATGTTTTATGCCTTTAATACCACTTTGGAGATGAATGCTTGAAGTTCTCAGCTTTTCCTGAAGGCCTTGGCTTTGACGGTTTTCTCAGAAGTCGTAATATGAAAATCTTCTCAAAATGCATTAGTAGTATTTACAATAAGTGAAATGAGAGAATATTTCTCTTCTCTGTTCTCAGAAAATCTACTAACCTTTTCAACGTTATTGGAACAAAACTAGTGGACAAATTTCAAAAGCATTATTCAGTTAAATGTTGGACCAAATGTTTTTTTTTAATCAGTGAGTGGAAGAATTGAAGGAAAAAAGTATCCTTTTATAGCCACAAATGTGTAATCAGTAATATTCAAAATGTAAACTCTCTGTCCCAAATTCTGTTTAAACTTCAGAAGGTGTTTAAACTGAGGCAGACACTGTCTGGCATTTGGATGTCATTAAGAGAAACTGCCTGATTTTTGTTCTGTTACTTTTAATGGAATGATAATTAGGTGGAACGTCTAAAGAGAACACTATCCTTAAGTGAGATTATTGTCTATCTGATGAAGATGAAAATCTGCCCTAGCTCAGGGAGATGGACAATTCAACTTTTTGATAGCACTCTTATTTAGCTAAACCTATACTAAGCAATGTGGTATGAGGCTGAACATCCTGTCACATGTGCCTATTACAAACCTTTTTGCTGATTCACTAATGTTTGCAGGGTCTGGGAAAGTTTCCTAATTCAAATATTTTGAAAGTAGTTTGGATATCTGAAAACAATTGAATAAATAGCATGTGACACTGGGAGAAATGAACTTGCCCCTCAAGGAGCCGAGATGAGTTGCAGTCGGCCATCTTTATAAATGGGCCAAAACATAAATATTCTTGAAGTTCTGGTGGCTCAGACTCAGTCACTAAGTGGGATCAAGGAATCTCCTGGCCATGTCCCCTTCTTTCTCAGATACAGATAAATTTAGTTCGGCTGGACAGAGTTTTGACCCAAAATTGGCTTCAGGTATCCAACAGCAGAATCTTGGGTATGGTGTTTTTGGTCCAAGCCTATTTTCTGGACCTTTTATTAACATCTTCCAAATTAACGGCACATAGTCCTCCAATGATGCACGAACATTTAGGGCTTATATTAAGTCCACTACAATGTGTATTTTCAAAATTAATTTTGTTCCCTTACTAACAGATGAGGTAGGGATTATTGATTGAAAATTTTCATAAAATAATGGACAATTGCAGATTCCAAAACACCAGCATAAATTGAACTTTACTTACAATGATTACGTAAGTTGTGTTACCCACCAAATATAGACATTATTCTTGTAGTGCAGTGTATCCTTCAATTTATTTTGAGTAATATCAACAAATATCTGTTAGTAGTAATTATTAATCTCTATTGGAAAAGTAGTTACCCATTCTTTGCATCTTTTTTTAGATATTGCTATTGGAGCACCGTACGAGGAAAATGGCAAAGTTTACATATACCATGGATCTAGTTCTGGGATAAATGTGGAACCCTCTCAGGTAAAACTCTCACCAGGGTTTCACCTTTGTAGATCATATACCATACAGTACTGAAGAGGTCCTTAGGTCCATTCAGACTGTACTGCCGAAAATGTTTTATAATGTGTTCATAAAGTTTTGTTACTAATAAGAAAAACAGTTTGAAATCCTAATTATGGAATGTGCAAAAAAAAACACTTTTTAGTATGTTGAATTTTTAAGTTGTGTGTTAACACGTTTTCTGCAACTTATACATCTATGAAATAGAAGGCCATACAACAAACAGCAAAGCCAAGACCTAACTCCTAGCAATTTGGCTGCAAACTACAACATATGCAAGATCCTCAGCATTTTATAATGAGTTATATAACTAATATTGATGTGAAGCTGATAAATCAGTATAAGAGAGATTTGAGAGAAGATATCAGATTAGAAGCAGCATGCAAAATGGAGTTAGTAACCTGCAATGGATTGACATAAGTGTGGGACAGTCTTAGGGATAAGGTGCCAACAGCCTCTGGCATAGCATCTCTGTGGATAGTCACAGCCCAGAGATACTAAGGAGAATTATTGAAGTATTCTAACAGTAGTATTAGCCTAAAGCATATGATAAAACATGGAGGTGACCTGAAATCTAGGGTGTTAATTTTGAATTGTCTAGAGAATTGCATAATATTGCAAGAGTCTTTGCATTGTAAAGGATTGGCTATCCTTTCAATTTTGCGTGAATAGCTTTTTAATCTAATAGCATTCTTACAAATGTGGCTTAGCCATTTTGTTTCAGCAGAAGGTGGTCTTGAAACAGAAGCAAGAATGGGATATCAGTCAGGGCTTGTAACTTTGATTGACAGCAATATTTGAGTGCGTTAGGATGGAGACAGATGATTTCAACCTTATCTAATAAATTATTTAGTGGTCAGAAGTTCCCTTTTGGGGAATTATACTAGTCATTTGAATCAGCCTAGAGAAGATTTCAGTCTTATAATCAGCAATCCAAGGATGCTTATGTTTTCTAGTTTCAGCCTAATTAGCACATATAGTTGCAGTGGATTTCAACTAATAGTTTTTACTAGAAAAGGCTGAGTAAAGATCATGAGGGATACAAAGTCTTTTAATTAGGAATAACTAGTGATGTTGAACTCAAAAAGGAAATAGCATACCTTTCCAAAAAGGTGATGTATATATTAGGGAAGGAAGATGGGGCCCTAAAATGGGCTTTGCCTGTCCGACATAATCTTGGTGTAGGCCTTCATCTTTACTACAAATGTGCACCGGAGGGAATTAGAGGAGTAGATCATTAAGGTCAATCAGCCTGTGCTCCGGATTTGATGTCAGCAGTGCCATTTTAGAACTCTGTGATATTGCTTGTCTTAACCTCACACTCTTTAAAGGAATATTCACTTATTTATAGGTTAATTTGTTGAGGCTCTGTATATTGAAGAGAGCTAACTACATTTCATTAAATGAAGCAAAGAACTGCAGATACTGGAAGTATGAAATAAAAACAGCAATTGCTGGAGAAACTCAGCAGGTCTGGCAGCCTGCACTTCATTCTCTCTTGCCTGAGTAAAGCAGGTGAAGTGAGTCTGTGGCTTTGCTAGGATCGCAGACCCCATCAGAGTGAAAGGGCCATTGACTTCCTTCACATTACTTTGTGAGCTTCCACTGTTCTGTCTTATATCAAAATTAATAGGGATTCTCATCTTTCAATCTCTGGTTGGTAGTGAATTGTACAGATCGATATCCTGGCTGCAGTTGAGGGTGTCACCATTCTGTAGCAATCTACCCTAACATCTACATTTGAGCTTCCATGGCAAAGCAGATGGTGGCACCAAGTGATCCAGTGACTACATGCCTGATTATTCCAGTATGAGACCTATAGGCCACACTGGGCAGCACGCAAACCATCACAACCACTTTCCCATGGGCAGTGTGCTAAAGCTTTAGCTAAAACACAGCCTTCATATGCCTCAACCACCTTGGAGGAGCTCTGCAATCCTCCACAAAGTGAGTGTCAAACCTGACCTGCTGCATGCAGCACAACATGACCATCACAGGGAAACAGCTCTTACCACCAGCAGTACGATGAGCAGACACAGAGAGTGGAATGGGGAAAAATGGTATCAACCTGGATAGCCCCTTTCTGGCTTGAAAAATGTGTGATAGTAACAGCCATGTCACTTTGTAATCACTGACAGTCTTGCCTTTTACTTTCCTTCTGTCACTGACCATTATTTATAGAAAAGTTGTTTTTTTAAAAAGGAGCTGAAAATGTGTTGTTGGAAAAGTGCAGCAGGTCAGGCAGGATCCAAAGAGCAGGAGAATCGACGTTTCGGCCATGAGCCCTTCTTTAAAAAGGAGGCCAATCAGCCCATTGAGCTTGCTTGGCCCTTCAGTTCAGGCATGGCTGATTATTTCTCTCAGTGTGGTCCTTCTGCTCTCTCCGATATCACTCAATGTTAATTTTAAAAGCTATTCAGTGACTTGGCCTTATTGCCTATATGGCGGCGAATTCCACAAGGTCACAATACAGTATTCCAAAATAAAGAAATTTCTCCTCATCTCAGTCCTGCAACCCAAGACAGTGATCCCTTGTTCTGGACCCCACAGTTGGAATGAGCACCATCCGGTCTGTCTAGCCTGCCAGATTTTTTATACTTCAGTGAAATCCCCTTTCATTTCTCTAAACCCCTGTGAATGTAGTTCTAATCAGCTCAATCTCAATTCACAGTCATCCCAGTTATCAACCTGGTGAACCATTGCTGAACTCTCCCAATGGTAACCACATCTTTCCTTGGGTGAGGAGATCAAACTTACGCACGTTTCAGATGTGGATGCACTATGCCCCCATACAGCTGCGACAAAACTTCCACACTCCTGTACTTAAATCCCCTTGCAATAAAGGCCAATAATCCCCTGTTTGTCTTCCTAATTGCTTGCTGCGGCATGTCTCCATAATTACAATCACTGTACGCCCTTTACCACTGTTTATGAACTTAACTCATCCATTTTATTATGAATGGTAGTGCATTCAAATACAGCACCTTTAGATCTGTCTTTTTAATATTTCTGCACATTCTTTTCGTTCTGTAACCATGTTTTCTGCGAGCCCTTGTTTCCTCTATGCTGGTTAATTTTTAAGTTATCTTGGCCATTCATGATATTACTCTCCTTTTTTGATCTATTCAGCCAATGAGCAGAAGAGTGAGCACTGGCTGGTTACATCATAAATGGGCAGCCTTTAGATCATGTGTATATTACAGACAACAAACTGCATGAAATGCGCATTTCAATCCCCACATCTACACTATCTGATCTATCCAATTTATCCACCTCTGGTATTATGTCTGATTTATATTCTCATAACATATTAACATAGATTGAAATTTTCTTCTTATCCTTAACTTTGTGCTTCTTCAATTTGCTCGTAATTTTGATTTTGAACTTAAAAGCCATTTTGAAATTACACATGAGAAGTATTATTTGTTTGTCATTCCTGGATGTATAATTAGTCTACATAGTTCGTGCATCAAAAACCTTCAAGATTTTTGAATGAAGATTCTTTTTGCAGTGTAAGGTTTACGTGCTGTATTTGGAACATTTGGAGGTGGATTGTTGTACTGAGTGCTAATCAGTTATACTTGTGCCACTGGGAAGAAAGATGTACCAATGCCAGCATCCTTGATCAGGCCAACATCCCCAGCATTGAGGCACCAACCACCCTTGATTGACTGCAATGGGTTGGGCATGTTGTCCACATGACTGACACGAGACTCCCCAAGCAGGTGCTCCATTCCCAGCTTTGAAATAGCAGGCGAGCCCAGGTGGACAGAGGAAGCACTTCAGTGATACCTTTTAAGGCTTCACAGGTGAAATGCGGCATTCCCACAGACACCTGGGAATCACTGGCCCAAGACCATCCAAAGTAGAGGAGGAGCATCCGGAAAGGCGTTGAGCACCTTGAGACTTGCCGTCAGGGAAGAAGCAGAAGCCAGGTGAAAATGGCGAAAGGAATGCACTGTCACATCAATGCTCCACCTCCCCCTTCCCACAATCCCCTTCTGCCCCAAGTGTAACAGAGTCTGCAGAAGCTGCATCGGTCTGTACAGTCGCCTATGGACTCACCCTGAGAGTGGAAGAGAATAATCCTCATATGTGAGGGACCGCCAGTGATGTTTATTGAGATATAAAGTTTAAATGTTATTAATTGAATAATTCTCCTCCCTCTTTGCATTCATTCCAATTGTTACCTCCATTCCTTTTCTCTTTCCTTCCAGATTCTCAATGGGAATGACGTTGGGATCCCTCTATTTGGCTATTCTCTTGCAGGCAACCTAGATGTCGATGCAAATAAGTACCCTGATCTGGCTGTTGGCTCACTCAGTGATGTAGTCGTGATGTACAGGTGAGATATTGTGCAATAATCCCGTTACGTAGCATTGCTAAGAATAAAATATTGCAAATATTGGGGTGAAAGTAAGGCAGAACCTATAAATGTCAAGTTCCTGCCCACAGTGTCCTCTGCCGGCAATACCATTTCAGACTGCAGTATGTACAACTGCTGTGCAGAACTTTCTTTCAATTCCTGTTAAACTGGTTGGCAATGTTAATCGCTCTACCCTGCACATGACTGCCAGATTAGCAGAAAGCTATCATGACTCATTGCTATACAATAATTCGCTGCATTTGTCCTTGTGACCGTTACATTGGTTGATTGACCAGTGATAACCTTTTACTGTTTCCTGATCTCTGGGACCAATCGTTCTTCCTGTTTGTAATTTTTTAAAAATTCTGTTCCGCTGCATTTTCCACTTGCTGTTGGTTGGTAATGACCTCAGTAATGTTGCAATCCTGCATTAACCATTAATCTTCCCGCTCTGACTGAAGTGACCATGAAATGCTAACTGTCTCAATCTGTCTCCTTACCTGAGGCATGGTGACCCTTGGATTAAACCACCACCAGTTGTCTCTGAAATGAGAGTGCGGGGTTCCGGTCTGATAGGAGTATGGTGACTTTTATCCAGCACGTGTAACGCAGGTCGCAAAATTTACTGAGTTATATCTCCAGCATCTGCAAGTTCTCATTTTCTACTGAGTTAGCACAAAGTCATGCTGGTAGGAATTAAACATCTCTAGCTGCACACCTGCCAGTGGGTGGATAATTCAACCCTTGGGATTAGCCTTATTGCTTTTGTCTGTTCCGTGATTAGACCTTGTGTCTCAGTGACCAGAACACATGTAGTACATGATAGTCTGCCATAGTCTGGTTCATGACCTTTTCAGACTCTTACATTCTATAATTTTGTCAATGAATTTCAATATTATGTTCTTTTTATTGATTGATTGCTGCTCATCATTTAATTAGATACCATGAGCACTGTGGACTAAGAACAGTTATCTGTTCTCTTTTCATTCTTAGTTCAGTCCAAAGATGTGCAGGTTTGGTGGATAGCATGGTCAACAATGTCCTGGGATATGCAAGCTAGGTGGGTTAACCATGGGAAATGCGGGGTTACAGGGAAAGGGTGGGTCTGGGTGGGATCTTCGGAGAGTCGGTGTGGACTCGATGAGCTGAATGGCCTGCTTCCACCGTTGTAGTCATTCTATGATTCTAATTCAGCTATAGCTATGAAGTACATATTTCAATTATTTTCCCTACCTTTGTGTAGCATTTTCTCTGACTTCTCTGAAGCTTCTCCCATTTGAAATGCTGCTCCTGAATTTTATTTTTTGCACAAGTGACTATTTTGCCTAAAGTGCTGAACCCAGGTCACAACCACCGTTAGAAACAGATTCAGATTAGAACGAGGCCTCATTAGCAGGGCCAGCATTTAATGGCCATTCCTAATTGTCTAAGGGAAGCTGATAGTGAGCCCCTTGTTAGCATTGCACTTCATCTGGTGTAGGTATCTACTCCTACCCCCTCTCCCTCAATGCTTCAACAAAATTGAAGCATCAGTAATTTATTTCCAAGTCAGCATGGTGTGTGGTTTGGAGAGGAACCTGCAGGTGGTAATGTTCCCAATCTTCTGCTGCTCTTGTCCTATTAGGTGGTAGAGATTGGAGGTTTAGAAACAGGTGAGTTGCTGCAGTGCACCTTGTAGATGATACACACTGGGCTCTCTAATGGTGGTGGAGGGATTAATGTTTAAGTTGATGGAAGGATTTTTCATCCAAGATGGTTGGATTCTCTTCTAGGAGATGCTCATTGCTTGATGCTTGTGTGGCACAGATGGTACTTGCTACTGAATGTTATCTTGGGCATGAAGTACCTACTTCATGATTTGAGAAGTTACTACTATTTCACAAATAGTTTCTTAATCCATTCACTGAATTCTCATTGCGTTTGTTTTAGTGAATAGTGTTTTCTGTAGAACTCAATCAAAGGCTTATTGGCAATTGATGTTGGATGTTTTGTGCCTTTTTTGACTACAAGTTTCCTCTTTTCAGTCCACGCTGACTGCTGTTTACTGGATCATTACTGTACAGATAACTCTGGTGTTCAAACCAAACCATTATTTTGCATAGAAGTGAAGTGAATGTAATGTGTCTGAGTCTGTTTTGTCAATCGTTTTTTGAATGTAATGTGGTGTGACCCTGTTTTTTTCATCTTTCTTACCTCCCCAGTGTTGCTTGACTAAATCTTATTGATCAATAGTATTTCACTGACGTCCTGTCTAAGCTGTCAACATTCTAGGATGCCACATACCTTTTGGTGAATTATCTTTGAGCCTTTTTGCTGTTTACAAGATTTCCATCTCACTATACAGAAGTCTTTATCTTTAGCCAGGCATTTTATTTGTTCTTGATCTCTTTCTTAGGGCACGACCTGTTATCCAAATCACAAAGAGAGTCACGACTACACCCAATATTATTGATATGAAGAAGAGCTATTGTAGTAACAATCAAGGATTTTGGTAAGTAATTTAAAATCTTAAAAAAAGTGTCAATCAATCTATATTCATTTAAGTATACCCATAATGTTTCTCACCAGCATAACAAATTGGTGTGTTCCAACTAAGAATCAGCAACTGTTGATGGATGTAGGTCAAGGATTGAGGAGCAGCTGATGGGGCAAAGATTCGTCCAAAGGTGCAGACTGTCCTGAGAGTTTTTACAGGGCCTTTGATAGGTTGGTTGCAGAGATCATGAACAAAAGGGTGTAACCTGGTGACCATATTTCCTGTTTCTAATATATTTCAGTGAATCTTGTGTTAAGGGATCTGTTAGAGGGGATTCTGCTACTTCTGAAATATCAGAGACATGATTCAGATATTTGCTTCATATATTGGCAGGTTATTTTCCTGAAACTTGAGTGGCCACAAACAAACCAGCTACCAAGAATATTTAAATAATTTCATTTGAAAGAAGATGATCTTCAATCCAGCACAATATTTGTCTCAGTTTTTGAAAATGTTTTTAAAGTGTATTTACCTTCAGTAACTGAACAGAGATTAGTGCTTACCTCTTAGACATTTTGTCTTCCCTAGACTCAAGTGTGTACCTGAGATTCTCTTCATGGGCCTCTGTGATTCAATTGTTGACTCCTGCTCTAAAATCAGAACAGAAACCCGTACATTATCAACTCTGTCAAATCCTGCTACCCAAACAAGCCTGAATTATGAACATTAAGTGAAGAACAAAATCAGAAAGTTTGGTTCGGAACTATCATACAGAGTAATAGAAGTACATGCTGGCAATAGTTATTGCAAAGTAAGGGACAGAATAAAAAGGACAGCTTGGAATAGTTTGTCAGGTCAGTGAAACGGGAACAGACGCACAGAAGCTGAGCAGATCAGAATGTGCTTCAGTGTGAAATTCAGGCTCGTTACATCGGATGTGTGGTGAGGAAATGATTGAACTTGGGGACAACTGCTAAAAATGTTTAAAATGCTAGAAAACTGAAGAAATCTTTTCAAAATGTTCTTATGAGAATCTGGAAGTCTCTTGATGCTATGTTATCAACATGGAATGATCAGGAAAGCTGTGATGTAACTGTGTTACAGGCTCACTAATGAAAGCTTATGTAAAACAATTCATTTGAGTAAATGAATTATATTTAAATGTTTATTATACTGGGAACAGTACCAAACCAACAGAAGATTGTTGTTTTAATGCAGTCAAAGAGAGCACCTATTGTTTTTCTATCTATTCTCCATTGTGAAAGGAACTTGCATCCAAATTGTGACTCCAGGATCTAACTTTTTCTAATTTGTTCAGCCTACCCATTCCTATAGGAACTAAGAAATGGGTATTTAAAAGTTGTGTGTATACTAAAATATACAATACCTTTTCTTTACAGCATGAGCGTCAAGGCATGCTTTATGTACACAGCTCATCCCAGTGGTTTCAATTCCAGGATAAGTAAGTGAAAGAAAAATCTCCCCTGTCATTTTTGTATTTTTCTGATTAGCTATTAAGTTGCTAATATGATTAATTCCCTATTTAGTTGTAAACTATTGGATTGAAGCTGACACTGCAAGACATAAGATGGGTCGGAAGCCGAGAGTCAGATTTATTTCTCCTGGGGATGTTTCCACGAACAATGTGACTGGCAGTCTCACACTAAACATGCAAGGAAAAGAGAAATGTGTGACTGAAGAAATGCAGCTGCAAGTAAGAACTTCTTAATATTAAAAATTTAGGCAGTGCCCTTTTGTTGGTGTCTGGGGCTGTATTCATTTTAAAATAATCTTGACATCCTTATTTGATTCAGTATTTTAAACCATCAAGCACATTGAGGTAAAATTTTTCAAAGTTATCTTTAGTGAAGGATGATACATATTGGAGGTTATTTGGTGCACTATACAAATTTAGGTAACTTGTTTTTTCAGGGGTCGGGGCATCCAGAACTAGAGGGCATAGGTTTAGGGTGAGAGGGGAAAGATATAAAATAGACCTAAGGGGCAACTTTTTCACACAGAGGGTGGTACGTGTATGGAATGAGCTGCCAGAGGAAGTGGTGGAGGCTGGTACAATTGCAACATTTAAGAGGCATTTGGATGGGTATATGAATAGGAAGGGTTTGGTGGGATATGGGCTAGGTGCTGGTAGGTGGGACTAGATTGGGTTGGGATAATGGTCGGCATGGACGGGTTAGACTGAAAGGTTTCCTTGCTGTACATCTCTATGCCTAGAAGACAACCTATTTAAATTGATTTATGAAATGTTAATTCCATATTGAATGTATAAGTATGTAGACCTAGTTCCTCATTTGGGACAGTCTTGTATTAAAGATGGCTATTATCTGGCAAAATGCTATCTTGGTGGTTTTTATGCAGAAAAACCTTTATTTAGTTGGGGCCTCCTAGGATTCAAACCCAGACTGCCAAACACTAGCCCATGTTTCTGGATGACTAGCCAGTGACATTACCGCTATGCCACAACCTCCACCCTCAATGGTGCCTTGCCAATTAATTGGGCAGTTAGAGAGTAGGCATGCATGTTAATGTCTTTTCAGCACTAGACTATGTTCTGTATATTTAGGGGCAGCACGGTGGCACAGTGGTTAGCACTGCTGCCTCACAGCGCCAGGGACCTGGGTTCAATTCCCGCCTCAGGCGACTGACTGTGTGGAGTTTGCACATTCTCCCCGTGTCTGCGTGGGTTTCCTCCGGGTGCTCCGGTTTCCTCCCACAGTCCAAAGATGTGTGGGTCAGGTGAATTGGCCATGTTAAATTGTCTGTAGTGTTAGGTAAGGGGTACATGTAGGGGTATGGGTGGGTTGCGCTTCGGCGGGTCGGTGTGGACTTGTTGGGCTGAAGGGCCTGTTTCTACACTAAGTAATCTTAAAGGAAAGGTGGCGATAAGGGTGTCATTGCTAACTAATCCACTTCATTTTGAATATTTAGGAGCATATTTATGATATACTACACCCTATTCCCATATCAGTTGGAGTACTGCTCAAGCAGTCAAGACGCAAGAAAAGGCAAGATTCCAACTTAATTGACTTGCTTCCTGTCCTTGAGAAGAGTGACCCTCAGCGTACAGAGGTTAGGGTTTAGTTTATTGTTTCGCTGATATATATGGCATGTGTGTTTGTAGGTTCCTTCAATATATTAATTCTTCACTGCAAACTTTAACCACAATTTGAGCTGATTTTAGCTATCTAACTCTTTTATACCTTTTAAGAGAAGAAAATTTTTATTCTGTGGTGAATGTTTTCATATTTTAAATACAAAAATCTTGAAATGCTGCATTTTATTCCTGTTAAAGTGTACAACAAATCAACTATATGTGTGTGTATTAGATTGGTGTGATACTCCCTATGATCTAAAGTGCAAATGCAAATTACACAGGCATTTGCTTTGGCTATAAGCAGAGCTCACACTGGAGTACCAAGTTGTCATGGGCTAGCCTGAGATTTCTGTTCACTGAATAGCTTCTGTAAGTGTATTTCATGCAAAAGTTTCGAGGTTGTACAGTTATGGATTATCTAATTATTATTTTGATACAGGTTGAATTTTTGAAGGAAGGCTGTGGTTCTGATGGCATTTGCAAGAGTAACCTCAAGTTAGAATATGAATTTTGCTCCAAGGATCAAAACCAGCAGAATAACTTTATTCCTTTACCTAAGTAAGTCTTTAAATGACCAGTTGGATGTTTGTTTCAACATTTAAGCAAAGTTGTGAAATGGACCTATGTGGTTACTGTTAAAAGCTGTAATGATAGAAGTAACATCTTTCAATTTAAGAGGTGTGATCTTGGTAATAGTTCACATATAATTGTTCGTTAATTCAATTAAGAAGTAAATAAAAAGAAGTTACGCCTAACCTAAACAGCCCAGATCTCCACAACTGAGGAGCTTTGAGCTTGTTCATTTGAAGTTGTAAATCAATAATAATTGCATTTATTTAGCATCTTTTGCACATTAAAATATCCAAAACTCTGAATCACTGTAGCAACAATAGGGCAGTTGACCAAAAGTAATTTTTTCAGGAGTGACTTAAAGGAGGAGAGGAAATAATGAGGAAAGTAATGACTTAGAGTCTAGACGGTTGAAGATATGCTCACCATGAGAATAACTAAAATTGAGGAAAATAGACCGGCCAGAATGAGATGCATTCTGATATCTTAAAGCAGGAATGGACTGGAAGAAATTAGATCTGGGGTAGGCCCGGGCCATGGGTGGATTTGAGAACAATGTTGAAAATTTTAAAATTGATGCCTCATTTGAAGCTCAGCAAATGTGGGGATAATCAGGGAGTGAGTAAGGATAAGTGCACTGGGTTTTTGGATGATTTCAAGTTTATCAAGGTTAGCATATGGGAGTCCAACCAGGAGTGCATTGGAATAGTCCAGTCTGGAGGTAACAAAGGCAGGAATGACATTTCAAATGCCATTGAGCTTAGGTAGGGGCAAGGTTAGAAAATCTTAAGAAGTAGAATTGATTGGACTTGTTTATTGTTTCAGACAGTTGGATACTTTTGGTGTTGAGGGAATGGAGAAGGTAGCAGGGACTGAAGCCAACTGGTTCAGTAATGTTCTTTAGGGAAAGAAATTGACCAAACTTGCTTTTTCTGGTTGACATGTAACTCCAGACCTACAGCAATGTGGTAGACTCTTAACGATGGCATCCAGTCAGCAGAGGGTGGTTCAGGAAGTTCTCAAAATTGATTCTGAGCTTCTTGAAATATCATAACCTCAGTTCAGACATGGACAAAGAATCCTGCTGATCCTACCTATTGCATTCACTCCACTGAAGGATTTTTGCTAAATCGTATTGATGACCTTTTGGAAGCACTGATGATAACAAGGGAACAGATTGTACTCTGCGTGGGAGCCTTCCATTTCTATCACCAACAGTGGCTCAGTAACACTTCTCCTGGCTGAGCTGGCCACGTGCTGGAGGAAAGTTTGAGTCTGCAGCACGTGATGAGAAACCAACCAGAAAGAGAGACCAAATTGAGTGTTTTCACTAATCTATCTGTCACAGATGCATCGTTCTGTGATCATATCGGTTGGAGTGAATGTCTTTGTGCAAAAGACCTTGCTTCACATTGAGGATGTGCTTCGTTATATTTGGTGTGACTGCCGTATGAAATGGGATCAATTCAGAGCTGATCTATTATCTCAAAATTGGACCAGAATTGCATTGCACAGTGATCTGTAATTGCTATGTGCCTCACTTTACCACCAAGGCAGGGGTCTTGTTAAATGAATATGCCAGGAGCAGCACTATAAATAAATAGAAAAAGCTATGTTGCTGTTTTTGACAAACCTAAGTGATTTCCATAGCCAGTGGACCAAGTGGAAGCTCTGCGGCTGTTTTCCAGGAAAGGTATAGCACTGGCAACAGCCTGACAATGTGGATAATTTTCAAGGAATGTCCTTTTTACAAAAAAATAGCAAGGCAAATTATGCACAAATCTGTAATGGGATGGAATATTCTCCACGTGAGCTGGCTGGATGCAGTAACATGACAAATATTCAAAACCATTCAGGAAAAAGCAGCCCGTTTAGTTGGCTCTCCAGTTACCATCTTAAACCTGCTCATCTTCTGCGACCACCAACTCTCAGGATGGCCATTTTCCAGGGATCTTTTTGACAGCATTTTCCAAATCTCTTCTGTAGTCAGAAAAACAATGGCGGCAGACACATGTATCACCAGTTGCACGTTACCTCCAGGCTTCACCCATGTTAACTTTGGAAATATATCACCATTCCTTTACTGTAACTAGATCAATTTCGTTGAATTATCTTCCTACCAGCTCTGTAGATGTAGCCAGGCCACAGATAGCAGTGATTTGAGTAGGAGGGTCACCAACACCTTCTCAAGGGCAATTTGGAATTAATAATAAATACTCATTATCAGTCATAACCACTTTCCCTGTATGAATTTTCTTTAAAATCTGGAGTCTACCCAATACTTAGTAAGAGTAAATTTCTGCTCATAAAGTTCTGGATTGCTGATTGAGATAATGGAGCAGTCAAGAGGTAGTGAGGTGATGTGATGTATGAAAAGTAATGCTGTGTTTTCAGATGTCACTGAGGACAGCATGTAGATGAGAAATGGGAGAGCTCCTGCATAGATCAGAAGACACAGGGGTCACTAGAGGTATTGGTGCAAGATGAGATGCCATCAGTTGTGATATTCTAGGTATGATTTAGACAAATATGAATAGAACTAGATCAGAGCAACCCTAACCATGGAGAGCATTGATGGAGGAGAGTGTGCCTCAATATGAAAAGGCCTGAAGACAGGTCAAGAATCACAGCAAGGATACATTTAACTTCCATCACGTAAAATGTCATTTTTAACTTTGAGAGCTTTTCAAAATGGGGGCAATACTGAAACTTGATATGGACAGATTCAAACAACTCAAATTAATTCTTTCTGCTTCTTCAGGGATAAAACAATTCCAGTATTTAAATTAAAGGACCAGAAGGACATAGGGCTGAAAATAACTGTTACTAACAAGCCATCAGACCCCAAAAGACCAGAAGAAGATGGAGATGATGCACATGAAGCTCACCTGACTGCAACATTTCCAGACACTTTAACCTACTCTACATATCGAGCCCCGACATCAAACTCAGTAAGTGCTTAATTTATTTCTCCAATCACTCCCTTTCTTAATCCCTGTTCTGAAATTGCTGATCTTACAGATCTACTGTTGTATAGATACCAGCAGTCCAACATTACCTTATTCAAGCCAACCCTGTGAGACCGGCAGTGAGTGTGATTCAGCTTGGCATCTTTGGAACCCAATATTGTCAGCACCTAATGCCTATTAGGGATGTTAAACAGTGTCCAAAATGGAAATCCTGTCCTATTCTCTTCCTACTTTTGCCACTGCAAAATAATTCAGCAAATTGATCTTCGATTAAGATAAATGCTCGGCACAACATTGTGGGCCGAAGGGCCTATACTGTGCTGCACTATTCTATGTTCTATATTCTATGTTGTAAATTATAAAGATCCAAGTAGAAGCAGCTAGCTCACCTTAAACATATCAATTTCCTATCTATTTCAATAGGAGTTACATAGAGCAGTACTTTTATCAAACAACCATATAGGAGAGCTAAATTCTTGTTCTTAATTGTTGTCTCTTTTCCATACCTACTTAATTATTTACAGACATTTTACACATGTATGGCATTGTTTTTAAATTAGGATAAAATATTGTGCACAGCGAATCAGAATGGGTCTCAAGCAGTGTGCGATTTGGGGAATCCCTTAAAAAGAGGATCTGAGGTAAGCTATTTTTCACTTCAAGTTGTTAGTCAAATATAATTAAGTTGTTTATATTTCCTAAGTGTGAAATTGTACCATTAACATTAGCCCTGTTTCTGACTTAATATATTTTTCACTAGGATCTGATTTGTGTTTAACATAAATCTAATATGTTAGCCATTTTGGTTTTAGGTTGTTTTCTACTTAGTCATGAGTACTGCAGGAATTACATTGGACACCAGGAACCTTAATATCAATCTACAACTGGATACGTAAGGCTAACTTAACATTTCTATTTATTTAAATGAATATATATTTAGAATTGCAGCTGCTGAAGAGGCAATAGCATCTTATAAATAAAGAGCAAGGGTATGCCATTATTGTCCCTCACTGCTTTGTCAATGCTAATCTGGTTGTTTCCTCAAATTCCCAACCCTAATAGATTTTCATCTACTTGCTGAACAAAAATCAATCCACTTCTGCCTTTAAAGTATTCAAGGATTCTTTGCCACCTTTTCACGAAGAGGATTTCAAAGATTCGTGACATTCTCTGAAAGAAAATTCTTTGCCATTGCTCTGTTTTAAGTGGGTGATCCCTGATTTTTTTAAACAGTGCCCTCTACTCGTTGATCATCCCATAAGAGGAAACTTTATCTCCACATCGGTTTCAACAAAATTCCTCAGGGTTTTGGATGTTTCAATCAAGTCATCCAAACCTCCAGCCTAGCTTGTCCATCCTTACTCAAGGAGACAACTGCCCATTCCAAATATTAGTCCGATAAACCTTCTCCAAACTGTTTTTTCAATCCATGTACATCCTGCCTTGAATAAGGAGACCAATAGTATACACAGTACTTTACATGTGATCTCACCAGTGCCCTGTGTAACTTTTGTATTCCTTTCCGCTCGGAACCTTTCTTAATTACAGTACTTTGCTGTTCGAGTATACGCATGTTTTGCGTGCACATGGACATCCAGATCCCTCTGCTCCTATTTTGTACCCTTATTAGATGTTCATGAAATGTAATTCCAGAAGCAATTACTGAATAATAATCAGAAGTACCCAGACCAGGTTACTATGGCCATTTAGCTCCACCAAACATCAACAAATTCAAACCTCTACTTGCGATCTTCTGAATTACTTGCTGCCTTGATCAGCTTAGCTACCAAAGAGCCAACTTTAATATTTTGATCGATTGATTATTTTGTGATTGAGTCTTTAATTTCCATTTACAGGACCAGCGAACAGGCTAATGTATCATCAATTGCTACTGCTCAAGTTATGATTGAACTACTTTTGTCTCTGGTTGGGTGAGTAAAGTGTCCTGCTTTCTGTCCTTTTGGGTGTGAATATATTCTCTATTGTGTCTGTCTGCTGCGTTGAAGGAAATAAATAGAATAAACATTGAAGCATAAGTCATGTCATTTTGTTTGAACAGTGCTGCCAAACCATCTCAAGTATATTTTGGAGGTTCCCCAAAGGGTGAGAGTGCTGTGAAGACTGAAGAGGATGTAGGGAGTTTGATTCAGTATGAGTTCAGGGTAAGTGTAGCAACATAGAGTCATAAAGACGTACAGCACAGAAACAGAATCTTCAGTTCAACTCGTCCATGCCGACCAGATATCCTCAATAAATCTAATCCCATTTGCCAGCATTTGACCCGTATCCCTCGAAACCCTTCCTATTCATATACCCATCCAGATGCCTTTTAAATGTTGTAATTGTATTACCCTCTAACACTTCATCTGACAGCTCATTCCATACAAGCATCACCTTCTGCATGAAAAAGTTGCCCCTTATGTCCCTTTTAACTCTTTCCCTTCTCACCCTTAATCTATGCCCTCTAGTTCTTGACACCCGAAACCAGGGAAAAGATCATATCTATTAAACCTATCCATGCTCCTCATGATTTTATAAACCTCTATAAGGTCACCCCTCAGCCTCTGATGCTCCAAGGAAAAGAGCCCCAGCCTGTTCAGCCTCTCCCTATAGCTCAAACACTCCAATCCTGGCAACATCCTTGAAAATCTTTTCTGAAGCCTTTTCAAGTTTCACAACATCCCTCCTTTAGCTGGGAGATCAGAATTGCACACAATATTCCAAAAGTGGCCTGACCAATGTCCTGTACAGTCAAATGACCTCTGAACTTGTATTCTCAATGCTCTGACTATCCTATCTACCTGGGACTCTGCTTTCAAGGAACTCTGAACCTGCACTCCAAGGTCTCTTTATTCAGCAACACTCCTCCAGGACCTTACCATTAAGTGTAGAAGTCCTGCCCTGATTTGCCTTTCCAAAATGCAGCACCTGATCTTTAAAAGTAAGTTAGTGATGAAATTTCCTTAATATTTTAGATGTTAAATAATATGCAAAGTGTTGTTAGTTTAAAACCTTGCCTGGAGACTGACTGTAACTTATTAAACAGTGAAAAGAATTACATTGATTTACACTTCAAAATGTGTTCTTTCCCCACAGATAATCCATTTGGGCACCTCACGTAAAACTCTGAACAATACCTGGCTACAAATCAGGTGGCCAAAAGAAATAAATAATGGAAAATGGCTGCTCTATTTGGTGAAAATTGATTCAAAAGGCATCGATAATATTAAATGCATGCCTGAAGATGAAATCAATAACCAAGGTTTTAAGGTAATTAATAGTTGATTTTTAACTCTAAGCTGAAATTAATTTATAAGGTTATTGTGTCTTGAGTGTAATAAAGCATTGCTTTTATTGGTGAGTTCTGCTGTCACGAACATCAAGTTGAGTATTTCTCATACAATCAATCAAACATGTGTATTTGGTTATTTTTAGTAAGTAACCTGATTTAGGGAGAGTGTTTTACTTTTCCACAGAAGCCAGCTTTAATTCTTATTTGTTTGTCCTTTTAAAAAAAATGTTGATAGTAAGGTGGAGCACACACGCTAGCACAGGGGGAAGAATGAGAAATCAGTATTGTGACATATTGTCTGTGGAGTGTGTTTATATAGTTTCCTTCATGCAGACACTTACTCTCCCCTCACTAAGAGCATTGGTAGAGGAGAATAGTCTTCTGGTGTCTCTGTCAAGTAACTGTTCTTTCTGACACACACAATTTCTAGCAATGAGCACCATGTAATGATCAGGCTCAGGAAGTGTAATGTAGTTTTTTTGCTCTCATTTTCTAGCTGGGAAGTGAAGTGTTTATAAAGGCCTAAGTGCCACATCAGCTGAGATCAGGTAACCTAGCACAATTTGGGAATAACACTTCAATCTTTGTGATCTATTTACGTCTCAGATATACATTTCTATTGATAACATCTATTTACAGACATAATCCACTAATTATTGTGATTTCTTGTAACCTATATGCAGTTATTTTATTTCAGGAAGTTCCTAATCAAATAAGGAAAAGAAGACAGCTTGAGGCCAATGGACCCAAGAAGTCAAGAATAACGTTATCTCCTAAAAGAAAATATATAACTCTAGTAAGTGCAGATAGGGATCCAAAACTTTTGTTTCAAAATTCTTTTTGTTCCAAAACTGACTGTGAGACTATACAAACATTCTACAGGATTGTGACCAGATGAACACTACTAGATGTGTTGATATAAAATGTCCCCTTCAAGGACTTGATAGCAGTGCGTTCCTGGTTTTACGTTCAAGGTTATGGAACACCACTTTCCTAGAGGTAAATATGAACTGAATAGTGATTGCTAGTCTTTGGTATATGAGCTTTTAAAATTATTTTTAATAAAATCCTGTGCGTTTAATATACTTTCCGTTATTTAACAGGAATTTTCCAAATTGAATTACCTTGATATCATTGTTAAAGCCACGATAACTGCTGAATCTCAGGCCAAAAACATTGTGATTAATAACGCTGAAACTAAGGTAATTTACTTGTGATTAAGAAGAAAGTAAAGGTACAGTGTTTCAAATCCAGTTATCTGGAGTTTTTTTGTTGTGCTACTTTGTGTTACTCATTTAATAACAATTAAAATTAAAATAACTTGTTAGTTTCTTGAGCTAAGTCCTGCCTTGGCTCTGTGGCATACTGACAGGTTACTGACATTGTGTACCTGTCTTTTTCTGTGCTCCAAGGAGTCCAAGTGACCCTTGTTCAAAACTGCAATTCATATCAGCCAAACTAAAATTCAGCAAGATCCAAATTCTGGCAGAGACTCAATTCCTAGGCTGCAGCACTAGAGACACATTACATGTACGTAAACAGCATTTCAAGAAACGCCAAAAACCGTTTTGGACAAAATAAAGTTCTCATGATTTAATTTAAACACACCACTATATATGTGATAAATAATGTTTTCGATTAGATTCCCTACAGTATGGAAACAAGTCCATAAGACCATAAGACATAGGAGTGGAAGTAAGGCCATTTGGCCCATCGAGACCACTCCGCCATTCAATCATGGCTGATGGGCATTTCAACTCCACTTACCAGCTTTCTCCCTGTAGCCCTTAATTCCTCGAGACAACAAGAATCTATCAATCTCGGCCTTGAAGACATTTAGCGTCCCAGCCTCCACTGCACTCCGTGGCAATGAATTCCACAGGCCCACCACCCTCTGGCTGAAGAAATGTCTCCGCATTTCTGTTCTGAATTGATCCCCTCTAATTCTAAGGCTGTGTCCACGGGTCCTAGTCTCCTCGTCTAATGGAAACAATTTCCTAGCGTCCACCCTTTCCAAGCCATGTATTATCTTGTACATCTCTATTAAGTCTCCCCTTAATCTTCTAAACTCCAATGAATATAATTCCAGGATCCTCAGCCGTTCCTCATATGTTAGACCTGCCATTCCAGGGATCATCCGTGTGAATCTCCGCTGGACACGTTCCAGTGCCAGTATGTCCTTCCTGAGGTTTGGGGACCAAAACTGGACACAGTATTCCAAATGGGGCCTAACCAGAGCTTTATAAAGTCTCAGTAGCACAACGGTGCTTTTATATTCCAACCCTCTTGAGATAAGAGACAACATTGCATTCGCTTTCTTAATCACGGACTCAACCTGCATGTTTACCTTTAGAGAATCCTCGACTAGCACTCCCAGATCCCTTTGTACGTTGGCTTTACTAATTTTCTCACCATTTAGAAAGTAGTCTATGCTTTTATTCTTTTTGCCAAAGTGCAAGACCTCGCACTTGCTCACGTTAAATTCCATCAGCCATTTCCTGGACCAGTCTCCCAACCTTCTGTAGACTCCCCACTTCCTCAGTACTACCTGCCTGTCCACCTAACTTCGTATCATCGGCAAACTTCGCTAGATTTCCCCCAGTCCCCTCATCCAAACCATTAATATATAATGCGAATAGCTGTGGCCCCAACACTGAACCCTGCGGGACACCGCTCGTCACCGGCTGCCATTCTGAAAAAGAACCTTTTATCCCAACTCTCTGCCTTCTGTTAGACAGCCAATCCTCAATCCATCCCAGCAGCTCACCTTGAACACCATGGGCCCTCACCTTGCTCAGCAGCCTCCCGTGGCACCTTATCAAAGGCCTTTTGAAAGTCTAGATAGACCACATCCACTGGGTTTCCCTGGTCCAACCTACTTGTCACCTCTTCAAAGGATTCCAACAGGCATGACCTCCCCTTACTAAATCCATGTTGACTTGTTCTAATCAGACTCTGCTCTTCCAAGAATTTAGAAACCTCATCCTTAATGATGGATTCTAGAATTTTACCAACAACTGAGGTTAAGCTAATTGGCCTATAATTTTCCATCTTTTGTCTTGATCCTTTCTTGAACAAGGGGGTTACAACAGCCATCTTCCAATCATCCGGGACCTTTCCTGACTCCAGTGACTCTTAAAAGATCTCAACCAATGCCTCCACTATTTCCTCAGCCACCTCTCTCAGAACTCTAGGGTGTATCCCATCGGGGCCAGGAGATTTATCAATTTTAAGACTTTTTAACTTTTCTAGCACTATCTCTTTTGTAACGGCAACCATACTCAACTCAGCCCCGTGACTCCCTTTAATTGTTGGGATATTACTCATGTCTTCCACTGTGAAAACTGACGCAAAGTACTTGTTAAGTTCTCCTGCTATTTCCTTATCTCCCATCACTAGGCTTCCAGCATCAGTTTGAAGTGGCCCAATGTCTACTTTTGCCTGTCGTTTGTTTCTTATGAACTGAAAGAAACGTTTACTATCATTTCTAATATTACTGGCTAGCCTACCTTCATATTTGATCCTCTCATTTCTTATTACACTCTTTGTTATCCTCTGTTTGTTTTTGTATCCTTCCCAATCTTCTGATTTCCCACTGTTCTTGGCCACTTTATAGGATCTCTCTTTTTCTTTAATACATTTCTTGACTTCCTTTGTCAGCCATGGTTGTCTAATCCCTCCCCGGATAATCTATCTTTTCTTGGGGATGAACCTCTGTACAGTGTCCTCAATTATACCCACTTTGGGTATAATTTGTCCTTTGGCCAGCAAGTCCGCTCTGACCCTCTGAAGAGTAACCCACCCAGACCCATTCTCATACCCTATATTTACCTCTGACTGATGCACCTAACACTATGGGCAATTTTTATCATGGCCAACCCACCTGACCCACACAATCTTTGGATTGTGGGAGGAAACCCATGCAGACATGGGGAGAATGTGCCCGTCAGTCGCCCGAGGTGGGAATCAAGCCCGGGTCCCTGGTGTTGTGAGACAGCAATGCTACCCACTGAGCGACCGTGCCTCCATGTTTGTTATTACTGATTAATACCTAACTGGATTGAAGCTCTGTGTAAAAGATGTCACCAAACTTACATTTTATGCTCATCAGAACGTTAAGGAATGATGGCAAGTAAACAATAGACATATTAATCATATTTTCCTTTGTCCACTGTGGGTAATTGTCCAGAATGCATTTGACATCGTAAATTTGTAAAAAAGTAATGGATTAATTCTGGGATAATGAACATGGACTTGTAAAAGCAGGACCTAGAGTCATTGAGGCCTTCAGCACAGAGAAAGGCGCCTTTGGCCTTCTGTGTCCACTCCGGTCACAAACAACCACCAACTATTCTGAACCCTTTTTTCTAGCGCTTTGTCCATAGCCTTGTATGCCTTGGCATCACAAGTGCACATCTCAATACTATCTAAATATTATGAGGGTTTCTGCCACTACCAATCTCACAGCCAGATTCCTCCATCCTTTGGGTGAAAAAAGATTTCCCTCACATCTCCTTCTGCCTCTCAACTTAAATCTGTGAATCCTGGTCATTGATTCCTCCACTACATAGAAATGTTTCTTCCTGTTCTACCCTATCCCTCCTAATTTTATATATCACAACCTCCGTTATAATAAAACAACTCGAGTCTGTCCCAGTCTCTCGCTTCATAACTGAAGCTCTCCAGCCCAGGCAGCATCCTGGTGAATTTCCTCTGCACCCTCTCCTGTGTTATCACATCTCACCTCTAATGTGGATTCCAGAATTGCACACTATTTTAGCTGTAGTCAAACTAACGTTTTATACTAAATGATTTCAAGCATAAGAGTTCTAGGAATGACAGGAATGAGGTAATGTTTTGTCTGGCTATGTCTGCTTTTCATGTGTGTGAATCCAATAAAAAATGTTACCTAAATTGAGGTATTCAGAGATCATAACAATATGGATAGGGAGCTGGCTAGGATATAAAGATGGTGCAAAGAGACAGTGGTTTGGCTCCGAAGGTCTGAAATTTCCTCCGTAATGGCTCTGCCTTGACTCCTTTTAAGATGATGCTTACAACTCACACACTTGATTTGCATTCACCTGCTATAAAATCTCTGTGGTCTTTTTTTGTCCTTATTTTCTTTCTTCACGTCCCTGTGAAGCACTTTGGGATGTTTTACTATATTGATAATGCTCATAAATGAAAATGTATTTGTTTCTGGAATTAGTAGAATGTAGGTCATGATATAAGTTATCTATCTATCTATTAGGATCACTTTTGTTTGCTAATTACATAAGTAATTGAAAAAAGGCACAAGTATTTTGAAGCTTGCTGATGCCAAATTTGAGTGGATGGCCAACTGTGAGGGAGAATGGCAGGAGGACATTCAGCATGGGAATTTAGATAACTGAGTGACAGGTGCATGTCATGTATGGAAAAAATTGTTTCCCTTTTTAAGAAATGAAATATGTTCTTAAAAGGTTATGTTGTAAAAGTGGATTATCAAAGTTTTAGTCATTCAGCAAGTGGTTTTTATATCTATATTGAACATAAAAGTAAGGAGGTGATGTTGAGCTACACTTGGTGCAGTTCTGAGCATGCCAGAGTGAGGAGTGCCATTGAGGCCATAGAAAAGTTTAAAAGGTGGGCCAGGTTAGCAGCAGCTCAGAATGAAAATGATGCAGTTATTTCACACGCAAATTTCATGGATGATCAAACCGTAGTTTACAAGGTTATGAAAAATTTTGAACAAGTAAATTATGAAAGATTACTGCTAGTATTTACAAGTAATTGACTAAGAACAACAACTAGAAGGATGAAGGGAGAAGGTGAAATGTTAATGCATGTGAAGACAGTTTCAGGTACATGGGCAGCTCCTGCTATAGCTGTGAAAATCACGTGGTGTTAAGCTACTAACGAAGATGTTTCAAGATCATTGAAAAGACATCTGCCAGACAGGGCCCTCTGCTGACAATTTCACTATAAACTGTAGTTGATGGACATGCTTTTCTGACTTTTCCAATGGATTGGGTAAAGCCACACAATATTTGAACATTGCATCCTGAATGTCCATGTAGTTCTCTCAATCACATACAGGCAATTTCTACTTATGAGCCCAAAGTGCATATGAAACAGGCACAAGTGGTGTCTCCCATATTGGAAGATGTTTAATTTACTTTAAAAATATTTCCAATCGATTTTAAATTAATGAGTACAATGGCAGATGGTCAATCCTGTGTATTTAAAAAAAAAACCTGATATGCAACTTTGTTATCCTGTTCTTTCAGGTACGAGTCACAGTGTTCCCTGAAAAAACTGAGAATCATTACTTTGGAGTTCCTTGGTGGGTTGTTTTTGTCGCTATCCTGGTTGGAATTTTGCTGCTGGCGCTGCTAGTATTTTTATTATGGAAGGTGAGTGGCACTAGAGAGGAAGCAAGTTGAGCTAACTTCAAAGAAATTTGGTCTGCAACATGTCTCTGATTCCACGTGGGAGTGGTACAGCTTGAACTTGTAAAATATATAAAGGTTTCAGCATACCAAACCTCTGGTTCAGTAGCTTATGTTTATCTTTCAACGGTAAACTACACGGCATAGCTTTATTTCATCCTAAGTTTTTCATTTATCATTCTTCATGTTTGAGCCTTGGTAGTGAGTTAAGGTATTACATTTATTCAGGAAGATTCCGTTCTCACCTAAAACTTCCCTAAATGCGTACTCTTCCCTAAAAAGGTCACTTGCTGGCAGCTAGAAGTATGAGCCATACCCAGGAGACCTCTGTCCTGATATTGTGCACAAGAAAAGATAACTGTGCACAGGCTGAGAATTGAACCTGGTCTCTCTGTGGTGTAACTTGATGTTAATATTTCTTGTGCAATTTTACTACCTCTTGAGGTGCTAACTTTACATTGGAGCACAGTTCCAAGAATGGTGGTAACTCTCTGGTCTTTGACTTCAATGACATTGTAATCCCAAACAACAGTGTTTGTTTATTTGTGAAAAATGTCATAGCTGAACCTGTCCTACACTTGCCCTATACCCACAGATATTTATTCCAACAAAGTTTATAGGATTCAATTCATTTGGATCCTTGTCTGATATTGTAAAAGCTTTTACAGAAATTGTATCAGCTCATTTTTTAAAAAATGGGCACAGCACAGGACATGGCTAGTTGAGTCATTTAGGTTTGTGCTGGCAAAATGGCATATTCTCTCAATATGCTTTGTCATGATCCATCTGGAAATCTCCCAGTCTTCTCTAAGAAGATCATCCTCAGCTTCTCCAATCTAACACTTAACTGAAACCCTCATTCCTCAGAATGTAGACTTTGTTTCTTATTTTCAGCCTGTCATTGTCCTTCGTACCAAAATGTATCATATCAAATTCCTTTATGTTAAACTTAATTTGCCACCCATTCCACCAAAATTGTCTGTCTTCTTGAAGCCTATCATTAGGCTACACACAGTTCGGTATTCTTACAAGTTTTGTATCTCAAGTTCTATTTTTTTATTTCAAAATCTGCAAATTTCTACCCAGTACACCAAAGTCTAAATCATTAAAATATATCCAGAGCAACAGTGATCATGATACTGACCCCTTGGAAACTCTACTGTATACAGTCATGCCAAATGAAAAGCAACTGGTCAACACTGCTCTGATTCCTGTAACTCAGCCAATTTTCAGTACATGATTTTACCTCTTATTTCATGCATTCACAGTGACAGCACTTTATAAAATTTTTTTGGGAAGTTTACATAAATCACTCATTAATCCACACTTACTCAAGCAACTGTTAGTTTTATCCCAATTGTTGTTTCTGAAACATTTCTCACCACCTGTTGTTGCAAAATTTAACTTAATAGTTTTTTTTATTTGAGCAAAGATATAACATTTGCAGTTCTCCTGTTTTCTGGCACATTTGATGCATCTTTGAAGGATTGGTAGATAGCAATTTCTGTTGACATCCTCCAATGAGTCATAATTCATCCTGGTGACGTACCAACTTGCAGTGGAACCAGCCCATTCAATATTTTCTCTTTATCATTTTTTAAACAATTCAGAATCTCAAATACTAGCTCTTTCATTATGATTTTAGCAGTGTCAATTTCCTTCAAAATGCAATATGGGCAAAGCACATAGTACCTCAGCAATGTCCCCTGTCTCCATGCTAAAGATCCTGATTTTCCCCCACACACCTCTCCTTATTACCCATCAACTATATACAGTAGTCAACCCCCTCCCTTACCCATGCGGATACGTTCCAAGACCTACCTCCAAAGCCTGAAACCGTGGGTAGAAGTGAACCCATGCATTTAAATGGGAAATTTACCTTCCCGGCAGCTCCTGGTCCCTGGTTCTGGAAGGTTCCTTATAATTTGTTCGGGCCATGATAAACTGCAAGTAACTGAAACCATGGAAAACGATTCCGCAGATACGGGGATCACCCTGCATAAGCTTAGGGAAGACGTTTGCATTCTACTTTTATTAGCTGCAAGTTCTGTCCTCAAACTTTTTTTTAACTTATCCTCTGAATTTTTTCAGTCTGGTTCTCTTAATTTATAAACACATCATTTGTTATATATTCCACACCAACCCCTAACTCCTGCCCACCAGGGGTACATACTTAGACTGTACATGAACCACCTTTTTAAAGGTAGCCCATTTTTTAGCACAGATTTGCTGATCAGTTTTTGCTTTCAACTTATCCAAGACAAATCCATTCTCACCTAATGAAATTGGTTCTCTTAGTGAAGTGTTTTAAATCTAGATTACTCCTTGTACTTCCTGCACTTAATCTATACCTTAAGAGATTCTGATAACAGTTGGTCTGAATATTCTCCAACTGATACATGCCCCATCTCAGACCCCAGAAGCAGACACAGCAATACTTTCTTTATTACTTAAATGAGAATTTTCTAATCAAGAAAATTCGATTGAGTATACTTCTTTCCTCTGTGCCTTTTGTTACTATCAGATTATGTCAGTATAAGTTAAGTTTCTATTATCGTTGCACTGTAATCATTGTAGCTCTCTTGAAATTTGCTCCTCTTTATTCTCTTTTATCAACATTGTTGTTCCTCTTGCTTTCTTTTCTTCTCCATCCATTTCTTGAATACCTTGAATTTTGGAATATTTAGTACCCAGTCCTATCTTTTTTTGAGCTACCTGTTATCACTATAATATCATATTCCTATGTGGTTATCAATACCTACGGTTCACCAGTCTTCCGTACCAAAGCATGTGCATCCACTGCAAACTAATTTAGATTTATTGCATTCTGTTTTAATCTTCGCCCACTTGATTTTTTATTGTAATGCAATGTGTTTCTCCTAATTTTTTTGTGAACTTTGTTTCCCTTTGGAATTCTATATTCTGGTTCCAATCATCTGTACCAAGTTAGTTTGAATCATGGCAATCTGCCCTGGAAGACATTGGCCCCAGTTTTATGGAGGATACAACCCTTCTGGCCAGTATGCATCCAGTCTTTCCTTGAGCTGCATGTAGTGACCTGGGGATTTAAAATGCCCCCTCAACCATTTCCTGATCTGGCACATGGCAGTGGGAGCAATTCAGAGATCACTAGATTTGTGAGCTTCTTTATTAATCTTATGCCTTGCTCTCTGAACTCTGCCGAGGAGAACTCTCTTTCTACCTATGTTATTGAAACTGATAAGGGGCATTATTCAAGACTGTTGACAGACAAATGCATACCACTTCCTCTGTTGCACTGCAATCACTTTGATATTCTTGACCCTGACGCCAGACATACAACTCACCTTTCCAGATTCAGGAGTCTTTTCATGTAACTGTTGAATTCTCAATTAGTATTGTTTATCTTTCCCTTACTGCCCTTGCTCTCCCATATATGCAATGCCATGTGTGATGCCATAGATCTGATTGTGGCTGCACTTCAAGGAACCTTTGCCCTCCCCAACATTCAGAAGTGAATATCAGTTGTAAAGTGAGATGCAGCACTACTTGCTGCATCTCCCTTGATGATCTGGTGGTATTCATTCCTTCTCCGCCTCTATTCTCTGAAGCTGCGGGCTGACCACACCCAGAGTAAGCTATGCAAGTGGCTCCTAGACCCCAGGATAGGTGCCAGGTGGTGCTCAAGCTCTGAAACTTGAAGCTTTAGCTCCCTTGGCTGATGGTACTTCCTACGTACATGGTTGTTCACAACATGCGCAGAGCTTCCCCATAGAACAGGATGTGTACCTAGCAAAGCTAAGGTATCCTGTCATACCTTACATAGTAACCTTAAAAAAAAGCTTAAAGTTTATCACTTGATTTCATTATTTTTCACCTGATTTAATTATTCAAATTAATTATCTTGGCCTTGAGCGTGATCTAAGGATCTAAATATTTTAGATTAGATTAGATTCCCTGCAGTGTGGAAACAGGCCCTTCAGCCCAACCAGTTCACACTGACCCTCTGAAGAGTAACCCACCCAGACCCATTTTCCTAACACTATGGGCAATTTAGCATGGCCAATTCACCTGGCCTGCACATCTTTGGACTGTGGGAGGAAACCCATGCAGACACAAGGAGAATGTGCAAACTCCACACAGACTTGATATGTGATCCCTTTCATTGTGTTGCTCTGTGCACCCTGCATTCAGTTTCACTAATTCAGGACAGAGATGGAACCTTCTGGTTATGGTACTTGCATAATGCCTTTGTTCTCTAGGATATGAGATGGGGAAATTTACTTTTTATGTACCTCATTGAGTTCTGTTGTAAAGCTTTCGGTTCTGGAGCTTGATATTGGAAAATGCTTAACATTTAGTTGGATTTTTGATTGGCAATTTACTGAATCTTGCTAACAGTTCCAGAAATTACAGCAGACTACCCCTCTTGGGTACCCTTTACAGGGGCCTTAAAGATTCTCTTAATTTCGTAATCAATTCAATAAAGTGTGATGAGTCAGAATATGATGACTTTGAAATTAGTAAGTGCCAATTGACCAATTCCTTTATTTAAAAAAAATGCATTTTAAAACTACTGATGAATGTGTTCTGAAACAGCATGTGTTTCATAAAATGATATCCACATTAACATTAATTGTTCAGCTTTTCACCATACTGTGTACTGATAACTGGCGTTTAAAAAAATTGTGATTATTACACCACTTGTTTTCTTGTAGCTTGGCTTCTTCAGGAAAAACAGAAAAGCTTCTCACAATGTTCCTTGGTATTCCAAGGCTGAGATCTCCGTTCAGCCATCTGACAAAGAAAGACTTACTTCTGATGCATAATGTTGACCCACTTCCCTCATTGATTTGGTAAATAGTCCAATGGTCTCCGATTCATGGCTTGGAGGGGCATGGTGTGTGGAGCTTGGCATCATTTTTACTCCCCGCTTACTTCCAACGCACAGCATTAACATCTAATCAAATCCTTTCTCCATCATTTAAGTTGCTTTATGATGTTGGGCTTTGGCGGTGGGGAGAATTTAAAGTTGACACAGAACTCAAATCAATGAGAAAACAATTTTTTGAATCGATGAACTGCCATCTATATTTAAAGGCATATATTTATTCAGCCAGTAGTAACATATAGTCATTAATAAAATCTGAATTTACAATGTTATTCTTCACAAAGGAAATAAGAGAAAATTATCTAGTATGTTACACACTAAACATGTAATATAAAGCTGCTATTAAATTAATTGAGACATTTGGTACCACTTACGTGTTAATTGCAGCTATTAATGACCTTTTGCATGGAAATCTCCTGCGTGGGAAATGGTGCTTTTTCTTCAGGCCACTGGAAATGGGAGCTTTCAATCTTCGGTTCTCTTGCAGGTTCCAGCTTTCAGAATTTATATCTGAAAGGTCTATCTTTACTTTTCCTCTGTTGCTATTTGGAATGCTGTGTTCAGAACTGATAAATGTGCTGCATGTCTACATTGTATGTTTTGTAATGGGCATTAACAAAGAACGTTTTTGACCTTGAATTACTGTTTGAGATTCATTGATTGTTGTTGGTCAGATACTTATAGTCTGTAATTCTTTCCTTTCATGAGCCAAAATATAGGGCTGTGTTCAGAGGCAGGTGTGTGTGTAAATGTCTACTACCTTTTACCATATCAATTTGCAGTATCCGCCCCATCCCAGGTTCATTTGCCAGGAAGTGGCTAGGAGGTGCTGTACTACCTGCCCATTGCATGCGTAGCCTTTGAAAACATTGTTGGCGAGTGACTGAAATTAGCCAGTTGGTCTCTAGGTTTCTGGATGCATTTGGGAACAGCATAGTTGCAATGAGGCAGTTACCTGGAAGGTGATCATCACTTTAGACAAACCTAGAGGTCCTCCCCTGGTTTCAGTTTTAGCCACAAGCTGTCCTGTAGCCAGACTGCTGAGACAATTTTCTTCCTCATCCTAATGTAAAGCTAAAAAAGTTAGAATAGGTGCAAAAAAAACCAAAGAACTGCAGATGATGGAAATCAAGAACAAAATCTGAAATTGCTGGAAAAACTCTGCAGGTCTGGCAACATCTGAGAAGGGAAAGCAGAGTTAACATTTTGGATCCAGTGACCCTTCAGAACTGTTCTTCAGTTCTGAAGAAGGGTCACTAGACCCGAAATGTTAACTCTGCTTTCTCTACACAGATGCTGCCAAACCTGCTGAGTTTTTCCAGCAATTCCTGATCTTGTTAGAGAGTGTGTGCCTCTGTCTTGAGTGTCCTCTCCCTCATTCACCTGAAAAGACATTCTGCTGCTTTTTCTTTTCAGTGCAGACAGATTTTTTTTTTCTTTGCTCGCTTTGTTCCCCCACACTGCCCGTAAGAGCGGTAGTGCTTATTTTTCCCAGCACCCACGTGATGTGTGTGCAGGTGTAAGGCACAGTGAAGAACGAGTGTAGAAATCTTTATTCATAATCTACCACCGGGAAGAAAGGAAACACCCGAGTAGCCGGTGGCAAGCAGTGCCCTTCTCGACAAAGGGCATTGCTGCGTGATCAACTCAGTGAAGGGGAGGGCAGGGATTAAATCAAAATAGAGTTGGAGGAGGAAATAAGATACTCCACTCCCTGCGGTGCCCATCTCTACCTGTACACTGGCAGATTTATTATTGGCCCTTTAACTTCATGACTCCACCCACTGGCCTTAATTGAATGGTGAACCTCCATTTTTGCCATTCATTGGCCAGTTCAGTGCATGTCAAAGCCAGGTTTCGGACTCCCATTTGACCTTGACAATACAATTCTGAAACCCACAGGAAAAAAGTCTTGTCTGAAGTATTTATAAAATGAAACCAAATGTTCCAGAGATATTAGTGCAGCAAGATCCTGGAAAAGCAGGGGACTGTAGGATGTCAATTATAATGCTTGAATTACCATCCTGGCTACAATCAGTGAACTGAACACAGACCATCTTACCTTGTTTTGTACTGAAGTTACTTTCTAAATAGTAACTGTTGAAGGTTAAATTGCTGCTAATTGTTTGTGCTATTTGGTTATCTCTCAGCAGGATGACAAGCCCCTGTAAGTGACTGACACAAAATGTTTTATTTCTGGTGGTATCTCAATTGGAATATGTCTGTGGAGGGTTGGAATGCTTCCGGTCAGAGGATACAGTGTTTAAAGCAATTGATTCCTCTAATTCCCATATTTCCCCTTGTTTTATAGTGTGGATTTTTTAAACGCTCCCATTATGATGACAGTGTTCCACGATACCATGCAGTCCGAATCAAAAAAGAAGAACGACAAACCTTTGAGGATGTAAAATTAAACAAGAAATTTGACAAGAAACAATGGATGACAACATGGCAGGAAAATGAAAGCTACTCCTAAGAACCACTTGTCTTTGTATTGTTAAAATGCTGAATTTAGCATGCCATAGTAATATGTGCTATGTTGGTACTGCATTACTGTGCATTGATTTCTCTTCAACTGTCTAAGAATGGTTCTTGATTACAGAGATTTATGTAGTGCAGCCCATACCACAGCGTGGTTGCCATTCTTTAAATACACCCAGAATGCCTTCTGGATTGGTTGGATTTTGAACCACTCATTGTTTGAACAATTTTGGTGGGTAAGATTTGCCTTGTACACCAAGTCTCCAGCAGTATGGGATTGAATTAGTATCTGCTCCAGAATATAGGTGTGAAAAACCTTCTAATTTCATTCAGTAACATTTGGTCCTCGCCATTTTTAATCTTTAATGTGCAATAGTCAACTGTGTAACTGACTATTGATTTTCAATTGATGAATGTGTTTCAGTGTCGCCAGGACCCAGTTTGTGTGATCAGAAATGAGTCAACATTTTGAACTGGGATTGAGTTTTAAACAAAAAAAACTGTACATTTTTGTAAATAGTTATATATTTTAGAATGTCCTGGTATTTATTTTGTCATAAATTGTGTCCTTTCACTAATCATTAGTATGCCACAGATGGCTAAGTTTCCCATCCGGGATGATAAAAATGTTGTGGATGCAACTTGAGTATAGAAATTTAGATTTGAGTGAAAAAAGATGTAATATCTAGAGAAAGTGCTGACCAATTTGTCTTTGCTTAGATTTATACTGGGTTAGTTTTGCCTCCCATATGGTGTTGAAAAGAAATGAAAAAATATCTAATGAGCTTGCTAAGTTTGTTTAAAAATGGCCTGGTGCAGCATTCAGTTGATTCAGTTGTGTGGTCAAATCAAAAAGTAAGTAATTTGTTTCTTCCCAGACCTGAATGTAAGTATTCGACTGTCTATAAAATTAAAGGAAAAATCGCAGACAAAACTTTACCTTTAATTTAATGTACAGAGGGTATATACACTCAAATTATAAGCTTGAGGAAGGACAATTATGAAGCTTTGCTACAGGAGGAAAGAATACTGTAATGAAGCTTACTGTTTGAGAGCATGAATGTAATAAGTAAGTTGCGTAGGAGGAAGAAGAGAGGGTGATATGGGAGTGAAGAGAATAGAGCATTTTCCAAACTAGCTGCAATTATTAACCAAGGCAGTGGGTCTACTGTAATAATCGACTCTTTTGAGTAAGAAAAGCAAATGCGAAAACAGAAGTTTAACACTGGATGGAGGTAGGGGAAGCTAAGAAGAGGATATACCATTGCAATGAAGAACTGTGCAGACTATAAGCTGTCTGTCAGGCTCTAGCAGAAAAAGAAGTCTCACTTTTGTACCAGGGAACTTTTCAGGCACCCATTGTTAGAAGTCACCCAGATTGTTTGTTTCTCTTTCAAGTAACTTATGCTTCATTTCCTACACAGTCGGCTAAAAACTTGGGGTGAATTCTTACTTTTGAGTTTTTTGCTACTTTTAGAATCCACTTTCCCCTTGTACTTTTAACTTCTCCAGAATGATTGTGGATTTGCATGACTGCATAAGTAGCTGCTAGCTTAAAACAGTTGGGTGCCTGCATAGCCAACTGGTGAGCTGTACAAAATACAAAAGAATTGTTACCAATATATGTGACTAACAGGTGGTACTACACTATACTTGGGCATCTCATTTTACTGACACACAGTAAAATGAGATCTCACCCATAGTAGGTGCTAGTCCAGGCACTGGGACTATTACAATCGAATTTTTTATGATGGATGCAAATGGCATGAATATTCTATATGTGCTACTGTTGGAAACCATTTTATATTGGCTAATCTTTTGTGTAGGATTTTGAGGTTTTGGGATTTGACCTGTATCTTCTTTCTTCCTTGTATAACTAAAGTCAGGTGTAGCCTTCATAGTTACTGTTACTTGTGCAGGCATCACTGCTGAGTGTGTCCCTAATGGTGAGCTACAGCTCAAATAAGTCTTTTCTTAGCTTTTACAGAACACCTATCAATGTGTCTTTGTGTGCCAGTAGTGTTTTATGAATTTGTTTTGTAACTGCTGTATTCTTCATGTGCAGATAGGACTGGTTTAGTTTGGGATAATGTTTGGCATGGACTGGTTGGACCGAAGGGTTTGCTTCCATGTTGTGTGACTTTGTTTTGTGTTCATATTTTCTGCAATATTCATGCATATTGTTTTAGTAAGTTTGCAACATGATGCATCCCCCCCCACCACCCCCAACCTCCCCCCCCCCCCCCCCCCCCCTCCAATGTCATATCACTTTCCCTGTCTCATTTTTGCAAAACTAGCAAGTATTCTTGCCCGGGAAATCTAAATCCAAACTGCAGTTGTTCCCAGTACACTGGGGCACCGTTTCATTAAGAATGAACTTTTAAATATTCTACACAACCCTTCCTCATGTCAAATTCACTGAATACATCAAATTCTTAAGTATTCTCTTTCTAATTCATGTCTTCCAATAATTTCCTCGCCAGTTTATTGATTTCATAATTGATGTATTTCTGAAACAGAACAAAATATAGTTTTACAGTTGTAAATAACCTCCTCTTGTAAAAGGTGTGGTAAGACAGAACTGATTAGGTTCACCCTAGGGACTTCTTGAGAAAGGATAAAGTTTTGAAAATTGGTTTTTGGTTCAGAAAGGCAGTAATTATCAGGTACTTTAATTTTTTTTTGCACGTGTCTTATCATTTCATAGGTCTGCCCTGAAATATGTTGCCCCACACGACATTCCTCACAGCAATTATTTACCTTCGTTTCTTGGTAGTGCAAAGCTTAAACATTGCTAAGAAGAGACAAAAAGTTGAAATGTTTTGCAATCATCAGGAACAAAAAGCAAGAAAACCAACTTAGAACAGAAGCATCAATGTCTACAGCACGAGAAGTAGTTACTGTTTGATTTGACTAATCCTGGCATGGAGATGCAGTAACATAGTTAACTGATTAAACTTCAAACCAGGCAAGTCAACTCTGATCAGTCAGGGTGTTGCTATGAAAATGTAGCAGGAATTGGCTGTTTCCTTAGCAAGATATAGAGATGCCTGAAAGGCAATGGTCAGTTTGATCTAGTTTCAACTGATGTCCATATTTTCCAGTATGGATCTGTGGATACTAATTGAGTGGGACGCTGGGTGGTTTCATCCCTCTTCTTAACATTTAGATTCTGAAGTCAACTATAAATGCCTTGATTAAGCACAGACCAGAACTGGACAGAGTATGACTCAATTGGAATTTGGATGTTTTTCCAAAGAACTCTGATGTAATGTTAAATCTTACACATGCATTTTGTAAAAACTAGTCTTGGAATTCATAAAATATAGTGACAGAGCTATCTCCTGTGATAATTGTGAGTATTTTGTTAATTGTTTCTTTAGACGCTTCCTTTAGAAGCTAATCTTCTCACAAAGCTTGAATTATAGATGACACAGTAATGTGTTACTGTACCTCTTAAATGGAACAACATTAAATTTGTTCTGTACATTGTACAAAGTTATAACGGGGCAGTATTGTTTGCCAAGTTTAATATCTGAACTATTCTTTAATGTGGACTGCTACGCTAACACAACATTGTCATTAAGAAATAATCTTAGTAAATGCAGTATCTTTAGGTTAGTCCACAAATCAGACTCAAAGCTTAGCCCAGTCTTGTGACATCACAACAGATGTCACAGGAAGATCGGATGGCCTGTTGGCCTTTTTTCAACTTAAAATAGCATTTTGTAAATTAATTTATTTCATTTTCTGCATTTTTTAAGGACACATTGAATGTTAAAATCTATTCAGCATAGAAATGAGAAGGCTTGCATTCATGGTCTTATTTCATTGTGAAGGGAATTTACATCAACTGAACACTTTTTGATCTGTAATCACTACTGTGCTGCAAAGCCAATTAGCAGGGTCCCATAAACAGTGATCTTGCTTTAATCTTGGATCTAAAAGATAACATCTCTGCTAATAAAATGCTTCCGCTTTGCTGAATGGATTTTATGCTGAGATTCTGGAGAGAGGGCTATGATTTCACAATGTTCTGATTTGGTGACAGGATTGCTACCACTTAGCAAATGCCAGCTCTTTTGAAGTGAATCAGAGGTAAAACTGTTCAACAGTGACCACAGAATTAAAACAACATTAGAGGTTCTGTACAGTTCCAGAAGTATGTAATATGACAGACATCATGTCTCTTAGCCTCTCAGCACAGTGTGATTTACTTTCATTCCAATGTCATTAACATTATTTATATTTCTTAGAAGTTTGCCTATCACTAGAAATGTTAGGATTTTAACAAATAAACAAGTTGTTATGCAAAGAGTGATCAAAGGGAAAATGCAAAAGAAGCACTTGAAATTAGTAGCCAGCTTTGGTTAGAACTGACTTTCATTCTTTCATCTGAGCACATTTCTTGTATTGCATCTCCAATACATTATTTTTTCTTAATTTAAAACCTTTTGTAGATGTTACCCGTTTCAGAAATCTCTTCACAATTTGAATTTTTAAAAATCTAGCAATACGTTAAATGGTTTAAGTGCTTTGAATGAAGACTGAAATGGTCAGTAGGTCAATGAATTGAGATCTAGTTATTAGCCGAAAGTTAATGATATGACAGTTCATCTTGCTTTTGAAGAAAACATAATTTCAGCAGTTTTTCAGTTGAGACATTTGCTCTACCTACAAATAAAGGATTGCTCTATATGTAGGTAATTATAATCTGCTGCAATTACCTGAATTTTCCTTTGCTGTGACCTATGTAGTTAGCAACAAATTTAAGATGGATTCATTCCAGAAGTTCCAATTGAACAAAATACTTCACATGAAGTATTTGCATTTCAAATAATATTTTTCTCTCTCTCTACCTCAACTATACCTAATAGAACAATTTTTAAAAATCTTCTCTATTTTCAAATAATTTTGCTCGATACTGAGGATGTTCCATTCATTGAAATGAATTGATGGAATTTGAGCAACTTGGAAAATTAGCTACACTGTACATTGTCAAATTATAGCCAAAACATAACCCACAGCACCACAACTCGGGGAAAATGGCTTAGTTGTCGACGAGAGATTGAGATCATAAAGCTAATACATCAATTATGATTTTTAAAACATAATTGAATGTTTACCTTCTATCCTGTCAGTGAAAATATGCATTTTTAAATTATGTTCAAATATTTAGTGATTTAAACAAAAATCTTTCAGATTGCATCTTGACTGTGAAGGGGGAAATATAATACGGATAGGGACATTTAAACAAGTTGTTTTTCTTACAGGAACTGTTATGTTTTTGTTGAAAATTAGGGACATTTAACTGTATTGGCAAGTCCATATTAAGGCAATTTTTGTTTAGTTGAAACACCTCCTATTAATTCCCTATGTAGAGCGGTTTGATTCAAAGTTTCTCATTGTGATGTTTTATGTGAAAGAAAAGAGAACTACTGTATTGTGGCATTTGGCAAAACAACTAAATATATTTCTTTATATTCAGGATTGCCTGACATTTGCAAATGTCACAAAAAAGCAGTTGCCAGATAATCTGCTGAGAACTGCTTCTGTTTAGCTGCATGAGAACCTATGGGAAACTTGAAGCTTTTGACAGCACTGTCTTCCATCCTCAGATACTCGGACTCTCTGATGAAATCTATTAGCATTACGTGATATCTTAAATGGCCTTGAGAATAATTTTCAAGCATCATTATGTGTCCACTATACAGAATTTGTTACATGGTTTACTCTAGATAATTAAATTTCAAAATTGAGTTTAATCCAATAAAAACCTGGAAATGTTAACTTTAGCTTTCCGTTATGTGTCTGTTGATGCAAGTATCTCTTCATTTTCCCTGTTCCCTAGAATATATGTGTATGTGTATGTGTCATGTACAGATAGCTTGATGGTAGAATAGGCACTAAAACGCAAGTAATGATTCATGGCATTGCCTTTGAGCATTACACTTGTCAAGTCCATGTAAGAGTTTAAACTTTTCTTTGTTGAATCTAAAGTTGTTTGACAGATTAAACCTGAACTTTCTAAATACAGGTATTTTCTCAAAACTTTATTTTGGGGAAAACTGAAGTTTAAATACTCCTTTTTGCACTTAGACTTCTGGAGTGTTATACTAGTTAGGCAATACCTATATTAATAGAACCTGTAGATTTTCTAAAAATGGTCAATACAATAAAGGTTATTTATCAAGAATACGTCCCTCATTATCAAAAGTTGAAGGTATTTTTGTTCTCTTTTCCAAATGATTCATGAGTAACTGGAAAATCAATGTAAATCCTGGCCGCTATGTGTGTGGTGAACGCTGCCTCAAGTTACTATTCTCCATCTAAGAGAAAGAGAATCTTTTCAGTAGAACAAAAGTAATCTGTTAATATTCAAAATTAGAAACTGTGAAAATGATTAACACTTTTCAATTATTATCAGTATAAACATTTCTGTTGATCAAATACTGGGAATTTGGTGGAATAATAGTATAAGGAGTAGTTTGGTTCATATTCCCCTGCCTGATTTATCCCCACAACTAACCACTCACCCCCAGTTCCCACTGAGCATGGTGTTTAAAATTCCTCTATGTATATTGTTTTGCTTTCTAAACACAACCACTTTGTTTCACTAACATCTGTTTTGATAGTTCAAATTTTATTGAACCTCATCCATGCAGCAAAGTTACTTAATGGTAAGTATACTATCTGCACAAGATTGAAGTATTAATTGTTTGAAGAATCTGACTCTTGGAAGGCTTTTCCATTGATAGTAGGCATTCTTTGGTTCATCAACGATGTCTTACATATAAGTTAGTTTTTTTAAAATGTAGTAAGATATCCTAAAGCTGCATTGTTGATGCATTATAAAACAAAGTTTGATTTCATAGTGCATGAAATAGAGACAGATGAACAAAAACTTGGTCAAAGAGGTGGGTCCTATGGAACATGTTAAAAGGTGGAGAAGTACTGAGAAGAAATTTATACTTAAGAGTTAAGTAGTCAATGGCATGAATTCCATTAAAACCAAGGATGTACAAATACCTAAAATTGGAGTACAGAGATCTTGGAGGGTTCATGACAAGATTGATTTCAGACTCTAATATGAATGCAATGTAAATCTGTAAACACAACCATCTCTATTTACACATTGTTTTTAAAAGAAAACATAGAGGAATAATTGATACTGTTGTATTTTCTTACCTTTGGTTGTTCAGATACTTTCCAGTTCTGATATTTTCTATGAATGGGTCATTATAATTTGCTTCTCAGAAAATATCGCCATTACTGGTTAATTGTAGCACGTTAGGGTGAATAACATGCTTTAAAAAAATGCATTATATAAAAAGTCAAAGATCCTGTCCTGTCTTAATTGTTCCATCTCTTTATCTCAAAACCATCTTGGCTGACTTTCTTATTTGTCTTCAAAAGTAGACAAATCATGATCCTTGCAAGAGGGTCGGTCATCATTAATGGAGATAGAGAGGTCCAGGAAAGGGAGGGAGGTGTCAGAGATGGTCATGATCCTGTCATTTCACCAATAAAACATGGTACAACTACAATTGTATAATGAAAACAATCAAACCCTAAAACAACCAACGAATGATCTGCTTTCAGGAGGTAATGATTGTTGGACTTCAGTCTGACAGGTCATCTGGTCCTAATGGACTCATATTAAGATCTTGGAAGAAGTGGCTAATGAGATTATTGGTGCATTGATTTTAATTTTCTAAAATGACCTAATCCATAGACAATTTCATTAGATTGCAAAATAGAAAATGTAACTCCATTATTCAAAAGGAGAAGGCAAGCAAGAAATTATAACCAGTTGGTGTAATATTTATCAGAGAGAAAATGTTAGTGCCTATTTATAAAGGAAAGGTTTGGGGAACCAAAATCCTAGTTTTGTAAAAAGGAAATTGTTTAACTAAATTATTGGAATTTGTTAAAGGAAGTAACATGCTATGGATAAAGGAGAAACAGTACTGAAACAGAAAATGTACTGTATTTAGATTTACACAAGATGCTGTCTCAAAAATTGTGGAAAATAAAAATTCATGGTATACAGGGTGACATTGTGATATGAGTAGAAGATTGTTTCCAGGTAGCAAGCCAAGGTGTAGATATTAAATGGATCATGTTCTGGTTGGCAAGATGTATTGTTGTGTGACTGGGGTCGATACTGAGGCTTGAATTTACAGAGATTACTTGAATATAGGAAACAAAGATATGGTTGTTAAATCTCTGACACAAGGATAGGAAGGAATGTAAGTTTTCAAGAGGTTAAAAAGGGATATAATCCATTAAGTGTGGAAGCAAAACTGTGGCAAATGGAGTACAATATGGAAAAAGGTAGGATTGTCCATTTTAACGTCAACATTTTCTCTAGGGTAGGGTGCCTCTATCATTGTTACCTTCTATCTCTCAGATGGTTGCAGACTGACTTGGGATTGAGTGATACCTTTTAAATCCTGCAAACTGATAAAACGATGGCTTGTTATACATCCTTCCCTTCCCTTTTCCACACAATATCAAATACATGTGCCTTGTATACTATTAAAATGCTAATTAGCCATTCTCTAGACCCTAATAGAATTCCATCTTCCAATTAGATGGGCAGTTCAAAATATAACCATTTACAAAATCTGACAATCCTAACACCTCACTCTAAGACCTGTGGGTAATGGCAAGAGCATCTGTGCTAACTGTAGTTAGACAGGTAGTCTCCAGCGTGAACATTTTTCACCTCCTCAGCATTAAATAACCAAGCTACCCGTGTTTGTTGTTGGACGTGATTTAAACCAGACCACAGTCCTCTCATTTCTCCATTTTTACATTGTTTATGATCTCTTTAATCTATAGTCTTTTAAATTCTATGTATGAAGTTGTACAATTGCAGCAAATCATCAGGCATCCTTTATAAGCATGTTCTAAACCTGTGACTTCTACCACATCAAAGGACAAGGGCAGTAGGCACATGGAAATGACACTATCTAAATGTGGTCTTCCATGCCTGATACCACCCAGATTTGGAGAGATAATGCTGTTCCATCATTGTAACTGGGTTAAGAAACATTTAACATAAATGCTGTAATGGGGAACTTTTTACTTTTTCTGGTTAGATGAACAAATGGCTTCATTCATAATTATCTTATGATCTGGATTGATTTCTTTGGCGTGATGTTAGTATTCATTATCAGCAATGGAATTTGTTTCTCGTCAGTTACCAATTAGTTGGAGTAATTTGAACAATTCACCTCAATACAACATTCATTTGCCTCCAAATAGAAATGACAAAGTTAAATTGGGCTAATATCAAGTTTTTTGATATTCATATAACTATATTCCTGTAATCAACTTCAGAGGAGAAAATTGGAGGCAACATCCTGTGAAGAAATTAACTTCATTTCCAATATTTCTAACTTTTGACTGACCACTTAGTGAGATCATTGAAATGGGTCTGGAACTGGCCATTTCTGTAATTTATCTTGGTCCAATGAAGTTTATTTTGTGTTTTTACCTTATTCTGCTTCTTCAGGAGGAATACAATTTAAAAGCTATTTCTGAGCTAGTGCCGTGAGAAATGTGGTCTCAAACTTTGTAGACACTGCTTTGTGAAAATGTAATAACAAACTCTGGTTTCTCTTCAGATCGTATAAATCTTTCGCCTCTTACTAAAGATATAGATGAACCAAGCTTGGAATGTGAAATCCCATGACTGTGCATTGTGATAACATAGTGGTTTCATTGTGTTAAAATCCTTTATGGTTGCAGAGTTGAATTTCATAGCAAACAGACTGTTCTCCATTCTGGCTGCCGATTCTGCATATGCACTTTTGGCACCAATTTAATGAACATTGCCGGCATACTTCTGGAATGCAAAATTAGCGAAAAATCCTGGCACAATCCTGGAGCAGCTTTTAGTCAGACTGAACCTGGAGAAACAGAGGAATGAAAACTAGCCCACTCTCCAGATGGAATCTTTGTGACTAATATGGAGCAAACTTGCATCACATCAAAAGCAAGTGCTTCTCACCACCCACCTTCCCTCTTAATTTCTGTATAAATCTAATAACAGGATCAAATTTCCCTCATCTATCAGATTCTCTGATGACAGAAGTAAATTCATGTTTTAAATAGATTACTGGCTGCTACAACTAGTTCTTATCTCTGGTACTGACAGCTTAGGAGTGATGTCACAGAATAAGTGAAAAAAAATCACACGCCACCAGGTTATAGTCCAACAGGTTTATTTAGAAGCACTAGTTTTCAAGGCGCTGCTCCTTGGTTGTGCAGCAGGATCAGAAGACACAGAATTTATAGTAAAAGGGTTACAGCGTCACAGAGTTGTGATGATAACCAAATTACGTCTTGCATCTTTTAGGATGGGGTATGCTGGTTTGGGCTCTTTAATATGTAAATTCGAGAACTCCTTTTAAGTTACATTTTCAAGGTGGCTTCAGTTTATCTAAAAATAAGTGTTGTCTGAGCTAAGAATGTGTTAAAGGTGTGAACTTAAAGTCTGTCCCAATGTTCAGCCAGTTTAATTTGTAAAGTGGGACTTACAGAATATTACATGGATTTATGTAGGTTTTGAGCAAAACAAAATGTAAAACTCCAAATAAACCTGTTGGACTATAACCTGGTGGCGTGTGATTTTTCACATTCTGTGACATCACTCCTAAGCTGTCAGTGCCAGACAGAGATAAGAACTAGTTGTAGCAGCCAGTAATCTATTTAAAACATGAATTTACTTCTGTAAACAGCTCATGTATGAGAGAGGGTCTGCGTGAGTATGTACGTAGGAGTGTGTGACCTTTGGGTGACCATCCTCTAAGACAGACTTTAGGACAAGCAACAATGCAAAGTGGGCGAGCAGAGGCTGATTGCCAAGTTTGATACCCATGGGGTTGGCCTCAACTGGGAACTTGGGTTCATGTCACACTGCTGTACTATACACACTTATGTGCGCGCGCACGCACACACATCCCTACATACTCATGCAGACCGTTTCTCATACACAAGCTCTCTACCACACGTACACACATGCACTCCCCGTACATTTACCCATGCATGCACCCTCTCACAGGCTTATACCCCATCACACGCATGTTCTTTCACATGCACTCATAGCCACAAGCACACACTCGCACACATCCACTCTGTCCTGCACGCGCACACATATAAACATTTGGGGTGGATCTGTACTTGCAGAATTACATTTTACTTTGCTCAAAACCTGCATCCATGTAATATTCTGTAAGTCCTACTTTACAAATAAAACTGCCGCAACATCGGGATAGACTTTAAGTTTACACCTTTTAACACATTTTCTTAGCTAAGACAACACTTGTTAGATAAACTGAAGCCACCTTGAAAATGTAACTTAAAGGAATTCTCGAATTTACATATTAAAGAGCCCAAACCAGCATACCCCATCCTAAAAGATGCAAGACGTAATCTAGGTTTGGTTAATATATCATCACAACTCTGTGACGCTGTAACCCTTTTACTATAAATTCTGTGTCTTCTGATCCTGCTTCACAGCCACCTGATGAAGAAGCAGCGCTCTGAAAGCTAGTGCTTCCAAATAAACCTATTGGACCATAACCGGGTGTTGTGTGAATTTTAACTTTGTCCACGTCAGTCCAACACCAGCTCCTCTAAATCATCTCAGAATAAGTGGAAAAGTGTTTGGCTCAGTGATAGTATCTACAAGACTCTGAGTTAAACACAAACATTTCTAACTCGATCTGAAAGATTCCCACACCAGATTTAATGTTCAGGAGAGGTTTAAACTGAAACCCTGGACTGAATTTTCTCAGAGTTTGGCTAAGCGTCAAGTTTGCTGAGTTTCATGGAGGGTTTCTCTTCTTTAGCCCTAGTGCGTGTTCTCATGTCTTCTCTGAAAGTCACTTTGTTACTTATGCACCACGTATCTATGGCACTCTGCTTGGCCTATCATCCCAATTGCCAGAGACCGAGCCCTGCCAAGTCTTCCAACACCATTTTTAAAAGTGCCATTGTCCATCAGGCAGGGGTTGCCTTTCACAGTGCAGGCTTTTGCAGAAGAACAAACATAAAAGCCTCTCAGGACACATGGATCCCTCAGTGGAAACTTCATTCACTCCAATACAAGTGCACATGCATTACTGTTTTGCTATTTAGGGACTAAGCTGCACAGGTTACCTGTACTTAGCGCCATCCCATATCAAAACCCTATCTAAGGGAGTACTATTCTTTTCCAAGTGCCCAGTGTATTCAACAGCTCAGGCATTCAAACCAATGTGATGTGATGTGCCACTATCAAAGCCAAGCTGGGTGAGACTTTTGAAAAAGATCCCCATGTTAAATATTCCGTCCTTGACTTACTGTCCTGAATGTTATCTTCCTTGGAAAACGGGTATATTCATCAATACTGCTTTTGAGTGTGCTGTGACATGTTTCCTTCATTACTACAGTGATGTACTGCTGAATGCAAAGCCCTGTAGTAAAAGTGCTGCTGTGGTGAGAAATGCCAAACTCTGGTTCAGCCATCGCTATCCCACGTGACCTAGATCTGTTTTTCAAATGATTAGACAGTGACTTGACTAATGGCAATTATTATATTCTGGAAGAACCAATTCTTCTCTGTTTTTCTAAAAGCAATACATGTCACAAGATATTGTAAGATTTGGGGCGGATGTTAATTCTAGATCGAAGTCAATTTCAATAATAGACTGAGTGTCAAAGATAGTCCTGAAAGTTACAAGACTCATTCTAGGTACAAATATGAGAAATGTTATAAAGCATGTGAGAATATAAGTCAGAAGAATTAATCTTTAATGAAAGCAGTAGTTTTCAGCCTATCCACTTTGCAAAACCAGCTTGAGCCGCTGATTGACTTGGCACAGATCTTTTTCTGAAAATGTGTTGCTGGAAAAGCGCAGCAGGTCAGGCAGTATCCAAGGAGCAGGAGAATCAACATTTCAGGCATGAGTCCTTCTTTCTGTTGACTGATGTTTTGCTGTTTCCAGTCTTCTTTCTTGTGCCTGAACCAGAAGAATGCTCACCATTGCCCTCTACATATGATCAGAGACAGGGTGAGCTCCAATTGCCTTGCCAATCTTGGATGGACCAGTGTCTGCCCAGTTCCTGATTGGTTTATTTAAAGGTAATAGTCATTTTCCTACTGTGTTCCAAATTTATTGTTTGACATTCCATTCATTTTGTTAGGTCAGTCTTTTGTAACAGCACATCCCCCCAGGCTTAGTAACTCCATAGATAAAGTTGTACCTGTAAGGCTATATGCATCTGTTTCGCACTATGTAGTGTTACCTCCTAGCGAATAACTATCATCACAAATGTCCTAGTTGTTGCATTGTCAAAATCTAACATCCTTTAGCTATACAAAGCATGTGTGACTCCACAATAATGCTGATTACTACAACATACTAAAGCTCAAAATAGCCATTCAAAACCAATCTACATAATTTTGTTACATACTTTAAATTACAAACTAAATTAATTTAAATATTGCTAGGTCCTAAGTGAAAGCTACTTTGTCTCAAAGCATTTTCACATTTGGGGTCTAAATTTACATTAGCTTAAAAATAAGAATAATCATAAAATTGTAAAGCCTTACTTTTGACCTGGGTGATATGCCTTTGTTTCTTGCAGAAACTGTTTATACTAACAATAGTTCAAACAGATTTAACGTCTCACTTGCTACCAGATAATATGATTCTTTAGTAATGGGATGGGGCATTAGTTGCCCATTTCTAATTGCCCTTGAGAAGTTAATGAAGCCCTGTAAGCTTGCTTTGCCATTTGATAAGATCTTGAATAACCGCAACTGCATCTCTCAGTCCTATGCCCCTATCTCTTACCTCTGTTTTCCTAGCCATGACATTGTGTTATTTGATTCTTTACACCGTTCTTGCAGATAAAACCCCTCCGGTTTTATGTGACAAGTAACAATCACACCCAACAAACAGGACAGAATAATCAGATCAAACAAAAGAGAATCTCCCCTTGATATTTCATATCCCTTGATGAAATCACTATCGCAGAATTCCCATTATCAACATCCACAAGACACATTGCAGCAGCTCACGAAGCTTCTTTCAGCTGTACCTTCCAAACTTAAGATCTCTATCACCCGCAAGTTCCCTTCCAATTCGCACACCGTATTACCTTGCAATTATATTGCTGCTGCTTCACTATCATAAGGTAAAACACCTGGAACTTAACACTCCTATTAAACATAGGACTTAGGAGCAGGATGAAGGGTTCTGGCCCGAAACGTTGAATTTCCTGTTCCTTGGATGCTGCCTAATCTGCTGTGCTTTAACCAGCAACACATTTTCAGCTCTGATCTCCAGCATCTGCAGACCTCACTTTTTACTTAGGAGCAGGAGTAGGCAATTTAATCTTACGAGTCTGCTCCACTGTTAAATAAAATCATACCTGATTTTGCTGTGGTCCAATGTGGTGTGCTAATACTTCATGGATTATAGCAGTTCAAAGTGACACCTTCTCATGTAAAATTTGGGGTAGATAGCGAATTCCTACCTAGCCAGCATGCTTACATCCTGTGAAAAGATAATTAAAAAATCAGTTTAATGAATTTCCCATAGAGAAAATAGCAAGTTCAGAACTGCCATAATCTTGATTAATAATCACCTGTATATGCACTCATAACATTTTACACACAACATTTCCTCCATTATATTTATGCTAGATCTTTCCAAGTAAACTTGGCACATTGTAGTGATTCCCTCCAGCTCTCATTGATGCTGCAACATCCCAGTTTTTAATCCCTGACCAAGTAGAATCACACTTATTTTCTTAGCCACTGCGACTGTGCTTTCCAAATTCTGCAGGATTTGTTACTTCAAAGAAAAATTATTATATAAAAATTAGTATTAGAAACAAAGTCTTTAAAACAGCACCTAAATTATAACCACATCCACTTGACAAATTACCTCCTATTCCATAAACAAACACAGCAGAAGTCTACAAATCTCAGATCTGGGGCAGAAATATCTTTTGAATCTGGATTTGGCTCTGAGATGACTACTTATGGAGCATGTGCCCTAAGCAGGTGACCAGAAGACAGCCTGGAATCAGGTCTCAGCATGACCTTGATAAATATTGTCCAGAGATACATGAACTCAAACAGAAACGGCAGTAACTGTGCAGATTCACTGCAGTGTCAGTTAACAGTGTAGGTTTCTTTCTCTCCCTCACTGACCATGTGTGGTCACTGTCTTTTGTCTGTCTTTCTCCCTTTTAAAAGTGCAATTGTTCTGACTTCTTTTCCCCAAAGTTCCAAAGCAAAGCAACAGGCATATAAAGCAATAATTGCTGCTCCTAGAATTCGAAGAAATCATCTCCAACACCTAAATTATCTCAAAAAAGGAGCAGCTCTTCCAGCCACAATTTTTTCTCATCCTCCATCTTGGATTACCCAGAATCCGTCTGCAGGTGTAACAGATAATTAAGAAGGCAAACGGAAGATTGTTCTTAATTGCTAAAGAGATTGAGTTTAAAAGCAGGGAGGTTATATTGCAGCTGTGTAGGATGCTGGTCAGGCCATACTTGGAGTACTGTGTGCAGTTTTGGTCTCCTTACTTGAGAAAGGATGTACTGGCAGTAGATGGGGTGCAAAGGAGGTTCACTAGGTTGATTCTGGAGTTGAAGGGGGCTGGTTTATGAGGAGAGACTGAATAGACTGGGATTATATTCATTAGAATTTAGAAGAATGAGGGGACATCTTATAGAAACATATACAATTATGAAGGGAATAGATAGAAGTAGAGAGGATGTTTCCACTGGCAGATGAAACTCAGACAAGAGGGTATAGCCTAAAAATTAGGGGGAGCAGATTTAGGACTGAATTGAGAAGGAACTTCTTCATCCAGTGGGTTGTGAATCTGTGGAATTCCCTGCCCAGTGAAGTAATTCAGGCTTCCTCTGTAAATGTTTTTTTAAACTAAGATCGATAATTTTCTGAACAGTCAGGGACTAAGGAATACGGCGAGGGGGCAGGTAAGTAGGGCTGAGGCCACAGGAGGATCAGCCATGATCTTATTGAATGGTGGAGCAGGCTCAAAGGGCAGGGTGGCCCATTCCTGCTCCTGGTTCTTATGTTTGGAAAATGCTGTGTAAGGATCTTTGGTGAATTTCTGCAGTGCGTCTTGCAGAAAATACATGCTGCTGCTGGTGGAGGGAATGGATGCTTGTGGATGTAATGCCAACCAAGGGAGCTGCTTTGTATTGCCTGTATTTAACATAAAACAATACAGCACAGGAGTGGGCCCTTCAGCCCACTGTATTCATGTCAACCATGATGCTATTCTAGGTAACATCCTTCCAAGCAACATTCTGGTAAACCTCTTATGCACCTTCTCCAAAGCCTCCACATCCTTCCTGTAGTCTTGCCCGAGCTGCATGGTGTACTTCAGGTATGGCCTGACCAAAGACATATACAATTGCAGCATGCTTGCCAACTTTTATACTCAATGCCCAAACTGACAAAGGCAAGCGTACTATATGCTGCTTTTTCCATCTATCCACTTATGTTGCCACTTTTAGGGAGCTATGAGCTTGCACCCAAGGTCCCTTTGTATATCAATGCTCCTAAGGGTCCTGCCATTTACTGTATACTGTACTATCCTCTTGCATTTGACTTCCTAAAATGCATCACCTCATATTTGTCTGGATTAAAATCTAGATGCTATTTCTCTGCCCGATTTTCCAACTGATCTATATCCTGCTGCATCCTTTGACAACCTTCCTCATTAAACACAACTTCATCAATTTTTATGTCACCTGCAAGCTTACTAATCAGGCCACTGATATTTTCATCCAAATTATTTATATATGTATATTACAAACAACAGGGATCCCAGCACTGATCTTAGTAGAACACCACTGATCACAGGCCTCCAGTCAGAAAAACATCCTTCCACAATTGCACTCTCTTCTATAACCAAGCCAATTTTGTATCTAACTTGCCAACTCTCCATGGATTTCATCCAATTTGATCTTCTGTACCAGACTACCATGAGAGACCTTGTCAAATGCTTTAGTAAGTCCATATACATTCCATCAACTGCCTTGCCCTCATCAATCATCTTAGTTACTTCCTCAAAAAACTCAATCAGATTTGTGAGAAAAAAACCTCCCCTGCATAAAGCCATGCTGACTATCCCTAATGACTTCATTCTTCTCCAAATGCAAGTATACCCTGTCCCTAAGAGTCTTCTCCAATAATTTCCGTACTGCTGATGTAAGGCTTACCAGCCTGTAATTTCCTTTGCTTAAACAAAGAAACAATATTGGCTAATCTCCAATCTTCTGGGACCCTGCCTGTGCGTAAAGAGGATACAAAGATCTCTAGCAAAGCCTCAGCAATCTCCTACCTTGCCTCCTTCAGTATCCTGGGATTGTTCCAATCTGACCCTTGGGACCTATCTTCCCTAATATTTTTCAAGACACTCAACACCACCTCCTCCTTAATATCATCTTGCCTTGGAGTATCAAAAAATATCTCTCTAAATTTAACATTATCCACACCTTTCTCCTTGGTGAAATGAATTCAACAGCCTGATACCAGCCCTCAACAATTGACTAAAATCCAACAATTATAATCAGTTGCAATATTTCTCTGGTTTTCTAACAAAGTATTGTGTCAGAGTTATAGAAATCAGTACCATAATAAATTAATTTAAAAAGCTTTAATACTGTCATACACCCCATAAAAAGTTTATTTGAGGTCTAAAGTCCTCATTTTACCAAATTAATCAGCTCTCAATCAACAGGATACTAGAGGGGAAAGTAACCATGGTTGCATAGGTAGCAATATTTAGTACATTGTCCAATACTTAAGAACATTCAGAAAGAAAAACAGAAATTGTTGGAAGATCTCAACAGGTCTGATGGAGAAAAATCAGAGTTAACATTTTCTTCAGAACTGAGCGGTTGAGAAGGAGAGCCCTTCATGATAAACTCAGCTGGTGGCATCATACTGCTTTGCAAACCAATCCCCTTTAACATGACCCTTAGCCCCAGACTACTAAAGATGTAGATTGTCTAAGTGATATGTAACACACCACCACCGCTAAGTGGCATGAAAGCACTATGTCACAAAGTAATTACACGACTTAAGCCACTGGATGGCAGTATGCAGCAACACAGTCCTGTGGTTTCTGTGTATTCACACTTGGAATCAGGTAACAACCAAACGTAGCACTGAAGGAACTCGTATGTCATACTGAATTTCTTTGAACAAATAGGAAACAAGACAAGATAAAGTATAAAGTTCAAAAATAAAAAGACAGAAGTTTAGATAGTAATCAGTTAAAGAAAATTTGTATCTATGTAATAATTGTAATTAGTTTTCAAGCTCAAACATATAACTGAGATTTATTCTTGTGAAATTGTGGCTTCAACTATTTAGAGTTGTTTGGGAGACCACATCTAGAGTACTTAGAGAAGGATTGGTTCCCCCATTTAAGGGAAGATATTATTTCATTGCTAGCAGTTCAGAAAATGTTCACTGGGATGATTCCTGGTTATGGAGAGATTGTCATATGAGCAAAGGCTAAACAGGTTAGAGCTTTACTCCCTGGAGTTTAGAAGAATGAGAGGTGATCTCATTGAACATGTAGGGTTCTTAAGGGGCTTGACAGGGTAAAAGCTAAGAGGATGTTTCCCTTTACCAGGGAGCATCATCTCAGAATAAAGGCATACAACTTTAAAACTAAGATGAGGAAGATCTTCTCTCAGAGTCTTTTGAACTCCTTGTCACAGAGAGCTGTAGGAGCAGAGTCCTCGTGTATATTTACACCTAATGTAGATTTTTGATCAGTGGGGGAATTGGTTCCTATTTCTTGTGGTCTTATGGTTGTGGTGTATTTCAAAATAAGCTACAAAATTTGTCATTCAACTTTATATTCCAATGGTGCATTTCTCCAATAGATTCCACATTTAACTGAGATATAGAAATGTATTCCTCTAGATCAACAGGATCTTTAGAAAAGGATGGTTGTGACCATGAAATTCTACATTCACCAATTATTTGTGCTCACTAATCAACAATGACATTTCTTGTTCAGTCATACGTCCACTTTAAAATTCTCATTTTCAAATTTCTCTGTGACTTAGCCGCTCACGTCTCTCTGCCATCCCCTCCAACTATACAATATTCCCCTCTCAATTTTAGTCTTTGCACAAGCACAATTTTTATGATTCCATCATGGATAGATATGCCTTAAATTGCTAGACTCTCTATATCCTTCACAGGAAGGCCAAAGGTTTGGTTCACAGGGAGTCTCCCCTTCCCGACACTGGGTCTCACTAACAGGAACTGTCTACCTTTGAATGAGGGCCCCCGAGAGCCTCTAAGTAACCACAACAGAGTTTGCTTTCCAGACTTCCTGGTTAGTGTCCCACCCATCATTGGGTTGAGCAGGATGAGCCTCTTGTGTGGGAATTAATTACCACTAATTAGTTGTGGTCAGCCAGAAGCCTTTGCACACCAGACTTAATTGAGGCAGAAACCTGAAGGTAGCAGGATTATGCCCTCCTTTTATCTGATTAAATATGCCATACTGGGGATGGTGTGAAAATCTGCCCTTAGTTTTATTTTATATGGTAATAGCCAAGTTATCAATTTAAACACCTGTTCACTGGCTCATTCTTTTTTGGCAAAACATTTAACTATTCATTCTAATGTACAACGTGGTTTTACGACTTTCTTTTATGTTAGTCTAAACTCAAAATACAACGATGAGCATATTAGCTCTAGTTGCGAAAAAAACTATTGAAATAGAAGTTACTGTGTATAATTCTTCATATTTTAATTCTAAAAGGCTAAAGCTGTTTGGACATTAGCTAGCTGCATATCAACATGACCAAGGAAATAACTATTATCAAGTATGAAGGTCTCTAATTATGAGAAACAGTTCTAGAACATTGTGCTGCTCAAAATAAGAGCAGGACTAAGTGATTTTTATTAGCCCATGGGATGTGGGTGCCAGTATTGACTGCCCTTACCTGACTGGGAGAAGATGGTGGCAAGCTTCCTTCTTGAACTGCTGCAGTCTTTCATTGTAGGCACAGCCACTGCTCTGCTCAGAAGTAAATTCCAGGATTTGACGGAGCAACTGTGAAGGAATAGTAGTACCTTTCCAAGTCGAGATGGTGTATGATATAGAATTTGTATGTGGTGTTGTTCTTATGTACAGTCCTTGACCCTCTGGGAGGTAGGTGCCATGGATTTGGAAGGTGCTGTTAGAGGACCCTTGTTGAATTTCTGCAGTGCATCTTGTAGATGATATGCAATGCTGCCACTGTACATCACTGTACAAAGGTGGTGGTGTGGTGCCAATCAAGCAGGCTACTTTCTCTGACATGTTTATAAACTTCTCAAAGATTGTTGGAGTTGCACTCATCCAAGCCAGCGAGAGAATTCCATCACATTCCTGATTTGTTGATTATGGATAGGCATTTGGGGTGCAGGAGGTGAGTCAACACGGCATACTCAGCCTCTGACTTGCTTTTGTAGCCACAGAATTTATATGGATGGTCCAGTTCAGTTTCTCGTTAATTACAAGCCGAGGATATTGTACGTGGGAGATTTAGTGATGGTGGTGCCATTGCATGTCAAGGGGCAATGGTCAGATCTTCTCTTATTGGAGATGATCATTTGTGTCTCAGGTGTGAGGTGTGAATGTTACTTTCTACTTGTCAGCCCAAGCCTGGGTGTTGCCCAGTTCTGGTTGCATCTAGACAAGATTTGCTTCAGTATCTGATGAGGCATGAATTGTTCGTGCAATCAGCAACAAAAACTCCCCTTATGATGGAGGAAAGGTCAACTATGAAGTCACGAAATATGGTTGGGTCTCACTACTCTAGGCAACTCTTGCACTGATGTCCTGGAATTGAGACAACTAACCTCCAACAACCAGAACTATTTCCTTTGTGCTAGGTATGACTTCAACCAGAGAACTTCCTTCCCACTCAATTCCTATCGACTCCTGTTTTGTGTGGGTTCCTTGCAGCCTTTATATCAAGGGCATCACTAGAGGCGTGGAGTTCAGGTCCTTTGCTCCATGTTTGAACCATGTGGAATCCAAACAGAATTTTAGTGAGCAGATTATTCCATTACAAGTACTACTTGATAGTAGTCACTGATGACAGCCACTTCTGTTACTTTGCCAATGATCAAGATCAGACTGATACAGCGATATTGACGGGTTGAATTGTCTTTTTCTTTGTGCAGTTTTCAAAGCTGTTGGCTAGATAAGTGGCTAGCTGAAAATGTGTTGCTGGTTAAAGCACAGCAGGTTAGGCAGCATCCAAGGAATAGGAAATTCGACGTTTCAGGCATAAGCCCTTCATCAGGAATAAGTGGCTAGGTGTGCTACTGGTTCTGGCACACAGATCTTCAATACTACTGGCGGAATGTTGTCAGGGCCCATAACTTTTGCAGCATCCAGTGTCTTCAATTGTTTCTAAATATCATGTGCAGTGGATCAAATCATTTCAAGACTGATAGCTGTGATGCTGAGACTAAAGGAGGAGGGCAAGATCTTTTGTCCATTTGGCACATGGCTGAAGACAGATGCAAATACTTCAGCTTAGTCTTTGGCAGTGATGTGCAGGGCTTCCCCATCATTTAGATGGGGGATAGTTGTGTTGCCAAAACCTCCTGTTGTTAACTTGTCCACCAACATTTCCAATTGGATTTGGTGGAACTGTAGAGCATAACTGCACAGCCATTGGTTGTGAGGTCACTTAGCCTGTCTTTGCATGTTGCTTCTGCAGTTTGTCCTGCCAGTTGACATATGTTGTAGCTTCACCAAGTTGACACCTCATATTTTGGAATGATTAGTACAGCTCCTAGTATACTTTCCTGTATCGTTCATTGAACTAGGATTGATCTCCCAGCTTGATAATCTTAGAATTGTTATGGTGCTATTTGGTCTGTCAAGTCTTTACTGATTCTATGAGCATTTGATTTACTTAATCTCCTGCCTTTCCCCCCAGATACTTGCACATTAGATTAGTATTTAACTAGAAACAATGATCTGTTGAATGCGCCAATGGAAACTGTCTCCACCACACTTTCAGTGTATTTCGGATGTGAACTATTCCCCTCACTTTTGCTTCTCTTGTAAAACACGTTCAACCCATTCTTCTGGTTCTCAATCCTCTTATGAGCACTAATAGTTTCTACACTGGACAGTTATATCTGAGTTAGATTGGTGAGGATAGATTCTCCTCAGGTAGTTTTACTCCACTTTTTGTTGCCCTCATCATTTGCTGCAGACATAATCTAACTGCTATGTTATGAAGATGTGAATGAAGGTTGAAATTTGACAATGCTGTCACTTTAACAAGGTTATTTTGTCCTGGGCTTTTTTTAAAAACAGATAGGTCGTAAAGGCAGATGTGCTAATTTGTCTGGAAAGAGCTTAGTTTAACAACAGCAGGGGACTGACCAGTTATAGAGTCATAGAGACGTACAGCACAGAAACAGATCCTTTGATCCAAGCCGTCCATGCTGACCAGAAATCCCAACCCGATCTAGTCCCACCTGCCAGCACCCGGCCCATATCCCTCTAAACCCTTCCTATTCATATACCCATCCAAATGCCTCTTAAATGTTGCAATTGTACCGGCCTCCACCACTTCGTCTGGCAGCTCATTCCATACACGTACCACCCTCTGCGAGAAAAAGTTGCCCTTAGGTCACTTTTATATCTTTCCTCTCTCACACTAAATGTATGCCCTCTAGTTCTAGACTTCCCCATCCCAGGGAAAAGACCTTGTCTGTCTACCCTAATCATGCCCCTCATGATTTTATAAACCTCTATAAGGTCACCCCTCAGCTTCTGACGCTCCAGGGAAAATGGCCCTAGCCTATTCAACCTTTCCCTATAGCTCAAATCTTCCAACCCTGGCAACATCTTTGCAAACTTTTTCTGAACCCTTTCAAGTTTCACAACATCTTTCCGATAGTGTTAAAAAAAGGTTTTGTTTAAATCGGGATGGTTTGACCAGCTGCATCACACCTAAAATATCCATTTCATTTCTGCCTTTAAAATAATAAAGAGTTAGGGTCTCAGCTACCTTCTTAAAATATGTTGAGGGGGTCTGGCCTGGTCCATAACAGACTACATTGGTACCATAACATAAAAGTAGCAATCCAGTGCAAATATAATTAATCTTCAACTGGGTCTTCATTTTTTGAGAACGGAAGAACATTGAATCCATGGGAGACTGTTTGAAGGCATGCTGGTCACACATTTTTATTACCTTCAAAAACTTATTTTAATTCTCACCTGGATTCTGGTGTAGCAAACAGTTGGCTGCACATGCTATGCTAAATAAGACAGGTACAAATCAGGGAAGGAGGGAATTTTAAATAAGATGAACTACACCCTGGAAATGGGGATAGTCATACCAAAATGTTGGTGGTTTTACAGAAGTACAGAAATTACTGAGTGCTTAAAAGGGTTAAGTTTGCAAATGTGTGCCCTTTAAAATGTTGCACACTTGCTCATGATAGAGGGATATGCTAAGCAGAGTGAACCTGAAGGATGTTCAGAACTTGAAATGCAACAAGAATGAACTTAAGCCACTGCCCAGTAACAAACAGAGTGTTTGGCAGTGAAAATTCATGTCATAGACTTACACAGCTTGGAAACAGACCCTTCGGTCGAACATGTAAACGCTGACCAGATATCCTAAACTGATCTAATCCCATTTGCCAGCATTTGGCCCATATTTCTCCAAACCCTTCCTATTCATGTACCCATTTCAGATGCCTTTTAAATGTTCTAATTGTAACCACCTCCACCCCTAGCAGCTTGTTCCAAACATGCACCACCCTCGGGGTGAAAAAGTTGCTCCTAAGATCTCTTTCAAATCTTTCCCCTTATACCCATGCCCTCTAGTTTTGTATTCCCCCACCTGATCCTAGCACCACATTTTTTGCCTTACCATTATCTACTCCCTCCATTTGTGTTGCCCCTCACAGCATCTTATCACTAAGCCCTTTTAATTGGGGTTTGTTCCTGTGATCATTCGGTCCAACTTGTCCATGCTGACCAGATAGTCAAAATAAATCTAGTCCCATTTGCCAGCATTTGGCCCATATCCCTCTGAAACCATATATTCACATCCCCATCCACTTGCCTTTTAAAAGTCTCATTATTTGTAAAGTTTTGTCACCAAATTATAACCCCAGAAGATTGAATATTTTACTACAATGAATTGGGGACAAAACATATTTGTAACATAAATGCAAACTGGACTGGAAGTTTTTATTAGTTCAAGGTAGGGATTTGATCATGAATTCTCCAATAATTGTATGGAGACTTCATAAAGAGCTGAGCACAATATACAACCAGCTAACTTCAGTGGAGGGTGGGAGAACTCAGGGTTAGTGTGGATGAAGTATCTTGCAAAGTCTCCTAAATTTATATTTAAAAGGTAGTCTATTCCTGAGATGCTGCCTAACCTGCTGTGCTTTGACCAGCAACACATTTGCAGTCAAAGTAAGACCCATGTTACCCCATTATAATTTTAACACATTGCTAGTGTGAGAAACAAAGCTCACTCACTTCAATAATTTCAGTATGAGACAAGATCTGAATCATTAGTGTCACTTATTTTACACTTGCAAGTGGGTGCGATGTCCAAAAGGCAGGGACAAAACACACTGAATTCAACAAATACTCAATATTTATATAATTTGGTTCCGACATTTTTTTTTCTTATTTCATTGTTCTTCCCCCCCCCCCGTTTACATCCTCCACTTCCCTAAGACCAGCACCCATTACTCCTGTTTATCTCTTGTCTTATCCGGCCTTGTCTGTGACAAAGTGCTTATTTCTGGCCTCACAAGGCCATTTGACCTCATCCTGCTGTGGGTTATTGTTAGGCATTTCTTGCCTTACCATTATCTATTCCCTCCATTTGTGTTGCCCCTCACAGCATCTTATCACTAAGCCCTTTTAATTGGGGTTTGTTCCTGTGTTTCTGTAAAAGTGGGAAACAGAAGTTTATACCTACTGTTTAAACAGGCATATCTAGTTTAACTGCCTCTCTTCACAGCATTTTATCTAGTGCCTGTATTTCTACCATTGTTTTGCAGTTCCGTTTCTTTCTTGCATACATTTTTAGCTAATACAAAAAAAAATTATGCATTTCCTCCACATAGTTTCCATTCTTGTTGATTCAGCTCTTGGCTGAAACAATTACACACTGATGTGAGTTCATTTATTTTTATATAATCAATTATAATTGCAGAAGTAACATTAATTTACCTATATCCCACACTAGCGTTAGCAAACTTAAACCAGATTTCAGTCAAACAATATTAAACTATGACATTTCCATAAGGATTAGTGAAAGAGAACACACATTCCAAAAGAAAACTTGAAAACTTAAAGTACTGTCGTCAGTTGGTAGTACAGAACTTCAGTATTGCTGCAAAATGACATTTTGTCAAAGCTTTTTGTTCTGTACATTAGGACAATTCACGAGGAAACAAATTCAAGGAGAAAACTAACGTTTGTTTATACTGCATAAGTGGAGTGTGCAAATTGGTTGGCAAGTGGAATTTGATTAGTAAAAGCATTGCCATGTAGAATGCATCCATTAATGCTGATTGACAGTTAACATTCTTTGTTTAATTTTAAACCAGACATGTTTGAGACCTTGGTGCCATGGTAGTATCCTTACCTCTGGACCAAAGGCTTGGGTTCAAGCTCCACCTGCTCCGAAGGTTTGTTAACATCATCTCTGGACAGGTTGATTAGAAAATATCTAAGGTGAAAGTGAGGTCTGCAGATGCTGGAGATTAGAGTTGAGAGCGTGGTGCTGGAAAAGCACAGCAGGTCAGGTAGCAACCGAGGAGTAGGAGAGTCGATGTTTCAGGCAAAAGTCGTTCAACCAGATGCTGCTGATCTGCTGTGCTTTTCCAGCACTACACACTCGACTAGAAAATATCTAAACCAAGCATATTGATACTGATTTCTCAGGGCAAAGCCCCGACTAATGAACCAGCAAATAACTATCACCTTTTTTTTAAACAGTTGTGGTGTGTGTACAGTCTTGACATCCACAAACAGCAGAGCCTTGTGTATTAATATGTAGGTTCCAGTACTTGCAAGGTCGTCACACGGAGGCCATCTGACAATCCTAAACTGTTTGCCAGTATAACTTTTTGCGTATTCAGGATAATTCAGTAGATGTTGTACATTGCAGAATCACATCTAACGTTCGACACTGTTGCAAGTTTTGTAAGTGCGAGCTAATTGGGTATGGTCAGCCTGACTTGATGCAACCAGTTAAAGTAATATACTGTTTGGTACGATCAATCAAACACCATTTGTAGTAGTAACATCGTAACAGCATGAAACAATGAAACCAGTTGCTCAAACCTTTGAGATAGCATAGATTTTCTGAGTAATGTAAGACAGACTGGGCAGTTTACAGGACCAACAGTGACTGCCTTTCATGGGTTTATGTGGTATCCACAAAATTATTTGGGTAGTCGTTATCTTGCAGGATGGCTTTGACACACCCTTTTTCAGTATCAAGCTTGCACAGTAAAGAAGTGGTTCAACTCCATTTACAAAGTTTTGATAAGGCCAATCTAAGATCATGGAATTGTAGGAATTCCAACATGCATACAGACTAGTGGCATTTGCTACTAACAAGATGCTACCATCAAGCCACAAGGACATTCTATACATAAATGGCTCATGTGGTTTATAAATTCAGTGCCAGTGTGATGCTAGGTATCTAGGTGGCACAGAAAGGCTGGCAGATTGTATTAAACAGCAGTCCCTTTCCAACAAGTAAAGCACTCAAATCAGTACGTACTTATAAAACTGCCTGTTAGATGTGTTTCTGCAGTTAAAACATTTGATGGGTAATCCTGAATATGCAAAGAATTATACTGACAATCAACTTAGGATTGCCAGTCAGGCTTGCAGTATGGCACACTGCTGAGCATCACAAGCTGGGAGACGATGGCATAGTGGTACTATCGCTGAACTATTAATCCAGATACCCAGGTAATGTCCTGGGGATCCAGATTCAAATCCCGCTTATGGTAGATGCTGAAACTTAAATTCAACAAAAAGAAATCTGGAATTAAGAGTCTACCAATGACCATGAATCCATTGTGAATTGATAGAAAATCCCATCTGGTTCACTAATGTCCTTTAAGGAAGGATACTGCCATCTGGCATTCCAGATCACAGCAATGTTGTTGACTCTTAATTGCCCTACCAGCAATTAGAGATGGGCAATAAATACTGGCCTAACCAATGACACACACACATCCCATGAATGAATTTAAAATAGCTACATATCTAAATACATAGGGTTCTGTTCTTTCTAGACAGATATGTGCACTGCTCCTGTCTCAACACAACAAAATAGGTGAGTCATTCAACCTGCCTGGTCTACATTTTGAGAAAGCCGGTGTTAATTGTTAATCAGCATTAATGGATGCATTTTCCATGGCAAAGCTTCTACCAATCAGTCTACTTGCTAACCAATCAGAACTCTCATCTCTTGCAATATAAATGTTGGTTGGGCTCCACCAACACCCAGGCCTGCTTCCATTGCTGCTGCCTAGGCTCCACCTGCACCTAGGCCTACCACCCTGATGCTGTCTAGGCCTGACCTGCACCTGGGGCACACCTACACAAAAAAAAATGTTGGTTTTCCACTTGAATTTGTATTCTTGCCAAATGTCCTTAAGTCAAAAAGTGTTGACAAACTCAGGTGCAAAGTCTTCTATGGAGTAACTTGGAAGGGGTATAAAAAAACAGTGAGTACATGATTGTTAAAGATAACACAAACTCTTCTTTCGATGATTATTCATTTTTATTCAGTGGATAAACTATTAGGAATGAATGATTTTTCTTTCCTTTTCATTACAACTTTTGTTTAGCAACGAAAGGAAAAAAATCCTAACTTTCCAGAAGAACACAAAGATCAGTTCCATAATACAATTTCATAATACATTTTGCAGTAATTACATCATACTACTGAATGCAGCACCCTGGATCCAGTCATTGGCATTAAGACCCACAGTCAAAAAGTACATTCCCAATGCACATTCAACCTGATATTTCAATGATAGTATAATGGCTCACTGCTTACAGTTTTTCCTTTGAAATTTTAAATTCAAGCGAATGCCATTAAAAAATGAATATTTTTCATGTGAAGTACCAAAACTAATTGTTTTTCTTGCATAATCTCCCCATTCCCCCGTTGTTTTAATATTATTTGCCAAATCTCATTGAAACATTAAATAAAATACAAAAAATATGTTGATATTTTATTTTATTTAGCTAGCTGTATTATTTAGAAAAAAAAACGTCTGACAAGGGAATACAGGTGGTTTTGGGGCACCAGTTTTGAATTTGCTCACACGAGTGCTATATCAAGCTAGATAAAGAAGACAAGAGAATGCAGTTGAGATAGAGATCAGGAAAACCATGAGACAACATGGAAAAAACAGAAATTCCAGAGGAAAATAAACAGGAAGCTGTCCTAACATAGAATGGAGAGATGTAAGTAAATAATCATTCGCAATGATTTAGCTTTTGATAGCGTATTGGAGAGGAAATGAGTAAAAGTACTTCAGATTATACTGGATGATATCTTGATGTGCAGCTACACGAGATATACAAAAAAATATCTAATGGCATATACAAAAATCTTAAGATTTCAAGTAATAACAAAAGCTGACGTTTGGGTGAGAAAGATCAGATAAGTGTAAAAAGTGAAAGCAAAGAACCATCCAAGCCTTAGACATTGGCAACATTTGTCACTGGGAGAAATGATTATTAAAATAGTCTCTTCCTGGATACAGAAGATAACAGCCCTCACAAAGCATAGCCTTTGTGGTCTGCAATATTAGAATGTTCAATGTATTTTCTAATAATCACTCTCCAGTTACCTTTTATTCTTTGGATAAAAAGAAATAAATTTGTATTAACTCAATGGAGAGGATTAGAAAAAACATACAAAACAGTGCTGGCCTTTACCTGCAATGAATAAAGTACAGAATTATAAAAATGTAAAATTGTACAGTCTGCATTCTACGTACAAAATGTATCACCTTTTGTGAACTGCATCATAAACCCTGCAGCAATTTAGCCCATAGACATAACATTAAGTGTTTCAATGTTGCATTATATTTTCCTAAAAAAAATGTACATAAATGACTCTTTTCTTGCAGTGTAAGCTTGTATCACAATTAAAGATACTTCTCATAACCCTTTGTCAAAGTATTATACCAAATTTTAATGGTGCTCTAGGTTTTATTAAAATATTAATTTCATTTATTACCATAAGGCCAGAGCTAGTTAAAACTGTATAGAATTATAAACCTACAAAAATGTATTAACAATATATACAGAAATTAACCTAGTCCAAACACACTTCAAAATGTACCATAAATTTATCTAATAGAAATGTTAAACTAACAAATTTGTGTCTTTTCTTATTTCTGAATGATGTAGTTTGTGAAGTATATAATATACTATAACACTGCCAAGCACAATAGTCTAAAGCAATCTCCATTACAAGTTTAGTCACATTTAACAGATTGTTTCCACAGAGGTGGCTTGTTTACCAGCTTTCCTCTGTTGATCCTTTTCTTTCTTTTGAATCTTCTCTCTTTGTTTTTCTACTTTTTCTTGTGCTTTTTTCATTTCTTTAAGTTTTTTCTTTATTGTGGCACGATCATTTTGACTGGCAACACCTAAAGTCTAGAAAAATCAAAGTATAACAAAATTATTATTTTGTAAACAATTAAAGTTTAATGCATACAAAGTCTGTATTGTACTGCAGTCTTCAGAAATTGAATGATGTTGACAAGGTTGGTGATCATGATGTGGATGTGCCAGTGTTAACTGGGCTGGACAAAGTTAAAACTCACACAACACCAGATTATAGTGCAACAGGTTTATTTGAAACTACAGGCTTTCGGAGCACTGCTCTTTTATCAGGTAGCTAGTGGGGCAGGATCATAGGACACAGAATTGATAGTAAAAGATCAAAGTGTCATACAACTGATGGGATGTATTGAACAAACCGAGATTGCTGTTAAGTCTTAAATCACTTAGGATGGGGATGCAGGTTTCAATTGATTAATATGTAAGTCCCAAAATTTCTTTCAGTTCACAGCCCCAAGATAACTTAAGATTTCATCAGTATCTTAAAAAAATGTGACGCCTCAGCTCAGACAATGTATTAAAGGTATGAGGTTAGAGTCTGTCTGTATCCCAACCTGGAGTTAGACTAGTTCTACTTCCAAAGTAGAAATTTATAAAATGTCACATTGACAGGCTGCCTACAGATTGTCTGCTTTTTGAACAAAATAGAATGTATCTGCAAATGGCCTGTCGGACCTCAGCATGACTTCCCGACTCTTACACTCAAAAGGACTGAGCAATGAAGACAAGCGTACCAAATGCTTTTTTAACCACCCTGTTTATATGTGATGCAAACTTCAAAGAATTATGTATCTAAACCTCTAGGTCCCTCTGCTTTACAACATGACCCAAGGCCCTACCATTAATTATATAAGCCCTACCCTTATTTTTTGTAACAAAATGCAATACCTTGCATTTATCCAGATTGAACTAGTCATCTGCCATTTTTCAGTCCATTGACCCAATTGATCAAGATCCTTTTGTAATCTTAGAAAACCTTCTTCACTGTCTGCTACGCCACCAATTTGGTATTGTCCATAAACTTACTAACCATGCCTTCTATATTCTCATCCAAATCATTTATATAAATAACAAAGAGAGGACCCAGCACCAATCCCTGTCGAACACCGCTTGTGACAGGCCTCCTTCCACTCTTTTAAAGGAAAGGTGTAAGACAAAAAAAAACCACGACACCCCAACACCACTTCAATCAGAAACTCCTGCGACAGAGACAGCACCCGGTGAAACACAGAGCAAAGCGCACTCTGCTCTTTCAAAACAGAAACTAAAACTGCCTTGACATCATTAACCAAAAACAAAGATGCTATTACTCTGAAGGAAAACAAAAACGAATAAACAAGCAAATAAATAAAACCCTCTGCTCCGTTACCATCGAGCACTTCTGGGACAGAGACAACAATAGTTTAAAATCCAGATGTTCCCCTTCTCATTTCAACAAAAGGTAAAATTCCCCTCACGCTGATCCCCATCACATGCATGAGACAAGGACAGTACAAGACCTGCTAAATTTCTTCAGCATTCTCTCTTTGTTTCAGATTTCCAGCATCTGCAGTATTTTACTTTCAGCTATATTTATCCTAACCTGTCAAACAGAGTGATGTAGACTGTGAGCCTTTTTCAGCTAGGCTGAGCCAGAAAACTCTCACCATTGAAGTGGGTAAGTTCAGGACATGAAATACTATAACAGAGTTATATTATTTCTTTTTGTTTGGCTTCCTAAAATGGCCATCCAAAAACTTATGGATAGACAACCTCACTCAACAGGGGTTAGGGCATGGGAAACATTTTGCAAGGGGTAAGACACAGCAATAAATTCACTGTAGGAATGCAGATTGGACTCTGAGTAGGATCTCAAACTTTATTTGTGGTGGTAGTTAGGGGGTGGGGGTGGAGTGGTGGAGGGAGGTACAGAAAAATTTGACAACTAGGCCACAATATACTCAACGCTTCAGGTTGCGATCTGCAGCACTACATTTATTCATTTAGCTCATCTGCTTCTCCCTGTGGCTGGGGAAGAAACAGGTAGCAAACTCTGCAAGAAGGGAATACATGATAATATAAATTAATTGGATGCAACATACCGAACCATACCACTCTCGCTCAATGATGGGGACCAGCAACATCGACCAACTTCTTCAAGATGTGAAACAGGTCTATACAATGCTGCTGCCAACATAGAATCATAGAATTCTAATGGCTTTCATTAACAAGGGGATTGAGTTTAAGAGTCGTGAGATCTTGTTGCAGCTCTATATAACTTTGGTTAGACCGCACTTGGAATACTGCGCCCAGTTCTGGTCGCCCTAATACAGGAAAGATGTGGAAGCTTTGGAGAGGGTTCAGAGGAGGTTTATCAGAATGCTGCCTGGACTGGAGGGCTTATCTTATGAACAGAGGTAGACTGAGCTCGGACTTTTGTCACTGGAGGAAAGGGGACCTAATTGAGGTATACAAGATGAGGGGCATAGATGGAGTCGATAGTCAGAGACTATTTCCCAGCGCAGAAATGGCTAACACGTGAGTCATAGTTTTAAGCTGGTTGGAGGAAAATATAGAGGGGATGTCAGAGGTGGGTTCTTTACACAGAGTTGAGAGAGCATGAAATGCATTGCCAGCAGCAGTTGTAGAAGCAAGGTCATTGGGGACATTTAAGAGACTGCTGGACATGCATATGGTCACAGCAATTTGAGGGTGTATACGTGAGGATCAATGGTCGGCACAACATCACGGGCTGAAGGGCCTGTTCTGTGCTGTACTGTTCAATGTTCTAATCATCATGGACGAAGCGAAGAAAAAGCAGCCCAGGACAGGAGGAAAGGTTAGAGGCATAGGAAAGAATAAGGCTGCATTTCAAAGCGACTTTAACACAACTTAAAATACTGAACTTTTCTATTAAACAAAGGAGTATTTGTTCACAATTTAATGACTAATTACTGGCATGTCTAGATTGTAGAGGTCATGGGTTTCGAAGGTGTTGTCGAAGCCTCAGTGAACTTCTGTAGTTCATCTGTAAATGGTGGGAGAGGTAAGATTTAAAGGATCTCAAGGGATAACTTTTTCATGCAGGGGGTGATGCGTGCATGGAGTTGCCAGAGCTGGTGGTGAAGGCTTGGACAATTACAATATTTAAAAGGCATCTGGATGGGTACATGAAGAGGAAGGCTTTAAGGGGAATATGGGCCAAAAGCTGGCAAATGGAACTGGACTCATTTAGGATATCTGGTCTGCACAGATGAGTTTGACAAGTTACCATGCTGTACATCTTCATGACTCTAATGAAAATAATTAACATTTTAGGTATTCCTTTTTTTTGAAATGGAACACATATAGTCGTACAGTCCTACAGCATGGAGACAGGCACTTTGGTGTAACTGGTCCATGCCAACCAAAATATATATCCACGCTATTTCCCTGCACTCGGCCCATATCCTTCTAAACCTTTCCCATCTATGTATTTGTCCAAATGCCTTTTAAATGTTGTTAATGTACCTGCCTCAACCACTTCCGCTGGCAGCTTATTCCATATGCATACCATCCTGTGTAAAAAAGCTGCCACTCAGGTTCCCTTTTATTCTTTTCCCTCTAACCTTAATCTGATCTCCTCTCATCGTCAATTCCCCAATCTTGGGAAAAAGATGGGAGTGCGTTCACCCTATCCATGCCTCTCATTTTATACACTTCTATAAGATCCCATTTCAGCCTCCTAAGCTCGAAAGAAAAGTGTCCTAGCTTGCCAAACCTCTACCTATAACTCAGACCCTTGAGTTCTGCTAACATCCTTGCAAATTTCTTTCTCACTCTTTCCAGTTTAATAACATTCTTCCTCTAACAGAGTTACCAAAACTGAACACAATACTCCAATTGCGGCCTCATCAACATCCTACACAACTGCAACATAACCTCCCAACTTTGATAATCAATGCCCTGACAGATGAAGGTCAGAATGCCAAAAGCCTTTTTCACTGCCCTGCCTACCAGCGACTCCACTTTCAGGAAACCATGCACCGGAACTCCAACACCCCTCTGTTCTACTACACTCTTTAAGGCCCTACCATTCACCATGAAACTCCTACCTTGATTTGACTTTACAAAATACAAGACCTCACACTTTCCTATATTAAACTCCATTTGTCGCAGGTAGATAGGATAATGAAGAAAGCCTTTGGTATGTATTCCTTTATTGGTCAGAGTACTGAGTACAGGAGTTGGGAGGTCATGTTGTGGCTGTACAGGACATTGGTTAGGCCACTGTTGGGATATTGCATGCAATTCTAGTCTCCTTCCTATTGGAAAGATGTTGTGAAACTTTAAAGGGTTCAGAAAAGATTTATAAGGGTGTTGCCAGGGTTGGAGGATTTGAGCTATAGAGAGAGGCTGAACAGGTTGGGGATGTTTTCCCTGGAACGTTGGAGGCTGAGGGGTGAACCCTATAGAGGTTTACAAAATTATGAGGGGCATGGAGAGGTAAATAAGCAAAGTCTTTTCCCTGGCGTCAGGGAGTCCAGAACTAGAAGGCATAGGTTTAGGGTGAGAGGGGAAAGATATAAAAGAGACCTAAGGGGCAACTTTTTCCACACAGAGGGTGATACGTGTATGGAATGAGCTGCCAGAGGAATTGGTGGAGGCTGCTACAATTGCAACATTTAAGAGGTATTTGGATGGGTACATGAATAGGAAGGGTTTGGAGGGATATGGCTGGGTGCTGGCAGGTGGGACTAGATTGGGTTGGGATATCTGGTTGGCATGGACGGGTTGGACCAAAAGGTCTGTTTCCATGCTGTACATCTCTCTGACTCGATGCTATTTCTCTGCCCATTTCCCAGCTGATCAAGGTCTTACTGCAATTTCTAATATCCTTTCTCACTGTCCACAATATAGCCTATTTTAGTGTCATTCATAAATTTACTAATCATGCCCTGAACATTCTCTTCTAAATCATTGATATAAATACCAAACAGCAATGGAGTAAGCACCAACTCCTAAGGCATTCCACTAGTCACAGGCCTCCAGTCCGACAAGCATCCTTCCACTATTACCATCTACTTCCTACCATCAAGCCAATTGTGTGTCCAATTTGTTAGCTTCCCCTAGATTCCATGCAATCTAGCCTTCCACAGCAGCCTACCATGTGGAACCTTATCAAAGGCCTTACTGAAATCCATATAGACTACATCTACTGCCCTTGCATCATCAACCATCTTGGTCACTTTATCAAAGAATTCAAACAAATATGTGAGGGATGATCTCCCATGCACAAAGCCGTGCTGACAATGCCTAGTCAGACCCTGTCTTTCCAAACGCATGTATATCTTATCTGTGAGAATCTTCTCAAGCAACGTAGCTTTCTGCTCTACAGTTCCCAGGATGTTAGGCCTTCTGGTCTATAGTTCCCAGGTTTTTTTGTGCAGTCCTTCTTGACTAAGGGCACAACAGTCGCAACCCTCCAGTCTTCCAGGACCTCACCCATGGCTAACAATGATACAAAAATATCAGGCAGAGTCACAGCGATTTCATCCGTAGCCTTCTGCAGTATTCTTGGACATATCTGGTCAGGACCAGGAGATTTATCCACCTTCATATATTCTAATACATCCAATACTCCTCAACTGTGATATGGACTTCCCTAAGATACGACCACTAACTTCCCCAACTCTACACGTCTTTCTCCATGGTAAACACAGAGGAGAAATTATTCATTGAGGACCTTGCCCATCTCCTGTGATTCTATACATACATGTCCACTTTGATCATTGAGGGGTCCTATTCTTAAAGAACCTCTTTGGATGCACTATAATCTTCTCAGCCAAGGCTATCTCGTGTCCCCACTTATGATATATTATACAATTATTAAATGTTCCATCTAAGAAAATTAGTACTCCACATTAAACAATAGGATGCACTTATGGCAGTCAAGTTACTGTGGCTAACAACATATTCTATGAGTGATCAGTCTAAGGCACGCAGCTCTGAAGTATGAAAGCCTAGATTGGACTTCCATAATGGCTAACAAGAGAAGCCTGCTGGCTGGTAATTTCTTGGTCTCTGCAACTAAAGTAACAGAAAACAATGCAAGCATCTAGTAGACACATATCCCTGAGGATAATTCAATTAACTTGCCTCCTCTAAGTCACTTTCTGGCACTGCCCTTACTTTATTAGAATCTTGCTGTCCTAACTGAATTAGTGTGTGTCTTGTAATAGCATTTCAACAGTCCATTCTAGTAATCTCAGGTGACCAAAGGCTTTATAAAGAGTTTCCACCATTTGCAGGCCTACATGCTACTGTCTATATACATTTGTTTTAGACAGACCACTAATTTTCAGAAGCACACTAGCAAAATCCAGCTCTTTTGCTTTCCCTTCCCTCAGCTCAATACTGGCAAGACAAATGTCACTTACCTGTTCCCCTGTCTAGAATTCTGCAATTTAGCAACCAAACAGCAGTTCTCTCAGATTAATTAAAAAATAAGGTTAATCACAACTGATTCTTGACATTGACAAAAAAATGTTTTCGTTTGTGTGATGGGGATCTATATAGCTTTTTAAAATGTATCCATTTGCAGGCAAGCATTTGTTACCCATCCATAATTGCCATTGAGAAGGTGATGCTGACCCCTCTTTTTGAACTGCAACAGCTCATGTGGTACAGTCACACATTCAAACACACTGTTAAGAAGGGAGTTTCATGTCTGGACTTAGTGACAGTGAAGTAATAACAATATAATTCCAATCAGAACGGTATGGCCTTGTCTATCTAGATGATAGAGGTCATAGGTTACGAAGGTGTTCTCAAAGAAGTCTCAGTGAATTGCTGTTGTGCATCTTGTAGATGGTATATACTAATGCCATTGTATACTATTGGTAAAAGGAGTGAATGTTGAAATTGGTGAGTAGGGTGCCAATCAAGTGGGCTGCATTGTCCTGGGTGGTGCTGAAGTGCACTCCTCAGACTGAAGAGGCAAGTTACGAGCCACAGAATTTCCGCTTTCTGCCTGTCCTTGTGGCTTACGTGGTTGATAGTTAACTTCTTAGTCAATTGTAATCCCCAGAATGATTATAGTGGGAAATTGAGTAAAGGTAACACTTTTGAAAGTCAAGAGGAGATGGTCATTGCCTGGCATGAGTGTTACTTGTCAAGTATCAGCACAAGCCTTGCTGAATATGGACATGGACTATTTCAGTCTGGATTGTTGTGAATGATGCTGAACATTCAGCAAATCTCTCCACATAGTATCTTATGACGGAGAGAAGGTTATTGATGAAGCACTGAAAATAGTTGAGCCTAGGAATCTACCCTGAGGAACTCACCCACTGATGTCCTGAAACTGCAATCAATAACCTCCAATAACACTATCTTTACACTAGGTATAATTCCAAACAGTAGGAGAGACTTCCTCAATTCCAACTGAATTTAGTTTTATCCACAGAGAGATGCTACCTTAGTGTCAAGATAGTTACTCACACTTGACTGCATAGCCAGTATTTGCTTTCTAAGTGTGATGTTACTACTTCTACGACTGTTTCACGCAGTGAATTCAGACCTTTCAGTAACCTCTGGGTGAAAAAAATCTCAACTTTGCTCGAAAAATTCTTCCAATTACTTTAAATTTATTCCACTAGTTACTGAATTCCTTAGGGGAAACTGGTCCTTCTTATCTACTTTATTTAGGCCCCTCATATTTTCTGCACTTGAAATCTCCCCTTAGCTTCTTTTGTTTCAAGGAATAAAACCCCAGCGTTTTCAGCTTTTTCTCAAATAAAATTTTATTTCTGGTTACATAATTATAAATTATGCCTATGATTTCCAAAAGTTTTTACAGTTGTTTTCCAAACTTTTAAACTGTATTCTTCATACAAGAATCTTCTATAAAAATGAAAAATCATCCAACCACTGAAAGGTATTATTTCTACTCCTTCAACATCCAAGCAATCCTAACTGTTTCTCATTTGGCTGTCAAACCTTTTATTTATTCAGATTTATTTCTCTGAGATCACACCTCTGAATTCTTCTGACCTCTAAGACACATTATTGAATATCTTCTCAAAATCCATATATGATGGATCTCCATGCTAATGCTAGTTATCCAACATTTTCTTCCAAAGACACAAGTAACGTTATCAACTCTGCAGACTGTCACTGATTAACCCAAACATGCCTAAATATTTATTAACGTTATCAGAGACTGTCAATCTACAAGTTTGTCCACAACTAATGGTAGACCAACAGGTTAACAGTTACACAGTTTAGTCTTCTCATCATTCTTTTGAAAAATATTACACTGTCTGCTCTCTCATTCAATAAGACAATATTTGTTAAAAACATTCTGAACAACACTTGCCATCTTTGGACATTTAGCAACAACCAATGATGTGCTCCATCAGGACCTTATGGCTTATTCCATTCTATTAATTTATTCAGAAAGACAGAAAATTTGGAAAACCCAACCATTTATTAGGTTATACCAACATTTGGAAACACCGACATAAAACATTTATATAACTAAATTTCCTTTCATACTACCTAACAGCTCTTTCATGTGCACCATTTTCTATATTCACAGTTATCTTTAGTACTGTGATCATTACTTTTATCAGGTAGCCTTTTGAAGTTTGAGTTTAGCTTTCATTTCTAGCAGCAAAACTTCTTTGACATTCAATTTATCTTGCACTCAATCTAACATACTTCCATTGATCTGTCAGCCATTTGTTAAATTTTTTGCCTAATTAAGCTGAACCAGATCTTTTATGAATGAACTTTGTTTTTTCCCTAGTTCGTGATTCTTCATTATCTTTTTTATTCTTGCATTAAACTCAACTGTGATTGTGTTTTCTATTACTAATTCTTCTCTTATCAGTTTGCTGGCTCCCTTTTAATGCAGCCCCGCTAGATCATTTTTTACTGAATTTTAGCACACTGTTAAAATGTATATAGTTCCCCATCACCATATATCTTTCTCCTGAAAATGCAACAAAGAATATTAAGGTCTAAATCATGTCCACGACTAAGCCAGATCCCTCTCTTTCATCTAACTAACTATATTGCAAACATGAATATTTGCAAACACTGTCAGCACCAGTCAATTTTCTTGTGCCATGTGTGTCAACATTTTGCATTAACTTGCTATATTCACACATCAGTAAAAGACATGAGATGCAAACATCAAGTTGATTGTAGAGTCTTAGACAGAGCTGTGGTAGTTTTGAGTCGTCTATCTTAGCATAAATTAGTTTGATTTTTTTCCTCAGTGAACTGAATTTAAAATTCAAATTCCCAACTGTAAAATTAAGACTTGCTTCTGTTTGGCTCATTGGTCATAAATGTATTCTAAATATTTCAAATTTTATATTCATTCTTAATTTTATTATTTACAATTAAATTTATACTGTTGTTTCCAGCAGAATATTTGATATACTCTCTGCTTTCATAGTTTTCTCAGTGATGCCATGACATCCTTCATCCTCCGCAGCCAATGACAGAACAACCATTCTGAATGCCTCGTCATGGCTGAATAAAAGTTGTCTAAAGGTTCAACTAAAGAACTACAGAAAGCATTCTATCTGGATACATTACAGTGTGGTATGACAACTGCTTTTCCCAAGACTGCAAGAAACTACAGACAGTCGTATACACAGCCCAGTCCATCACGCAAACCAGCCTTCCATTAATTGACTCATTTATATTTCCGCTACCTCAGGAAGGCACCCAACATAATCAGACACCCCTCCCAACCCCGTTATACACTCTTCCACCCTCTTCCATTGGGCAGAAGATATAAAAGTTTGAATACAAGAATGAATAAATTCAAGTTTCATCTCCACTTTTATAAGACTTTTGAACGAATGCCTCGAATGTTAATTCTGACCTCTCTCTGCAGCTGTAACACTGTGTTCTGCTATACTGATGCACTTGTATCATATGATCTGCATGCATAGCAGCAAAACAACTTTTTACTGTATTGCAGTACATATGACAACTATAAATCAATAATCAATCTACTATTCATATTGTTGATCTGCATCTCATCTCAATGGATCATTTGTTCCACAGTGCTCTTAGAAGCACAGAATCTTCTGAATTTCAATCACTGACTGCCACCTCATACTAAAACTATATATCCCTTGGGCAAACCTAATGAGTCAAGAGTTCCTGAGTCTTCCCTCCTTTACATCAGCGAAATATCAACATCTCTTTTTCCTATGCAACTGATGTCTTGAAATGTTGATTAGTGTCTCATGGATGAGGGTTCACCATTCCAGTCAATTTTTCCATACTTAGTATGTTGGTAATGAACCCAAACATACTCAAAAATCACATCCTCCAGTGTCAAGGGTATCTTTGTGCTGCTATCCTGTTTCAAAACTAAAAACGTGTGAATACACTTAGCCAAATACCATCTAATACAAAGGTCTAGATCTTCAAATTCTATTTATAGCAACTGCACCACATTCAACAAGTTCCATATATTTGTGCCTGTTCATATGAGTTGCAGCAAGCTATGGCTACTTCGCAACATTCAAGAGCTGCTGTAAAAGTAAATTTTGGTGCTGCATATTCATGTACCAAGGAATAATGCTGCTGCTTTTCTCCATCAAAGTTGGGACTGCATCAATTGTAATCTGCAAGATACTTGTAATATGCTCTCACATTTAATTGTCCTGTTCATTTAGGTATTTGCGAGCAACCTCTGGTCTTTTTGGTCTCTCTCTCTCTGAGCCTATCAAGGCAGCTCAAATTTACACTTATTAGTTGCCCAACGACTAAGTCAGACAATTCTCCTGTGAGAACAGATGTCAGTTCTAGGTTTCTCATACCTAACAAGAGGTGTTACTTAATCTACAATATGAACGACGTGTTGCTGAATGAACGGAGATCAGTCAACATCAGGAAAAAAACAGCTTTTTTTCATTTTCATTCACAGGATAAGGGTGTCACCGGCTAGGTCAGCATTTACTGCCCATCTCTAATTGACTCTTAACTGCCCTTTGGGCAATCACATTGCTGTGGATCTAGTGTCACATGCAGGCCAGATCTTCTGACACTTTCAAAATTGAACATCTATCATCAGAATTGATGAAGGGTAACGCTTTTTGTAACTTTTAACTTTTTGTACAAAACAGAGGCAGAAGTAGACATTCAGTCCTTGATGCTGTTTCCTTTTACCAATAACAACTGATTGCTGTGAATTTACAATATTTTGTTGTTCTTAGTGCATATCATGTGGAACATTTATTGTTTATTTAATTGAAATGGTCAGTCTGGTGCATTTATGTATTTTAAAGATTCAACATTGTGACTTTCCATTCAGCTTTCTCAATATCTAGGTTCTGAAACTATGAAACTCAGTTTTCAGATCCAAATGGTAAATGTCCAAAAACAAGATGAATTTACACAACCTTTTCTAAAGAATTCTGAAGACAGTGAAATACCTGCTTCTTAACATATTAAGAATCTTCCCTAAGAAAACACATTTTATATGGAAACCTATTTGACTTTGGAGAATCATGATCAAGCCTATAGATGTTTATACACAGTAGAAAAGCTACTTGATCTTTTCCTACACCCTGTCCCAATGGTGAAACATTTCTCTATCCTTTCTCTAGACTAATACTTATTGCGCACACACAACACAATTTGTCTTTAATAAATCCAACATTTAGCAGTATTGTGGAACAACTTGCAATACTGTACCTTAAGTCTGCTGCTATCTAGTTGCATTAGTTGTTCTCCATCAATATTTTTAGAAACAAATTCTGCTGTGTATTGCTCTAAATTCATTCCCATCAGCCAGTGACAGACTTGTTGGGTTGTCCACTGAGAAACTGCTCGATTTTGCCATTGGTTCTGTTTTCCTGTCATTGCTTGATCAGATACCTGTTTCAACAGAGTTAAATAAAATGTTACGGGTAAAGTATATAACCTTATCTTAATGTAAATGAGGCACAATAAAAACTTTTAAGTTACCCCTTTAAGATACATCAATACGAAGGAATAGAATACTTTTCACTCTGAACATTCAGAACTGGATTGTTTTCTAATCCTCTTCTGTTCTATTGATTTACTGCTACCACTGATAAAACAAAAATAACACAAACCATTTCCAGTCCAATGGCCCTTCTTCAGAACTTCTACTGAGTTAGTCCAAAATTTTTTGCTTTTGTATTTTCAGATCTCCAGCATCCTATACAACAACTATTTAAATTAACCAACAATTATAAAACTACGCAGTATGCTACTGGTCACTGTACATTATTGCATTACTTCCAATGAAAAAAAACATTCAAAGTATGTGGTGGGAAAAATACCGTAAAATATATAATTACCTCATTAATGTAACTATCAAAGAAATAGAAGTAGGTAATCATATTATGGGATTCATATTATGGAGTACTGACTCTGTGGCCAAATGGCCCTCTTCTGAACCATAACAATTCTGTGATTCTGGCACTTTCACCATAGGTTTAGAAGTAGTAAATGTCATAGAACTTGAAACCCTACATTGCCAGAAAAACACAGGAGATAATTCTCTATTTGTGTTATGTATAATCTCATGTAAACAAAGTATTTTACATTTCATTAATTATTTTGAAATACATCAATTTATGCAGGCAAACGTGGTAAGCAATGTTACAAAAGCAAGATGTCATTCAAAATAATAATGACAAACCAAGGATTTTTAGTCAAAGAGAAGTTTACAGGATTCCCTGCTTTTCTTCAATCAGAGTTACTTACAACTTTAACTTGGAGTTACATAGTGCCCTTGAGACAACAATATACCCAAGACATTTCAGAAGTGATGTAAAGCAAAATATGGCAGCATCAATTAAGGAGAAAGCAAACACTCATATGCATGGTCAGTGGTAGGTCTTAATAAGTTGACTTAAATAAAGGAAGTAAAGATTTGAGATGTTTATTTAGGGAGAGAATTTCAGATTTAAGGAGCAGTAGAAAATGGGGCAGCAATTAAAATCAAGAGGGAGAACTAGCTATATGGATACAGAACTGGCTCAGAGGTCGAAGATAGGTTATGGGTGGAGGGTTGTTTTTCAAACTGGAGGCCTCTGACCAGCAGTGTGCTGCAAGGATCATTGCTGGGTGCACTACTTTTTGTCATTTATATAAATGATTTGGATGTGAACAGAAGACGGGCCAATGGGCCGAGTGGCAGATGAAGTTTAATTTGGGTAAATGTGAGGTGCTTCATTTTGGAAAGGCAAATCAAGATAGGACTTTTACACTTTATGGTACGTCCTAGGGAGTGTGGCTGAACAAAGAAATCTTGCAGTGCTGGTTCATTTTCCTTGAAAGTGAAATCCCAGGTAGACTGGATAGTAAAGGCGGTGTTTGGAATGCTTGTGACTTTACAAGACATTTGTTAGGCCACTTTTGAAATACTGCATGCATTTCTGGTGTCCCTGCTATAGGAAGGATTGAAAGGGTTCAGAAAAGATTTATTAAGGATGTTGCCAGATTTGGAGGGTTTGAGCTATAGGGAAATGCTGAATAGACTGGGGCTGTTTTCCTTGGAGCATCAGAGGCTAACGGGTGACCTTAGAGGTCTATAAAATCATGAGGGACATGTATAGGGTAAATTGACAAGGTCTTTTCTCTGGGATGGGAGAGTCCAGAACCAGAAGGCATAGGTTTAGGGTGAGGAGGGGAGAAGTTTAAAAGGGACCTAAGGGACAACTTTTTCATGCAAAGGGTGGTGCTTGTATGACATGAACTGCCAAAGGAAGTGGAAGAGGCTGGTACAACTCAACATTTAAAAGACACCCAGATGGGTATATGAATAGGAAGGATTGAGAGGGATATGGGCCAAGTGCTGGCAAATGGGACTAGATTAGGTTAGAAAATCCGGTCAGCAAAGCTAAACTGGACCGAAGGATCGGTTTCCGTGCTGAACACCCTCGTGATTCTATAAATGGAACTAGATTTATTCAGGATGTCTGGTCAAAAGGAATGAGTTGGACGAAAAGATCTGTTCTGTGCTATGTGTCTCTAGGACTAAGAGATGAGAATTAGAGTGGTGCAAAGATCTTGGAGGGTTATAAGGTTATTATGAAGATAGGAATGAGACAAGCAACATTCTAAATCGAAACCAAAGATAACAATTTTTAAAATCAGTGGTGCTCAGCAAGCACAGCAATAACAGATGAATGGTATTTAGAGAGAGTTTGAGCATGGGCAGAATTCTGAAAAACCTCCAGTTTACTGAAAGAAACTGGCCAGGAGCATCTTATAATAGCCAAGTCTAAAGATAACGGGCGGCTCAGTGGATAGCACTACTGTCTTACAGCACCAGAGTCCCAGTTTCAATTCCAGCATTGCGTGACTGTGCGAATTGCACATAGATATTCTCCCCAAGTCTGTGTGGATTTCCTCCAGGTGTTCTGGTTTCCTCCCACAGTCCAATCTTGTGCAGGTCAGGTGGACTGGTCATGCTAAATTGCCCACAGTGTCCACAGATGTGCTGGGAAGGTGGATTAGCCATGGGAAATGCAGGATTAGATTAGAGGGGTGAGTCTGGATAGGATGCTGTTTGGAGGATCGGTATGCACTTGATCGGCCAAATAGCCTGCTTCCAAACTGTAGGGCTTCTATGATTCTATAATTTATTTTGGGATTATGGTCAGCATGGACTGGTTTTTCTGATGGCTCTGTTTCCATGCTGCATGACTCTGTGAATCTCACTCTCAGCCAAAACTATACGTAAATCAGTAATAATATTTTCTCCTAATACAACTATATTCCTTTTAACACCTCGCAGTTGAACAGCTTCTGTTCTGTCCGTTCATTCTCCTTGCGGGCTCTGCTTTCATTTAGGCAAGTTACAAGAATCTAGAATCTATTGAAAAAGTGCAAAGGTTGGGACTTCTCCATTGGTACATTCTGGACTCCCATACCTGCTTCATTCTAGTCTCTTCTGAATCTGACCAAGGAAGAAGTTCAAAGTGTCTAGCCTGATTGGTGTGACTGTCTCTAGAACAAAGTGTCTGGATATCCTTCCTCTAGTGTCTGTAGCTCAACTTGAGTTCACCAGCTTTCAGCTAAATTTCCTGAACATTTAGTGCAGATATGGCTCATATAGGTGCCCATCAACTCCCACAGCCACTACTCAGAAGACCTCAGGATGACAGTTCAAAAGTTTCTAATTCAGTGCAACTGGGAATGTTGAAAGGTTTGAAAAAAAAATTGGGCGATCAACAGGGATCATAGAAGCAGCTTGTGGGGTAAGACATGAGAAAGAAAAATGATTACGGTAGATATAATGAACAGAATGGCAAAGAAAACAAGAGTACCAGATCAAACGGATTATATTCTAAGTACTGGAAAAAGTATCTTGGGAGATTATCAAGATATATATCAACTTGTAAGGAAACCACAAAATCAGAAGCAGAACTATTTAACAACTACTGCTTTCATTCAAAACTAGGAAATTTTATCAACTTGTTTCTAATCAGCTTGTGAACTCAACTTCACATCATCCAACTGCGATTCATCCTTCCACAACATCTCTGGAGATTGGGTTCCCACCAGTATCTACTTCACACTCTACAGTCCACTTGATTATGATTCCTATCATCCTAGGTATTGTACAAGCTCTCGATTTCCATTGCATCTGTACTAATCGGTTCCCTTTCATATCAGTTCTTCCAACATGTCTAAAATTAAGCTTCCATTCATGTCCAGCAGAGTCAGGGCAATCATGAAAACCATACTGCACTGTTTGAGTTCCATTTACCTTTCTAATTTTCTTGTCTTGTCATGCTACATTTATGCAGCACCCATAAAACAGGATATTTTTCCAAATTTTAACAGCATATCATACTTTTTAAATTATTTTTCAACATTGCTGGCTTATTTATTAGTAAACAAATTGCTATATTCACTTGGATTATTCATTTTTTTGTCCTATGAGCTTTTCACTTTTTTTAAAATCTTGATGCATTGCTAAATCATGCTTACCCTATCCAACATCCTCTTGCACTATTTTGATAGTGGTAATGGCAGGTCTTCACTAGGAGAGGGACTGAAGTGTTACAAATGTATTAAGGCTTAGTTTCCACTGTTGATATGGACCATGAAATTTAGGTTGGCTAAAATTGACCGAAGATTATTCAATGAATGGGGCAGAGAAGAAGGAGTGTTAAATGCTGACATCAATTGAAGCAAATGTGTTGTATTGCTTTCAACATCCCACTTTAATAAGTACAAAAAGTCAAGACACATATCACAATTTCAAGGCAAAAAAAAACTAGGTTGAACTTTACATTAGAGTAAAAAGTGAGGTCTGCAGATGCTGGAGATCAGAGCTGAAAATGTGTTGTTGGTTAAAGGGCAGCAGGTCAGGCAGCATCCAAGGAATAGGAAATTCGACGTTTCGGGCACAAGCCCTTCATCAGGATGAAGGGCTTGTGCCTGAAACGTCGAATTTCCTGTTCCTTGGATGCTGCCTGACCTGCTGCGCTTTAACCAGCAACACATTTTCAGCTCTGAACTTTACATTAACACATTTTTAATTTTATAACATACTTGACCGAGTTGCATAAGTTACTGGACGCCTTCTCGCACAGCGCTTTTGAGAACATCTCTGGGATACCCACATCAATCAATCCCACCGCCCCCTGGCCCAACATTTCAACTTCCCCTCCCACTCTGTCAAGGACATGCAGATCGTGGGCCTGCTCCACCGCCACTCCCTCACCACCTGACACCTGGATGAAGTATGCCTCATCTTCCGCCTCAGGGCATCAATGTCGACCTCACCAGTTTGTCATTTCCCCTCCCCCGACCTTACTGCATTTCCAACCTGCCAGCTCAGTACCACCCTCATGATCTGTCCTACCTGCCAATCCTCCTTCCCACTTACCTGCTCCACCCACCTCTCTGACCTATCACCTTCATCCCTACCTCCATCCATCTACTGCAATCTTAGCTACCTTCTCCCTCCCCCCCATTTATCTCTCCACCCCAGAGGCTCACAGCCTCATTCCTGATGAAGGGCTTTTGCCTGAAACGTCGATTTTCTTGCTCCTCGGATGCTGCCTGACCTGCTGTGCTTTTCCAGCACCACTAATCTTGAGTTTGATTCTTGCCAAGTCAAGATCAAATTTAGTTTAAAAACAGCTGTTCCTAATAAAAGGGAAATTGCACAATTGATACGAAATACAAAAAGCATTTGAGAATATATGGCAAATGATACAAAACCCTACATAGCTAATACATGATTTCCTCATTCAAAAAATAAATGGAGTCTTATTGAAGACAATGCTTCAGCATTCTGGCTTGCTGTAATGAATGTGACATGACTTTAGATTAAATACATGATTAATGATGAATCACACTGCTGGTGGAATTTCAATTTAACAAACTTTTTAAAATATGGAATTAAAAACTTAGCCTTAGTAATGCAGATCATGAAACCCAACTAGTTCACTAATAACCTTTGAGGAAGGAAATCTTCTTCCCTACCTGGTCTGGCCTGCATGAGACTCCAGAATCCCAACAATATGATTCATTCTTAATTGATTTCTGAAATGGCTCAGCAAAGCACTCATTTCAAGGGCAATTAAAAGGATGGGGTTATTGGACTACAGGAGATTGCAGAGGTAGAGAGGGGTGAGGCCTTGAAGGGACTTGCAAAAAGTGAAAAAAAAGTTGGAATTTGTTTTAAATATAACTTATACTAAAAGAAAAGAAAATGAAATGTAAAAAAGAATCAAGGAACAGATTGTTTTCTGCATACCACCGTTGTGGTAATCCTAAAAAGGTGAGTTATACCAAGAACCTGCTATGGAGGTACAAATAGAACTATATCATTTTTAGATACATAAACTGTTTTTGCAAAAACTGTGAAGGGACATAACTAATGTCTTTCATCTTCTCATTATTAAAAACATTTCTACATCAAAAGATTAAACAATCATAAAAGTGCTTCCATTGAAAGAAAGGAACAAATACCAATTATTTCCAACTTACTTTATTTCCAGGTGTCTCTTTGTCCTCTTCACAAAAGATGTCGTGTGAACTTGGAGGTGAATGAAGGCTGCTGTTGGAAGAGACTGCTTCCTTACGACTATCACCAAACCAAGAAAAGGGCATGCAAGTTGGTATAGATGTGACTGAATCTGCAGCAGAAAGGTTACCACCTGAGCTCTCAAGCATTTCTTTTGATCCCCTGTCAAACATAAATTGAAGGAAAATTGCATATAAATCATTCTTTATACATTAGCGAAGTGAACTGAAGAACAGGAGACGAAAACAATATGCAATGCCAACCTTACCAAAATGATTAGTTTATAAAATCAAAACTCATACAAACTTCACTCAAAATTATTTAGGCAATCATTACACAATTTTCACAAATATTTGAATATTTAAAATCTGAATTTTTGAGGCAGTTAGAGATGAACAATCGTGTAATTATAACAGAATACCTGCTACCCAGAGAGGTTCGACGATCTTCTTTATCTAATTTCTTGCCTTTTCCACCAGATTTTCTTAATCCACTATTTGTATAAAAGGGTGAGGGAAAAAGGAGGAAGAAAAGGTTAGACTATTAGTCACCTTTGCACATGGTTGCCAGTAATATATACTGCCTACTCAAAATAAACCTATGCTAAATTATGAATTTTTACATAGTTTCTTGAAAATAACATTACCTTGTTTTCTTTAGTTCCACCTGTAGCTAAATCATATCTGAATAGAATGTACTTTCACTGAACTCTGGATATTTTTACTCAACTGTTCAAATGTGCTATGACACCCTCCCTGGAGCAGATGGGACTTCTGACCCAGAGATAGGGCCACTGCCAGTGCACCACAAGAGCCTCTTCACGTAGCTATTTGCTCAGATGGATCATGGATGAAAACGGTGGGACTATAGTTTTAAGTCAGTCATATTTAGTGGTGCAATTCTCAGGGAGCCAGCACACACTAAAGACGCCACAAGTGATTGATTGACAATATGGTTCTCAATCACTGTGAGCAGTTACTTCTACTCATGCCTCTAGCAATATTACTTAATGTGAACGTGGAGCACAGAGTTAGAGTGTCATACACCATGGAAACAGCCGCTTTGGTCCAACTAGTTCATGCTGACTATAATCCCAAATTAAACTAGTTGCACCTGCCTGCGCTTGGACTGTATCCTTTCAAACATTTCTTATTCATGTACTTATCCAAGTGTCTTTTAAACATTCTAACAATACTTGCATCCACCACTTCTTCTAAAAGTTCATTCTATACAAACATCACTGTGTACAAAAGTTGCCTCTCATATCCCTTTTGAATCTTTCTCCTCTCACCTCAAAAATATGCCCCCTAGTCTTAATCTCCCAACCTATGGAAAAGACACCTGCCATTCACCTTACCTGCACCCTCATTATCCTATAGACCTCTATAAGGTCATCTCTAAACTTCCTACGCTCCAGTGAAGAAAGTCCCAGGCTATCCAGCCTCGCCTTGTAACTTAAAATCCTCCATTCCCAGCAACATCCTGGTAAATCTCTTTTGAACCCTCTATAGCTTGATAATAACCTTTGTATAATAGGTAGACCAGAAGTATTCCAGAACAGGCCTCATCAAAGTCCTGTACAACCTCAACATAATGTCCCAACTCCTATACTCAAAAGGTCTGAGCAATGAAGGCAAGCATGCTAAACACTCTAACAACCCTCTGTTTGTGATGCAAACTTCAAAGAATTATGTACCTGAACCCCTAGGTCTCTCTTTTCTATAACACTGCCCAAGGCCCTACTATTAACTATATAAGTTTGTTTTATCAAAATGCAATACCTTGCACTTATTCAAATTAAACTCCACTTGCCACTCAAACCCATTGACCTAATTAATCTTAGAAAACCTTCTTCAGTGTCCACTATACCACCAATCTTGGTCAACCACAAACATATGAACCATGCTTTCTATATTGTCATCTAAATCATTTATCTGAACAACAAAAATGTGGACCCAACACTGATCCCTGGAATACCACTGGTCACAGGTCTCCAGACCAAAAAACAACTCTCCATCTTCACTGTTTCCTGCCGTTAAGCCAATTTTGTATCCAATTGGCAAGCTCAGCCTGAATCCCATTTGATCTAACTTTACTAATTAGTTTACAATGCGGAACCTTGTCAAAGGCTTTACCAGGTGACACATCACCATTTTCTTTCTAAAATCCAATACTTCACTCAGTTCAGCAAGTTTTAACTAATTTTCAGACTCAGGACATCTAGCTTAAATATCAAGCTGTCAGTATGTAATTTATACCTTTTATTTGGATTGAATATAATAACCTTAATATATTCATTTAATGGTGAAGCCAGACTTCAACAAATATTTTTTGAAAGGTCAGATGCCAGTGATTAAACACATATGACGAGAGCCAACTGTGAATACAGGCAGGCAATTAATTATTTAACTGTGGAATTGAGCACAAATACGGAGTCTGCTTTCAGGCCACACACAGAGACACAGTTTCATTGGAGGTTTTGGAAAATGATCAGGAATGGGATCTAAGGCACCTCCATAAAGTTGACAAAGTCAAAAGTTTTAAAATTAACAGATAGGATAAGGGAACTTTAAAATAAAATGGACAATGAATGCACAGATTAGAATTAAACAGTAAGTTAAAGCTTGAGGAGAATTAATATGCAGTGGACAACAATTTGGGTGTTGGAAAAAGAACAAAGATGTGAATTAAAGTTCCTGGTACTGAGGCAAATGGATAGGGCAGAAATACGCAATGCTTCTTTCGTCACTAAATCAATATGGAGAAACAAACTTATGCTCTGAATTAACAAAATATTCTGTGGTTAAAATGTCACCTGGTACAAGGTAATATTAATGGCATCCATTACTAAATAAATAAAATGATAAGCTTACAAATAAATTCTCATAAGCAACTGAAATCATACCCAAAATCAGGAAATCTTCTTTTAAGTTTTCCTGATGTATTTTCAATTCCACAGGATGGTTCTTCCTCACTTTTCTTGTCTTCTGTCAACAAACATAAATTTGGCCTAATTTTATTCACCATATTATAACTTTGTTTTACAAGATTATTAATAATCAAAGGATTGCACAAATGTGTTATCAATAATCTGTGTTATCAGTAATCAAGTGCACAAGTCTCAGTGGTCTATGGAATAAGTTTAATTTGACAAAATACTTCAAAATATATTCTGGTTTAGATGATGAAAACAACATGTGCGGGTAACACATCTACTGATCACCAAGGCAAATGTGACAACCAGAACAGATTGTAGAACAACTGGAGAGAAGTCCTCCCTATGCTGTTAACCTTGCACTTATTCTTCAGGAGGGAGAGAGAACTGGTTGGGATCCAGTGTTTAGATCAACACTGTTGCCTACGTACACAATTGTACATTCTTTCCTTTCTCTTGAACTTGACAATGAATGTTGGATAATAATTCAACTGGCACTAATAGCCCATCAAAAGTAATCAAGTAGTGGATGGACCTATACAATGAATGTTTTTAGGTTATTGAGTCATTCAGAGCATCACAATCAAGTATTCTCATTTAAAATGTACTTTTCGACAACTGTCACCGAATAGCAATCAGCAAGTTGGCTCTCAGATTCTTTTCACTAGTCCAGAAGTATCAAAACCAATTGCCTTTCTCAACTCCAAGACAGGCCTTCACACAGCTTACATACTACAACTGAATGTGCAGTCATTGCTACAATACAGGAAACATGATAGCTAGTTGTCTATGCACATTAAGGTCTTAAACAGAAGGTTGCGACAATCAGATGATCTATCTTAGTCATGTTGGCTGAAGAATAAATATTGGCCAAATTATCAGGAAAAAACTCCTTGCTCATTTTCAAAATTAATGTCTTATCTGTCCACCAGAAAGAGCAGGTGAGCCTTGCTGCATCCTTTCGTCTGAAAGTAAGTACCTTTGATTGTGCAGCATTACCTCCATACAACACTGGCATGTGGCCTAGATTTTTCACTTGTTTCTCCAGAGTGCAAACTGCAACTCCAACCCTTTCATGCAAAACTACCTACTGAACCACACATAACACAGTTGCACATTAACTGTTCTTCATGTCTTAATTTCAGTCCAAATCCAATATTTGGTAAAAAAGCAAAATTCTTTTTGGCTTCATATAAGGTAGACTGTAGCTGGCAAACACAATGGCCATCAAACACATGCTTAAAAGAAACTGTTATTCGTTTTTCTGCAAAAAAAAGAGACAAGTTGCTGAAGATTCTTTGCGTGCATTCATCAGGTCAGAACTGCAAGCATTATTCTGTATAAAGAGGGATTGCTGACAGTGGACTTGATTCATATAGGGATTGCCATGAGGAATGCATCAGGAAAGAGTTAACCCCTAAGCTTTTGTTTAAATACAACCAGCCAAGTCAACTCTAATTCATCAAGGCATTGCTAGGGAAATGCACCAAGGAGTGGCTGTCCACCAAGCTTTTCTTTTAAGTGAAAAAAATGTAATTGAAAAAAAATCAGCATATTCTTTCTGCTTACAAAGAATAAGGGCCTGCATCTGAATCTATGTAGCCTCTAGCACAAGCAAGTGAGACACATTACAAGTCTTCTGGATCTCGAAAGTTGAGTTGCTATATATATATGTAAGTGATTATACAACATATAGAATCAGAAAAGGAAACATGGAATTGGGATGTCAGAGCTAGAATTAGCTAGCACATAGTTAGAAAGTCAAAAACCAGACTTTGAAAAACATAAGTTTAAAAAACAAAAAATTAAGGAAAATGAAAAATAAAAAATACACGAGAAGGAAAGTAGAGAGAAATTGAATTAGGAAAACCTGAACTCCAAAGAAATAAAGAAATTAAAGAGCATGAGCTGATCATGAAACAGAATAGAGAAGGCGATAAATAGCATGTTCAGCCAGCATCAGGGACTAACTAGCTCCAGTATGAGGCTGGATTACATAAAGATGCAGTCAAATTTTGCCTGACATGTTCATGTCTGCATCCCGCAATTAAATCTGTACTTTTAATTCCAAATCAGCTTTTGAAGAACTGTTTAGTTGGATGTTATTAGATTGTGTAGGATGACTACCTAGAACGAGGAATGGGAATTGGTATATTTTATTGATTATGGATGTTTCCAGATGATTTCATAATGACTAAGGAAAAAAAACTAAAGTAGTATGGAAAAGGTAGCTTTGTTTTACAAAACATAGATCATCCAAAGAAATACAATCAGATTAAGGGTCAAATTTTATATTGCAGCTCCTTAAATAAACTGTGACTAATTTAGGGATTAAGCAAAAGCCGAGGTTCTTTTAGCTCTCTTGCTTGCAGGAATTTTCCAATACCCCTTTAGTATGATTTTTGTGACAAATCAAGCATGTCCAATTTGTTCAATACAATCCTCCAGTCAAGTTGACACTGTGATAATTAATGCAGAATCTTCGTGACTCATCCTCTTTCATAACAGCTACTTTGATGTAGTTCAATATACAATCACAACGTGCATTGGACAGATGGCATCAAGTTTTAAAGATTATGATCAGAATGTATTGTCAAGATTGTCCAAATGATTATGGTAAGGGAATTCTAGTGTTACTATTAGCCATTAGGGACACTCCTAATGAGTTCACAGAATTTAATCCTTTTGAACCAATAAACAGAAATGAGGAAAAAGGACCACTTAAATTAATAAAGAGCTGGTAAACCAAATCTCAGAAATCACACTTTCAATCTTTTTATCAAATTTCATAAACTCATGGACACATATGAGCTGGCTGTTTAAAAAAAATGAAAGAATCTCAACAAATAATGAAAAGAGAGCAAAAAATGCCAACACTTGACATTTTACTGCACGAAATTAGGTCTTAAGTGTCGTTGCCTGTCTCTAGAGAACTATTAAACAAGGTTTATTTTTTCTTTCTTAAATTAAGAGGAGATTCAATAATGAGAATAATGCTGTTCCTGTCTTTTCCCCAGCCTTGCGAACCCATGAGCCGTGAATTGAACAAACATGGTCTTTATCTTAATTTTTTTAATATATGATTTCTGTAATGAAAACAGGTTCCCGAGAATGGTGACTTCAACACTTTTCACTATTTCCTGTACAAATACAATGTCAATAAATTACCATAGACTCTGTTCCAAAATAGAAACACTGAAGCAATGGGAGAATGAATCTGAAATAGAATGTTTAAACATTAACTTTCTAACAATAAAATTGGAAAACAAAAGGATACTTTAAAGGATAGATAGCATCATCTCTTATATCCCCGAAACTATAAAGATGACTCACAAAGCCTAACTTGTGAGAATAGGCCAAGAAAAACCATGCTGATCGTATTGTTATTCCGGGATTGAAGAACCCAGCATACGAGGAGTGGTTGAGGATTCTGGGTCTGTACTCAATGGAGTTTAGAAGGATGATGGGGGATCGCATGGTATCTTTAAGAATACGGAGGCCTGAATAAAGTGGACATGAACAGGACACCGCTAGTAGGAGAGATTAGGACCTGAGGGCACAGTCTCAGGGTACAGGGTCAACCCTTTAGAACTGAGATAAGGAAGAATTTCTTCAGCCAGAGGGTGGTTAATATGTGGAATTCAGCTTCCACAGCCCTCTGTGCCAAAGCCACAGTTTTTCTATTTCCAGACATAGATAGGTTCTTAGTTATTAAAAGGATTAAGGGTTATGGGGAGAAGGCAAATGAATGGAGTTGAGAAATATATCAGCCATGATTGAATGGTAGAGCAGACCCAATGGGCCAAACAGTCTAATTCTGCTCCTGTATCTATGGTCTTATAGGGAATGCAGAAACTATAAAGCAATACTTGTATTCAGCCAATCCAAAGAGATTAGCTCACGTGAGAGATGAGAATAAATGTATGATGGACAGTGATATTATTGAACTAAGTCAATAACAGTCAGCTGTTATGAACCAGTCACAAAGATTTTGCATTAATTATCATAGAGCCAACTGGACTGGAGGATTGCGTGGAACAAATTGGACATGGTCGATTTGTCACAAAAATCATACTAAAGGGGTATTGACAAATTCCTGTAAGCACGGGGAGTTTGCACATTCTCCCCGTGTCTGCGTAGGTTTCCTCCGGGTGCTCCAGTTTCCTCCCACAGTCCAAAGGTGTGCAGGTCAGGTGAATTGGCCATGCTAAATTGCCCATAGTGTTAGGTAAAGGGGTAAATGTAGGGGTATGGGTGGGTTGCGCTTCGGCGGGTCGGTGTGGACTTGTTGGGCCGAAGGGCCTGTTTTCACACTAAGTAATCTAATCTAATCTAATCTAATCTAATCAAATCAAGAGAACTAAAGAAACCTCAACTTTTGTAACACCAGATGGACTTTATCAGTATAAAGTCATGCCATTCGGAATTAAGATGCACCAGCAACATTTCAATGTTTACCAATGAAGTTATCAAAATAATTGTACTGTTTAGATTGACAATTTAGTTGTTTTTAGCGAAATCAGGAAAGAACATTTACACCATTTGACTGAAAACAGACTGGACAACTGCTTTGCAGGATGCCTACTTTCTGTCTGCAAAAATGACCCTGAGATTCCAGTTGCCTGCAGCTTCAACACACCACCATGTTCTCTGGCTAATATTTCTTATTAAGGATTGATGCAGTGCTCCAGGGAGCTCAGTAAAAATTGATTAGATGCTGTACAGTGTGGAAACAGGCCATTTGGCCCAACAAGTGCACATTGACTCTGTGAAGAGTAACCCACCCAGACCCATTTCCCTCTGACTAATGCACCTAACACTATGGGCAATTTAGCATGGCCAATCCACTTGACCTGCACATTTTTGGATAGTGGGAGGAAACCAGAGAACCTGGAGGAAACTCACACAGATACGGGGACAACGAGCAAACTCCACACAGACAGGTGCCCAAGGATGGAATTGAACCTGGGTCCCTGTGCTATGAGGCTGCAGTGCTGACCACTGAGCCATCATGCCACCCTTTGGGAAAAAAAATCTTGTATTCCACTTGAGGACACTGCAGCGTTTGGGCCTCAATACAGAGTTCAATGATTTCAGAGGCTGAAGACTTTCTTGCATGTCTTGTATCTACTCACAAAGGCCAGGCCCCATCATGATGCATGCTGCTTTCAGCACAGCTAACCGATTTTCAACCTACTTACTGTTCCCATTATCAGCTTTTCTTTCTCCCTAGTTTACCATTATCTATTCCTTCATCCACCTGTCCTTTCTCCCTTTTGGCTCTGTCTCCACCTATTGCTTACTCTTTTAATCCTACACCTCATTGTCTTCAGCATAAATACAACCTTTTCCTAACTACTATCAGTTCTGGATGGCCATTGGACACGAAACATGAACTTGCTTTTTGTCTACAGATGCTGCCAGACCTGCTGAGTTTCTCCAACAACTTTTGTTTTTGTAAAAATAAAATTCTGTCCATAACAAATTTCTCACAAATAGAAGAAGTGTCTTAACTAGAACCACATAATACAAAATATTAAACAGATCTTCAGATATAGACTCCCATTTTAGCAATTGTAACTGAATAAAAATTTATTTTAATCACTGCCAACTCCCGCTCATGAGTACTGAGAGGGCATGTCATTTCTGCATAATATTTCAGTTATATATAGAGATCACAGAGTAATAGATTGGTTTACCATTGGTCTCTTTTCCTTTGCCTTTTGATTCACGTTTCTTCATCATTGAAAGAAGTGAGGTGGGAGAACTTGAAGGTGCTGTGACTCTAGAAATTGAATGTTTTATGCTCACATCGCTCTCAATTATCTTGTGAACAGGAGAGGAACAAGGGGATGCAGATGAGCTTCCATCATGCAAGCTCGTTATGCTCTCCACATCACACTTTCCATCTAATGTTACATCTTTCATCTTAGGGACAGATGTATCTTCAACAGCATGTAAAGAATCCAAGCTACTCCGGACAAGTGAGGATTCTGCTTGCTGAATTTCTTCATTTTCTTCATCATTTTCATCATTATCCTAAATAGAAAGTGTAAACTGAAAAGCTAACAGTTTCAAACAGAATTGTTTTAAAAAATTAACCACTTAATGTCAAGTAGCAAGAGTAACCTAAATTCAATTTATCCAGGTAACCACTTCAAAAGGAAGAACAAACCAAATAAGGAAAACAACTGTTATACTCTAGAGATCAGGGGACTTGTAAACTTTTACTGCAGTAAACACAAATTTAATTTCTTCTAACATTTTGAAAATCTGAATTTAAAAAGTGGATCTTATTAAAATTTTGAAAGCTTTAATTGAAGATAGAAAGCAATAACCTTCAAGAGATAATTGAGCAAGATGTTGGAATTAGTAGACAAGGGGGAAATAAAATTTCAAGAGATGGAAAGTGATGAAATATAGAACATAGAACGTAGAACATAGAAAAGTATAGCACAGAACAGGCCCTTTGGCCCACGACGTTGTACCAAGGATTATTCCTAATCTATAATATTCCTAATCTAACCTATGCAACTCTCAACTCACTGCTGCCCATGTACATGTCCAGCAGTCACTTACATGTCCCTAATGACTGCTTCAACCACCACCACTGGCAACCCATTCCATGCATTCACAACTCTCTGTGTAAAGAACCTTCCTCTGACGTCTCCTCTATACCTTCCTAATATCTTAAAACTATGACCCCTCGTGCCAGTCAATCCTCCCCTGGGAAAATATCTCTGGCTATTGACTCTATCCATGCCTCTCGTTAACTTGTATACCTCAATCAGGTCACCTCTCTTTCCTCCTTCTCTCCAGGGAGATAAGTCCAAGCTTAGTCAAGCTCCTTTCATAAGGCAAGCCCTCCAGTCCAGGCAGCATCCTGGTAAACCTTCTTTGCACCCTCTCCAAAGCCACCATATCTTTCCTATAATAGGGTGACCAGAATTGGACACAATATTCCAAGTGTGATCTCACCAGGGTCTTGTAGAGCTGCAGCAAAACCTCGTGGCTCTTAAACTTGATTCCTATGTTAGTGAAAGCCAAAACACCATATGCTTTCTTAATAATCCTATCCACTTGGTTGGCAACTTTGAGGAATCTATGCAAATTAACACCAAAATCCCTCTGTTTCTCCACACTGCCAAGAATCCTGTCTTTAAACCTACATTCAGTATCCAAGTTCGACCTTCCAAAATGCATCACTTCGCATTTATACAGGTTGAACTCCATCTGCCATTTCTCAGCCCAGCTCGGCATCCTGTCTATGTCGTGCTGCAGCTTGCAATCGCCCTCGATACTATCAACGGCACCTCCAATCTTTGTGTCATTGGAAAATTTACTAACCCACCCCTCAACCTCCTCATCCAAGTGATTCATAAAAACCACAAAGAGCAGAGGCCCAAGAACAGAGCCCTGCGGGACCCCACCCAACACTTGCCTCCAGGAGAATACTTTCCATCTACAACAACTCTCTGCCTTCTGTCAGCCAACAATTCTGAATCCAGACAGCCAAATATCCCTAAATCCCATACCTCCTGATTTTAAGAATGAGCCTATCAAGGGAACCTTAATCAAATGTCTTGAAGTCCATATACACTACATCCAGTGCTCGACCTTCATCGAACGGTCTCGTCACCTCGTCAAAGAGCTCAACAAGATTTGCAAGGCATAACCTGCCCCTCACAAAGCCATGCTGACTGCCTTTAATTATGCTACGCTTTTCCAAATACTCATAAATCCTATCCCTCAGAATTCTTTCCAAAACCTTGCTGACTACAGACGTAAGACTGACTGGTCTGTAATTGCCAGGGATTTCTTTATTCCCCTTCTTAAAAAGAGGAACAACATTCACCTCCCTCCAATCCTCCAACGTAACTCATTTCCTGGAACAACCTAAGATAAATCTGATCAGGCCCTGTGGACTCATCAATATGAATGTTTGCCAGAATTTCCAACACATCAAATTCATCAATATTGATGTGTTCAAGCCTGTTTCCCAGCTCCCCAAAGTTCTCGTTCACAACAAGGTCCCTTTCCTCAGTGAAAACCGAAGCGAAAAACTCATTTAGGGCTTCCCCTAATTGTTCAGACTCCATGCACAAGTTCCCTACGCTATCCCTGACTGGCCCTAACTTCTCCCTGATCATTCTCTTATTCCTCACGTATGAGTAAAATGCTTTTTGGCTCTCCCTAATCCTTCCTGCCAAGCCTTTTTCGTCCCCCTCCTGACTCTCCTCAGTCCATTTCTGAGCTCCTTTCTAGCAAGCCTGTAATCCTCTAAAGCTGTGCGAGATCCTTTCTTTTTTCACCTTACGTAAGCTGCCTTCTTCCTTTTGACGAGGAGCTCCTCTGTTCTCGCCATCCAAGGCTCCTTAATCTTATTCCTTCTTGCCCACACTGACACCCTCACACTTACTGCATCAGTATCACGTTGACCCCTCTCTCTTTCTGTGTCCTACCACACTGACACCCACATACTTATTGCGTTACTATCCCTCAGACATACTGCGTCTCTATCAGCCTCTGACACCCTCACATTTACTGCCTCACTATCATCCTGATCCCCTCACACTTACTGCCTTACTATCAGCCTGAGCCACCTCACACGTACTGCATCACAAGCATGACACACTCACAATTACAGCGTCAGTATTAATCTGACACCCCCTCACACTTACTGCTTCACTATCACCCTGACCCCTTCACACTTACTACATCACTATCACCCTGACATCCTCAAACATACTGCGTCACAATCACCCTGAACATCTCACACTTACTGCGTCGCTATCAGCCTGAACCCTTACACCTACTGTGTCACTATCACCCTTATCCACGTACAGTCTGTACTTCCCAACCCCTGTCTGATAGCGTCATAATTTCCTTTTCCCCAATCAAATATTTTCCCTTGGAACTGCTCCTTTCCCTCTTCAAGGCTATGGTAAATGAGAGGCAGTTGTGGTCATTGTCACCAAAGTGTTCTCCCACCACGAGATCTGACACCTGTCTTGGCTCATTGCCAAGCACGAAATCCAAAATGGCCTCTCCCCTCGTCGGCATGTCTACATACTGAGTTAGGAAATCCTCCTGAACATACCTGACAAAAAACAGCTCCATCCAAACCATCTGCACTAAGGAGGTTCCAGTCATACTGGGAAAGTTGAATTCACCCATAACAACAACCCTGCTATATCTGCATTTTTCCAAAATCTGCCGGCTTATGAGTTCTTCAATTGCCCTCCTGCTATTAGTGGGTCTGTAGAAAACCCTCAATGAGGTAGCTGCTCCTTTGTTGTTCCTAACTTCCAACCATACTGACTCAGTAGCCAAACCTTCCTCGACAACTTTCGTTTCTGTAGCTTTCTTTGGATGCAACATAATCTACAGTGTGCAGGAACAAAGACTTGGAGACATATGTATACAAATTGTTGAAGATGATGTGGGTACAATTATAACGTTTTAAAAGACATTTGGATAGATTCATTAATAGGAAAGGTTTGGAGGGATATAGACCAGGAGCAGGTGGGACTAGTTTAGTTTGGGATTATAATTGGCATGGAGTGGTTGGAACGAAGGATTTGTTTCTGTGCTATATGGCTCTACGATGAGAAGATTAAGAAAATGGTTAAAGAGGTAGATAGGATTCTGGGCTTCACAAATAAAAATAAAGAATACAATAGCAGGTATGTTCTGAAGAATCTTTATTTAAATATTGGCTAGGCCTCAACTGGAGCACGGTTTTCTGAGTACCACATTTCAAGTCGGATGCAAAGGCATTAGAGGGTAGAGAAAATATTTCCACAAATGGCTTTGGTTTGAGGGACGTCAGTTACATGGATAAATTGTTAAAGCTGCAGTTGTAATCCTTATACATTTGAGAGATTTCAGAGAGCTATTTATAATCGTAAGGAGAATACACAGTACTCATACAGAGTACATAACCAAAAAATTTTCCAATTGACCAAAGCGTCAAGAAACAAACAATACTTTTCAAAATAAGAACATGTTCTTCCGGTAGGAGTGTTGCTTGAAAGGCCATCTATTTATGGTCCATCCCTAACTGCTCTCAAGAAGTTGGTGGTAAACCAATGTAACCTAGTCATAGAGTCAGAGATGTACAGCATGGAAACAGACCCTTTGGTCCAACCTGTCTATGCCGACCAGATATCCCAACCCAATCTAGTCCCAATTGCCATGACCCAACCCATATCCCTCCAAACCCTTCCTATTCAGATACCCATCCAACATCTTTCCGATAGGAAGGAGATCAGAATTGCACGCAATATTCCAGCAGTGGCCTAACCAATGTCCTGTACAATCGCAACCTCCCAACTCCTGTACTCCATACTCTGACCAATAAAAGAAAGCATACCAAACGCCTTCTTCACTATCCTATCTACCTGCGACTCCACTTTCAATGAGCTATGAACCTGCACTCCAAGGTCTCTTTGTTCAGCAACACTCCCTAGGACCTTACCCATTAAGTGTATAAGTCCTGCTAAGATTTGCTTTCCCAAAATGCAGCACCTCGCATTTATCTGAATTAAACTCCACCTGCCACTTCTCAGCCCTTTGGCCTATCTGGTCAAGATCCTGTTGTAAGCTGAGATAACCCTCTTCGCTGTCCACACCTCCAATTTTGGTGTCATCTACAAACTTACTAACTGTACCTCTTATGCTCGCATCGAAATCATTTATGCAACCGACAAAAAGTAGAGGACCCAGCACCAATCCTTGTGGCACTCCACTGATCACAGGCCTCCAGTCTGAAAAACAACCCTCCATCACCACCCTGTAACTTCTACCTTTGAGCCAGTTCTGAATCCAAATGGATAGCTCTCCCTGTATTCCACGAGATCTAACCTTGCTAATCAGTTTCCCATGGGGAACCTTGTCAAACGCCTTACTGAAATCTATGGAGATCACATCTACTGCTCTGCCCTCATCACTCCTCTTTGTTACTTCTTCAAAAAGTCAATCAAGTTTGTGAGACATGATTTCCTACGCACAAAGCCATGCTGACTATCCCAAATCAGTCCATGCCTTTCCAAATACATGTACATCCTGTCCCTCAGGGTTCCCTCCAACAACTTGCCCACCACTGAGGTCAGGCTCACTGGTCAATAGTTCCCTGGCTTGTCCTTACCACCCTTCTTAAACAGTGGTACCACGTTTGCCAACCTCCAGTCTTCCGGCACCTCACCTGTGACTATCATATTTTTACATAATGAGTGGTTTGGACCAAGAATACACGGAGATAGAGGTAAAGGCAGATTCAATTGAGACTGTCAAAATAAAATTAGATAATCATCCAAAAAGAGAATAGATACGCAGGCCCATGGGAAAGTGCAATGAAGTCAGACTAGCTATTTTCATGCTAAATGGGTGTCACTAGCAATTCTTGCTCATTCCTAACTGAACCACTGACTTGCCAGGCTATTTCAGGAAGCAGTTAAGAGTCAACCATATTTATGTGGGAAACGAAAACAGAAATTGCTGGAAAAGCTCAATAGGTCTGGCAGCACCTGTGAAGAGAAATCAAAGTTAACATATTGGATCCGGTGACCCCTCATCAGAACTGCTGAGCTTTTCCAGCAATTTCCCATATAAATATGGATGACTATTAACTGCCTCCTGAAATAGCCTGGCAAGCCAGTGGTTCAAGGGCAATTAGGTATGAGCTAGAAATGCTGGCTTTGCTGGTGACACGAAAGAACTGTGGTTGCTGTAAATCAGAAGCAAAAATGGAAATTGCTGGAAAAGCTCAGCAGGTCTGGCAACATCTATGAAGAGAAATCAAAGTTAACATTTTGGATCTGGTAACCCATCAGAATAGCTGAGCTTTTCCAGCAATTTCTGTTTTTGCTTCTGATTTACATCAACCGAAGTTCTTTCTACATAATAATGATCATTCATTTGGAAGGAGTGCCTAAGGAGCCTTGATGAATTTCTGCAGTGCATCTTGTAGATGGTACACAGCTGCTACTGTGCTTCGGTAGTGGTAACTTAAATGACAGGAGAATGTTGACTGGTTGGCATGTGGACTCTGATTGCTGGTGGCGGTATCATGAACTCAACAATAAACGACTGACAGGTTGCAGCCAGGCTTTGTTTAAATTTGGCACTGGCAGATTGATTGTGATATTGCCCTGAGAAATGAACAAGAATGGCCATTGCCTAATTTGTTGCATTGGAACATGTACAATATGCATAAATGTCCTGCTAAAAATATCCATGAACACAATAGATTAGACCTTTGGGTAATCAAATTTCCAATGACCAACTCGTAACTTCAATCCTTTGGATAAGTAATTAGAATAGGTCTACATATGTGACAGCAGATTTAAAACTGCATGGTAATGTCTTATACATATTCAAGATTTGAGGTCTTAACGTAGAATAAATTATTTCAAGATTTCATTTAAGTAAAAGTTAAATAATTTGTGCAGGTTTTCTGTTTTCATATTTTAGTGATGAATAATAGAGTGCATTTTCTTAATTTGTAACTTAAGTGATGAAAATGATTAGGATGGCACAAAGGGACACATTGATTATTTGTCATTGTTATAATTCTAGTATTTGCTAACTTTAAATTCCAACAGTCTGATCGGCAGTAAAGTGGTTATGGTTTTTGGTCAAAATTATGGCAGTAATGCAAAATTGGTCTGACAGAAAAAGATGGAAAATATGTAAAGCAACCCACATTCTCATTTTACACTTTACCCAAAACAGTGCCCAAAGTGGGTTAGTGTGCCAGACATGTTATTAACCAATTCTTTATAAACTGTAACTGAGGTTACAATGAAGGACCCTCAACCTCTCCCCTCGTCTGAGGTGTGGTAGCCCTCTGGTTAAACTATCACCAGTCACCTCTCTCTAATGAGAGAGCAACCTTACAGTCTGATAAAACTATGGCAACTTTACCTTATTAAGAATTGTAGTCTGACCAATGATCCAGTGTTTTGTTAAAATAGTTTATATGTTCTTTCCTTGATTAAAAGTTTATGCTTACAAGTAAGGTAACATTATGGACAGAAAGCTGATTGACAGTTAGGAAACAGTTTAGATAACAGATTTTACACAGAACAGATAAGGGCTATGAATGCTATTTCTCCAAATGATTGTTCAAAATCTAATAGACCTGTACTTGTAGATTGTTTGAATTTGGATACAGAGGGAAAAAAAATCTCAAATATTGTAATGAAAGAGGTGGTGATTTAGCAAACAGGAATTGCTGCAGGATGTTTTAACTTGTGGTATAACTTAACAGTCAACTTGTTAAAAGAATGGAATAAATATATTTGTGGGAGGACAGAACAGACACTAAACAAACAAGGAAGGCAGACCATTTGGCAAAATAATGCAACCTAATGTAGGTTTATGAAATAATACTTCTGGGAAGAAACAAATAAATAAATAAGTAAAAATTTCATGGAATAACATTGGAGGGCATGGATGAATATGTACAAATATACAATTCCATGGAGTAATTAGTTGATAAAGCCTTTCAAAGACTAACTCAATTATAGACATATAGTAGAGTACAACAGTAAAGTACTCAGGAATTTACAATAAAATGTTTAAGAGAGTGCTAACTATAGGATCAATTCTCCAGGATGATACTAGGGATGAAAAACAGTTATAAAGAGAAACTTCAGACACTATATTTTCAGTGCAAATGAGAATGCTGATGAGCGTTAACGGAAGTTCTTAAAATTATAAAGAATTTTGATCAAGTGATTAGTGAAGGACCATTTCCTGTTTTGAGAAGCAATAACAAGTGGCAATTCAATTTTATTTCAAGAAGGAATAGAGAGGTTGTGAAAAATTACTTTCTACAGAATGTTGTTGAAAGAAGGAATACCATGTCACAATGTGCAAGAGGCAGAAGCCATTCAAACATGAGCAGAGGAAGATAAAGCACAAGGGGCAAGAACAGTGCTATGGGAAATATTTTGAATCACTATAACAAAGAATTCTCAGGCACAATAATTATCCTGTATGCAAACCTCTGTTGCGTACTCCCTTTCAACAAATTCCCAAGCTGTTCTGTTGTTTACTTTAATTCTGATTAATTCAGCACAAACATGATTTAACTAACCATATTAGAAATGATCTGACCAAAAACTAAACAATTTATATTGTATTTACCTGTATATTTTCACAATCATCGCCAACTTCAAAGGATTCTTTTAGTTTAAACCTAGATGGAGGCTGTCTTTTAACTTTCAAAGCAAGTTGGGCTTTCGCTTTGTGTGAACTCGTATCTAGTCGCTTGGTTTCAGGAACAGCCTCATCAAAATCTGAAGTATCAAAATAATTTGTAAATATATTTGCAATTTTAGAAGCCATTAAAATACTATAATTTCAGACAAAACATTTTTCAACTTGCGTTTAATTTTAAAAAGTAGCGTTGACAAAATTAGAGTAATAAATGGGAGCACTCTTGCATTTCAATCTGGAATTTGATCTCAATCCTTAAACCACAACTTGATTATATAACTGAAACTCCAATGAAGCACAAGAATGCTGCACAGTTGAAGATGTAGTGACAGTAAAATGATATTTCAATCTGCTTTCCTGTATTCAGATGAATATAATGGTACCAACTGGAGGAGCATGATTTCCGGTCACTATCTTTGAGCCAGGAGACCTGGATTCAAGTCCCACCTATTCCAGAGGTATCATAACACATCTGAACATGTTTGATTAAAAACGTTTAACAGGATTTCCTTCTAGTATACACTCTCAATCAACACAATCAAACTAACTTGCACTTCACTAACAACAATCACTGAAGTTCAAAGTAAAACATTTTACATGAAGCACACAGCTCCACATCACCTCCAACCAAAAAAATCTCATATACATCATCATCTACCCCTGCCACATTCCCATGGTGAAAAGTACCACTGGCTCTTTTATCCAGTGAAGCAAATATTGAGTTCCACCATCCCATTTTTCCTCTTAAACCTTCACACTCTCCCCTCCTCACCAACTTTCACCCTCCCTTTTCATTCTAACATTGCCTGTCTTTGTTTTATCTCTCCATCCTCTAATTCTGCATGACTGTAAAGTTAAAAATGTCTTGACTCCCCATAGAAGATTTTTCTGCTGGTTTTAGAACTACAACATAGAGATCAAATTGTGTGTGGGGGGGGGGGGGGGGGGGGGGGGGATGCACGCAAACTGGCACATGCTAGCAACCAGACTCATGCACCAACCTTATCGAGGCAGAGCTCTTGACAAAAACAGATACTTTTGAGCCATAGTTGCTAAGGCAGAAAATGAATTGCAAAAGGGCCTTGGATGTATGTACGTGCGTAGTTATTTTGGAGTGCAAAGGGACCTTTGATATCTTTAGCCCCCACTTTTAGATACTGAGCCCCGAGTTCTGATGGCCCTACAGACTGATACAGGAGGCCACCTCCTGTGTGATCTTCAAAAGGCACTGCAACACAGCATAGATCCCTGAGTAAAACAATATAAAAAGTGACCATTAAGCACACTGGCCAATATCACAGTTGCATGTGGCTGAAGGGATTGGAGCAAAGGCTACATGCAGCTTCGGCAACCAATGTTCTTGACGAAACAACACTTTTCTGGTAGCCTTATACAAGCTAAACATTATCTCCATTTATCCCATGGGCAAAATCATAGCAAACATATGATTTTGCCAGTGGAAAACTGATAACAGAGAAATCTTCTTATCAAGTTCTTTTGGATTGAAGATTCAAGAAGAGCAAGATTAATCTAACAGCTTTCATGGTATGAAATTCATCTATTAGCTGGAATACTTTTGTCTCTTGGTAGCGGTCTCAGTAGTCCTCCAAAACACATCGGGAAGTTTGAAAGACTCTAATTTGTGCGGGCTGGTGTAGTGGTGATCGGTGGTTACATATATTAAATATTCCAAATGCCCACTACGACAATTTAAACTTACTTTAAAATTTAGGTATACTAATATATTTAACAACTGCGGTTCTTTCAATCTCCATTATTTTAATTTGAGAATCCTTTTAGATGGTTTAACCAATAATTTTAGCATACCAACTTACCACAAATTTTGGAAGTACTGCTACATTCCCATTCCAAAGCAGTTTTGGGAGCTTTGCAAATAAAAGAAACAATATATTTTAGTAGTTGCATGGTTAACAATGCTGTTTTTAAATGTTCAGTTATAGAAAAATATTTAGGAGCGAATTGGAACAGGAAATTATTAAATTTCTTTCCTTATTCCTTAGTTCTTAAAGTGGGGTTAATTCAAACCAAAGCCACAGTAAGAACCATTTTTTGTCATCTTAAAAAACTCTGCTTTATTAAATTTGAGTGGCTCAACGAAGCACATAGCACAGACGCACATTACATAACACAAGAGAAAATGTAACTATCATGTGAGAAATTAAAGACACTTTACTACCAGATCGCCCTATTTTTGCTGTATTGTACTCTGGAATATCAGACCAAACTCTGGATGCCAGAAGTTAAAAAAAGATTAAAGCCCAGTACTGGTATTCACTGCTTGTTATAGACAAGTAGACTACAGTAATTACCACAAAAATCATTCGACAGAATGTGTTTACTTTAAAAAGAATACATTTAGAAAGGAATTTCTTCTCATTGTATCCTTTACATTTTACTGAGGAGATGCTGAATACAATCTAAGGCGTTTTGCAGATGTTAAACATACAAGGACTTTCTACATGCTTGAGCATCAATTTATTCTTCCTGGCACTGAAGTAAACCAGTCTCACTTTTCAGTCACAAGTTTAAGCAACTGGATTCTTAGAAAATGCAAAAGAAAGACCGGCATTACAATAATGCATTTCAAGACTTCAAAATGCTCAAGGTTAGCTGCTCAAACAGCTAACAAAATACTTTTGAGTTCACACAGGAAACAATAGCCAGTTTGCGTATAACAAAGTCCCACAAACTGCAATGCGTTAATGTAACAACCTTATTACCTGTATTTATTCATCCTGAGGGATATATATGGGCCAGGGCACAATGAATTATTTCCCTGCTCTTCAGAACAGGACAGCAGAACACATATCACCACCTGGAAGCAACGATGGCCTTTGCTTATTGTGTCCTTTGGAAGGCTGCATTGACTGAGCATAATTCCCTCAGTACTCAAGTATCTGCCTAGATTTTTGACTTTGGAATGTGACTTGAACCCACAACCCTTCTGACCCATAATTCAGGGTGCTACCAAGTGATCTATACAGACCTTACAGAGATATCAATTGTCAACAAATGTCAATCACAGGAAATGCAACATGCCTGTACAAGATTTGTTAACATGTATCTGAAGCAATGATCAAGATTTCCAGCATCGAGCCAAGGACCTTTCTTAGGATGTCTCAATGCATCAGCTAGTTTAAAAGTTTATACCAAAATACAGCTGCTTAGTCCAACAGCAGGTAAGATAACATTTTCTGTCATTTGTGAGAAGAAAGGGCAAAGCCAACATGGATTTATGAAATGGAAATCATGCTTGACAATCCTGGATTGGCTAGGTAGTGTATACCCAATGCTTGTTGGTTTCGTAAAACGTAATAGCATCTTATTGCTAGATGCTCCTATTGTCTCCTGATTCATTCTTTAGCATGTCATTCACTTTATAAGGTTATCCCTTTTGTAACAGCGTCAAATCTGTACCAGGATAAAGAAGCATTGGTGATGCCATTTATGTAACTGTTAGAGAATGTTGTGTCACCTGCTAATGCCATACCTTCTTAACTGTTACTCACGACCCCCAATCTCATTCTCTCCTCACTAAATGTTGCATATTCCCCAATATAGAGTTCCCAATCCTGGTTACCCTGTAACCATATCGCCATTATGGCCATTACGTCAATTCACCTATTGTGTGCTTTCAGATCATCTACTTTGTTAGAAATTCTGCGAATATTCCAAGAATGTTGTCTAACTGTCTTTTCAACTTTTTTTTGGGGAGACGATGACCTCGTGGTAGTTTGGCTAGACTAGTCATCCAGAAATTCAAGGTAATGTTCTGTGGAGCCATATTTAAATCCCACCACAGCTGATGAATTTGAATTCAATAAACATCTGGAATTATGAGTCTAATGATGACTGTTGATTGTCAGAAAAATCCACCTGGTTTACAAATGTTCTTTAGGAAACAAGATCTGCCATCCTCACCAGGTCTGACTTAGGTGCGATTCCAGACCTGCAGCAACACGGTTGACTCTCAATTGCCCTCTGAAATGGTCTTGCAAGCCACTCAGTTACATCAATCACTAAGAAGTTCCAAAGATGAAAAGAAATAAAGCCAGACAAACCACTTTGCACAACAACAATGGCAAAAACAACCGACCAACGCAAACACCTCCTTACTAACATCTGGTGGCTAATGACAAAATTGGAACTGCTGTCCCGCAGATTAGTCAAACAACATAGTCATACTCATAGAATAATACCTTACAGACAATGTCCCAGATATCACCATTACCAGACCTGGACATGAACTGTATCGTTGGCAGCACAAAGACAGCAAAAGTGAAGACACATTGGTATACATGCAAAGAAACCTCCTGCAAATTATCATGTACCACATTACCTCAACTGACGATACAGTGAACAACACATGAAAGAAGCACTGAGGATGGAAAAGGCACAGAATGTACTCTGCATAGGGCATTTCAATGTCCACCACCAAAGAATGGCTTGGCAGCAGCATGGTGGCATGTGACTCGGTGGTTAGCACTATTGCTTCACAGCACCAAGGACCTGGATTCAATTCCACCCTCTGTCAATTGGCTGTATAGAATTTGCACATTCTCTCATTGTCTGTAGGGATTTCCTCTGGATGATCCCTGCTTTCCTCCACAGTCCAAAGGTGTGCAGGTGGATTAGCCATGGGAAAGACAGGGTTATAGGATTGGCTAGGAGGTGGGATGTTCTTTGGAGGGTTGGTGTGGACTTCATGGACCAAATAGCCTTCTTCCACACTGTAGGTATTCTATGACTCTGTGACTGCTCAAGTTGGTCAGAGTCTGTGGCAGGTAGTGAGGGAACCAACAAGTAATAAAAACAAGCTTGACGTCATCCTCACCAATCTGCCTGACACAGATGTATCTGTCCATGACAGTATTCATAAAAGTGACCACCCACACAGTCCTTGTATACAAAGTCCTACGTTCGCATTGATAATTCGTGGGCGGCACGGTGGCACAGTGGTTAGCACTGCTGCCTCACAGCGCCTGTAGACCCGGGTTCAATTCCCGACTCAGGCGACTGACTGTGTGGAGTTTGCACGTTCTCCCCGTGTCTGCGTGGGTTTCCTCCGGGTGCTCCGGTTTCCTCCCACAGTCCAAAGATGTGCGGGTCAGGTGAATTGGCCAAGCTAAATTGCCCGTAGTGTTAGGTAAGGGGTAAATGTACGGGTATGGGTGGGTTGCACTTCGGCGGGTCGGTGTGGACTTGTTGGGCCGAAGGGCCTGTTTCCACACTGTAAGTCTAATCTAAGTCTAATCTAATACCTTACGTCATGTTGTATGACACTTTACCATTCTAAATGAGACAGACTTTGAGCAGATATAGCAACTCGAGACTGGATAGCCTCTACACACCATGGGCAATAGCAACAGCAGCAGAATTATCTTCAAACACAATCTGCAACCTCATGGCCCAGCATATCATCCACTCAACCATCACCAATAAGGCAGAGGATCAATCCTGGTTCAATAGAGTGCAGGACAGCACGCTAGGAGCAGCAACTGGCACACCTAAAAATGAGGTGTTAATCTAGTGAAGCTGCAAAACAGCACTACGGGCAATCAGTATAAACAACAAATGATTGACAGAACTAAGCAAACGTACAAGTAACGGATCAGATATAAGCTCTGAAGTCCTGCCACATCCAGATGTGATTATTGGAGGTGGCGGCTTCACAAATATACCCATTCTTAATCATGGTAGAACCACACATATTAGTGCAGAAGATAATGCTGAAGCATTTGCAACAACCCTTGGTCAGAGGTGCCAAGTAGATGATCTATTTTGGCCACCTCCAGTGATCCCTGACAACATAGGTGCCAATCTTCACCTAATTCCATTTATCCTGTGTGATAACAAGAATCGGTTTGAGACTAGATACAGGAAAGGCTGGGGCTCCAGACACCATTGCACCAATATTACTAAAGACTTCTGCTCCAGAACTTGCCATACCCGAGCTAAGCTCTTCCAGTACATCTATGATACGGGCATCTACTCAACAATGTTGAAATTTGCCGCAATATCAATGTACACAAAAAGCAGGAAGAAAAGACCTGCCCAATTAACACCCCATTAGAATATTCTCAATCATCAGTAAAGTGATGGAAGTTTTCATCAACAGTGCTATCACGCAACAGTGACTTGCTCAGTGACACACAGCTTGAGTTCTGCAGGACCACTCAGCTCCTGGCCGCATTACAGTTTTGGTTCAAACATGAACCAAAGAGCTGAATGCAGAGGTGAGGCGGAAGTGACAACCCTTGTCATTAAGGCTGCATTTGACTCAGTGTGGCATCAAGGAACCTGAGCAAAACTGGAATCAATGGGAACCACGGAGCAATGGTGGATTCATACCTGGCGCTTAGGAAGATTATTATGTTTGTTGAGGGTCAGTTATCTCAGCTCCAAGACACTTCAGCAGGAGTTCCTCAGGGTAGTGTTCTTTGGCCCAACTATCTTCAGCTATTTCATCATGACGTTCCCTCCATCATAAGGTGAGAAGTGCGGATATTGGCCTATGATTGCACAATGTTCTGCACCAATTGCAACTCCTCAGATAGTGAAGCAGTCCATGTAAATGTAATAAAACTTGAATAGTTTCAAGGCTTGGGCACTATTCAAATGCCAGACAATGACCCATCGCTAATAAGAGACAATCTAACCTGAACTGGACTAAATACAGTGATTACAAGAGCAGGTCAGATACTAAGAATACTGCTATGAATAACTTACCTCCTGACACCTTAAAGCCTATCCACCATCTGCAAGGCACAAGTCAGGAGTGTGATGGAATATTCCTCACTAGCCTGGATGAGTGCAGTCCCAACAATACAAGAAGCTCGATACCCTCCAAGACAAAGCCGCCTACTTAAATGGCACCACATTCAATTATTCCACACCAACGCTCAGCAGTAGTGTGTGTTATCTATAAGATGCATGGCAGAGTTGAACCAAAAGTCATTAGACAACACCTTCCAAAATCACAACCACCTCCATCTAGGAGGATGGCAGCAAATACATGGGAATGCTACTACCTACGCCCTCCATCCAAACCACTCACCATTCTCACTTGGAAATATATCACCATTCCTTCACTGTTACTTGGTGAAAATCCCAGAAATCCCTCCTCAACAGCATTCTGGATCCACAGTAGATGGATTACCGCATTTCAAGAAGGCAGCTCACCACTGCATTCTCATGGGCAACCAGTGATGACCAAATAAATTTAAAAATTCTTCCACATTCTGATCCTATATGGTGTTTCCCTCCATTTTCTCTGACTTTTAATTTTGCTTACTACTTTTCAAATTCTCGTTACCAATTTGCTTCTCCCCAATTTGATCTGATCTCCATCTCAGTTCTCAGCTCTCTGCCAAACAAGTTTAAATCCTGCCAAACAGCAGCTGCACATCTCCTGTTGAGGATGTTGGCCCTTGTCCTGATAGGGTGCAAGGAGAAAATAAGGTCTGCAGATGCTTCCTGATGAAGGGCTCCGGCCTGAAACATCGATTCTCCTGCTCCTCGGATGCTGTCTGACCTGCAGTGCTTTTCCAGCAACACACTCTTGACTCTGATATGGTGCAACCCTTATATGGGTCGGATTTGTCTCAGAATCAGCCCCAGTGCCTCAAATTTGTTGTCCTCCCTCCTCGATCAAATTTTTAGCTACATGTTCAATCATTCAATTCTCATGTTCCTGTGATCACCAGCTGATGGCACTGGGAGTAATCCTGAGGTCACTCCTTTTAGGGTCCAGATTTTTAAATGTTTTTCTTAACATCTTAAAATTTTCCTTCAGGACCTCATCCATCTTCCTATCAATTCATTAGTACCAATGTGGATCACTACTATTATCTATTCACCCTCCTCCAGAAGAATTTCCTGCAGCCACTCTGTGATCCCCTCGACCCTGGACATAGAACATTACAGCGCAGCACAGGCCCTCCGGCCCTCAATGCTGCGCTGACCTGTGAAACCAATCTGAAGCCCATCTAACCTATACTATTTTATTTTTGTCCATATGTCTCTCCAATGATCATTTAAATGCCCTTAAGGATGGACAATCTACTACTGTTGCAGGCAGGGCGTTCCATGCCCCTACTACTGAGTAAAGAAACTACCTCTGACATCCGTCCTATATCCATCACCCCTCAATTTAAAGCTATGTCCCCTCATGCTAGCCATCACCATCGAAGGAAAAAGACTCTCACTAACAATCCTATCTAACCCTCGGATTATTCTATATGTCTCATTTGGTCACATCTACAGGGCAGAAACGCCAGTGTGCTCTTCTATAAAATTCTCAATCAATCTTGTCCTTAGAGATTTTTCTTTCTCCACTCCTCAGCATGCCCGAGGAACTATTGGCCTCATTAGCATGCAAACCAAAAACTGGTTATCAAACAAGACTTGGGGAACTTACGCACTGCCTGCTTGTTCTCTCAGAGTATCTGGCAATCACCCATTCCCTTTGTGTGTATATGTTCCAAACCTGCGGTGTGACTATCTCCTTAAATGCGCTATTAAGAGCTCTTTGCTTCACGGATATACAGCAGAAATTCCAGCTGCTTCACCAGTTCAAAAAGCTGTAAATCAAACTTCTGCAGTTAACAAATTTAGATATATTGTGCTTTCCACTTCAATGCAAATCCATAATACAGATTGTGAATAGGTAAAATTCCTGCACTGCTTCTTACCATCTTAAAATTCCTCATTTATTCCTATTTTATCCTTCCTGCCCATTAACTAATCTGCTATCCATGCTATATATTTCCCCCAACGTCATGAGCACTTATATTGTACAGTAATTTTTTGTTTGGCACTTTATTAATTGTCTTTTAGAAATTCAAGTATATTGCATCTACTGGCTCCCCTTGATCCAATCTACTAGTTAAATATATTTTAAAAACTCCACATCTATCAAATACAATTTCCTTATTCATAAAATCATATTGAATTTATCTGATCATACAATGACTTTTAGTGCATTTTTTAGGGCTCATTTCCTTACAGCATTTTCTAAATGACTGCTGTCTTGAATAGTGATGAGTGGCTATGAGCTACTTTGGTTATCTAATGCTGAATTAACCACATAATTTAGTTGAACATTAGTATACATCAACAGCTATGAAAGACAAAACTCAGCCAATCTGTTTCATTTCCATGGGCAGAGTGAGTGGCTATAGGCAAGCTGCTCTTGCAAAAAGGCAGCAAATATATACGACCAGTTGAAAAACTTATTTTTGTACTATAACCATCCTACATTTCTATCAGAAGGATCAGTTTCCCTCATATCCAACTTTTTGTTTACAATGTGAGGAGTATGTGATACACTGAATACAGAACAAAATCACACACATTGCATCTACATTCTGTTGGCTGCCCTAAATACTTCATTCTTTACATCTTGCATAATGTACAGTAAGGCTAATTTATGTTGAGGAATCTCTGGATGTTACAAACTAACATGCAAAACATTGGGAAGGGTCCTCTACTGCAAGGCAAATTGAAGAGCAACATAAGGACATAGCATATAGGTCAAAAGTAAGTGAAACCAGCATGGTCGTTCTAAAAGAATAGAGACTTAACATATCTTCTTCAATATATAATTTTAGTTGCATCACACTGTAAACTTTTGCTTTAAATTCTGTGTCTTACGATCTTATACTCCAAAACTACCTGATGAAGGAGCAATGCTCCAAAAGCTAGTGCTTCCAAATAAACCTATTAGACTATAACCTGGTGGTGTGTGATTTTTAACAAAAATAAGTGTGCCCTTGATGGAATTTTAGCATAGCAAAAATATTTTCATTTCAGTTTCTCCACATAAAATGAAAGCAATGCTATAAAACATCTTTATCCCTTTTATGTAGTATGACTCACTTTGGTTTGTGTCATCTTCCTCTTTACTAAAATTATCTTCAAACTGCTCTTGACTCTCAAACTCCACTACCGTTTCATGCAGCGTGTTGTTGCTGAGTACTGGAGGCATTTGTCCAGTGGACTGCAGTTCAGTTTTCAGTTCTAGTATCTGAAGAATATATGTGTTTACATTTAGATATTACTTCTTGCACGTAATAATGGATTCTGTAGACAAACAGCAACTGAATTTTAATTGCAGTTTTAACCTGATCATGTAGTGCTCTCAGCTGTTTTGCATGTTCTTTTTCTTGATCTTCCAGAACTTTTCTGTAATCCTCTTCCTTTTTAATGAATTCAATCTCTCTAAATTGGAAAGCAAAATGAGATTATTTTATCACAGTGCTAATTTTCCAATCATCACAAAACAGAGATTATTGGTCACTGTTATTACACAAAGTACTGAACAAGGTAGTTTCTTTGATTCTCAAAGAAGAAGAATTGCTAACTTACATTTATATTAATTATTATTGACAGGCTACCTCTCTTAGGATTGGATTTCTACATTTCCCACAGCTCAACAAACACATTCTACTTCCACAGGGTATTTAGTACACAGCTGTTGATCATCATCAAAACGTGTGGCGCTAGAAAAGCACAGCATCAACTTTCCTTCCGCCACCTCCGCGCTTACTTTTTCAATCGTGACTCCACCCACCCTCTGAGGACCCCCTTCTCTCACTTCCAACATACTCCATTCATTTGGACACCTTGTTCTGGTCTGTCACCAGCCCTCGACTTCTTTATCTCCAACTGCTGCCATGACCTTAACCACCTCACCTGACCACTTCTCACCCACTCCAACCTCTCATCCTCACAAAGCACAGCCCTCCACTCCTTCCACTCCAACCCCAACCTCACCATTAAATTTGGGGGGGGGGGGGGGGGGGGGGGGGGGGGTTGGGCTTGCCAGGGGTAGTTTTGTGCACTGACCTCTACACCGCCGAAGCCAGGCAACGACTCATGGGCACCTCTTCTTATTGCCCCTCAACCATGACCTTACTTCTCAACACCGAACCATCATCTCCCAGACCATCCACAACCTCAGCTTCCAACCTCAGTCCCAGAACCCTGCATCGCCTGGTTCTATCTCTTACCCAAAATTCACAAATCTGACTGCCCTGGTCGACCTATCACTTCTGCCTGCTCCACCGAACTTATCTCTTCGTATCTTGACACCATCCTGTCCCCCTTGGTCCAGGAACTCCCCAGATACATTCAGGACACCACCCACACTCCCCACCTTCAAACCAGGACATTCCAGATGGCCTCCTATTTCAAGGACTGCAATTTCTTCTCCCACGTAATCAACAATGCCCTCCAGCACATCTCCTCCTCTTCCCATACCTCTGCCCTTGAACCCCACCCCTCCAACCACAAATGTTGGATAGAACCACCTGATTCTTACCTTCCACCCCACTAATCTCTGGATACAGCGCGTTATCCTCTGTCATTTCCGCCACCTACAATCAGACTCCACCATCAGACATGTATTTCCCTCCCCAACCCTATCTGCGTTCCGCAGAAGCCATTCCCTCCGTGACTCCCTTGTTAGGTCCAAGCCCCCTCCACCAACCTATCTTCCACACCCAGCATCTTCCCACGCCACCACAATAGATGTAAAACCTGAGCCCATAGCCCACCTCCTGACTCATCTCCCTCCAAGCTGCAAAGGATCTTTTCACAGCTAGCACATCCAAAAATCTTGTTGTTTCTCTCAATGTGATCTCCCCTACATTGGGGAGACAGGATGCCAACTCACAGAACATTTCAGGGAATATGCACCAAACAACCCCACCGCGCAAACCACCAAGGACATGCAAGTCCTGGGCCACCTCCACCGCCAAATCCAAGCTACCCGACGACTGGAGCAAGAACACCTCATCTTCTGCCTTGGTAACTTTCAATCACTCGGCATCAACACTGACTTCACTAGTTTCTGATCTGCACCCGCCTCCTCTAACCTCATCCCAGATCCAACCCTCCAACTTGGCAATGTCCTCTTGAACTTTCCTACCTATCAACCTTCTTTCCTACCCTCCCCTCTGACTTATCACCCCCCACCTGCATCTACCTATTGCCTTCGCAGCTACCTATCCCCCACCCTTGCCCTCCTATTTATCTCTCAGCACCCCACATTCTCACACCACCCCAAATGCCCAAAACATCAACTCTCCTGCTCTTTGGATGCTGCCTGACCTGCTGTGCTTTTCCAGTGCCACATTTTTCGACTCTGATCGCCAGCATCTGCAGTCCTCATTTTCTCCCAGTCACTGTTGATCACCCTCAAACTACCTCTCAACTAGAAGTGGCTGACACCTTTCTACGAAAATGACAGAGCATCTGCTCCAAATCACTTTCCTTTACAGTGGATAGGCTGTTAATACTTGATCACCACATGTAATATTATGTTTGGAATTATGGGGCTTGAGTGTTAGGATTGCTCTAAAATCTGTAATATGGTACTTGCTAAACTAATTTGAAGCTGAAAATGAGTTGCTGGTTAAAGCACAGCAGGTCAGGCAACATCCAAGGAACAGGAAATTCGATGTTTCGGGCCAGAGCCCTTCATCAGGATGAAGGGCTCTGGCCCGAAACGTCGAATTTCCTGTTCCTTGGATGCTGCCTGACCTGCTGTGCTTTAACCAGCAACACATTTTCAGCTCTGATCTCCAGCGTCTGCAGACCTCACTTTTTACTCGAAACTATTTTGAAGGTCATGATTTGGAGTTGCCAGTGTTGGACTGGGTTGTATAAAGTTAAAAATCACAACACCAGGTTATAGTCCAACAGGTTTATGTGGAAGCACTAGCTTTCAGAGTGCTGCTCCTTCATGAGGTGGTTGTGTCAGCTGTGGATCAGTTTCAAGCACTGTTGTTTCTTATGGTTTAAATCCCATTTCAGAAGAATGAAAACAAAAATATAAGCTGATACTCCAGTGGAGTACTAAGAGAGGTCAGTGTGTCAAAGGTATCATCATTCGGTGAGATGTTACACTGAAGTCCTATCTGCACTGTAAGAGGGACATACAAGGTCCAAAGGCATGGTTTTAAAGAAGAGGAGAAAAATTATTCTTAATGCCCTGGCCTATGTTTATTCTTCAATTAAGATCAGAAAAACAGATTACCTGTTCATTGTTATGTTACTGTCTGGACTGCTGCTCTGAGGCAGCCTGAGATTTATGGAAAGTGCAACATAAACACAAATATTTTCTTTTTATCTTAGCAGTGAAATACATTGACATGGGTGAGGGTGGTATATCCAGCCATCACATAATGCATTTACTCCAACAGTTCACAGGTATTACCAGAATACTCAGTAAGTGCATTAATAAAAAACTTACTTCTGTTGGTATTCCTTTATCAGTTTCTTAGCTTTGTTATATTTCTTCTCCAAAACGTCATACTGAGATTGGGTCTCTTTCAAGTGTTCATTTACCATTTTGCAAAGGTTTTGCGCTTCTAACCAGTACCTTTCCACCTTTTGCATTTTCTCCTTATTCTCTTCAACACTTTGCTGAAGTTGCATCTTTGTTGTTTCCCATTTTATTTTCTCTGCTTCAGCAATTTTCAGCTGTCATAGATGAAGAACATTTGTAAGTACTAAAGCAGTCTACATACAAATTTTCAAATAGAATTTATTTTTAATAGAAAAAAAACTACACACCCTTTCTGCCAATTCACTGACTTCTGCTGCAGTTACTGCATTCTTAGTTTGAAGCTAGAGATAAATATATAAATTGAAAATACAATTAAATTGATGCTGCAAAGTACTACACAGGTAAATTTCTACTGATGTACAGGTATGGGTCAATGATATATTATTTATCAACACTGAAATGCTCCAGGACTGAAAGAAGACAGGGTTTCCTTATTCAATTACCTAGAACCTATTTTATTAGAATTCAGTATAAGATGTCATATATGGCACATTCAAAAATTCCATCAAAATAGCACAAAAACAAGGAATCTATGGAGTTAGAAGTTTCATATGTTCAAGCCACATTTCTTTTCATTTCTCTGCATAGTGCAAGAAATCAAGTAAGTGCTTAAAATAAAACTGGATGACATTGAATAAAACACTTTGGTCAAAGTTTAAGTTGAAAGGTATATTTTGTTTTTAAATCCATCAGATGAAATATACAAAGCTTCCATAAATGGGTTTTCTAAAATAGATCGCATTCGTGAAATTTGCACCAAATCAACAATTTAAGTGAAAACACAAAACTTACTAAGACAATGAGATGTCCTTGTAAATGAGATGGACAATTTCCTCAACTCTTTTTTAAAAAAAAATTGCTTATTGTAAATCCCACAATTTTGTGCAAATTTTAACTTTACAATGGAATAACAACACTCATCGATCTCAAAAAAAGTTGTCTAGCAATTTCTAGTGTGGATTTCACCTTTAACTGACAGAAATGTGAATGCGGTGTTAAGACCAGTAGACCTCCAACTCTCAAATAGATGTGATGACTCAAGCAGGGTAAACAGCCAATCATTTCAAAGAGTTCTTTTCTTTACCACTTATGGGACATGGGAGTCACTGGCTGGCCAGCATTTATTGTTGAACCTAGTTGTTCTTGAGAAGGTGGTGGTGTGCTGTCCATGTACTGTGGGTTGACCCACAATGCTCTTAAGGAAGGGTTTTCAAGATTTTGACCAGCAACAGTGAAGGAGTGGCAATATATTTCCAAGTTAGGATGGTCAATGGCTTGGAGGTAAACTTGTAGGTGGTGGTGTTCTCATTTATCTGTTGCACATGCATCTTGTCACACTAGATGGAAGTGGTCATGGGTTTGGAAGATGTTAAGTATCTTTGGTGAATTTCTGCAGTTCATCTTGTAGATTATACACACAATTGCAACTGAGTGGTGGTGATGGAGGGAGTGGATGCTTATAGATGAGGTGCCAAACAAGCTGGCTGTTTTTTTTCTGGGATGGTGCCAGGCTTCTTGAGCGTGTTGGAGCTGCACCCATCTAGCCAAATGGGAGTGTTCCATCACACTCATGACTTGCGCCTTGCAAATGGTAGTCAGGCTTTGAGAAGTCAGGAGATAAGTTACTTGCTGCAATATTCCTCTGACCCGCTCTTGTCACCACTGTGTTTATGCGGTGAGTCTTTTTGAGTTTATGGTCAATGGTAACCCCAGCATGTAGGTAAATGGAGGATTCAGTGATGCTAATGCCATTGAATGTCAAGAGGTAGTGATTAAATGCCTGATATTTATGTGGTGCGAATGTTACTTGTCAGCCCAAACCTGGCCATTGTTCTGGTCTTGTTGAATCTGAACATGGACTGGTTCAACACCTGAGGAGTCTTGACTTGTGCTGAATATGGTGCAACCATCAGCAAACATCTCCACTTCTGACCTTATGATAAAGGGAAGATCATTGATGAAGTAGCTGAAGATGGTTTGGCCTAGAACACAGCCGTGAGAAACTCCTGCACAGATGTCTTGGAGCTCAGATGTCTGATGCCAGGTATGACTCCAGCCACTCAAGAGTTTGCCCCCAATACCCATTGATTCGAATTTTGCTAGGATTCCTTGAGGTCATACTTGGTCAAATGCAGCCTTCATTGTCACTTCTGGAATTTAGCTCTTCAGTCCATGTTTGAACCAAGTCTGTAATGAGGTCTGGAGCTGAGTGACCCTGGCAGAATTGGATGTCACTAGGCAAGTCACTGTAGATGCTGCTTGATAATGATGACACCTTCCATTATTAGACTGATGTTTGAGACTAGACTGATGGGGCTGTAACTGGCTGCTGTGGATTTACACTACCAGACGACAAAGTTTAACTCGCTGCAGGGCAAACTGCAAGTCGCACCAATGGCAGCGGTGGGATTTGAACCCACGCTTCTGTAGAGACTGGACCAATTCCTGAAAAAGGGCTTTTGCCCAAAACGTCGATTTTACTGCTCCTAGGATGCTGCCTGAACTTCTGTGCTTTTCCAGCACCACTCTACTCCAGAATTTGGTTTCCAGCATCTGCAGTCATTGCTTTTACCTGGTATGGATTTATCCTGCTTTTTTGTACAGAACAAACCTGGGCAACTTTCCACATTGTCAGGTAGATGCCATGTTACAACCGCAATGGAACTGATTGGATAGACGAGTGGTAAGTTCTGGAGCACAAATCATCATACTATTGCCAGAATGTTGTCAGGGCCCATAGCCTTTGCAGTATCCAGTACCTCTAACTGTTTCTTGCTATCATGTGAAGCAAACTGAATAGGCTGAAGTCTGGTATCTGTGGTGCTGGGGGCCATTGGAGGAGGCCAAGATAGTTTATCCACTGAAGATTGCTGTGAATGCTTCAGCCTTTTCTTTTGCATTTTGTATTGGGCTCTTGAGTATAGAAATATTTGTGGAGCCTCCAGCTACTCCAGTGAGTTGTTTAATTGTCCATCACCATTCACAACTGGATGTGGCAGGACTGCAGAGCTTCGATCTAATCAGTTGGTTGTATGTTCACTTAGTTCTTACTATCACTTTCTGCTTGTGCTGCTTGGCTTGTAAGGAGTCTTGTTAAGTAGCTTCAATAGATTGATTTGTCATTTTTACAGTCAGCAAATCAGGAAATAAAGTTCACTATCCTTCTTTATTGCATACTTTTTGCAGAAAGAAATATAAAAATTGGGACAAACATTTGAAACCTGAAATATTAAAAATAAAGCCTCAAAACCTTTCCATTAAACAATGGAATCATAATGGAAAACTCATTCCACAAATATAAAGTTAGCTTCCAAATTCAGAAAGTTGCTTATCAACAGTTAGAATTTAATATTGTAAAACACCCAATTGCATCTCAAATAAAATGCACATTTTCTTGGATATTACAGCATAAAGTTAGCTCAGTACATTCTGAAGATTGCCATTTGCAGAGTGTTTGACTAGTTGGCCGTGGATTGTCAGGAATCCCAAAAGCAGTATCTGGATTTTCACATTTAATCACACATGTATAGACAAAAGAAGTTGTAATAGGTTTCACAAAGACAAAGACACAAAAACTAATACTGTGAACATTATTAGTTTTGTCAGTATTACAACTGCAAAGTTGACACCAAACTGTAACTAGGAAAACGATGTTGAAAAGCCAACCATAGAAGATCACTGTATAATAAAACCAATGTAATATAGCACAGTTTTTACAACTATTTGATTTTGTTTAATCCCCTTCACCTCTTGTAATAATCTATTGATTAGAACACTTCAAACCATTGTGCAGAAATAATAATAAACTCGCAGGAGAAAATATGTTTCTATTCTAACTTCTGAAAGACTTTTTAACTTCTAATAGCTACATCAAGAAAATAGTTTTACTCCGCTGTGCATTTAATCATTATAAAAAAACAGTATATCCTTTAACTGCAGACAGGTTGCAGAGCTTGGTGGGTAGGCAGGGCTCTGGCTGTCCTGGTACATGAATCACAAAGTTTGTGCGCAAACTTTGCATACAAAGCGATTAGAAAGGCAAATCGATTTTTTTAAATTTCAGCTATATTGGTCTGTGCACTATCCTGCATAGGAAAGCAGGAATCAGCTAACCAGAGTTGGTTAGTACACAGGATGCTCATTATAGTAAATGCTGAGCAGTGAGACAAAAACAGAAATATTGTCACTACTGGTGGGAGGTTATAATAACAATTGTAATTGAACAATTAAATGGAAGGAATGACAAAGTTTGACTATAGGAAGTACAAGATTTTTGATACAATTTATTTTACCATGAGCAAATGTTGGTTTTGATGCACTGATACTTGCTCATGAACAATATTTAACATTGGCATTGCAAAGAGTAAGTCAGAGAATATGGTGATTTTCTCACCAATTCTTGTTATGCAGTTTTTGTTTTGCTATTTTAACTTATGTATATTTCTGCCCCTTAACTTTTTTTTTACTTTTTAACTAAATTTGTTCATGGAAAGAATGCATCACTGGTTAGGCCAACATTTATTGCCCATGCCTAAGTGCCTTAGAGAATGTGACTCCTTTCAATAAATGCTTTCTTAAACTGCTGTAATCATTGAGGTGTCGGTACTCCCATAGCTGTGAGGAAGTGAGTTCCAGGATTTTGACCCAACGACAGTTAAGGAATGGGAATATAATTCCAAGTATGAATAATGTTTGGCTTGGAGGGGGATTTGCAGGGTGTGGTATCCTATGTTATCTGCTCCCTTTGTCCTTGAAGGAGGCAAAAGTGACAGGTTCAGTAAGTGTTTTTGAGGAAGGCTTAGTGAGCTACTGCATGTAACTCATGTATCTGACCAACTCACCTAACTCACAAAAACTGACCGTGCCCACTTAACAAAATCTCACCATCAACCCGCAAAATTCAATCGCATTAGCTTCAAGATCTACATTGTCAACATACTGGGGGGTTATAAATAACAGAAACTGAACTGCAGCAGCTATATAAATACTGTGGCTACAACAACACGTCACAGCCTCGGAATGCTGCAGCAAGTAACTCACTTGCTGCCTCACCAATACCTGTCCACCATTTGTAAGACATAAGTCAGGAGTGTGATCGAATACTCTACACATGTTTGAATGGATGCAGCTCCAACAACACTGAAGAAGATCAACACCAAGCAGACTGTTTGATTAGCACACTATCCACCACCTTCCAGAATCATGCCCTTCACTATTGATGCACAATGGCAGCAGTGTGCATCACTTACAAATGCACAGTATGGAGGATTGTCTTATGAGCAAATACTTAACAGGTCGGGATTCTACTCACTGGAATTTAGAAGAATGAGAGGTGTTCTCATTGAAACATTGAGGATTCTTAAGGGCCTTGACTGGATAAACGCTGACAGAATATTTCCCCTTGCGCAAAAGTCTAGGACCAGGGGGCACAGTCTCAGAATAAAGCGGCTAAAATGAGAAGGAATTTCTTCCCTCAGAGAATTGAGAGTTCTTTGGAACTCTTTGCCACAAAGCTATTGTGGCAGAATCCTTGTGCATAGTTAAGGTTTCTTGGTTAGTAGGAGAATCAAGGATTACATGGAAAGGGCAGGAAAGTGAACATGAGGAATGTTGGATCAGCCGTGGATCTTACTTAAAAGTAGAACAGGCTCAAGGAGCTGAACAATCTTCTCCTATTTCTTATGGTCTTATTGAAGAGGTATAAACTACCAGTTTTTCTAACTTTATGGCTCAAAGGTTCAATCAAGATTTTTGAAAACTGAAAACTTTACAAGACACACTTTCTTTCCATAACCTCATTATCAGTCTCTATATAATTAATCATTTCCCCTCGTTTTCAGAAAAATAAGCAAACTAAATGCTACAATAATTACTTATTCAGAAAAGTGTCAACTTTTTTTTTCTATTATATTCAAATATATGCATTCTCAGATTGTTTTCCAAATTAACACTCCATGTATATTGTACCTCAGTAAAGTTTCTGAAAGCTTTCTTCCAGTTTCTCTTCAAATAGTTTTTAAATATTTCAGCAGAGGCTGCTGGAAACTAAGGAAAATAATCCTCAGTGCAACTGATGATTGGCAGAGAAACAACTTGGGAACCTAGGTATAGTGCACATACACAATAGAAATTCAACTCTCAGCTGCAATTAAAAATACAAACTTTAAACCTAGGTTACTTAGAGAAGTGATGGCCTTAAAGTAAAGAAACAAAAACAGAAATTACTGGAAAAGCTCAGGAGGTCTGGCAACATCTGTGGCGTGAAATCAGAGTTATCATTTTGGGTCCACTGACCCTTCCTCAGAACTAATGGCAGTAAGGCAAATGTTGGTTTTATGCAGATGGGGTGGGGAAGGGGGTAAAGAGTAAACAATTGATGGAGATTAGATTAGATTAGACTTACAGTGTGGAAACAGGCCCTTCGGCCCAACAAGTCCACACCGACCCGCCGAAGCGCAACCCACCCATACCCCTACATTTACCCCTTACCTAACACTACGGGCAATTTAGCTTGGCCAATTCACCTGACCTGCACATCTTGGTGACTGTGGGAGGAAACCGGAGCACCCGGAGGAAACCCACGCAGACACGGGGAGAACGTGCAAACTCCACACAGTCAGTCGCCTGAGTCGGGAATTGAACCCGGGTCTACAGGCGCTGTGAGGCAGCAGTGCTAACCACTGTGCCACCGTGCCGCCCACTAACAGAGATTGATAACAGTTGGACAGACAAAGGAGTGGATAACGACTGGCCTAGCAGAATGAATAACTACTAATGGGGACTATTAGTGACTAACAATGGGTCGTGTGTAACAGCACACCATGTGATAATAAGGTCTGGTGTGTGGGCGTTAGGGTAAGGATGTGAGAGGTGGTGACTCAAGCCTATGGACTTGATATTGAATCCAGAAATCTGTACAGTTCTCAAGTAGAAAATGAGATGCTGTTCTTCCATCTTGCACTCAGCTTCACTGGAGCATTGGAGGCAAGCATGAGACAGATATGTCAGCCAGGGAAGAAGGTGGTGTCGTGAACCGGCAGCCAACTGGAAGCTCAGCATCTTTTTTGCAGACAGAACATAGGTACTCTGCGAAATAGTCATCCTGTCTATGCCTCATTCCTCCAATATAGAGGAGACCACATCATGAGTGACGAATGTAGTAGACTATATTGAGTGAAGTGCAGGTAAAGTGTTGCTTCACCTGGATGATGTGTTTGGTCCCTTGAATACTGAGGAAGAAGAAAGTAAATGGATAGGTGTTCCGCCTTCTGCTGTTGCAGTGGAATGTGCCATGGGGCGGGGAGTATTAGGAGTGGAAGAGGAGTGGACCAGGGTGTCCCAGAAGAAAGGGTCCTTGTGCAAGGTTGATAAGGGAGGGGAGGAGAATGTGGGTCTGGTAGTGACATCCTGCTAGAGATGGCAGAAATAACGACTAGTGATCCTCTGCATGTACATGGTAGGCGAGGACAAAGGGGACTCTTATCACTGTTTTGGGTGGGAAGAAAGTGGGAGAGGGCTGAAGTGCAGGAGATAAGTCACACCCGGTTTAGGGCCCTGTCAACTACAGTACTGGGGAACTCTCAGTTGAGGAGAAAATGGACATTCGGAGGCCCCCTTGTCTAAGTTGGCATCATCATAACAGATGCAGTTGGGATGAAGGAACTAGAAGAATGAAATAGAGTAAAGACCTAAAGAAAAGACTTTAGTGAAGATGCAAGAGATAATTCAATGTACAAACTTCATCATGTTTTTGTAAATATGCATTATAAATTGATGTATTCTATCCACTCAATAAACAAAATCAAAATGCTCACAGCACATGAGCATATAGTATTATCTAATTTTGATGAATCACCTAGTTCTGATACAGAAGATCTGATCCCTAATGTTTCAAAAGTATCAGAAAATGGGAAGTACAAAAGACTAAATGCAATATTATTACCTCTTTCAATTTAAGAGTAAGTAATGAATCCATGTCTGATGCTAAATATAAATTTTCATCTTCAGTCTGTTGAGCAACTTCAACTGTCCCTCCAGCTCCAACTTCATTTGAAATTGTTCTTTCATCTTCAGGAAACTCTTCGGACTCAAGAAAAAAATCAAATCGATAAACACAAAATACTAAGCAATTTCATATGACTATTTCTCAATAGATGGTCACGCTAAGACCCGTTTCTTGTCAGAAAAATACTCTTTAGCTCATCTCTCCATCTTCTAAACCATTTAACACTAATAAGAATATATATTTGACCTTTTTGTACACTTCTGTTTTTGATAAGAATATTCTCTTAATCTGAGTATGCTAAATATAACATAAACAGTTAACTGCTAGCACTAGAATTTTATCTTGGCGAAGCTCCTTAGAATAAAGTTACACCAAAGTTATGAATTAAAGTTTACATTAATAATTCTAGATAATTAACATTAGATGGATAGCAGCAAGGCGATAGAAGTGAGTATCACATGTATCATCTTACCTGTTCATTATCACTTGTACTATACCGGGTACAGTGCTGCTCCAGAAGTGCCTCCTGGCATCTTTCCTGTTCTAATGTTTCACTGATAAGACGAGCAACCTCGCTCTGTTGTCCAGGTTTTTCTCGACCAATACGGAATCTATGTAAACATTTTCATAGTTCTTTGTGTCGATCTTTGATTTTTTACAAACTTATTAACAGATTTACTTTTTTCCTCTACAATAGATGAATAATTTATATGTAATCATTCTTAGATTTGAGTATATTCCAGAAGACTAGATAAATCCAAATGTTAAAAAGGATGCAGAAATAAACTTAATAACTACAAGCTGTACAGTTCAACCTCAGTGATGGGGAAACTTTTAGAAACAATAACCTGGTAAAAAAATTAAAAATTACTTAACAAGTATACATGAATTAGGAAAACTGCCTTGGATTTATTAAAGGCAAATTGCATTTAAGTTGAATAACATAAAAGGTTAATTACAGTAATATGGTTGTTTAGCTTCACACGGATATCCAAAGCACCACTTGATAAAGCACCACAAAACAGGACTGTCAGCAAAGGTGAAGCTCATGGAATAAAAGGGATAGTGGTAAAAGGGATACATGTCTGAGTAACAGGAAACAGAATAGTGTTACTTTTTGGATTGAAGGTAGATATAAAGGTAGATAGCTGGGACGACTGCCTTTTTTAAAAAAATGAATATTAATGGATCTCCAGAGCACAATTTCAAAATCTGCAGATGACAAAACTTAGAAGCACAGCAAACAGCATGGAGAATGATAAGAGTAAACATGAAGTGGACACTGACAGGCTTGTGAACTAATAAAATTTAATGTAGAAAAATGTGAAATGATATACTTTGACAGGAAAAAGAAAAGGTAAAAGAAGCCTGAGTATACAATTCTAAAGAAAGTGTAGGAAGAAATAAATCTTGAAATAATTTGAATAATTCTTTAAGCTAGCAGGGCAAATAAAGCAAGTGCTGAAAAATGTGTTGCTGGAAAAGTGCAGCAGGTCAGGCAGCATCCAAAGAGCAGGAGAATCAACGTTTCGGGCATAAGCCCTTCTTCAGGAATGAGGAAGGTGTGCCAAGCAGGCTAAGATAAAAGGTAGGGGGGAGTGGCGTTGGGAATGCGATAGGTGGAAGGAGGTAAAGGTGAGGGTGAAAGGCCGGAGAGGGGGTGGGGGCGTAAAGGTCGAAAAGAAGATTGCAGGTCAAGAAGGCGGTGCTGAGTCTGAGGGTTGGGACTGAGATAAGGTGGGGGTTGGGGGGGGCCGGGGGAATGAGGAGGCTGGAGAAATCTGCATTCATCCCTTGTGGTTGGAGGGTTCCTAGGCGAAAGATGAGGCGCTGTTCCTCCTGGCGTCGTGTTGCTATGGTCTGGCGATGGAGGCGGCCAAGGACCTGCATGTCCTTGGCGGAGTGGGAGGAGGAGTTAAAGTGTTTAGCCACAGGGCGGTTGGGTTGGTTAGTGCGGGTGTCCCAGAGGTGTTCTCTGAAATGTTCCACAAAGTAGGCGGCCTGTCTCCCCAATGTGGAGGAGACCACAGCGGGTACAGCGGATGTAGTAAATGATGTGTGCGGAGTTGCAGGTGAATTGGTGATGGTTATGGGGCTTCGGAGGGAAGTGAGGGGGGAGGTGTGGGCGCAATTTTTGCATTTCTTGCGGTTGCAGGGGAAGGTGCCGGGAGTGGAGGTTGGGTTGGTGGGGGGTGTGGACCCGACGAGGGAGTCATTCCGGAACACTGATAGGGGAGGGGAGGGAAATATATCCTTGGTGGTGGGATTGTTTGGAGGTGGCGGAAATGACGAAGGATGATACGATTATCTGGAGGTTGGTGGGGTGATAGGTGAGGACCAGTGGGGTTCTGTCCTGGTGGCAATTGGAGGGTCGGGGTTCAAGGGCGGAGGAGCGGGAAGTGGAGGAAATGCGGTGGAGAGCATCGTCAACCACGTCTGAGGGGAAATTGTGGTCTTTGAAGAAGGAGGCCATCTGGGTTGTTCAGTATCGGAATTGGTCCTCCTGGGAGTGGATGCAGCGGAGGCGAAGGATTTGGGAATATGGGATGGTGTTATTACAGGGAGCAGGGTGGGAGGAGGTGTAATCATGGCAACACGACGCCTGGAGAATAAGCGCCTCATCTTCCACCTAGGAACCCTCCAACCACAAGAGATGAATGCAGATTTCTCCAGCTTCCTCATTTCCCCTCCCCCCACCTTTTCTCAGTCCCAATGCTTGGACTCAGCACCACCTTCTTGACCTGCAATCATCTTCCCGACCTCTCCACCCTCACCGTAACCTCCTTCCACCTATCGCATTCCCAATGCCCCTCCCCCAAGTCTCTCCTCCCTACTTTTATCTTAGCCTGCTTGGCACATCTTCCTCATTGCTGAAGAAGGCCTTATGCCCGAAACGTCAATTCTCCTGCTCCTTGGATGCTGCCTGACCTGCTGCGCTTTTCCAGCAATACATTTTTCAGCTCTGATCTCCAGCATCTGCAGTCCTCACTTTCTCCTAAATAAAGCAAGTGGTTAAAAATTTAATGGTTAATACAATCCCAATCTTTACACAGAGTGCTAAAGCAAAAAGATGAAGATGAACTATTATGAATATTGGATCAATTGCAAATAGAGCAATATGTCCAATTCTCAGAATCTTTAGAAGATTTTAGAGAGGATAGAGATTTGTGAGAATGATTCTGGGAGTTAGGGACATCATAAGAGAAGATTTGTTCAAATTCAAGAGATGTCTGAACAGAGTAGGTAGAGGGACATATTATCAAATTTGTTACTCAGAAGATGCAAAGTTCATGCGAAGAAAATTTTTTTTGCAGTGAACGATTACAATCTGAAAACCAATGCTCAAAATGGTGGGCGATCCAGATTAAATTGAGTGATTAGGCATTGGAAGGGAAAACATTGTAAGCCTACAGAGTTGGGACCTGATAAACTGGTTTTTCACAGAGCTGACATTGACTCAATGGGCCAAATAGGCTCATTTGTGCTGCACCTATCCTATCATCCAATATTTTACCATTCTGTAGCACATCACATGGAATACAAGGGTGTAAGAGTAGCATTTTTCACAAGCAGGATAACTGCGTTCTTTGGGATGACTCATCTGTGCCGGACCCCATCTGCATCCAACACACAGCTGTGGCACCAACAGCTTTTAGCATGCAACAATGATTCCTCAATACAATCCAAATACTGGAATGGGCAGATTGCAATGAGAATAGCTTGGACAGGTGAGGAGTTTTAGAATTCTTAGAGATGACTTATGTGAAACATACAAGATCCTGAGAGGTCTTGACAAACTGAATGTGGAAAGAATGCTTCCTTTTGTGGGAGAATCTAGACCTAAGAAATGCTTCTAAATCGCACTCATTCAAAATGTAGAAAAGGATTTATTCTTCCTGAAAGTGTTTCAGAAATTCTCTACTTCAAATACTTTTAAGATGGAGAAAGAGAGATTTTTGATAAGCATTGGGTAGTGATGATAAGCATCAGGAGTAGGCAAGATTGTTGAGTAATCAGTTTAGCTGTGATCTTATGGAATGACTGAGTAGGCTCAAGGGGGCAAGTGGTCTTTCTCTGCTCATACTGCGTAAGCTTGTTCATACCACATGCAAGCCATGTTCATTAGCTTTCTATGATCTGCCAAACGTTATCCCAAATCCTGTGGTAATGAGTGAATGGCTGTGCAGTTGGTATGGATTTGCTGGAAGTTGTAGTCATGAATTGGCACTAAGGCAACTCAGATCATAAGAGTCTTTTCACTGGAATGAAGAAACAATGGAACACAATATCCCCTGAGAAATATTTTTCGGGACCAGACTGCTTATCACCCTTTTATGAAAAAGCACTCTATATATAGTTGGCCTCACCCCTGATCTGCAGGCCATAAAATAGGAAGAGATCTATCAACACGATCATAAATCAGTCATTGCTCTAAAAGGCCTTGTCCATGCCTTTCATAAGCATCAAGGTTGGTACAATAAAAACAAGGAATCCAGAAATGACTGCAAGATGAACATTTCCTCTACAGGGTTTATTCAATGCAAGGGTTCAGTATCCAAGTATAATGCCTATCAAAACAACCTCAGGACCATACAATGCAGGTCCAGGATGCAAGACTTTTGGCTGAATAAGGAAGCAGGCAGCTGTCAATCATATAGGAGAAAGTGAGGACTGTAGGTGCTGGAGGTCAAAGTAAAAAAGTGTGGCGCTGGAAAAGCACAGCCAGTCAAGTAGAATCTGAGGAGGAGAGTTGACATTTTGAGCATAAGCTCTTCATCAGGAATTCCTGAACATGTCATACTCAAAACGTTGACTCTCCTGCTCCTCAGGTGCTGCCTAACCAGTTGTGCTTTTCCAGCACCACACTTTTTGACAAATGTCAATCATGTGCAGACCACAAAGACTGAAAAAGATTTTATGTTGCCCTGAAATGTTGACCACGATCTATCACCGATCCTTAATACTGAAAAGTTAGCATTGTTTACAGGAAATGTCCAATTCCAGAAGGATACATAGGGCACCTTAACCACATCCTGAAATCAATCTTCATACATCAAATGAAACATTAATCAATAGGTTGCTATGAACTACTGTCTTGATGACTTTTCCAGCTTATAGAAATAACAAACACTAGCAATCACCTGTATATCATCTAAGGTTGCAGAAACTGTTTGTGTCCCAAGTGACTCTACAAAACTAGAAGTTAATGCCTGACGCAGAAGCCTTCTGAATTCATTTCAATAACGTAGTGTGAGAAACCGTTCCAAAGGAATATAGATGCCTCCACTGTCCACCTTTACAAGTGGAAATGAACACGCCAATCCTGCAATAATTATATATAGATTTCACTCCTTTCCATTCTCAGGTCAATACTTTCACTGGAACCCTTCTGAAGATTTACAAGGACCTTGCCAGGGTAGAGGATTTGAGCTATGGGGAGAAGTTGAACAGGCTGGGGCTATTTTCCCTGGAGCGTCAGAGGCTGAGGGGTGACCTTATAGAGGTTTATAGAGGGGCATGGATAGGGTAAATAGACCAAGTCTTTTCCCTGGGGTTGGGAAGTCCAAAACTAGAGGGCAAAGGTTTAGGGTGAGAGGGGAAAGATATAAAAGAGACCTAAGAGGCAATGTTTCCACACAGAGGGTGGTACGTGTATGGAATGAGCTGCCAGAGGATGTGGTGGAGGCTGATACAATTGCAACATTTAAAAGGCATTTGGATGGGTATATAAATAGGAAGGGTTTGGAGGGAATATGGGCCAGGTGCTGGCAGATTGGGTTGAGATATCTGGTCGGCATGGACGGGTTGAACCGAAGGGTCTGCTTCCATGTTGCACATTTCTATAACTCTATAACTGAATGAAACATTTTGACCAGAGTCTGTTGCCAACATGGTTTCAGAACAGGTCAAGAAACCTGTTCAGGGAAATGACTTTGCTGATCTGATCAAAACCAAACACAGTCAACTGGAACAAAAACAGAAGTTGCTGGAAAAGCTCAGCAGGTCTGGCAGCATCTGTGAAGACAAATCAAAGTTAACATTTCAGGTCTGGTAACTGAGTTCTGAGGAAGGGTTACCAGAACCGAAATGTTAACTTTGATTTTTCCAGCTGAGCTTTTCCAGCAACTTCCGTTTTTGTTTCTGACTCTCAGCATCCGCAGTTGTTTCAATTTTTACAGTCAACTGTTCGGTAATTTAGAGAAATTCAGCTGCTAAGAAATTCATCGCAATTCTTCAACAGTTTTATGGCAATATGCTTGTGACCTGAATGATGTTAATTCTAACCAATTCCCAGTCAATGGAATTGAATATGTTATGACATGGGGTAAACCCCTCTGCTGATTTAAACCTGACACACAGAAAAGCTCACCTCATGCCATAATCTGTTAAGTTTCAAGAGGGAAAGAACAATCACAGATTTCACTAAAGTAAAAATTAACAATTTTGTTCTTTAAATCCAAAAAAGAGCATTAAAACCACTATTTACAACACCTTTCTCTTAAACCTATCTATCTCTTAGCTCCCACTCTACAATACTAGTCTGATCTTTAAGATTAAGATTTACAAAATAAAAACCACATTTCAAAACCTTTGTCAACTTTCTTTTGTAGATTTTTCTCGGTCAGCTTCGGTGTTCTGCTGCACAGATTTCTTATGGACAGGTATCGTTCAGAGAGCTATTTGGCTAGCAGTCTGTACTTGTTGGTTTTCTTGGCAGTTCTCCCCCTAACTGTTCAAAACGTCCAGTTTATACTCTAAAACACTGGATCATTTCTTTGGTTTGATGTCATCAAAACACTAAATTCAAATTTGATTGAATTTTGATATCTGGAGCTGAATTTGTTTTTGTTCCATGGTAACTCAGCTGCACTACTGGTTTCACAGCCAAATATTACATTTTAAATTCTTCAGCATTCTGTGCTTGCAGTCAGTCCTTGCCAGCTTTACAACTCTCTTAAAGGTACAGTACATGCCTACACTTCATAACAAATAGGATTGCATTCCAGTACAAATATTCTTCAGGTTTTCCTCTGTCTTGCTTTAGACTATCTTCCACAAATGATTAGCCATCAAAATCAGATATCAAGTGGATGAGAAGCATCTCAATCTGATATGACTCCAGGCAAAGAGGAAGGTTATAATTCGTAGTTCTTGATCTGCTGGTGGCTGCACTCTAGCTACGAGTTCATACCTTAACTTGTAATGTGTCACAGACTTGGTCTCGATGTACATGAAAATCTGGACATGATTATCAGCATATTGACCACTGAAGAAATGCACCAAAGATGAAAAAAAATGCTGGAGATCACAGCGAGTCAGGCAGCATCCATATAGAGAGAGTAAGCTAATGTTTCAAGTCTAGATGACTTTTCAAGGTAGCAGTCTACCTCACTGAACCTCTTTCATGAGTACAAGGATTTAGGCTTATATATCTTGCAACATACTGTCACTTGAACTTATATCCCACACTAGTTTTTGTGTATTAAGCAGGCTATCTTTTAGGCTTGAAAGGAGCATCCTGTTAATGAACACCATTTGTGTGTTACCAAATGCTCAAATTTTCAGTCATAAAAACTGCCCAGTTTACTTCAGGTTAAAGGTACACCATAAATTCAGTGTTTGTGCATGATTACTAGTGTCATTATTTAATTTCAATTACGATAACCACTTACCTAACTATGCCTTTAGTGTTCTTCAATACAGTAGCTGCAAAGATTTGCGTGACACCAACCAAACTAACCCCGTCCACTTCAACTATCTGATCATTTACTTGAATTCTGCAATAATGGAAAACACATACATATAGAGTCACAAAGCATTACAGCACAGAAAGAGGCCTTTTACCCCACTGAGTCTGTGCTAGCACTTGGTACATAGCCTTGTAATCTGTGGTGTTTAAAGTGTTCAACTTCTTAAATATTGTAATGGTTCCCACCTTTTTTACTGAGTTCAAGATAGTCTCCCATGTCTGGGTGGAAAAAAAATTCTCCTTAAATCCTCTCTCAGCCTGTTGCCTCTATCCTTAAATTTATGACCCTAGTAACTAACTCCTATAGCAAAGGAAAATGTTTATTCCTATCAACTTTAAATGCCCCTCATAATTTTACAGATCTTAAGGTTATCCTCAGCCTTTTGTTTCAAGAAAACAATCCCAGCCTATGCAGTCTCTCTTCATAGCTTAAATACTCCATCCCAATAACATACTGATGGAATCTCTTCAGCACCCTCTCTAACGCAATCATATTCTTCCCATGGTATAGCAACCAGAACTGCACAGTATTCCAGCTGTGAACTAACAAATACTACTCATCATAACCTTTTTGTTCTTATGTTCGATGCCTTGACTAATAAAGGCAAGTATCCCATATGCCTCCTTAACCACCTTATCTACCCTGTCCTACTGACTACAAACATCTATGAATGTGCAAACCAAGATCCCTGAGATCTTCTGTACTTCTAGGATCTTACCACTCAAATTGTACGCCCTTACCTTCTTATTCCTCCCAAAATGCATCAGCTAACATTTTTAGGGTTAAACGCCATCTGCCATTGCTCTAACCATCTGACCCAGCATAACCTTTCCTCGTTGTTATTTGCCACACTAGCAATTTTAGTGTCATCTGTGAAGTTATTGATAAAATAACCTGTGTCAAAATCATTAAAATGTATACTACAAACAGCAAGAGATCCATCAGTGATCCTTCCAGTACACCACTGGACACAGGCTTCTAGTCACAAAAGCAACTTATAACTGATGCCCAGCTCTGTTCTCCAAAATTAAGTCTGGCACTACCCATTTCATGCAGGACTTTCTATGTGCTGACTTTAAAAGCTCTTTCATATCTATTTTAAGAATTTTGCCCACTCTCACTTTTTGCCAATGCCAGTGAATAATGGGCATGTTGAAATCCAGTATTATTACCCTGTTATTTTCAAACTTCTCTAAAATTTGCTTACGTACTGCCTTCTACGTCTCTCAGATTTTTTTGGGGTCTATAGCAACACTAATTATGGCGATGTACATTTATGTTCTTGAGTTTTACTCATACAGCCCCAATTGAGGAACATTCTAATATCATCCCTCCTTATTGCAGTAATTGTCCTTGATCGCTATTACAACATCATGATTTCTTTCACCCCTGTTCCCTGTTGCGCCTGAAGATTCTGCAACCTGGAATACTGAACTGCCAATCATGATAGCAATAACATCATATCCCTATGTATTAACTAGCACCCTCAATCCATCTACTTCATTCACAAAACTCTTTTCATTAAAATAAATTGCAATCCAGCCTTATTTAATTATACATTACATTTCAACTTGTATACAAATTTTAAGCAGCTATAACAAGTGGGTGGCACGGTGGCTCAGTGGTTGGCATTGCTGCCTCACAGCACCAAAGTCCCAGGTTCAATTCCAGCCTTAGGTGATTGTCTGTGTGGAGTTTGCACATTCTCCCTGTGTCTGCGTTGGTTTCCTCCCATGGTCCAAAGATGTGCAGGTCAGGTGAATTAGCCATGCTAAATTGCCCATAGTTAAGATTAGATTACTTACAGTGTGGAAACAGGCCCTTCGGTCCAACAAGTCCATACCCACTGCCGAAGCGCAACCCACCCAGATCCATTCCCCTACATTTATCCCTTCACCTAACACTACGGGCAATTTAGCAAGGTCAATTCACCTAAGCTGCACATTTTTGACTGTGGGAGGAAACTGGAGCACCCGGAGGAAACCCACGCAGACACGGGGAGAATGTGCAAACTCCACACAGACAGTCGCCTGAGGGGGAATTGAACTCGGGTCTCCAGCGCTGTGGGGCAGCAGTGCTAACCACTGTGCCACCCACGCATTGTTATGTGCAACAGTCAGAGGGAAATGGGACTGGGTGGGTTACTCTTCGGAGGATCGATGTGGACTTGTTGGGCTGAAGGGCCTGTTTAAAAAAAAGTGGGTGGCACGATGGCACAGTGGTTAATGATGTGATTAACCACAGCGGCAGGTTCAATTCCAGCCTCGGGTGACTGTCTGTGTGGGGTTTGCATATTCTCCTCATGTCTGTGTGGGTTACTCTTCGGAGGGGGAGTGTGGACCTGTTGGGCCGAAGGACCTGATTCTACACTGAAAGAAGGCTAATCTACAGGAAATCTAATCAAATAAAGTAGTGGATATTATACCACATCAGTATGATTCTCCAAAGAGGTAGCTTATCATCAAATACTTTAAACTAAACAAATTAATCAAAAAGATTATTTTCACTTAGTTATAGACAGATTACTTTGCTGTGATGAAGTGCATTACACTTCAATCTAAATTAAAGAAAATCATAAAATGTTTTAAAATTGTCTAAAACTAAGATAGAAGGTAGTAAATGACATCAACAGTGTTAGTGACTAAATACACTTTAGAGATCAAACTTTAGTGGCAATTATAATTAAGTAACAGATGTTTAATACTTGCTTGTATTAACTGCTTAAAATTTACATACAAGTTGCAATATAATGTATATTTAAATAAGGCTGGATGACAATTTATTTTAACGCAAGGGGCTTTGTGAATAAAGTACATGGGTTGAGGGTGCTAGTTAATACAAGGGAATATGATATTATTGTTATCATCGTTGGGGCAAGAACAGGATTGGCAGTTCAACATTCCAAGTTGCAGAATCTTCAGGCACGACAGGGAACAGGGGTTTTAATGAAAATGTACCAAAATGCAAAACAGTAGATGATTGAAATCTGAATCCCTTTCTTAGCTTTAATCAAACTTTCATTAGTTTTCTCATTCTATGTTACAATGCTTCATAGATGTTATAATATCTATATTCTTTCAAAACTAAATACAGCTAACACACAAAAAAGAGAAATATTAATGGATAGCATCTTACCGTTTATCTCTATATGCTGCTCCACCTTCAGTGATAGTTTTCACAAAAATCCCTAGCTTTTCAAGCCCTTGATCTGCTCCAACACCCATTCCAATGATACTAATTCCAAGACCAGCTTCACCTAAAATTCAAATTATTTCATAAACAGAATTCATTTGTTATAAATCAATAATTAACATGGTGTATTTTGATCACATCATTAAACTACAGTCGGTTCTGCAATAACATGTTCCTTCAATGTGAATTGGCTATAACGCGATTGAAGAATTTAGATCACTATTTGCAGAATGCAGACTTTCTCACCTGTATTGGGTATAATGTGATTCTGGTCCCTTTGGTTTAAATGGTGCTGCTAATACACGATTTACTTAGAACGCAGGATTGTATGAGAACAGAACTATCGCATTATATCAGAACAGACTGTAGTAAAATTCCGCAATGTGCTTCAGAAATAATGGTCGACAGTGAGAAATCTGTTCCATCATTCAATGGGATAATGGTTCATCTGGGTCCTAATTCCATATACCAACCATTATCAAAAAACCTAAGGGATATGGTTAGAAGGAACGGTCAAATTTAGTTACAAATTTAACACCTACTTAGCAAAGAACATGTCAATTTTCTACTTTTCTTTGCATGAAGAATTGTATCCTAACTTTATTTCGCAAGAGTTTGGCTCTAGTTTTTAAACATAGTCCCTGGTTTTAGACTTCCAAATTAGCAGAAATACTTTCATTTTCCCAGTTTAGCTCTTCCATTATTTTCGATATCTTACAAGTATGATTAAACAATCCTTTAACCAAAAATATTCCAGGGAAACAACACTTAATTAATACTTACTGTAGATTAACACTGGAGTCTAAGTATTATCTAATAACTCAAAGCTGCACTTACATCAACTCCATATGTCCTTCCCACAGTGTATTTTCTAGATAAACTAATTTTTCTAAGAACTAACCAAGACTTTGCGTAATTGAAGCACAATTCAAACTCAAACCCCTTGTGTTCAAGTCCCTCATATATAAAGGCCGATAATCCATTAGACTTTAGAGATTATTTCTGTAGTTGTTTATGAAATTTAAATGATTCATGCACCTAAACCTTCATTTATTTCCAGTTTATCCACCATGTAACTTTTTTTTAGGTTCAAAATAGATTATTTTGCATTTGACTGTATTCAAAGCTACTTGTGACGTTTGTCCATCAATTAGTCTATCAATCTCACTTATAACTGCCCTTCAAGTTGTACCTCTTAAAATAGCTCACATCCATGTGTCACCAATACAAATTTAAATTAACTTTCTATCCTATAAAAGTTGCTAATGATTGCGGGAAACATTGAGTCCTCATCACAGAACCCTGCAGGAGATGGTTAGTCACATCCTGCTAAACAGAGTACCTGCCCAGTATCTCTGCTCTCTCTCTTGCTGTCCAATAAATTTCCTAACCAAGTCAATAACTTGCTTCTAATTCCACAAGCTTCAATTTTAAGTACACGTACCTTATGAAAAGCTTCATCAAATACGTTCTGGAAATCCATATAAATGGCAGATATTGACATTTCCCTGAACAATGTATTTTTATAAGGAAGCAAATAAGATAATCAGGTTTCTCAAACACGACTTACCATTTACAAATCCACGCTACCTCTTTCTGGTCAACCGAAAAATTTCTATGTGCTCAGTCATTCTATTCCTAATGGTAGACTCTTCTTATTTTCTGGCTAAACATGTATGTATGCCTGGATTTTAATTCAGTGATTTACTTCTGAAAGATTGTGCGTGTCTGTCTGTTATTTAAGAAAAATAACAATCTAAAGAAATAGTTCTTGAATCCAGAGAACAGGATTTAAGATTATAATCGAAATATCTGCAATATTCTCAACAACTTCCTTTAAAATCCCCAGTGGAAACCATCAACTCCTGGGGATTTCCTCGTCTTCAGTGTCATTAATTTGTCCATCTTGCTTCTGTTAATTTTTTTTATCCCTATTCCAATTCAATAATTGTTTCCTTGGGGTATCCTGCATGTTGACCTCTTCCCCTATTGTAGATATTGACCCAAAGTAATAACCAGCATGTCTGCTGTTTCTTTAAATTCACATACATACCACCATGAGCAATTTAAGGTGCCCACATTGTTTCTAATTATCCTCATCTTAATGAAATTGTGGAAGTTTGTTGATGTTAACAGCCATTACAATTTTGATTCTATTTTCCTTTTGTACATTGGCTTTGTCATCCTTTACAGATCATTGTAGCTTTCTCATTTGTGACAAAATGTCAATTTTGAAGTTGCATACTTTTCTTTTACATCGTCTCATAGCCCTTTAATCATCTATAGCTGCTTTTAATTGCAAATAGAATTCTTGCTCTTCGGTGGAATAAACAGATTCTGTCTCAAGTTAAATGCCTGTTTGGAACAGTTCTCAGGCCTCTGTCATTTTACCCATTAACAGACATTTTCAGCTTGCTGCAGACTGTTTTAATCACAGATCATTAAACTAAACTATATCTAAACTTATAATCTTAGTAGCTGTTGAGTCTCTTTCAAATGTTGGGATGATCTCAATTATATTTGGCTTTTAAATAAATGTGCATACACTAATAAGCTGTTAAATAAATCAGTCTTATTGCTAAATCTAGTATGCAATATCTTCTTGTTGTCTCTGCGGCATATTGCTGCAGAGAACTGTCCCACAGGGATGCAAAACATTCACTATAATCTCAGATATTTGTTTACTGCAATCTGTATCAATGTAAAATATCCAATTCACATCTTTGCCACTTGCGTAATCTTAGCATTTCACAGATACTATTCAAGGTCATATAAAGAACTATAGATGTAGTTGTAAACTCTTTTCTATCTCTTAATCCTACTCCAAGTCTCTTCCATCTGCTTACCTCCTATTACGTCCTCTCTCATAATTTAGTAATTTCACTTTAAGGAAAATTTTAAGGATTATGAGAGATGCAACAAGACATAAGTTAACAAGTTAATTCTAGAATGGAAGTGATTAGTAGCTGAAAATTGTCTTAGCATTTTTTTAAAAAAACCATGAAGTGAGATTGAAAAGTGAGACCAATTTTATATTAGATAAGCAACAGGTTGTATTGTGTAGATAGCAAATATGAATAGTAAAAGCTATGTGCTTCATATTTTATGAAACTTTGGTTTATGTTGTGGAGTCTTAACATTTTCAGGATTTGAAAAGAATTTTATAGGATTGGTGTCATAAACGTTATTCAATATAAACTTCCTGCTGATAGGTAGTGCATTTTATGCATGTTCTTCCCCCTTTGGGAATTACTGCAGAGAAAATAGTGAAACAAATACTTAACATTAATTCATAATCACAACTGAAGGCGCCATCATTCTTTAACTCGAACATAACTTTACACAATCATGAAAGCTTTCATGTTCTTAACTATTTTTCCAAAATATGGAGAAAGCAGCCTGAGGTATTTTCACACAGATTTGTGATGGTGCTCTGCTTGATGACATGAATATTGATGTGATTGTGTAAAGTTATGTTCAAGTTAAAGAATGATGGCGCCTTCAATTGTGATTATGAGTTAATGCTACGTATTTGTTTCACTACTTTCTCTACATTAGATAGCTAGCTAGCATCAAATAAATGTATTGGAAAAGACAAATATCTTTCCACATGCAATTACTGATTGGCAATAAATGCCTGAACAAAATACACTTAAATAATAAATACTTGAAACTTCATCAAGACGCAGTCATTTAAATAGTTACCCTTCTCAATTTCAACTGGAAAAACATCCATTTTTTCCACTCTCTTCTCCAACTCATATTCTGCTGAAGCAGCCACAGGGTCAACTTCCTCATTGCGTCGATCATAGTCATCATTTGAGTAGGTACTATAAACCTGGAAAAGATCAAGTACATTGATATTGCAAATATGTTCCACAGGGCCATTGCACATCTAATCAATTAATTTCAGATCCTCTCCATAGCTTTCTTACAGAAATTATATGAAGTAGAAGAATGCTGTTGACCAAAAATGAATCGAAACTTCTCCACAACCATTTGTTATTTTTAGAATAACCTCCAATGTTTTACATAGGAATTCAGTGTAACATGACAATAACTGATTATCAGATCAGCCATGATCTCATTCAAAGATGGAGAAGACTCGACAAACTGAATGGCCTACCTCTGAAGACATAGCATATGGAACAGAAGTAGGCCACTCAGCCCACTGAGGCTGTTTCACCATTCAATAGCATCATGGCTGATCTGATGATCCTCAACTCCACTTTCCTGCCTTTTCCTGATGACCCTTGATTCCCTTACTGATTAAAAATGATCTAGCTCAGCCTTGAATATGCTTAACAATCCAGCCTTTACAGTAAAGAATTCTACGGATTCACAATCCTCAAAGAAGAAATTCTTCACTTCTGTCTTAAATGAGTGACCTTTCCAGATCATCATGTGCCTCAAGAGTCTTGTATGTTTCAATAAGTTAACTCTCATTCTTCCAAATTCCAGTGAGTGCAAGCCTAATCTTCACAACCTCTTCTCACAAGGCAGTCCTTCCATAGCTGGGATCAATCTAGTTACCTTCTCTACATTGCTTCCAATGGTAGTACATTTTTCCTTAGACAAACGGACCAAAATTTCTACAGTATTGCAGGTGTGGTATAAATCATGCCTTGTATAGATTTAGCAAAACTTCCCTAATTTTATACAGCAATCACTCTGCAATAAAGGCCAACATTCCATTTGTCTTCCCTTTTACCTGAACCTTTTGCTGGGTTGTTTTGTAATTCATGCACAAGGACCCCCAAACTCCCTCTGTGCTGTAGCTTTATGCAGACTTTTTTCATTTTATTAATATTTAGCTCCTCTTATTTTCCCTGCGAAGTGAATAACCTCCGTTTCCCACATTATATTCTATCTGCCAAGTTCTCACTCAACCAGTCTCTCTCTCTCTCTCTCTGCAGGCTGTGTCACCCTCACCACTTACCTTTCCATTTATTTTTGTGTCATTTGCAAACCTGGCTAGAGTAAATTCATTTTCCTTATCCAAGTCATTAGTATAAAGTAATTGTCACCCCAATTACTGTAGCACTCCATTAGTTGCAGGTTGCCATCCTGAAACCCCCCTAATCCCAACCATCTTCTATTAGTTAGCCAATCCTCTAACCATGCTAAAATATTACCTCCAACACCATGAATTCTTATTAAGTATTCTAACTTGCAGTACCTTATCAAACACCTTCTGGAAATCTAAATGTATAACATTACTTCACCTCTATCTATTCCACTTGTTACCTTCAGAAAGAAATCTAATAATTTTGGCAGACATGACATTCTTTTTGTGAAGACATGCTGGCTATGCATGATCATATTATGTATTTCTAATTGCTCTGATTTTACAAACTTTGCAACAGATTCTAACAACAACAAATATTCAGCTAACTGGCCTATAGCTATCTATTTTTGTCCCAATCCTTCTCTCAAATAAAGGTGTCACATTGGCAGTTTTCCAGTTCTCTGAGACTTTTCAAGAACCTAAGGATTTTTGTAAGATTACCACAATCCACTATCGCTGTAGCTACTTGTTTTAAAATCCTATGATACAGCCCATCAGATCCAGGGGACTTCAGTCTTCAGCCACATTAGTCTCCCCTGTACATTTTTCTTCAGTGATAGCAATTGCATTTATTTCCTCTCTTCCTTTTGACCCTTGGTTATTAATATTGTGGACTGCTATTAGAGTCTTCTCCTATGAAAAGTATTTAACTCTTCTGCCTATGCTGTCTCCCTATTATTACTACCCCAACATCACTCAAAAGGAACTATGTTCACTTTGGCTTCTCTTTTCATTTTTGTACATTTAATGAAGTTCCTCCTATACTTGCCCTTGTTATTACTTGAAAGTTTACTATCAAAGTTCAACTCTTTCTTTTTTGTTTAGTTGTGTTTTGTGGTTTTTTTTAAAAAGCTTTCCCAATTCTCTGGCTTATCGCTAATTTTTGTCCAGTATACTTTTTCTCTTTCAATTTAAGACTAGCATTAACATCTCTGGTTAACCATTATTGGCTTCTCCCATTCCTAGAGTCCATCCTGTGAGGATGAACTATTTTCTTGAAAGTCAGTCACTTTTACTCAGCCATCTTTGCTGATGAATTCTTTTCTCAGTCCACTCCAACTAGGATGTGCCTTCATTCTTTTGTAATTACCCTTACACTTTAATGATCTTATTCACAATCTTTTCTGGCTTCCAATATTTTTAGCTGCTTTGGCCTCTAGAACCTGGAGTATTTATCACAAAGTCTAGTAAAGGGTCACAGACCTGAAACATTAAGATGACTTTTCTCTCTCTAGATACTGCCTGATCTATTTATTATTTCCAAGCTTCACTGAAATCACCTTTGTTGTCCTTTGCTAAAATCATTATATTGCAAAAATATACATATTTTCCTTCATTCTCACAACCTATTCAATAACCTGTGTGTGATATTATTAATACTTTAATTGTAACAGGATATTCTTGGTCTTACTGCAAACCAGCCTGTTCAGCTGAGATTTATTTCTTATTCTACCTGTTTTTCTTATTCATTTGTGGAATGTGGGCATCGCCGGCTGGCCAGTATTTGTTGCCCATCTCTAGTTATCCTTGAGAAGATGGTGGTGAGCTGCCTTCTTGAACTGCTGCAGTCCACCTGCTATGGCTTGCTCCACAATGCCATTAGGGAGAAAATTTCAGGATTTTGACTCAGTGACAGCGACAGAATAGCGATATATGTGACTTGGAGGGGAACTTGAAGGTGTTTCCAGGTATTTGCTACCCTTGTCCTTCTAGATGGAAATGGTTGTGGGTTTGGAAGGTACTGTCTAAAGATCTTTGGTGAATACTTGCAGTGCATTTTGTAAATAGTATGCACTGCTCCCAATAGCATCAGTGGTGGAGGAAGTGGTTATTTGTGGATATAGTGCCAATCAAACAAGCTACTTTGTTCTGGACAATGTCAAGCTGCTTGAGTGCCGTTGGTGCTGCACCCATCCAGGCAAATGGGAGTTTTCCACCACACACCCAACTTGCACTTTGTACATGATAGACAAGCTTTGGGGAGTCAGGTGGTGAGTTAGTTGCCACAATTTTCCTAGCCTCTAACCAGTTCTTTAGCCACTGTGATTATATGGCAAGTCCAGTTGAGATTCTGGTCAATGGTAACCCCCAGGATGTTGATATTGGGGTGATTCAATGATGGCAACACCACTGAATGGCAAGGGGCACTGGTTATATTATCTCTTATTGTTGATAGTCATAGCCTGGCAGATGTGGTTCAAATGCTACTTGCCACTTGTCAGTCTAAGCCAGGATGTTGTCCAGATCTTGTTGCATTTGAACATGGACTGCTTCAATATTTGAGGAGTCATGAATGGTGAACATTGTGCAATTATCAGCAAACATCTTCACTGCTGACCTTATAATGGAGGGAAGGTAATTGATTAAGCAGCTGAAGATGGTTGGCCCTCAGAAACTCCTGCATAGATTCCCTGGAGCTGAAACGACCAACTTCCAACAGCCACAACATCTTCCTATGTGCCAGATATGACTCTAACTAGCAAAGAGTTTGCCTCCTGATACCAATGATTTCAGGTTTGCAAGGGATCTTTGATGCCACACTTGGTTGAATGCAGCCTTGATGTCAAGGGCTGTCACTCTCACTTCACCTCTGGAATTCAGCTCCATAGTCTATATTTGAACCAAGACTGTAATGATGTCAGAAGCTAAATGGCCCTGGTGGAACCCAAACTAGACGTCAACAAGCAAGTTATTGCCCACCAAACGCTGCTCGATAGCATTGTTAACAACACCTTCCATTACTTTTCTGATGATCGAGACTAGAGTGACGGGCAGTAATCAGCTGGATTGGATTTGCCCTGCTTTTGGCAGTTTTCCACATTGTCAGGTAGTACCAGTGGTGTAACTGTACTGCAACTGCTTAGGTAGGGGAGTGGCAAATCCTGGAGCACAAATCTTCAGTGCTATTTACGGAATGTTGTCAGGGCCCACAGCCTTTGAAATATCCAGTATCTCCAAATGTCCTTGACATCACAAAGTGAATCAAACTGACTTAAGACTGGTATCTGTAATGCTGGGGATCACTGGAGGAAGCCAAGATGAATCATCCACTTGGGAGTTCTGACTGAAGATTGCTGCAAATGCTTCAGCCTTATTTTTTGCAATGATGTACTGTTAGAACATAAACTGACATTTTTGAATCTTAACCACTACATCTCAATTTTTCTCCAGTTTATCTTGTGAAATGAAGCATTTTTAATTCGATAACCAAATTTGTTATATTTTAGTATCCAATATCAAACTTAACTAATATTTTTCAAGCCAGATGTTAAACTTGGCAGATCTTTATTTTAATCCTTTGCTTTAAACATTCCATTTTCTCATACTTTAATCAGTTCTGTTCACTAGCTTTTCCATCTAGTTATTTTTGAGCAGGATCCTTTCTTAGCTTACGTCTGTCTTTTAATAGTTTAACATCAATTTTTGACTTCATTATCTCTTATTAATTTCATACTAAGCATTTGGTCATTTCATACTAGAGTTGGTCATTTTCTAATTGTTCTCCTAGTCATTTCGGTTATTTGCCTAAATTATTGCTCCAGATGTAATTCAAACAATGCTTCTTTCATCATTGACTAGAAATTTACCAATCAATACACAGTCTGTAGCACATCTGAACAAGCGTTGTCCACCTTTCTTAAGCGTTGTCCACCTTATTCCAGATTTCTGAATTTTGAACAGGCGACATGACTGAACAGTATCAACCCTGCTGTTCTTCTATATCTTTGAGCTATTAAGCTTATCTCAACTGCTCAGCAGTCAATTATGCACATTACAGTTGCTTAATTCCTATTTAAGACTAGGTGCATCTACAACATGGTCAAGGAATTGTACAGTAATATAGTTCTCACATCCCCTTTTAATTCATAATGATTCAAGTTAAAGCAGACCCACAGTCAAGTTTTTGTGTATACAATCTCAAGTTTAGTTCACTATATATCATCCATAAGAAATTAAAAACTCTTAGATTAAAACAATTACAGAAAGGTCAATATAATATTTATAAGAACATTATCCCCAAAAAAATCTTCACAGCATACTATTGGGCCCATTGTAGTGGTTCTGTTCGCCGAGCTGGAAGTTTTTGTTGCAAACGTTTCGTCCCCTGGCTAGGAGACATCATCAGTGCTGTGGAGCCTCCTGCGAAGCGCTTCTTTGATGTTCCTTCCGGCATTTATAGTGGTCTGTCCTTGCCGCTTCCGGGTGTCAGTTTCAGCTGTCTGCTGTAGTGATTGGTATATTGGGTCCAGGTCGATGTGTCTGTTGATGGAATTTGTGGATGAATGCCATGCCTCTAGGAATTCCCTGGCTGTTCTCTGTCTGGCTTGCCCTATGATAGTAGTGTTTTCCCAGTCGAATTCATGTTGCTTGTTGTCTGAGTATGTGGCTACTAGGGATTGCTGGTCGTGTCGTTTCGTGGATAGTTGGTGTTCATGCATGCGGATTGTTAGCTGTCTTCCTGTTTGTCCTATATAGTGTTTTGTGCAGTCCTCGCATGGTATTTTATAAACTACATTAGTTTTGCTCATGTTGGGTATGGGCTCCTTTGTTCTAGTAAGTTGTTGTCTGAGCGTGGCTGTTGGTTTGTGTGCCGTTATGAATCCTAGGGGTCGCAGTAGTCTGGCTGTCAGTTCTGAAACGCTCCTGATGTATGGTAGTGTGGCTAGTCCTTTTGGTGGTGGCATGTCCTCGTTCCGTGGTCTATCTCTTAGGCATCTGTTGATAAAGTTGCGCGGGTATCCGTTTTTGGCGAATACCTTGTATAGATGTTCCTCTTCCTCTTTTTGCAGTTCTGGTGTACTGCAGTGTGTTGTAGCTCTTTTGAATAGTGTCCTGATGCAGCTTCGTTTGTGTGTGTTGGGGTGGTTACTTTCATAGTTTAGGACTTGGTCTGTGTGTGTTGTTTTCCTGTGTACCCTTGTGGTGAATTCTCCGTTCGGTATTCTCTGTACTATTACGTCTAGGAATGGGAGTTGGCTATCCTTTTCTACAAGGAATTCCTAGAGGCATGGCATTCATCCACAAACTCCATCAACAGACACATCGACCTGGACCCAATATACCAATCACTACAGCAGACAGTTGAAACTGACACCCGGAAGCGGCAAGGACAGACCATTATAAATGCCGGAAGGAACATCAAAGAAGCGCTTCGCAGGAGGCTCCACAGCACTGATGATGTCTCCTAGCCAGGGGACGAAACGTTTGCAACGAAAACTTCCAGCTCGGCGAACAGAACCACTACAACAAGCACCCGAGCTACAAATCTTCGCACAAACATTGGGCCCATTGATTGAGCTCTTAGTGCTGTACTGATATTTAGTAACACGTGATGTCAGATCAAGTTGTAATGACTTATATAATTCAGTGACAAGCTGCAGTTGCAATAGCATCTACAATTGAACAGACAGGGTTTTCTTTTAAAGGTAGGCTCCACAGAACAGCAAACTTTGAAAGGCCCTCACCCATCCTCTGCTTCATCAAACAATCTACCTGATTTCCACACTTAAGTGCATGCAAGCCATTCAAGCAAATTTTGCACTTGCATTTACATATACTAGTGTGCCATTCACCCTATCACATTAGCTGTTTCCAAAGTTGCGCTGCCTATGGTCTTAGATAATTAAAAATAATTGCCACAAACAATCGGTTATGCTTCAGTATTTCTTGAATACACTGGTAATGTGTAACCGATAGGGGGATTTTGTTAAATGGATGTGACGCTGTAACTGAGTAAGTGCATACAGAAAAATATTTCATTATATTAACCAGAATGTGCTGTAAATTTACATTTGTGTTTTCACAATTAGTGGTGCTGGAAGAGTAGAGCAGTTCAGGCAGCATCCAAAGTGCAGCGAAATCGACGTTTCGGGCAAAAGCTCTTCATCAGCACTTTGGATGCTGCCTGAACTGCTGTGCTCTTCCAGCACCGCTAATCCAGAATCTGGTTTCCAGCATCTGCAGTCATTGTTTATACCTAGGTGTTAGCTTCCTCTGAGGCTGTCTGTGCCACAATGGTCAGACTGATACTAATTTAAAAAACGGATTTACAGAATCTTACATGGATTCGCGCAGTTTTTGAGCAAAGTAAAACGTACTCCTGCAAGTGCAAATACACCCCACAAATTTATATGTGTGCATGGCTTTGTTAGAGGGAGAAAATTTCTAACAAATCTAGTGGAACTTTTCAAGGAGATGATCAAGTGTGTAGATGAGGGTAGCGCAGTTGATGTAGTTTATATGGATTTTAGTAAGGCCTTTGACAAAGTCCCACATGGTCAAAGTTCTTGGGATCAGGACAGCTTGGCAAATTAGATTAAAACTTGGCTTAGGGACAGGAGGCAGAGGATGATTGCAGTGCAGTGTGCAGTGACATACCTTAGGGATCAGTGCTGGGTTCCTTTTTTCGTGATATTCATAAAAAAACGTAAATGAGAATCAAGGGGGTTGATAAGGAAGTTTGTGGATGGCATTTTGGTGTTGCATTTCGGTAAAACAAACCAGGGCAGGACTTACACAGTTAATCATAGTCCCTTGGAAATCTTCGAAAGCAGCATCATGGGTAGACAGCATGGTGAAGGTGGCATTTGGCACACGTACCTTCATTAGTTGCAGCACTGAGTACAGGAGTTGGGATATCATGTTAGAGCTGTACAAAACATTGGTAAGGCTACACTGGAGGTACTGCATACAATTCTGGTCACTTTGCTATCGGAAGATTATTATTAAACTGGAAAGAATGCAAAAACAATTTACATGGATGCTCTCAAGACTGAAAAGTTTGAGTTATAAGGAAAGGCTGGATAGGCTGGGACTTCTCTCCCTGGACCCTAGGAAACTAAGGAGTGACCTTATAGAAGTTTATAAAATCATGAAAGGCACAGATAAGGTGAATAGTTAAGGACTTTTGCCCAGAGTAGGGGAGTCCAAAAACTGGAAGACATGGGTTTAAGGTGAGAGGAGAAATATTTAAAAGGGATCTGAGGGGCAACATTTTCAAAAAGAGGATGGTGCGTTTATGGAATGAGCTGCCAAAGAAAGTGGTAGAGGCAAGTACAATTAAAACATTTAAAAGACATTTGGATAGGTACTGTATGTGCTCAAGTAATAGTTAATCTCATGTAAAAGTCGACCCTTTACTTTTGGTCAAAAGGTCTGGAATTTTCCATATATAGTGTGTGAAAATTGACCCTAGTTCTTCACAAATAACATTTATGAGTCAGTGGGCTAGCCGTTGCACTCCACTCCGACCTTCCAGTCTACTGTTGTTCAGCTCCACTTCGGGTCTTCCAGTCCACTTGCTGTCGTGCTCTTCTTCAAGTTTTCAGAATGACCATAATTCTTTTTTCCCTCTTTATTTGTTTCGAGATCAATTGGGCTTATAGTCATAGAGCTGTACAGCATAGTCCCAGACCCTTCGGTCCAACATATCCATGCTGATCAGGTATCCTAAATTAATCTAGTCCCATTTGCCAGCACTTAGCCCTCTAAACCCTTCCTATTCGTATACCCATCCAGATGTCTTTTCAATATTGTAAATGGTTTCCGTTAATGATACAGTAAGAATTTTGACAGGCATAAATTTCGCCCCTCAAAAGTAGTATCCATGTAATAGTCAACCCCAAAAATTCAACCATAAAAAGTAGCCAAAAAATTCAACTATTACTTGAGTGTATATGACACATGGATAGAGAAGATTTAAAGCGATACAGTACAAACACAGGCAAATGGGACTAGTTCAGTTTAGGAAACCTGGTTGGCATGGATGAGTTGGGCTGAAGAGCCTGCTTCCATGCTGTCTGACTCTATGATGTGATGATCAGCCAAGTGGTAGACAGTAAAGAGGAAGGTGTTAAGTTACAGGAGAAAATAAACAGATTGGTCAGATGGGCAAATCAGTGGTAGATGAAAATTAACCCTGATAAATGTGAGGTGATGAAACTTTGAAAGAAAGAACAAGACAAGGGAATACACAATGAATGGCCAGGCACTAGGAAGGTAGGAGGTATAAAGGGATCTTGGGGTGCTTGTTCACAGATCCCTCAAGGTGGCAGGCCAAGTTAAATGAATAAAGTGGCATAAATTACATCTGCCCTTATTAGTATGGCATTGATTAGAAGAGCAGGTAGGTTATACTGGAGCTGCACAAAAGTTTGGTTAGGTCACAGCTGGAGTGCAGTATGCAGTTGAGTATATCTAAGACTGAGATAGATAGGTTCTTGAGTCTCAAGGGGATCAAGGGTTAAGGTAAGTTAGCAGGAAAATGGGGTTGAGGAACTTATCAGCCATGATTGAATAGTAGAGCAGACTCAATGGGCTGAATCACCTAATTTCTGCTCCTATGCTTTATGGTCAGTTTTAGTCACCACAATATACGAAGTATGCAATTGCACTGGTGCAAAGGAGATTCACCAGGATGGTGCTTGCGATAGGGCATTTCAGCTAAGAGGAGAGACTGGACAACCTTGATTTGTTTCCTTTGGAACAGAAAAAGTTGAGGGGGGGAACCTTATAGAGGTTATGAAGGGTATGGACAGAATGAATAGAGAGCTGTTTCCCTTAGTAGAAGGTCAATAACAAGAGGGCAGACTTTGAAAGTGAAATGCAAGAGGTTCAATAAATGTAGGTGATAATTGAAAGAAAATAATTAAATTTCTAAATCATATTATCCCAACTTCTGATTATTAGAAAGATTTATGGTAATGATTCGTATAGGTTGTTTTTTTTGAGCCAGTGCTCTTTGACATATATCTAATACATAACCAGTCAGAAAAGAACACCAATATGAAAGTTGTATTTTAATTAAAAATAATTTATGAATGCAGCTATGCTTGAAGTATCCTAATTTACTAAGTCTCCTAAAGCTTTATTTCTTTTGAGCAAGTGGACATTTCAAATTCCTGTGATGTTCCACTTGGCATTGACTGTCTGCAAATGGAGCCTTTTTTTTAAAAAAACGGAAAGCATGATTACGATCAGTAATGGGCTGTCTGATGGAATAATGGAAACAGATTCAATAGCAGCCTTCAAAGGCATGTGAATAAATACTTGAAGGATAGAAACATTGCAGGGACGTAAAGTACATGCGTGCGCGTGCACAAGAGAGAGGGAAAAAAAACTGGTTCCTCTTTGAAAAGGCCAATGCAGAGTCAAATGCTGGCATTCTTATTCACAGCCCTATTCTATATTAATAAACTTAAAGACATCACAAACATTTATTTCATTATCAAGAAATGGACTATATGTAAAGACAAAAAAGGAAGCTTCATTTACACGTGATCTGCAGCCTCAAAACTAGTTACATATAAATTGAAGAATTTACATCAATTTAACATGAAGTGAATCTAACCATCCCTAATTAAAACTGTTTGCAATTCCCATCAGGTGTTCAATATGAATGATAGACTTTAAAAAATTTAAATTCAATATTTTAAACTATAATGACACTGCATCCTGTAACTAAGACATAGTAGACTAAATTTACAGTGTTTCTATCCATGCCAAGATCAGTGACTTTCCTCCTATTCAGCTTGATTATTCCACTCTTTAGTAAAATGCCTTACCAACAGTAACCTCATTGTGGTAAGTGGACAGTATCGTAACAATGTCATACAGGGTAAAGGCTGTCATGTGATGTCTGGTTTCAACTGACATAGAAGAGTAAAACAAAATGAGAAAGTGTGACATTGCAAATACAAAAATCTATAATGCTCATAAACATTTTCTTGAGGATTTCCACTTAAAAAGTTAAATAAACTAACTTCTGAGCATTTTCAGCAGAATTACTGCATTAAAACCTCTAGAAATCAATCAGTACTGAATTATTTGACAGTGGAAAACACAGACCAGGAAGGTCACAGATTTCGTTCTGGTTTTTGTTGAGTGAGCAACTGTTTAATACATGTAAAACAAAAAATAAAAACACTAATAAGCTTAGATCTTCTACTTAGTAATCAATCTCATAGCAAAGGATCCTATGGGGAAGGATAATCATAATAATGACACATTTATGTTAGGTTTGAGTAACGTAATTCCAAAACAGGAGTCTTAAGTCTAAATAAAACCAATTACATATGTACAACAGGCATAGTTGGCTACGATTCACTGGCAAGATGGATGAAATGGTGTGCACGTAAATGAACAGTGAACAGCATCTAGCAAAATAATTCAAATTCTCAAATAAGATTAATTTCACTGAGACAAAAAGCTTCTTTAAAATTAATGATCTGGTCATGGCTAACAATAAAAGTTCAAAGTAGTTTATGTTTTAAAGAGGCCCATAATGTGACAAAGAAAAAATAAATTTGAGGATTCATATAGTTTTAGAAAGATGCTAAGGATGACAAAAGACTGCTGAGGATAGAAAGGCAGGCTGAAAATAAATAAGCAAAAGATATAAAAACAGACTAAGTATTTCTACAAGTATATGAAGAACTCAATTGCAAAAGTAAACATAGGGCCCTTCAAAGGTCAAAACAAGGGAAATTATGATGGAAAATCTTGAAATAGCAGGATCAAAAATTTGGTTTGTATCTGTCTTCATGGAAAATGACAGGCAACATAATGAAATTAGTAAAAACAACCAACTGGCAGCTTAGGAAGGATCATAAAATATTTAACAACAGCAGAGAAAAATACAAAATAACCTAGGGACTAGTTATGACAAAATCTCTGAGCCCCCTGCATCTAATGATATATTTCCTGGGTTTCTAAAACACTAACCACACAGATGTTAGATGCAAGGGTTTGATTTTTCAGAATGCTCTTAATTCTAGCCATTGTCAACAGACTCCAACGCAAGTGTAATTCTGTTATTCAAGGAAATAGAGAACAGGCACAGGCCAGTTGGACTGACAGCCATCAGGAAAATAGTGCAATATACTTTTAAACAAGCCCTTAGAAATCATAATATGATTAAGCAGAGTTAACATGATTTAGAAAAGAGAAATTTTGTTTTACAAATTGATTAGTCATGAATTTGCAATGACAGGGTAAAGGGGAACAATTAAATGGAGCATATTTGAATTTGAAAAAAGATATTTGACTAAGTTCCACAAAAAAGGTTATTGCACAAGACAAGGGTTAGACGACTGACAGATTGTTGAGAATATATTAATAAAGGATTAGATAACAGGCAGAAATCAAGTGCAGAAATAAATGGTCTGGCTGGAAGCACTGTGATGCTCAAAGTATTTTAATGACTAAGATGACGGTGCCAAAAGTAACACACAACATCCAACTTTACTGACAATTCTAACATAGATGGAGCAAAATGCTGTTAGAAACAAACAATGGTGCTGCTGAAGGAAATAGATGGGTTGAGGGGGAAAATAAAGACGATGAAATAAGAGGTGAAGATCAAATTGAAAAGCAGAATGCTTTGTTTTTAAAAGCAATGGTGAGAAACTTCTAAACATTGATGTTGAAAGCAATGTAAGTGCACTCATAAAATAAACAAAGTTCAAATGTTGGGAGACCAAGTAATCAGCAAATTATTACTAGGTTGGATTTCAGTGCATTGGGTTTGGAATGCTACAATAATGAGGTGTTCTTGTTTTTGTGCTAAGCATTGGTGAGACCAGATCTGGAGTCCTGTGTATTTTTTGATTTCCAATCTAATGCAGGATATACTTGCCTTCAAAACAGTGTTGATTTCTAAGAAGACAGGGCTAGTCTATGCTGAGAATGGGCATACACATGAATGAAAAGTAATCTAATTGAAACACACAATTCTGAGGGAATTAACAAAGTATATACTAAGAAGTTGTTTCCCATGTTGGAAAACATAGAATTGGTGCAGGCTGTGGAGTTGATCATTTAAAACTGAGATGATGAGTTTGAAGACTAAGATGAACAAGAGGGGTTTGGGTTTTAGGTTTGCTCGCTGAGTTGTTCTCAGAAGCTTCGTCACCATGCTATGTAACATCATCAGTGAGCCTCTGATGAAGTACAGGTGTCCTGTCCTGTTTGCTATTCATTTATTCTCATCTGTTATGATGGGTGATATCACTTCTGATTCTTTTTCTGACAGGTTGGTAAACGGGGTCCAAATCAATATGTTTGATAATTGAGTTCCAGTTTGAATGCCAGAACTCTAGAAATTTCTGTACATACCTTTGTTTAGCCTGTCTTAGGATGGACGTATTGACCCAGTCAAACTGGTATCCCTCTTCGCCTGTGTATATGGATACCAATGATAGTTGGTCATGTTTTTTGGTGGCTAGTTGCTCCTCATGTATCCTGGTGGTGGGCTTCCTGCCCATTTGTCCAATGTAATCTTTTTTTACAGTTCTTGCAGGATATTTTGTATATGACGTTCATTCTGCTGGTTGTTGATATGGGTTCCTTTCAATTTAACAGGAGCTGTTTCAGCTTGGTGGTAGGGTGGTGGACTACCATAATGCTAATGGCCAGAATAGACTGGTAATCTCAGAGATGTCTTTGATGTATGGTAGGGTGGCTAGAGTCTTTGGGCGTGTTGTGTCTTCTTGTTTAGGTCTGTTGTTCAGGAATCGGCAGTCGGGGCTTATTGGGTACTCAGTACAAAATATCCAGCAAGGACTGCAACAAACATTACATTGGACAAACAGTCAGGAAGCTAGCCACCAAAAGACATGACCAACTATCACTGGTATCCATACACACAGATGAAGAGGGACACCGGTTCAACTGGGTCAATACATCCATCCCAGGATAGGCTAAATAAAGACACGCATGGGAATTCTTAGAGGCCTGACATTCAAACTGGAATGCCATGAACAAACACACAGATCTGGACCCTATTTACCAACCTCTCAGAAACACAACCAGACATGCTGTCACCTACCACGACAAACTGAGACAGATAAATACTGAGCAGGATACAACAGCAACATTCACTGGAGGCTCATTGATGATGTTACCTAGCATGGTGACGAAACATCTGAGAATTAATCTACCAGTTTAGCGAGCAAACTTGTAATCTGAGCCACAAATCTTCTCCAAACTCTCATGAACAAGAGGGATGTATATTTTTGAAAGACTCTGCACCATGGATGCTATGTCATTTTGTGTACTCAAGACTGAGACATAGATTTTCATTTTTGAGCAATTGTGGGAAATGGGATCAGTCAGCATAGTGAAGTTGAGTTTATAGGCCAACAATTTTTTTTGAATGATGGAGTAGTCCAGGAACTAAATGGCCCACTCCTACTTCGCCTATTATGTTAAATATTAACTATATTCTAAACTATATATTATTTATTGGCAAGAGTTACAATATAGTAGCATCAGACCTGCTGCATTATATATCACTCTTTATTTTCATTTTAATTCAAGGAAATCCTGCCAGGTATGGCTGAGTATCAACTTGTACCGACAGTAATCTGGAAAACACAATGGTATGCCATTCAGTTTCCAATTTGAACCTTGCCAACTGAAATGCAAGGGGCATGCTTGTGCACTTCTGGAACAAAAGAAAAGGAATCAAATATAATCTTGTCAGATTGTTATGTATTTCTTCATAGTGATCAAACATTGCCACAAGTTCAGAAGCAGGATACAAGCACCCTCTTAATTATTGTAGAGGGAGCAGACATAGATCACTTTCTCTAAGGAGTAATTAATATTATACATCTAATGTATTTCTTTTAATGTTACCGAGCCAGTGATTTTGCTTTACAGAGATTACCCAACAAGGATTTAAAATATAAAGCATCTAGAATGTGAAAGCAAATCTTTATATAATCATACAGCCTAGAAACAGGCCCTTCAGTCCACCATGTCTATGCTGACCAACAAAAACCAAACAACACTAATCTTATTTATCTACGTTTAGTCCATAGCCTATTATCATTATCCTTTACTTAAACAGCAAATGGTCAGAGGAAACATTTTTAAAAAATCATTGGCAGGAAGCACAAATTGGTCCAAGTATTCAGTATGATAAGGTGTGGAATCAATAACGAGAACCAAATCATGAATTTAAGTCTCATTAAGGAAAGAAAGCAAAGAAACTTGGAGAATGAAGTATAAATTGTTCCTCTTTGTGCTTTGGTTGTCAGCCTCACAAATTACTATCTGTATTCTACTGACATTTTCTGAGTGTGACCAACGATCTGACAAAGGTCAGATAATCTGTTTTTGTGATGTTAATTGAGGAAGAGTTACTGGCCAAGTCATCAGGGACAACTGTGTTGCTTTTCTTCAAAATAATGCCAATGGGATCCATTTCATCCACCTGAACAGGCAGTTGGAATGTTGATTTAACATTTCATCTGATCGGTAACTACAACACATATTTGCAATCTAAACAATATTTCAACTCCCTTATGTCCAATCCATCAAGATTTAGACCCAACTTGCACTGAAATGTGAAATGCTTTCAAAGTGCTGGGTTTTGAATCCAGATGAAGTGTCAACCAGCAGAATCAACACCTAAAAGAGAAAAAGGAGCATTTTGGCTGACAATGACAAAGTGACTGTTAGAGGTGTGATGACAACAATAAAAGGTGGGACTTGGGAGTCCATTGGTAACCACTGAAGTAGGGACCTTTTGAATATTCGGGATAAGTGGTCAAAATAGGGGACAATCACTTACGGTGGAACCTAGAACTGTCCAGCACAAGGAACAGGCCCTTTGGCCCAGAATGTTGTGCCAAACATGGCGCCAAATTAAACTAATCCCTTCTACCATCCCTTGGTTCACATCCCTCCATTCTCTGCATTTTCACGTGCTCACTTAAAAGTGTCTTAAATGCCCCCCCTATCATATCTGCTTCCACATTATAGATAATTAACCACTTTGCATACAATAAAGTCCAAGTAAACAATGTACAGAGAGACAGGAAACATTAGCTGTGCTAACATATAGATTGACGTGTCGTTATAACAGGTAACTCTACATTATTCACAGCAGTTTCAACAACAGAAAAAGTGATTGTACACTGAGCATCAGTTGTGATTCAGCGGTAGCACAGAGTAGCATCCTCACCGCCGAGTTAAAGAGACACCCTCTCACGACAAAGGTAATACTGCACTGACAAAAGTACTTACCTTCAGAATAGACATGAAACCATGCCCCTGTATATGTCCCGACATGAACATAAAAAGTTATAGCATAATCTCCAAGAATAGTAACAGCATTCTCCCCAGTTTTTTTGGTCAGTATCTATTCTCGTGCTCTTCAGTTCTCTTTTGACTTCATTTCAAAATGTGTCAGCATCTCATCTTTAACAAATTGCATGGGGAGTTAGATATATAGGACTGAAAATTAACCAGAGAATGGGATCAGGAGAAAAGGATGGAAACTTAAAGTGCTGCTTATCAGATGGATTGTTATCAAGTGCTTCTTTACTCAAAAAGATCTGGAGCTTCTTTCAAAATTGAGATTGGTCGGTTTTTGATCAGGCAAGGAAATTAGGATTATGGAACTTTGTGGACAAATTAAGTTAACCTACATTATAATAAAAAATTACATTAAACCTGTGTTAACACTGGTACAGTTTAACTGGAATATTGCATCCAGTTCTGGGCATGATGCTTTAGTAAGCTTTTGAAGGCAATTCGGAGAGGTCAGTAAAAGTCACTAGAATGATCCCAGAGATCAGGAGTTAATTACGCAGCTAGTTTGGAAAAACTAAAACTGTTTTCCTTTGTGATGAAACAGTCAGGAAGAAATTAGATATGCCCATTGGTGGAAGTATGGAGAACCAGAGGGTTCAGATTTAAGGAAAAACTTTTACATGCAAGGATATTGGCTAGGATCTAGGATACTAGCTGCAGACTAGGAGTTCAAGTCAGAGATGGGTTAAGCCCATCGAGGTATTAACAGACATTTTTCACTGGTGGGAGTGCTGTACAAGGGTCATTTTAAGGATATGTAAAGGAGTGTTTTGGGAGTAATGGGATTATTTCTACCATGTTTCTTAATCTTTAAAGGTGTATTATATGTAAATAGTTTGATCTATTCTATGTTTCAATTACTTTGCAATTTATTAAAACCAAATCTGCAAAATTGTGTGCTTACATTTCAGTGAAAGACCACAGAGTTACCAAAACGAAGCATGATCCATTAAGCCAGGTTTCAGTCTGAGATCAGATTTGTCCATTAATAACATCAGCTGGGAACAGAAGGTTGTCAGCACATTTCTGCTTTAAACATCTCTACATCAGAAATTGTTTATAAAACCATTTTCAAGATGGAGGCCACAAGAGGCCATATTTATTACTGAACAAAAAACTAAAGAATGGTGGATGTTGGAAATCAGAAACGCAAACAGAAATTGCTGAAAAAATTCAGGTTTGGCAGCATCAATGGAGAGAAAGCAGAATGAATGTTCCGAGTCCAGTGACCCTTCTGCAGAACCCTGAGCCCTTCTGAAGAAGGGTCACTAGACCTAAAACATTAACTCTGCTTTCTCTCCATAGATGCTGCCAGATCTGATAAGTTTTTCCAGCAATTTCTGTGTTCTTACTAGACTGTCTTAAAGTCTATTAAACTTAGTTTGAAATTTGGAAGAATTATAAACTGAGAGGACAATGTGCAACTCCAAAAAGGATATTGAGAAGTTGGTGCAGTGGGTAGATATGTGGCAGATGTGTTTCAATGCACAGAGGTAGATGGTGATGCACTTTGGTAGGAAAAACATGGAAAATTAACAGAGTAAAAGGTAAAACTAAAGTAAATGTAAAAGCAGAAATATCTGGCCATACACATACAACAGATCACTGAAAGTGGCAGGTTAGTTGGAGAGAGAAAGTAATAAAGCATACAAAGTCTTTGGTTCTATGTCTTTGGGGCATGGAGTACCAGGGCTAGATGGTGAAGCTGAACTTATGTGCAGCTGTAGGTGCTATATTATAGGAAGGATGTAAATGCATTGGAGAAAGTACAGAAACAATTCACAAAAATGGTTCCAGGAATCAGAAACTTCAGCTGTGAGGATTAATTGAAGAAGTTGAGACTGCTTTTTCTTGGAGAGACAAAGGCAAGAGGAGATTGATAGAGGTTTTCAAAATTATGAATGAGTTGATAGAACAAATAGGGAGGAACTACGCTAACCCTAAAAGAACAAGTACGAGAGGACATTGTTTTAAACCTATGTGCAAAAGAAGCAATTATGATTTGAGGAAAAAATCTTTTCATACGGCAAGTAATTAGGATATGGAATGCACTATCTGGAAACGTGATGAAGGCAGATTTAATTGAGGGATCAATTGGATGACTATTTGGATAGAAACAGCATGCAAGGGAATGGGAAAAATGGAGGAGATTTGCTCTCGGTAATAATACTCATTTGAGGAACTGGTACAGGCATATTGGAACCTTTGGAGTTATAACAATTCTGTGCACTGTGGTGCCTCAATCTAAATTACAAAAAGTGCACCTAGTTCTGGCCTTTTAAGGTACAAACCTGTGCTTCATGCCTCAAAATGGGAACTATTCAAATTTATTTAACATTGAAAAGCCTTAGCTAAAATCCAATGCTGAGCCGAGTCCCAACTGAACTATCAGCCCCCAACTGAAAAAAGGTGACTCAGCATCACTGGAAACTTTATTAAAATTATTGTAACCTGAGGTGCAGAACTCCAATGCACAAAGGCTTTGAGAAACCATCCTCAGGTTGTTTTGACCAAGGACAAAGGGGATGAAGATATACAGTAAACAAGTACAATTCTGTCAGAACAAAATCAGGCACAAAATACCAAAATCACAGGACTATGAAGAACAAGGGTCTTTCTCACCCTCACAAAATCTGTTAATTTGAGGAATCCACCCACACAAGAGAAAACAAACCACCTCCTCAACTATACAGGCTATAACAGCTGTTGGGCCCATTTTAAGTGTTCACCTGTTGCATCAGCCCCATGAAACTCAAGCACCGGGCTCCAAAACTATACCATTGAGACTTCATGAGAGTTTCTTCTGATAAACATTCTTCTACCTTATCTGCAATTTCTTTTATTAATAAAAGTTCATGTCTTCAGGCTTGAGAAAACTTCAGTGATAACTTATAATAAATTAACATTTCAATTGCTTATACAAGAATTTGACTGCTGGTCTGCTTCAATGTAAATTAGTACAAATTAAAAGGGATCAATATGATCTATAATAATATGTAGTACAATTCACTGCCATGAGGTAGGCACACCCAGTGATTGTGACATATGGTTATAAAGAATTTAATGCTTGTCACATTCAGCAGTATAACTGACCTTTCGGACAGCATGGAGCAATTAGCTAAGACAAGACCTTGTATTCTTACATTCACTGAACATAAACAGTTGCGGTATCCCATATTTAGAAGGATAACTTATCCAGGAAGAATGCGTACAGAGAAAATACACAGAACAAGGGGTCATATTCTAAAAAACATCTATTGCAGGAAAGTGTACGTTGTCAAACATCAATATTGAACATGGTGAGGGATGCATTGCCTATACACTGAAACACCTCATAGGAATGAATTTGTTCCATGATGGACACTGTCCGCAGGTAAAAATTGGCACACCATAGCTGATTGACAGATAAAACGAACATCTGTCAATAAGAACAACATGGTAGAGGATATGTCGAATCAGTTTTTCTGTTCTGCAATTTTTTTTATGATTTACAAGCATTACAATGTAGAAATGGCTCCAAAAACTCAATGATTGTAACTGAGAGTTTCAACAAAGGAAACAGAAACTGCAACTGCTGAAGAAATTCAGCAGGTCTGGCAGCATTTGTGGGGAGTAAGCAGAGTTAAAATTTCAAGTACAGTGACCTTTCGTCAGAACTGTCAGAAGCTAGAAAAATTGGTATTTATACTGAAACTAAATTGAGGGGTTGGGGGAAGGTTATGTGAGTAGACAGATGGAAATGGGACCCAGAGAGAGGAGAGATAGTTATGAAATGGCTAGGTAAACAAAGAGATAATGGATAGCAGGCCGAACAAAGGAAAAGCTGAATAAGAGACAATAAGAATGAGAAAATGGGTTTGCTGTGCTAAAAACAATCAATACGGTAACAAGAGTAGGGGTGGGGTGGGTAAAAAAACATGGAAAGATGAATCAGGATCTGAAGTTATTGCACTTGATGTAGAGTTGCAAGGTTCCCAATTGGAAAATGAGATGTAGTTCTTGAAACTTGCACGGAGGTTTGCTAGAAAACTGCAACAGGCCTGCAACAGAAAGTTTGGCCAGGGAACACAGTGGTATCTTGAAGAGGCAGGCAACTGGAAGCTCAGCGTCATTTTTGTAGACAGCTTCGGTGTTCTGCATGTCTGTCACCTAACTGCCGTTTTATCTCGTGAACAATGTTCCAAGTTTATAAAGAGAAACAACTTTGATTTATGACAGAACACCAGGATTTCCCAGCAGAACTTGATCTATAATCAAACAAATTGACAAAAGGATGCTTATAGATTAGCATATTATACATGCATCACCTTTGAAATTTGATGTCAGCCAGTCAAATAGTAAGCAAGGTCATAAAGTGTTAGTGTAAACAACTGATCATGAAAGGAGTAGATTCACAGTTATGTTGTTGTGCATGCCCAATTGGATTAAGCTTAATCTAATGGTGAAATTCAAGAGAACAATTCCCTGCACCTACCAGCCTTTCCTTTCATCCTAACAGGAATATACTGTCTCTGGTTTCTCATTATTTCATTTCTGAAGGCTTTCCATTTTCCAGACATCCCTTTACCTGTGAACATTTACCCCCAAACAGCTTTTGAAAGCACTTGCCTAATACCGTCAAAATTGGCCTTCCTCCAATTTGGAACTTCAACTTTTAGATCTGGTCTATCCTTTTCCATCACTATTTTAAAACTAATACAATTATGGTTGCTGGCCCCAAAGTACTCCCCCACTCCGTCACCTGCCCTGCCTAATTTCCCAAGAGTAGGTCAAGTTTTGCACCTTCTCTAGTAGGTACATCCACATACTGAATCAGAAAATTTTCTTGTACACATTTAACAAATTCCTCTCCATCTAAACCCTTAACACTATGGCAGTCCCAGTCTATGTTTGGAAAGTTAAAATCCCCTATCATAACTACCCTATTATTCTTACAGATAACCGAGATCTCCTTACAAATCTGTTTCTCGATTTCCCTCTGACTATTAGGGAGTCGAAAATACAATCCCAATAAGGGATTCCCAATGTAGGAAAATAGATGGAAATCTTAAAAAATGGTCATTTTACAGAGGAGGAAGTACTGGATGTCTTGAAACGCATAAAAGTGATAAATCCCCAGGACATGATCAGGTGTACCCTAGAACTCTGTGGGAAGCTCGGGAAGTGATTGCTGGGTGTCTTGCTGAAATATTTGTATCATTGATAGTCACAGGTGAGGTGCCGGAAGACTGGAGGTTGGCTAATGTGGTGCCACTGTTTAAGAAGGGTGGTAAGGACAAGCCAGAGAACTATAGACCAGTGAGCCTGACATCAGTGGTGGACAAGTTGTTGGAGGGAATCCTAAAGTACAGGATTAACATGTATTTGGAAAGGCAAGGGCTGATTAAGGATAGTCAACATGGCATTGTGTGTGGGAAATCATGTCTCACAAACTTGATTGAGTTTTTTGAAGTAACAAAGGGGATTTATGAGGGCAGAGCAGTAGATGTGAGCTAGATGGACTTCAGTAAGGCGTGAGAAAGGAGAGTTAATATTTCAAGTCCAATGGCTCTTCTTCCAAACCTGTTCCAATGTAGTGGACAGTGAAGAAGGTTATCTAAGATTACATACAAATATTGATCAATTGGGTCAATGGGCTGAGTGGCAGATGGACTTTAATTTGGAAGAATGCAAGGTATTGCATTTGGTAAAACAAACAAGGCAGGACTCATAGAATTAATGTTTGGGCCCTGGGTAGTGTTGTAGAACAGAGACACCTCAGGGTTCAGGTACATAATTCTTTGAAATACGTGTCACAGGTAGACAGGGTGGTTAAGGAGATATTTAGCACACTTCCCTTCATTGCTCAGACCCTTGAGCATAAGATTGGAATGATATATTAAGATTGTACAGGACATTGGTGAGGCCTTTTCTGGAGTACTGTGTACAGTTCTAGTAGCTCTCTTATGGAACAATATTATTAAATTGGACAGGATTCAGAAAAGATTTACCAGGATGTTGCCAGACTGGAGGGTTTGAATTTATATAGGCTGGGACTTTTTCATTTGAGCATTGGATGTTGAGGGTATAGATTAGGTGAATAGCAAGGGTCTTTTCCCATCTATGTTTAGAATTTCCTTCCTCAGAAGGCAGTGGATTCAGAATCTTTAACTACTTTGTTCTTTGTATTTTCGAATGTTGCATGGTGGGTCTTGACTTGGGGCATATTTTTAAGGTGAGAGGAAAAAGATTTTTTAAAGAGAACACCAAGGACAATTTTGTTTTAAAAAAAAACACAGAAATGGTTCATGAGTGGAATGAACTGCCAGAGGAAGTGGTAGATGCAAGAAGAGTTACAATATTTAAAAGACATTTGGACTTGAATTAGAAAGGTTTGGAGCGATACAGTCCAAATGCAGGGAAGTGGGGCATGTTTGGGAACATGGCCAGCATGGATTATTTGGACCAAAGGGTCCGCTTCCATGCTGTATGACTCTAGGTCATTGGGCTTGCACTATGAACTTGGTTTCTCTCTCCACAGGTGCTGCCAGACTTGCTGAGTGCCTTCACCACTTCCTGATTTTATGTCAGATGTCAAATTATTTAGATTCAAAAACAAAGTAAAATTAAGTAAAGCCTCATTGCCAAACACACCTTCCAAACAGATCTTTGATGGTCAGGCGATTCAAGACTTGGCCATTCAGAACTGACTTTGGAAGTACAGGTCGTTCTGCTATAACGCACGTTTCATTAATACAAAATTGTCATTCACGAATACAAACGCGATTCACAAATTGGGGACAGTGTTGCTAAAGTGCAAACTTTTAAAGTGTGTATTGGTTATAACATGATTCCAGCCCCGTTAGTTTAAATGGTGCTGCTATTATGTGATTTTATGAAATGGGATTGCATGAGAAAAGAACTACCGCATTATAGCAGAACCAGCTATAAACAAGTGAGGTGTACTTTCTTAGAAGGCTTTGAAAGTTTGAATGTTATGGGCAGAACAGAAAAGGAGACAGGGGTGAGAAAAGTATATTGAAGGCTGTAAGTTACAGGCACCTGTCCATTCTTACAAGTGTCCTGTAATCCTCCAAGAAAATGATGTCACATCACATCTTCATTTACGTGAAGTGAAGAAAGTCTCATTCACAAAACTGGCCTGAATAATCAGACCCAAGAATTTGGTGACACACTGTAAATAAATATAAGGAATAAAGGTTGGCATTCGAGCCTGATCCACCATTCAATAAAATCACAGCTGATCCAATTTTAATCCTAACTCTAAATTCCTGCATATTAAGAATCTATCCACCTTCACCTTAAAAGTATTTAAAGATTCTGAATTCACTGCCTTTTGAGGAAGGGAATTCCAAAGAAAAGTACCAGAGAAAGTTCCAGATCAAGCAGCTTTACAACAGGCTATGTCCCATAATTTAAGCTATAACAGAGTATGGTACGTTGAGGGTTATCCATGGTTGGTCATTTGCAAGTATCCATGGCTTCAGACAGCTTCTTCTCTATTTTACTATTCAAGTCATTTGCTGCTTTCGATAATTGCTCTTTTTTTGTGTGGCATAGTTTATGCAAGCTTCAAACTTATAATTGATACTCCAAAATAAAACTAAGTTTAGAGCAAAGCAGAGAGCACAATGGAGCAAAAAAACAAGGTTAACAGAATACCATAAATGTATTTCCACATTGTTGGACTTATTGAATCAAACCATGAATAAAGCTTCATCACTATCATTCAGAAGTAGAACTAGTTAGGGCGGCCATTAACACATTCCTAGCAAATCTCTTTTAACCCCATCCACGGACAACAACATTTATTTCACTTTATGCCCATCACCTAAATGCATGACTCTGAGTATTCATCAAACGGATCAGCTGAATCGTCTTCTTGTTTCTTTTACAATCTCAAATGGCACATATTGCTGTTGACAAGACTGTGCTGAAACACACACTTAATGAGTGTAAGTGGGTATCTTGAAGTCCACCAAAACTTTGTGGACAGTTAACAGTGAAGTGAATGGCAACTGCCATCCATTAGCCAACAGAAATATTGTTATGGACTAAACCAGACCCTCTCAAAACATTCTAACCAGCAGCCTAGACCCTAATCTTTTCTTATTTTAAAGGTAAATATCCAGATGCAATTCAATTGGTCAAACTAATCGACATTAAGCAAAACACAATTTATTCAAACACGATAGTAAAAATATAACCAAAGAAAGAACTTCGATTGACTTAATTCGACTGGAAAACTTAACAGAATAATAGATACAGTAATGATCATCAACTGTTCCAATATAAGTAACATGCCAGAAAAACATCCTTAGCAAAAACGTAAACTCAGAAAACAGAATGTCTCACAGGCAACTCCCACAGCAGGCAAAGAACCTCCAGCTTTCGGCTGTAACAGAGAGGGAGACAAAAAAAAGCTTCTGTTCCTTCAAAACTCTAGCAGCTTCTGCCCTGTTGAGACTCCAACAACAACTGCTTAAATCTAAACCTAAAAACTAAAAAAAAATCCTGGTCTGAGTGAGCTGGCCATACCCATCCAGGATGTTTCTATCATTCCAACTTTAAAATAAAGCCCAAGACTCAAAAGCTGTTTACTTTACTGGCTTTCAAACTAGCAGCTCTTCACTTCTTTTTAAACCCTCTCAAAAAATACGGACACAATAACATCTTAAAATCACAGCATTGTCACAATATCAAGGTCAAAGGAGATACTGAATAGCCTGCATTGAATTTTTAACATTTCCTGCTTTACTTTTAGATCCCTAGAATCTGCAAATCTCTAGGCATACTATTCCTTTCCCCATCAACATTCAGTTTTGAGAAAGTTACAAAGATAAATCTAAATTTAACACTTAGAAAAATTGCAGTATAGCCTCTGTATACAAATGGAGCATATAATTCACATTAAATATTAAATCAGAATTATTACAAACCTATTGCAACTACTGAAAGATTCTTGATCTAGGTGTTTCACAAGCAAGCATTAAAATACTGATTAATGTAGACTGAACCATTTCCTTGGTAATTCTTTCCACATGTAATAAAAACTTAATTAAAATTTGCAACAATGAGTAAAAACTATTAAATCAATCCTTGTCTGCCAATACATCTGACCTTAAGTATGTTCTTCTGTTTGGTTAAACAGTTGACAACTTTTTGTAGTAGAAAAAGCACATAGGTGTTGAATGATCAGTAATTATTACATGTAGTGAACAAAGCTTAGACTTCCAAAAAGTTATACAACATGGAATGTACAGTGCATGGAAATCACTACAAATGCTTGATTATAATGTGCGCTATTACAATGATTTGATTACACTATTACAGCTTGTGTGGCCCAGATATAAAATCCTCCCAGCATTTTTTAAAAAAGTAACCATGGAGACTTAATTTGAACAATGGCCTTTTATATCCTATGAGCAGTAGATGCACGTACTATTTGCAATGGAAGGCCAAGCTTCATTCAAATTGAAGTTCTTTGAAGGATAATTGTGCCTTGTATAAGATGATGCAGGTCCATCATAGTTGAAAAGGTTTAAAAAAAATAAAATGGCCAACTTCTAAATATCTATAATAATTTTGTACACCAAATCACAAATTCATATTTGTTTCTATTGCACTTTGCAGAGAAAACTTTTTCCCAAAGTACCAAACAAATTAAGTTACACACAATGGGTCTGATTTAAAGCAGCAGCAATACTTGGCACATGGGCTACGTGAAAATTTTCCTAAACAGATGCTGTGTATTTTGCCCTGGATCCTAGCAGACAAAGAAATATACAACATTGCATCCACAGAGAACTTCAAAGCAAGAACACATACCATTTCAGTAACATGGCACTGACAGATTTAACAGATGTTTACTACATCTCTTAGTAAAATACAGTCACAGGCACCTTAGTTTCCAGGTTAACACTATGTATTTGGCTGCAAATTGTAGTGTGCTTTCATTAGTATGGCATGATTCAAATGGCACAGTTGGGATAGAGATGGAGAGCTTTGGATAGAAGCTATTATATGACGATGAGAGTTTAAGCATGTCTCTGAAAAGTATATGGCATCCTCGCTATGACATGTAACTATGCAGGTTAAATACCACAATTCTCATCCAAGTCTCCACCTCTAGCTCAGAATCAGACTTTTGTGTGGCGTCCTGGATAGCAGGGGAATTGCCTTCAGAAGTTTAGACTTCGGTTACTTTGCCACATAGGTCCATGTAACAGGGTCCTTACACAGATCACCCATTCCACATGTGGATCCCAACAACCCAGAGACTAGAAGATTTGGGCTACGGTCTTTCAATAATCAACAGCATTTATTAGCTTTAGGGTGTTCACACCCTGAACGCTCATTCAGCTAAAGTCTTACTCTGACTGCAGCATCTCATGCCAACATTAAATTGACAGAATCTATACTCTCAGTCATGCCCTAACCTTCTTCCTTTGTATTTAAAAAAAAATTCTAAATACCGATTCAAGATCAAAAATTCTCTCGTTCAAGGTTAAAGGAAGTCTGTTTGTCATTTTGTCAAAATTAAGCATCAGCAAGGATCATTAAAGATAGCATGCCTTATAGCTCTCCCTTGTTCCAGGTTGAACTGAACAACACTACATTTTCAAAACAGATTACTTTATAACTATCAACTGCACAAATAGTATTCACAGGACAAAATAAACTAAACTATGATAATACAAAATCAAGAAGGACAACTAAATATATTTTTAAAAAGAAAAATTATATAAAAATCTAACTTTTAAAATAGCGACTCCAAGGTAAATGACTTAGTATGTCATGTGAACCACTAGTTCTGAAAAAGGAACAGATGAGATCAAACGAGAAGTCATCATTTTGTGGATTCAAGGCTAAATTTTGTAGAAATTAGAAGAGGTTAGTGAACAATTTCTAATTTTGCATTTCAAAATGTTGAAAAATAAACATTTTGCAGCATACAAATAAGAAGGAATTTATTCATAAAATACTGAAGTAGAGATTCAAGGGAAATGTGAATGATAAGAAAAAGACACATGAAAGAATGCTGAAGGTGGAAAAGTCAGATATGGTGACAGAGGACTAAACCAGTTTGTGTTGAGAAACGTTGAAACCCCATACTTCAAGAATTTGCAATATCAGCTGGAAGCCAAAAGGAATGAGGATGGGGAAGTTGGTAGAGTAACCAGAATGGGGGAGACAGTTTATTGAAGACATAGGTGTAGACATGATTGAATAAAAAGTCCGAGTAAAAAATGAGGTCTGCAGATGCTGGAGATCACGGCTGAAAATGTGTTGCTGGTCAAAGCACAGCAGGCCAGGCAGCATCTCAGGAATTCCTGAGATGCTGCCTGGCCTGCTGTGCTTTGACCAGCAACACATTTTCAGCTGAATAAAAAGTCCCTCTAGTCCTAGTGGATCATACGGCTGCTCTCTCATTACAGAGACACACAACTGGATTAACCAGAGGTCATTACACCTCAAGGCAAGGGGAGAGATTGAGGGGACAGTCCTTCACTGTATCGCAAACCAGTCATCCAGTTGACTTAGCTATGACCAAAGTCCCTAAAATACTTCAGAAGTATTGTAACAGATTGCCAAGCACTGGGCAACTGAAAGTGTCAAAGTACAGCAAGCAGCTAGAGGGAAGCATTTATTTCAGGGACAGATGCTACAGGACATCAGATTACAAGGAATGCAATGAAGTCAGTCATTCAAGATTATAAAAGATAGCAATGTCATAAAAGATGTTATTGAACATGGAGAGAACACTTTATTTAAAAGGAGAGGTCAGGGAAGAACGAGAGACAGAGAGCCAAATACAAGTATGGCTAAACTCCCCTGAAGGACAATCACCAAATGATTTAATATAAGCAAGTAACCTGATTTTGGCACTTAAATTTGTAGTGCTATTAAGTTAGATCAAGAGAATCACATTATTCAGAGTCTTTTCAAAGAGGTAGCACAGGTTATGATGGTAAAATGTCTCTTTCTGTGCTAGATTATTCTATGATTCTACTGTTTTTTTTATTTATCGACCCCTTCTTGTAGAAGGAAAAACTGATGTGCATAAAGATCAAAATGCAAGCCCAACAAAGAACAGATGCTTTTGTTGCATTTTCTTTTAAATTAACCTGGAGATACAGGTTCAAACTGCCATTAACTGACTATGCCATTTTTAAACAGTAAACCTTCAGTCATACTTCATGCTAAGCAACTGACTCTCAGCAGTTAAAAATCACACAACACCAGGTTATAGTCCAACAGGTTTATTTCGGAGCACCAGATTTTGGAACGCTGCTCCTTCATCAGATGGTTGTCCACAACCACCTGATGAACAACCAGTGCTCCCAAATAAACTTGTTGGACTATAACATGGTATTGTGTGATTTTTAACTTTGCAAAGCCCAGTCCAACACCGGCACCTCCAAATCATGACTCTCAGCAGTACTGCCATGATGGAAAGGTTTCAAAAGTAACAAATTTTGGGATGTAAAAAAAATGTATACCCACCAACACACTAAAACAGCAGCTACTGAACTTGAAAGACCCTATATAGTCAACAAGCAAAACTAATTTCATTTACAAAATACCATGCAAGGACTGTAACAAACACTACATTGAACAACCAGGCAGAAAACTAGCCACCAGAATACATGAACACCAACTAGCCACAAAAAGACATGACCCTCTCTCACTAGTATCCTTACATACGGATGAGGAAGGACACCATTTTGACTGGGACAACACATCCATCCTAGGACAAGCCAAACAAAGACATGCAAGAGAATTCCTAGAAGCATGGCATTCCAACTGGAACTCTATCAACAAACACACCGAGTTAGACCCCATCGATCACTCCTTGAGAAAAGGAACTGGAAGTGACTTCACCACAGGAAATGACATCACCAATCCAAAGACATCCAAACATATAAATGGAAACCAGGAATTATCAGCAGTGCTTCGTCTGAGGCCCACGAAGATGTTACCTAGTAAGGTGACGAGACATCTGGAAATGAGCCTTGCAGCTCAGCGAGTAAACCTACATCCAAAAACCTTAACCTGAGCGACAAATCTTCTCAAAACATGCTAAGAAAATGCCTATGTGAATCGAAGTGGTCACCATTTTGAAATATGTAGAATACATAAGATCCCCAGTAATTCAGACTAATATGGCATTGTTTACTAAATGCATTAATTTGACAAAGATAGTTTTAATCACTATTAAACATTTTTAGAACACGTCAAGTTCATTCTATTCCACAGAGGTCAGCAAGTTCATTGAGTAACTTAGATTATGGCATCATAACGATCTCACTCTGGATCAGATGTAGCATTTCAGTTTTAACATTGTTTATTAAAATATTAGTTTCTTCTCCACCTATTCAAATAGATATTCCACATTTTTAAAAGATTGATGACACTTTGTGCACTAATAGCATCCAAAAATGTAATGGACATTTAAAAGTATTCCAGGCAACATGCATATTTTCACTCATTGTGAAGGTTTTCATCTGTCAATTACCTACCTATTCTGTTGCCCCACCTAAGTGCTTAAAAATGTGTTGCTGGAAAAGTGCGGCAGGTCAGGCAGCATCAAAGGAACAGGAGAATCGACATTTCGAGCATAAGCCCTTCTTCAGGAATGAGGAGGGTGTGCCAAGCAGGCTAAGATAAAAGGTGGGGACAAGGGACTTGGGGGAGGGGCGTTGGGAATACGATAGGTGGAAGGAGGTTAAGATGAGGGGGATAGGCCGGAGAGGGGGTGGGTCGGAGAGATCGGGAAGAAGATTGCAGGTCAAGAAAGCAGTGCTGAATCTGAGGGTAGGAACTGAGAAAAGATGGGGGGTGGGGTGGAAATGAGAAAGCTGGAGAAATCTACAATCATCCCTTGTGGTTGGAGGATTCCTAGGTGGAAGGTGAGGCGCTCTTCCTCCAGGTGTCGTGTTGCCATGGTCTGGCGATGGAGGAGGCCAAGGACCTGCATGTCCTTGGCGGACTGGGAGGGGGAGTTAAAGTGTTCAGCCACTGGGCGGTTGGGTTGGTTGGTGCGGGTGTCCCAGAGGTGTTCTCTGAAACGTTCTGCAAGTAGGCGGCCTATTTCCCCAATGTATAGGAGGCCACATCGGATGCAGTAAATGATGTGTGTGGAGGTGCAGGTGAATTTCTGATGGATATGGAAGGATTCCTTGGGGCCTTGGAGGGAAGTGAGGGGGGAGGTGTGGGCGCATGTTTTGCATTTCTTGCGGTTGCAGGGGAAGGTGCTGGGAGTGGAGGTTGGGTTGGTGGGGGGTGTGGATCTGACGAGAAAGTCGCGGATGGATTGGTCTCTCCGGAACGCTGATAGCGGTGGGGAGGGAAATATGTCCTTGGTGGTGGGATCTGTTTGGAGGTAGAGGAAATGACGAAGGATGATACGATGTACCTGGAGGTTTTTGAAGGAGGAGGCCATATGGGTTGTTCACTGCAATTTCCCCTCAGACGTGGTTGACGTTGCTCTCCACTGCATCTCCTCCACTTCCCGCTCCTCTGCCCTTGAACTCCACCCCTCCAATCGCCACCAGGATAGAACCCCACTGCTGCTCACCTACCACCCCACCAACCTCCAGGTACATCATATCATCCTTCGTCATGTCTGCCACCTCCAAACAGACCCCACCACCAACGATATATTTCCCTCCCCACCCATATCAGTGTTCCGGAAAGACCACTCCCTCAGCGACACTCTCGTCAGATCCACATACACCCACCAACCCAACCTCCACTCCCGACACCTTCCCCTGCAACCGCAAGAAATGCAAAACTTGCGCCCACACCTCCCCCCTCACTTCCCTCCAAGGCCCCAAGGGATCCTTCCATATCCATCAGAAATTCACCTGCACCTCCACACACATCATTTACTGCATCCGTTACACCCGATGTGGCCTCCTATACATTGGGGAGACAGGCCACCTACTTGCGGAATGTTTCAGAGAACACCTCTGGGACACCCACACCAACCAACCCAACCGCCCTGTGATTGAATACTTTAACTCCCCCTCCCACTCCACCAAGGACATGCAGGTCCTTGGCTCCTCCATTGCCAGACCATGGCAACACGATGCCTGGAGGAAGAGTCTCATCTTCTGCCTAGGAACCCTCCAACCACAAGGGATGAATACAGATTTCTCCAGCTTTCTCATTTTCCCTCCCCCCACCTTTTCTCAGTCCCAACCCTCAGACTCAGCACCGCCTTCTTGACCTGCAATCTTCTTCCCGATCTCTCCGCCCCCACCCCCTCTCCGGCCTATCACCCTCACCTTAACCTCCTACAACCTATCATATTCCCAACGCCCCTCCCCCAAGTCCCTCTTCCCTACCTTTTATCTTAGCCTGCTTGGCACACCCCCCTCATTCCTGAAGAAGGGCTTATGCCCAAAACGTCGATTCTCTTGTTCCTTTGATGCTGCCTGACCTGCTGCACTTTTCCAGCAACACATTTTGCAGCTCTGATCTCCAGCATCTGCAGTCCTCACTTTCCCCACCTAAGTGTGTTTTGTATGTATTGCAATTCTAGCAATAATATAAGCACTGACAATTTGCAAAGACCCATTCTGGTACATGCTTCTCAATAGCTGGACTCTGTTCTAATGGTGCACTTGGTCTTGGGCATCTTCTTCCAAGTAGATTCCTTCTTTTCCTTGCACAAGTAACACGTAACCACTACAATGCAGCAAATTCCATGACATTTATCCTGAACCCAGTTACAAACTTAATTTATTTTGTAGGAAAGTTTATTTCACTTCATCATTTACCATGAATGTCTACATCTGTCAGGCTCTTGCACATCTTCACAACACAATTTTTAATCTCTTGTTTCATTACATAATACCCATAAATTAAACGTACATCTGAGGGTTGAAAAATTTGAGGATGGCTATTAATGCAAATATAGTAGGGAATGGATGAATTGCAGGGTCCACTTACACATCGAGTATGTGCAAAACAAAGCTATTTGTAAAAGCTGAAAGAATGGGTTAGACTTGTACATTATAATTTACAGTATGTCAGTAGTGTGATCAATGAAATGTGCACACTAGGTGGATAAAAGAAACAAGTACTTTTTCCACAAGAAAAAGGCAAGAACAAAAATATTTCATTTGTTTTACAAAATATGGAAACACATTATGCTCAAAATGCCAGATGCTCTTCATCCATATCCCATCGCCTCTCCATGACTTTGCACTATCCTTTCTTTTGACCATACTTTGAAACAATTTGTATTACTTCAAAAGTTTCATATTTATCACTGCCTATGTACAGTGAAAGTGGTACCTGATTTCCCTGCTTATTCATTTATAAAATGGTGTTCTCTTGCAAATGAAATCATTAGCACACAGAATAGTCTGTCATCATTCTTGCACTCCTCTGGACTGCTGATGCCAGACATCCATATTTTGTAGACAAATATAATAATGGAATATTAACATCATGTTACACATTTTCTTTGGAGAGATAAAGAAAAAAGTATATAACTGTGACTTGACTACATTGGACAATTCTAATATTCAACGTCATTCCTCTATATATCAATGGCATGACTTGCGAAAAGTATGCTGAGGTGAAAGAGCATATGAAAGCTTAGTGAACAACAGCAATTTAAGAATTGAGAAAGAAAGAGAATAATGAGGGGTGAATTCAAGTCAGTTCAGATACAGAAAGTAAAATAAAAACAAAACAACAAATTGGATTAGTAAAGCAAGTTAAGACAAAAAGAGAAACAAAATGACATTTTAAAACCTCCGATAATTGACTACATGCAGGAATCAGACTGAAGCACTTCCATTCTTCAAGTCTCAACCAAAGAGAGCAATGTGATGTCAAATTGTTAAAGGCATGCATGTGTTAATTGCCAAATTTAAATTTTAGTGACATATTTAACAGACAATTAACGTGTGAACCAAACAAGCTTTTAAAGACAATTAGGAGGTTAAGGATGAGATATCATTTGTGTGAAGCAAGGAGAGAGACACAAGATGGCTAACAAGTTCTGGGGATTGGTAGCTAAAGGAATATTTCTTACATACATCATTAAGACATTTTTTTCAGCAAAATGTAGACCATGATGGAAGTCACTTAACATACATCCTTTCTGAAGTAAAGGATGGAATACTTGTATTTAAAAAGTTAATTGGAAACCTACTCAAAATTATCTAATTCCTATTGACAAAATGCAATGCAACAACTCACCAAGATTCCTTCAATGGTACCTTTCAAATATTCTAATGGTTAGAAGGGTGTGGGCCAGCATACACAAAGGAACACCTGTATCCCTGCAAGCTAAACACCACTCTGACTTGGAATAATAATCCTTTCGTGCAGTTACATCAAAGTCCTGGACCTCTTCCTTGGTTCATGATCAGACCTCACCTTGACTTTAAGAGCAATTGGACATTGGCAAAAAATGCTGGCCCTGTCAGTGACACTCATTTCCATCAAATAAAGCTTGAACTAAGTTTGCAATAGCACAAAATAAATGAACAAAGACATTATCTTTTGATGAAAGTCAAATTAGATTTAATAAATTTAATTAAGTTTGTAATCTATAGGTCATGTTTGAAACTAGTTTTTTTTAAAAAAAACTCATCCTGGATTATAATTATCTATATTTTAAAAATGAATATTACATTAAAATATGTCCACTAGACTTTATTTTAACAATGCTAAAACACAGTGACACAAAATTGCTAGAAGCAAAAAAAACTTCCTAACTCTGGGAATTAAGTAAATTCTACTGATGAATCTAAGGAAACTGAATACAGAGGAACCTCAATTATCCGACCATCGATTATCCAAATTTCGGATTATCCGAACAAGATCACAAGGTCCCAACGCTTGGCTGAACTGTGTTATCCGGCATTTGATTAACCAAACAAAATACTCCCTGCCTGTGTCGTTCAGATAATCGAGGTTCCTCTGTATATACTTCAGCTACTGCACTTCTATCAGTTCTGGATCAAAGCTCTGGCAAAAATAAAGTCAATTTTTTGGATTGGTTTAGGTATGTTACAGTGAGATATATCATTTTTGAACTTTGTATTGTGCAAATCATTAGAAGAGAATGCTTGAGGAATGTAAGATGCAAGTGGTTAAAGCAAACTTCTGAGATCTGATTGGGCACAATGAAAGGAAGGTTCTTGAAATCAGGAGCATTGGGGAGATGAATTCTATGTTTAAGATCAAGAAAAATCCTGCTTCAGAAAAGTTCGGTAACAGTCATAAGGAGGTGGCAATAGACAAAATTAACCTGAGTTTTAAAGTAGTTCAAAAAGAAAAATGCTATTATTTTAAAAATCTTTTTAAATCTAAATTCCTATTTAAGCAATCATTGTTGCTGAACACATCATTATAAATTGTGCTTAACTGAACAACTCAGAATAAAAACAGAGCAGTTAAGGTTTTCGTGTGATATGGTTTGAAAGAATGGAATGCATTTATTTTCAAGTAATTAAGAAAAATTGAATAAAGATGCTTAGAGTGTGGGGGCCCTCTTTACTTCAATACAAAGCTATGAATGGATTCCGGAAATTTCTGAAAACTAGCAAGGCTCAAATGCATAAATGTGATTCGAAACTCGCCCAAGCACTTTGTGGAAAGAAATATGACCCAGTCAGGTCTAGACTTTTAAAGTGGGAGTGAACTGAAAAAGTTGGCACTGATTAACTCAGTGTCACCAGGACAGATGTCAGTATCTATGTATCCCTCAATCTGAGGCATGCACCACTAAGTAAAGCAGTCCTTTGATTCTTATAACAGCAGTTCAATATATTCACTATTTCATGTCTTGAAATGTCCATTGGTCACAGATGCCCTGAGTCTTATTGATTGCCCTTTTCCAATATACCTGTACACACACATAAGCCTGCAGTGAATGTCTCATTGATTTATCACCAGAAACTTGGTAAAGTCCCAGTTTTCAATCTGAAACTTTCATTCTGTAAAAGGTCGTATTTCACTCAAAAAAAAACAACTGATTTTTAAACATATTAACATGCTAACAGATCATAAACATTTCCTATAAATATTCGAGGGTTAAATATCACCTATCCATAACTTATCTAACTGCCAACCTTATTGTTAGCTGTCATTTTGATTTAAAGGTCAACTATTGAATGAAGTTTCAAAACTATAATGTTAGAAATACCTGCCTTCAGTCTAGTTGTTTACAAAACATCTGACATATGATAACACAGGAAAATATTTTCATCTGGTTGCACAATTTTATGGGAATTTTGGAACAAAAGTTTAAGTTGTGCATTTTTCAACTAGAACATAGAACATAGAAAAATACAGCGCAGTACAGGCCCTTCGGCCCTCGATGTTGCGCCGATCCAAGCCCACCTAACCTACACTAGCCCACTTTCCTCTGTTGTCTTTTAAGGAATTTTAAGTTATAAGAATAATCTCTCATAAATTGTGTCACTAAAATTATTCAATTGGAATGATATAAAATGAAGTGAAACGGCAGAAAATACGTAAAATGCTATTTTGAGGATATAGTCATGCGTACTTTCAAATTCTTCTATGATGACTAATGATGTAATTAATGAGTACTCCAAACGAAGTAAACATTTGACAAAATTTAGAAATGGTTTGTTGAACATCATAATTAATATGGTAAATGTGCAGCCTACAATATATGATGCACAGGGTAATCATATTTCATACCAGAATAAATATTTATCTAATATTCTTTCTAAAAAGTGCAATCAGAATTCATAAAAACGAGTGAATTATTTCCTTTTTTTCCTGCTGAAGGAAATGTTCGAAGTGGAAACATGAATGGTGGTCATATGCTGCCAGACATCTTAGTAATCAGATCAGAAGTTCATTTCAAAGGGTTTTGCTGCAAAAGGCTTCACAAAAACAAGACAGTGCAATTTAGCTAAAAATTTAAAAATTTCAATCTAGAAAACTCAAATTTTATGCACAAAAGTTCACTAATTTGGATGGTACTGATTCATAAGTAATCATGTGGTTGAACTACTGTATTTCAAAATCATATCAACAAGTAAAACTTGCAAACAACAAAACGTATATAGACATGGCAGATGCCGTGGTTGTGGCTATGTTAACCGAGCTGGGAAGTTGATTTGCAAATGTTTTGTCCCCTAACTAGGTGACATCTTCAGTGCTTTGGAGCCTCCTGTGAAGTTGTGTGGTACTGTGCCTTCTGGGGTTTATTTGGTTCTGCTTCTGCTGCTTCCAGTTGCCAGTTCTGGTTGTTTGTTGTAGTGGCCAGTATATTGGGTCTTGGTCTAAGTGTTTGTTGGTGGAGTCCGTGAATAAGTGCCACGTCTTTTGAAATTCTCTGACTGTCCTCTGATTGTTGTGTCGTCCCAGTTGAATTTGTGATCCTTGTCATCTGTGTGTATAGCTATTAGGGACAGCTTGTCGTAGGATTTAGTGGCTAGTTGGTGTTCATGGATGCAAATTGCTAGTTATTTACCTGTTTGTCCTCTCTAGTGTTTTGTGCAATCTTAGCATAGAAACTTGTAAATTACGTTTGTCTTGCACATGAAGGGCATAGGGTCTTTTGTTCTGGTAAGTTGTTGTCTTGAGCATGGCTGTCCGTTTATGGGCTGTCATGAATCCCTGCGGTCAGAGAAGTCTGGCTGTCACAACCAGATGTCCCTAGCAACTATACACACAGATGAAAAGGAGAACAAACTCAACTGGGATTACACAACAATCATAGGACAAGCTAAACAGAGGACAGCCAGAGAATTTCTGAAAGGCATGGCACTATTCCACGGACTCCATCAACAAACACATAGACCTGGACCCAGTATACCAGCCAATACAATGAACAACTGGAACCGACAACCAGAAAGAAACCAAATAAATCACAGTATACATAGTAACACAACGCTTGCCAGAAGGCTCCGAACTGAACAGGTTACCTAGACAGGGGACGAAACATCTGCAAATCAACTTGCCAGCTCGGCAAACACACCCACAATAACCGGCATCTGAACTACAAATCTTTACGCAAACCTTAAAGACGTGGCAAGAGTTTTGTCTTGAATTTCAGGCAGTCAGAGCTAAACATCTTTCTATCATTACTGTTATGCAAACAGACAACGCCTATAGATAAATTGAAAGCATTGGATGAGATAGGTTTAAGGTGAGAGGGGACAGATTTAAAAAGGGACCCGAGGGGCAATATTTTCCTAATAAGGGATGATGCGTATGCGGAATTAACTGGCAGGAAAGTTGTAGATGCAGGTACAGTTACAACGTTTAAAAAACATTTGAACAGGTAAATGAATAGGAAAGGTTTATAGGGATATGGGCCTAACACAGGCAAATGGGACTAGTTTAGTTTGGGAAACCTGGTCAGCATTGATGAGTTGGACTGAAGAGTCTGTTTCTGTGCTGTAGGACTCTATGACATACAATCACAAAACAGAGAGCTGCTCTATGTCAATGATGTTGCACAATCGTTCTATTCCACGGAATATCTTCAGTGAAAGATGAACAGACTCTTCACACCTGGAAAGAGTTTTGTATGACCATCAGCACAAGGAAGACAAATATCACAGTTCAGGATATTCCCAATTAGTACTGGAAGTTGTTAAGTTTCACACATGTAAACTCCACAGTCACCAGCAGTCATTTGATGTTGAAATCAAAAATGTACACAAAGCAATTAAGTCAGAATCACTGAATATTTTTAAGGCTGGGATAGATAGTTTCTTGGTTAACAAGGGATTCAAGCAGTGTTAAGGGGTAGGCAGGAACTTGGAGTCGGCCACAAATCAATATCAGCCATGATCTTACTGAATGGTCTGCAGTATTGAGGGTCAAATGGCCTCCTCTTGCTCCTTGTTTGTGATGTCTCAGTCCAGTTAAAATGAATGAAAATCCAACCCTCAAAACTGCACATAATAAAACAGAAAGCTCAGCAAAGGAGAAATGAACTTGTGAAGTACTGGCTGCTCTCTGAACAATGTAGACATTGAGTATCTACAGATCAGATCTGGGATCAAAAGTAGACCTTCACTCCTTTGACCCAACCATAAAACTTTCTATACACTGTTAAACACTATTGATTTCTTGCAGTTAACAGTCTAATAGAATGTGTGTGGAGAGAAGCAAAGTTAATATTTCAAGTCCACTAAGACTCTTCACTTCTGAGACAGAAGTATCTTGACACCAGGTTCTAGTCCAACAAGTTTATTTAAAATCACAAGCTTTCGGAGCACTGCTCCTTAGTCAGGTGAAGTGAGAGAAGCACACAGGCACAGAATATATGGATAAAATATATATTCTGCCGATATATTCTGTGTACTCCCCCTCACTTCACCTGAGGAAGGAGCTGTGTTTCAAAAGCTTGTCATTTTAAATAAACTGGTTGGACTAGAACCCAGTGTCGTGAAACTTCTGATTTTGTCCACCCCAGTCCAACACAGGCATTTCCACACCATCACTTCTAAAGAGTCATACCAGACTTGAAAATGTGACCTCTGTGTCTCTCCACAGATGCTGTCAAACGTGTTGGGTTATTCCAGCATTATATTTTTGTTTCAGATTTCCAACATCCTCAATATTTTGTTTTTATTGAGGTAACAGGATTTGTTGTGGTTCTGTTCGCCGAGCTGGGAGTTTTTGTTGCAAACGTTTCGTCCCCTTTCTAGATGACATCCTCAGTGCTTGGGAGCCTCCTGTGAAGCGCTTCTGTGCTGATTCCTCCGGCATTTATAGTGGTGTGTCTCAGAAGCGCTTCACAGGAGGCTCCCAAGCACTGAGGATGTCACCTAGAAAGGGGACGAAACGTTTGCAACAAAAACTCCCAGCTCGGCGAACAGAACCACAACAACGAGCACCCGAGCTACAAATCTTCTCACAAACTTTGTAACAGGATTTCAATTTAATTGGGAGTTGGAAGAAAAGATTTTATTTCAGAATCATCAAACTAATCTCTAGACTGCAATATCGGGATCAAAAAGAAGAGGGTGTTTGCCAGTACAAATATTATTTGAGCTATTTCTCTTCCCCTTGTGTTTTTAACTAAAAAAGAAAAAAAAAGATATGTACCTTGATTGGAGATGTAGAGAAGTGAACCTTTCTATGTAAGTTTGGCTCCTCTTCCTCAGAAAGTCCGGATATTTCCTCATAATCATCATCAAGGATATAGCTGGCGTCTTCAAACAAATACTCATCCTCACACTTGCTTTCGTTTTCTTCTGGTAACGATTCTTCAGTATCTTTATCATCCACAAATGCAGCATTCTCTATTCCACAAACTTCTGACCCAACAAATAACTTTCCACTAACTCTGTCCTCCTCTTCAATGTTCTCAATATCCTCATCTTCCTCTTCTCCGACGCTGTCATCTGATTTGGTCAGTATCTCTTCAAATATTTGGTCTTCATGTTCTTTGCTCACAGAAGTTTCATGCGACTGTCCTATGTCATGGCTAATACTCGGAGCAAATGGTTCCACTGATTTCTCTAGCTCCCTCTCAATAAAAACATTATCCAGTTCAATTTCACTTCCCGAAGATTCGTTCTGAATTTCCACCAACTCTGCCCGAACTACTCCTATTTTATTTGCACCCGTATCTGAAACATGGCGATCCAAATTGCTGTTAAAGACGCTGCTGCTCACAGGAACAGTTTTACGGGAGGACGACGATTCAGAGAAACCAAGGGATTTGTTTTTACGTTGATCTGGTTCCCAGTAGTCACTTTCACAAGTCCTTAATTTATTGCTACAGGTCGGTATTTCTGCTTCTTTCTGATCTTTACTTTTCGGTCCACCTATTGAAATCGAACGAGATGATTCATCATCATCTCCTGCAGGGGACGTGCTTTTACTATTCACTGTGTTGCTGGGCGGCATTTGATGCCCTCCAGAAATCTGATAGTCAGTAGCAGAGGTCTTTGTTTTGGTGTCTTTGTTTGTTTCATCGCTGTCACTATCCGCTAGAAAGCTTTCTAATCGTCTCGAAATTGGGCCAGCGTTTAGAGATGAGCGAGGATGATTTTGTTTTAAATCGCTAGTGGTTTTCAGATTACTTCGATCTTTCAAATCGCTGTTGGAAACAGAGGGATTTGAGTCGCTCTTAACTTTTCTGCCTCCACTTTCTGAAGACGAAGAGCCGCTCTTTCTACTCTCGGATGAAACACTTATTACTGAAACTTTGTTATCGTTTTTGTGAGGGGTTTTATCAAATACTTTTTCCTCACTTTGACGCTCAAAGAGTCTTCTGGTTTCTGAGAATTTTTCAGCCATGCTAGTTTTGTCCAAATCCCCATCTTCACTATTCGTTTTATCGGAACTGGATGTCTTTTGATATGTCTTATGGGCACTGTTATAGACAACTCCACTTGATTGTTTTTGCGGAGAAACTGGACGCAAATCAGGCTTGCTGCCTTCGTTGATTTCATCGGGTGTGTTGCCCATTTGCAGCAGCATACTTTTTATTTTATGTACACGATTGCCGAAATGCCTTCCTCTCATCTCTTCCCTGTGCCCAGTCTCTCGGCTTGTTTTCTGGGCACCCATTTTAGAAACGGTTTCCTGTTTGCTTCCATCAAAAGTGCACCTCAAAGCCTGAAAATCCGTCTTGTACGCATTCCTGTGGGGCGAAGCGCTCCTGAACGTTCTCTCACCTTTACCTTCAGCCTTCATCATGTTAGATCAAATGTCCGACCATTAGGCCCGCACTGTGTTATGTTGGGAATCGATGGCAAAGTCTGCGCGCACGTCCCCAGGAGGTTACCATCGGCTCCTCCGCCACTAAACAAAAGCGTTCAAAGAAACAACTTCTGGACGAGAAGCCGCCGGAGTCACGCCGGTTACTTTGGCAGCTCGAAACTCTCCATCTGCAGCAAGAGTTGAGAAGGGGAAGAAAGTCGGTAAGGAATTACAACTGAAGACGGAGAAGTTTAGGGCAGGGCGGCCCGAATCCATGTAGACATTCCGTAACTCCCCGGCGCCTTGTCCCGACAGGAGACAGCGCCTCCCTCCCTCCGAGTCCAGGCCAGCCCAGCGATGACACTGAGCCCCAACCGCCAACAACTCCCCCTCCCCCTCCAAACCCAACACGGGGGGGGGGGGGCAGGAAGAGGGGTTGGCTCACCCGGGTCACGGCCCAGACATGGTTTGCCCCCAGAGTTTACTTTGTCCAAGAGCTACCCCCCCCTCCCCCGCTTCAGAAAATAAGGAAAAGTACCTTCTCACAACTTCTAAAGGAAAGCAGAAGTCTACTACCTCCCCTCAACTCCGCGGTGCCGGGGAGGGAGGGAGGGAGGAGGTCACTCGGCACTTTCCGTGCCAGCGCCGTAACAGCCGGCCACCGCCATTACCGCTCCCGCCTCCTCCTCCTCCACCACCAGCTCTCGAGGCCGCCGGGCCGCGCGCGCCAGCAACGGCCGCGCGCCCGATCCAAGGAGCTCCTCCAGTCTCGCGGGAGAGGATCTGTTGTCCCTCCAGTCTCGGGGGTGGGGGGGAAATCACGGTGCCCCCCTCCAGTCTCGCGGGGGGGTGGGCACTGTGTCCCTCCAGTCTCGCGGGGGGGGGTGTCACGGTGCCCCCCTCCAGTCTCGCGGGGGGGGTATCACGGTGCCCCCCTCCAGTCTCGCGGGGGGGTGGGCACTGTGCCCCTCCAGTCTCGCGGGGGGGTGTCACGGTGCCCCCCTCCAGTCTCGCGGGGGGGTATCACGGTGCCCCCCTCCAGTCTCGCGGGGGGGTGGGCACTGTGCCCTCCAGTCTCGCGGGGGGGTGGGCACTGTGCCCTCCAGTCTCGCGGGGGGCGTTACGGGGCCCCTTCAGTCTCGCGGGGGCGGTGGGGGGAGGTGACAGGGGAACACGGAGCTCCCGATCGGTTTGCAAATTAACAGATTGAAAAGAAATAACAACCCACAAAAATACCCGGTCTCAAATTTATGAAGACGAAACTGCTCTTTTTCTCTGATTTCACCTGCTAAAGTTTGGTCGTTATTTGGTCTATAAAGACCTACGCCCCCCACCTTCACTATTAAGTTTATTACCAGTTACCCTCCCCCAAAGTTTTGATTCGAAATAATTCCATGTTTATACAGATGTTCCATGTTTGGTTGGCCGTCGACTGTCAATTATTGCACCCAAACTAAAACTTACTTATGATGTGACGAGGAACATTTCTTTTTCTAATTTTGTGGGCCACATGTCGCTCCATTTCTTCCGTATTGAGTTACCTATAAATACAGTCGGTGCCAGAGAAGTAACCTGTAACGAGCGCAAATTGAATTGTCAGAGTTTCCCACAGGATCGGAGCATCGATGCTCGAAGACTCCAATGGGTTTATTGTAGAGTATCAGTTTTGCGAGGCTCCCGCCGTTTGGCCAAAAAAAAACACCAAGTCGGGGAAGGGTTATGAACAAACTGTTTGTTTTGCATTTTTCTTCAATGTCCTTTCATTCCATGTGAAGGGCGGGAGGCTAAACTAACGCATGCTCAAAAAAAAACGATGACAATAACATCTTTTCACCGTCATGTAATTGCTTTAAGGTATATTGAACAGGCATTTCACACGAGAGATGATAATTTAATGAACTAGTATGTTGGTTCAATACCGCATTTCTCTCTCAACAATTTCCTCGGATTTGCAGTCCTTCCTCTTGAGTAATGATAAGAACCAAAACCTGCTCTGGATTTAATTCGAAAGGTTTGCTTGGATATATTGGTAACATTTGTGCAAAAATAGTTCAGAAAGCTACTTGCTTACCGTAAAGGTTGTCATGCAGAAAGATTAGGTGATGAAATTACTATCAACAAAACAGTCATCGTTAACAATAACGAGGTAGATCATACGCAGATGTAATCTGTGAAATTTCAGTGGATATTTTAAATTTTTTGAGAGGGTTAGATTGGATTTGATTCAATAGATCTGACATTGGGTTTTCTATCGCATCTCCCTTGTGTGTGGCTGACCTAATTGTACAGGCGAGCAAACATTTAAGGCAGAGAATTCTGGCACCACTCAGTGGGTCAGGCAGTATCTGTGAAGAGGAACTAGGGGTGTGGAACTTAGACCTCAAAGGCCTGCTAAATAAAGTTGCACTTTAAATGTACACAAATCAGCAATGAATTCAGGACAATTATCAGAAATACAAACAATAGACCAAATATAATTTATTATGATTCTAACTGGGTCGCTACAGATTTAACCAAAAACGAAAATCCACTGAGTTTTTTGTGTCCTGTTCAGTGGAGAGACCTTTAAATAGACAGTTTTTACTCTAATTATAATTGTTTTGGGATCAGATGAAGCTGAGTGCTAAAACAGCTTTATGTAATAAACCAATAAATGTGCCTTAATTTCAGTTACTGATTTAATTTTAAAATGTAAAGTTATTAGTAACTTAAGATATCTACAGCGATTAATAGGAGTAAAAAATGAGGTCTGCAGATGCTGGAGATCACAGCTGCAAATGTGTTGCTGGTCAAAGCACAGCAGGCCAGGCAGCATCTCAGGAATAGAGAATTCGACGTTTCGAGCATAAGCCCTTCATAAGGGCTTATGCTCGAAACGTCGAATTCTCTATTCCTGAGGTGCAGCGATTAATAGGAGACTAGCACAGTGCCACTTTTGAGTCACTGCTTTGGGATTTATTTTCACAAATGTTGAGAAAATCCAATTTTATGCAATCCATACTGGGCTTTGCATAGCATGAAGTTAATCACAATGTACTGTCAAGCTTCTGCGCTTTTCAGACAATTACCAAGATTCTGTATAATTGCCAAAAAGCCCAAATTTCCATTCTTAATGGAGTTATCTCTGTAAGATTGTTGATTTTGAACAGATAATACAAACCATGCATTGCTGACTGAAAGTTAAGTTCAGAGTAACCAACCTGAGACACTGCATACATCAGCCTTCATTATAATAAAAATGGGACAAATTGTTGAAGTGGAAGTGAAACATCAACAAAACCGTAGTGTGTCATGGTGGCTAAGTACTGCACTGCTGCCTCACAGCACTAAGAACCTGGTTTAATTCTAGCCTCTGGCTGTGTGGAGTTTGCATGCGCTCCCATGACTGCATGAGTTCCCCCTGGGTACTCTGGTTTCCTCCCACAGTCCATAGATGTGCAGGTTAGTTGGAGTGGCCATATTAAATTGCCCATTGTGTCAAAGGATGTGCAGGCTAGATGGGTTAGCTATGGGAAATGCAAGGTTACAGGGATAGGGGGGTAGGGGGGAGGGGAGACAGTTAGTTTGAACAGTGAATGCAAAAGAATATTTTCAGAAAAGCATGCGACTTAAGATTATTAATAGATAACCTACCTGGGGAGCTAAATGCTGAAGCATTTACAAATTTAAATTTCATGACATGTACAAAGAGATGCCAGAGACTATGAGCAGTTCAGTTCAGAAGAACAAAAGATCCATAACACTAGAAGTGCAGCTTTAGTATTGATAATCTCCAGGATATCAGAGTTGAAAGAAATCTTAAGATGTTCTGGCAGTTCAAGTTATAAAGAAAATGCCTTGGACTTTCCTTCGAATTCAGTAAGAAAAGTCAGTGAGTTGGCCCAAGTTTGACTCTCTTGTAGAGACAGAGAGAATCACATCAGGTAAATACGCAGAAAATCACTGAAAGGAAACACTTGCAACATTTTCAGTTTAGTAAGACATTTTAAAGTGAAGACAGGAATAATACTTCGCTGGAATTCGGTGTCTGTTAAGGATATTACTGGGAGAAACTTTTGACTTTTTCGTCTTACGGGAGCACATAAGCAGGTTCCTGTGAATATGTTCAATGACTGACTACTATGGTAACCAAAATGCAAAGATTCACAAACAGATCTGACTTATCCTAAGTTACACTCAACTGGGATCATAACAAGCACATGATTACAGTACTGCATTAGATAATGAATGTGTATTCTACTTCACATTTCTGAAAATACAATTAGTAATTTAATCAAAATCTATTTTAAAAAGATACAATATATCCTCAATTGTGATATTCTTCCTTTAATCTGTTTTTGAATAAATACTGAAGGTTAGCTGTCATTTTCAAAATATCATTTACTTGCTGAATGATTAATCCCATTAAAGATCACAGAATTGCAGCATATAGCTACTTAGTCTCATTGATTTACATGTTTAGTCAGTGTACTAAGTAATCTGAAATACAGTTTATACAGTATAGGTTAGCCCAAAAAGTTCTTGACTGTACATGTAAACTTTGTTTAGACATTTGTATTTGGGAAAGGTTCTGTTCAGAATCACCATTTTGTAAAACTGAAGTGCCTTAATATTGATCATAGGTACCCATTCGCATGTGTTGCTGGTGCACTAAATGTAGCACACAATATAGAAATATGCTGCATATTTTCATGTTTAATTTGAACTAATACTACATTCAATGAACAATTGAATAAATTAGAAATGCCAGTCGGCTAGGCACCCCTCAAACCTCTTCTGCCACTAGTAATCTGTACTTCAATGCCATTGACCCACCTTTGTATGGGGTTCCTTGAAACTCTCACCTAAAATAAAATGTGCTCCAGAATTAAATTGCAATTGACCCAGTACCCATAGCCTTTTGTGGGAAAGAGTTCTAAATTTCCATTATCCCTGTGTAAAAGCACTTGTTGATTTCAATCCTAAATGACATACTCTAATTTTAATACTGTGTCCTCTTTCTGGGTTTTCTCACTCAAGGAAAGTTTCTTCATGTCAATCCTATTGAATCCTTCATTAATTGGATATTTTTTTCTTTTTAGCCACACTTCAAACTTCAAAAGAAGTTGGGCTGAAAAATTTGCAGAGCTGTGACATTGGACATTCTTAAGCCAAGTATATACAGAAACATGTAATTAAAAGGCAGAGACAGATGAGGAGAAGTAACAGAGGCAGGGCTATATATATATATGTATATAGATACTGAAACACATACTGATACAGAGTTAGGATTTGACAGAGAACGATATATGTGCAGGGTGCAAGGTCAGAGATCAGCATATGCAGAATCCAAGTATAGATGCACAAGCTACCATGTATTGGGTCTTATGTGAAGTCAAAGTACAGTCAGATTGGTGTAAAGTTGTGGCACAGTTGTTAGCTTGTACGAGCAGAAACTGGTGTTCACAGTGAGTGTAAAGTCAGACTTTGAAGTGTACAATGAGGTATACTTTAACTCCTTAACTCTTATAGCTGAATCTGCACAGTGCCACTTCAAAGGCCACTATATCTTCCTATCATTATTGCTTTGTTTATAGACATGATAAGTATATTTCAAGACTCATAGTCAAGTAAGAAAGACTTTCAAAAGTGTTCCAAAGACAAAAAGTCAATCATTGTTGAATGGGTTGAACCTGAATCACACAGTGTTGGGTTCAAGTCCGACTCCTGGGCTTGAGCACAAAATTCAATACTGAGACTTCAGTGAAGTGCTGAGGGAGCAATGAACTTTTGGAGGGCTGTCTTTCAGATGATACATTAAACTAAGTCTCCATTCTCTACTTTGGTAGATGCAAAATATCTTAAAGCACTATTCTGAAGAACAGCAGAGGAGCTATCTATGGTATTTTGGCCAATATTTGTCCCTGAATCAACATCATCAGAAAAAAAAAGACCTGATCATTAACACACTGAAAGAGTCTGCAGTGTACAAGTTAGTTGCCACATTTCCTAGGTTGTAACAGTGACTGTAATGAGGTTGTAGTTAGGTTGCAGACAGAGGCAAGTTTGCCCTCATTCTGGTGAACAACTCATTTTATTAACTATTTACACTATATGGAGAAAGTGAGGACTGCAGATGCTGGAGATCAGAGCTGAAAAATGTGTTGCTGGAAAAGCGCAGCAGGTCAGGCAACATCCTAGGAGCTGGAGAATCGACATTTTGGGTATAAGCCCTTCTTCAGGCTTATGCCCGAAACATCGATTCTCCTGCTTCTTGGATGCTGTCTGACCTGCTGCGCTTTTTCAGCAACACATTTTTCAGCTTTTACACTATATACAAAAATGCGTAGTAGAGAGCTTGGTCCTGCTTATACCATTGATAATGTGTACTACTCATTACTATAATAGCACTTATCCATTATTCTACGCCTCTCCCAAAGTCTTTCAGATTCTTATAGCATAGAAATAGGCACTTCATATCTTTAAAGCACTATCATTTGATCACTAGTATTCCTTTTAACAGATTTTGTTCTCATCCCATCTTGGAGAAGAATGGAACATTATTGATTTACTTTCTGTGAACAGAAGGCAGAACCTTGAGGAGGGTATGAGTGTAATCTGATATAACCAGTGGTACATGGAGCATACACATTACAATGATCTGAAGATGATATTCATAAAGAGCTCAACAAAGGGTGAAACTGGGAGACAAACCTCAGAACCTGGTGGAAGAGAAGACAAAAATGGGAAAGGGAAATGACTGGTTCTTCATACTCTTCTCTGTGCCTCAGAGAAAATTCAACATTGCTTTGGGAATTGGAGTATCTGCATCTCCTCCACTGTGCTTCCTAGGAATGATCATGGTGGAATAACTGAATTATTTCTCCTCTGGAAACAAGGAAGAACGATGGTCAGAAAAAAGGGAAGATGCTCTGTCAGACCAGTCTCTGGACATGAGGTGGTCATATCCATTGCTGGTGGAGGTGGTGGTGGTGGTGGTGGGGGGGGGGGGGGGGGGGGGGGGGGGGAGAGGTTAGCTTGCCCGCATTTAGGAGCTTGACTGCATTCTCGGGAGGAGGAATCTCTCTGAATAACAGATAGAGGTTCCTCCATGCCTATACATTGGCCAGATCATCAGGTATGCATCCACTGGGACATGACCAAGGTTGGGATGGATTGGCTGATCTATAGGCAATGCTAGGATTGCTGCACACCACTGAATCTGAGGCTGGACCTTGAAAGATAACGAATCTGTGTAAGTGTAGTGTAAGAGACTAAGGAAGATCCTAGTGATTTTCTTCTCTGGAATTCCAACTGAAAATGTGTAGGAGATGGACCTCAGCAGGACACTGATCTGAGTAGGACACTTGTGCAGCTGTAGATGTAGGTAAAATCATTGAGGATGTAAAAGTATCAATATGAAGCATGTCAACACGGTTTGAGATGTAGGCTCACTTGGTGTCGAAGGCAATCTTGGAAAATTAGAACAAAAGGACCTCATTAAAGAATGTCAAAGAATCAACAAGGCAATGTAGGATCATCTCAACACAAAGAAACTCTAGTGGACTGACCTGCTGATTTGCTTGAGAATGAAGAAGTCCCCAAGGTACCTTTGATTTTCATTACTTACTATACCTTGTAGTTGGATATTCAAGTTCTGATGTGTCTCTACATCGGTAGTATTATTGACAACATATATTATTCAATAGCTTAATGAACTTACCAATATGCCACAGTCATTCCACTTCAGAAAATAATTAATTGGCTGTAAAATACTTTGCACTGCTGATTAGACATGAAAGATCTTCTATAAATGTAAATTCTTTTCACAAGTCTCTCATTTAACTCAATAATTGAAAATAAGTAGTAAATGCAAAACATGCACCTATATAGCCCCACTAGCAAATAAACAACTATCAAAATTCACTTCCCAGTGGTGAAAGGAAAAAGGAAGATGATTTTTGAGGAGGTGACAATGTTGTTGAGGGTAGCACGCTTAATATCGTCTATGTGGATTTTAGCAAGTCTTTAGATGAGGTCCCTCATGGCAGACTGACCCGATAATTAAAAAAACTAATGAGATCGAAGGGAGGATAGTTAGATCCCAAATTTGTTCAGTGCAGATAGCAAAGGATAATGTTCAGCAAGGTTGTTTCGAGAGGGACTAAATATGGCAGACTCAATCCTATGCTGCTTATTAATTATAGCAGTAATTATGACTTAAATGAAAGAGGTGAGGCTATGATTATACAAAGTTTGCAAGAAGATATCAATGTCTAGTCAGTGGATAGAAAAGAGACAACCAGAACTCAATCCAGAGAAGTGCAAGGCTTGAGTAACATGCAAATAGTAAGATTTAATATATAGTAGATGGTAGGATTCTGAAGCGTATTGAGGAACAATGGAGTGCACAGTTGTAGACATATGGGGCAGTTCTCTTTATTGGTCAAAGTATACAGCATAATGGCAAGGAGGTAATGCTAGATGCTAAAGAACACCAACTAAATCACTGCTTAGAATAATATATATTTCTGGTCACTGCATTACACAAATTTTGTGATCACGTGAGACAGAATGCCAAAAAGATTTAAAAGGATAGTTCCAAGAATGAAGAATTTTAGCTATGAGAAAAGATAGGAAAGACTTGACTTGTTTTCTATAAAATTGGGGAACCTTAATTACGGTGAAGTATATAAAATTACAAGGTGCTTAGATAAATAGAGTAGAAAGGTCTCTGTTTTGAATAAGGTGAGAAAGAGCTACTAGAGAGCACTTGTCTCTTCCCTACTGCCATAAGCTCTGTGCTGTTTTGAAAAGAAAAATGTATGCCATCTTTTTTTTTGTAGATATTTTTATTGAAATTTAACATTTTTGCAAATTTACAAAAATAAACAAAACTCTCAAATACAAACATTGATGTACAATTAAATCATATATACAATAGTCATAATTTAACAAAGAAAAGAGAAAGAAAGAAAACAAAAAAAGAAAAAAAAGAAACGAAAAAAGAAAAAAAAACTCAACTTTCTACTAATCTAACCTATAACTAACCAGAGTGTATACCTAAGTCTCTTACATGCTCGGAATGTATAAACATCAAATATAATAAAACCCGTATTCGCGCAGGATTCCTCTCCTAAGGGGCCCCGGAGCAGCCCGGTCTGAAATCTTCACTAAATAAAAGCCCTTGTTAGGATAGCTGAAATATCTGCATTTATGTAATTCAAAAAGGGCTGCCATATTTTATAAAATAATTCAGTCTTTCGGTGCACCATATTTGTGAGGAAGTCAAGGGGGATATATTCCATAATTAATCTGTGCCAATTTGAAAGTCCAGGGGGGCCCTCAGCCACCCAGTTCACCAAAATATTTCTCCTTGCACAGAAAGAGAGAATAGAAAATAGTCTCTTCCCATGCATATCCAGAGATGAGAGGTTCGAAAAGCCCAAAAGGAGAGATACAGGGTCCACCCTAATTTCCGTTCCTAAAATTTCTGTCAGGGTATTTGCCATTTTAGTCCAGTATCTGCGGATTTTCTGACAAGTCCACAGACAATGTGCAAGAGTACCCACCTCTATTTTGCATTTGGGACACATTGGAGTTGCTCCTGCCTTAAATTTTGCCAGTCGAGCCGGAGCTATATGGGCCCTATGAAGTATCTTTAGTTGGATAGCCTGAGTTCTGTTACAGATAGCAATTCTTCTAGCATTTTCCCAAATGTCATTCCACATATCCTCAGAGATTTCTAGCCCCAAGTCCTGCTCCCATGTTTTAAGCAGGTCATCCATGTCTCCTGATACTCCATCATGTAGCAAATGGTATATAGTACTAACGGAGGATGCCCCCGCTGGTCGTAAGACATTACGTTCTCTGTCTGATTTATAAAGACTATCTATTAATGTAGTCTTCCTCTGTATATAATCTCGAACTTGGAAGTATCGAAAGAGATCCCCATTAGGTATTCTGAATTTCAGACGCAGCTGCTCAAAGGACATCAGGATCCCATCTTTAAATAGGTCCCCTAAGCATGAGATGCCCCTGGATCTCCAGAGTTTAAAGGTGGCATCTGTAATCCCCGGTTGGAATCCCCATGCGCCTACTATTGGTGCATGGGGGGATGTTTTATGTGAGTTACCCTCATTTTGCCGCATTATATTCCAGGCCTTAATTGTGTTTAATATTATGGGATTTTTACAGTGGTCTGTAATGATTTTCCTCTTATCTGAAAATAAAAGGTTAATAAGTGGGTATTTTACTTGGGAGGCTTCGATATCCAGCCAAATTGATTGTGGATCAGATGAAACCCAATCAGCTATGTAACTTAGTAGGGAGCTTAACTGATATTTCCTAAAGTCTGGGAAGTCCAGTCCTCCCCTTGCCTGTGGAAGCTGTAGCTTCTTCAGCTTAATAAGGGGCCGTCTATGGTTCCAAATAAAGGAGCCCAACCAGCCATATAATTTACGTAGGGCTAGCCTTGGCAGCATCAGCGGGAGCATTCTCATAGGATATAAGAGACGGGGCAGAACATTCATTTTAATTAATGCTATTCTCCCTAGCCAGGAAGTCGGAAGGTCTCTCCATTGCTGGAGGTCCTGCCTTATCCTTTCCATTAATTGTACAAAATTAGCCCTATACAGCTGATCAAATACTGGCGTGATAAAAATACCTAAATATAAGAAGCCTTCCAGGGACCAACGGAAGGGAAAAGGGGATCCGTCCATTAAGTGGGGTATCATAGCCAGACCACCCATTGGCATGGCTTCCGATTTTGAAAAATTAATTTTATAGCCTGAGAATGCACTAAATGTATTAATAACTTGAATTAGACGAGGCACTGACATTAAAGGATTACTGAGGAATAAGAGAACGTCATCTGCATAGAGGGTAATTTTGTGTTTACCTGTACCAATCCTCGGGGCCGTTATATTAGGATCAGTCCGGATGGCTTCTGCTAATGGTTCGATTATCAGTGTAAACAACAATGGTGAGAGAGGACATCCTTGACGGCAGCCCCTACCCACACTGAAGCCATCCGATCTTAACCCATTAGTAATAACAGCTGCTTTGGGGTCACTATACAATGTTGAAACCCATTTGGTAAACACCTGTCCACCGCCAAACCTTTCCAATGTGTAAAATAAATATGACCATTCAACCCTATCGAATGCCTTTTCCACATCCAATGAAATTACTACTCCTGGTATCTTTCCCTGATGACAGGCTTGGATCATATTCAAGACCCATCTGATATTATTGGATGATCTGCGGCCCTTAATAAATCCCGTCTGGTCCTCCTTTATAATATATGGCAGTACCCTTTCTAGTCTTAGTGCTAACATTTTTGAGAGAATTTTAAAGTCTACATTTAGTAAGGATATTGGTCTGTAAGATGCACAATCTTCTGGGTCTTTTCCTTTTTTGAGGATAAGAGAAATATTTGCTTCTTTCAGCGTGGGCGGGAGACAGACCTGACTATGCGCAAAATTATACATATCCATAAGTGGGTCAACCAATATTCCTGTAAATTCTTTATAGAATTCAGCTTGAAAACCATCCGGGCCCGGTGCTTTTCCGCTCTGAAGTTGCCTAATTGCCTCAAGTATTTCTTGGACTGTTAAAGGGGTATTTAGGGCCGACACCTGTTCCGGAGTCAGGCCCGGGAAGGTCAAATTTTTTAAAAATGACTGCATCCTCCTAATCCTATCTTCACAATCCTGCGATCTATATAGTTCAGAATAAAATTCTTTAAAGGTCGCATTGATCTTTTTATGATCATGAGTCAGGGTACCTGTACTTTCCTTGATGGTCGGAATAGTTTGAGGGGCTTTCTTTTTCTTTGCAAGAAATGCTAAGTATCTACCCGGTTTGTCGCCATATTCATATAATCTTTGTTTCGCAAATAATATTTCCCTTTTAGCCGTTTGAGTAAGCGCGGTGTTTAAAGCTGTCCTAAGAGCTGTAATCCTCTGCAATTTTGTGATAGAAGGTCTATCAGCGTATGCTGTTTCGGCTGCTTTTAGGCGAGCTTCGAGCAGGCGCTGTTGCTCTCCCTTCATTTTCCTCTGGGTCGCTGAATAGGAGATGATCAAACCTCGTGCATAAGCTTTGATGGTCTCCCACATCATTGACGGATTGCTAGCCGTACCAGTATTAATTTCTAAAAAAGTTTTAAGTTCTTGGGAGAAGTACTTTAAAAATTTGCTATCTTTTATCAGGAAGGAGTCCATACGCCAATGCCGAGCGGATGTCCCATTGTTCTTTACCTTACCATGTATACAGCGGCATGGTCAGAGATTGCTATAGTATCTATTTTACAGGTTGCTATAGAATTTAGAAAAGTCGATGGGGCAAAAAACATATAAATTCTTGTGTGACATTTATGTGGATTAGAGTAGAAAGAAAAATCTCTACCCTGTGGATGGAGACATCTCCATACATCTACCAATCCTAATTCTTTATTCAGGTCCGCCAGTTGTCTAGATCTGGGAGATACTCCAGCGGCACTCTTGGGAATCCTGTCTATTTCCGGATCCATAATACAATTAAAGTCTCCCCCTATAATTGTATGACGGGCACCAAAGGCCATCAGTTTTGAAAAAGCTTCCGTTATGAATTTAAAGGGGTGTGCCGGGGGGCAGTATACATTTAAGATCCCATATTCCTCTCCATTTATGAGGGCTTTAATCAAAATATATCGTCCAGATTCGTCTTTTATCTGATTTAGAATTTTCAAAGGGAAGTTCTTCCGGACAAGGATAACCACTCCCCTGCTTTTTGAATTAAAAGAGGAAAAAAAGGCCTGATCAAATCCGCCCTGTCGTAATTTTAAGTGTTCTTTATCCGACAGGTGTGTCTCCTGTAGGAGAGCTATATCAACTCTCTCCTTCTTAAGATTTGATAATATTTTCTTCCTTTTAACTGGCGAATTACTCCCCCTGACATTCCAGGTGCACCACTTAACCGACTGTTCAGCCATAATCATCTGGACAGATCCGAGACCCCTCGGGAGGGGAAACCCTATCTAGAACATCCCGAGCATGGAGCATACAAGATTTACAAAAGTAAAGACTCTCTGATACACTCAAAACAATATAACAAAAAACACTTTCTAAGTATAAAAAATATAAAACATTCCGAATTGGAGATTTTCTCCCTTGTTCCCAGGGAGCGTCACTTCCTCTCCCACAGTCCATCTTACCCTCTTCCAACCAGTGCCCCACCCTTGACCCAGGTGTTCCTCAATAAAATGAGGAGAATTCAAATATAATATAAAGCTAGAGTTAACAGTGAACACCCCACCCCCACCCACACCCACATCTAAATATATTTGGGAATATTAATACCATATATAACTATAAGATTACAATCTCAACATGTAATACTTAAATATAATACCACAAAATAACAGGGGAAAGAAAAACAACCCCGCTCCTAAAAACAGAAGTAAAATAGAATAAGGTAACCACCTCTCCCCATCAACATTAACCAAACGCCCCAACATATATATATATATATACAGTATAGGGGGAAAGATAAGTAAAGATGAAGGGATGTAAACCAAAATAATGGGAAAGGCAGACCAGCGTCCACAATCTCTTACAGTTTATTTAAGAGAGTCCAAGAATTCCTTAGCCTTCTCCGGTGATCCGAAGTTATATATGGATCCTTCGTGGCTAAGGCGTAGCGTCGCTGGATATCGTAAGGAGTACTGGATATTTAAGTCCCTTAAACGCTTCTTCGCCTCATCGAATGCCTTCCTCTTTCGGACCAACGCAGGGGAGAAGTCCTGGAACAGCATGATCCTGGATCCTTTGTGGGTCATAGCTTGGGGGTCTTTTCCCAGATTTCTTGAGGCTTCCAGGAGCATCTGCCTCTCCCTATAGCTCTGCAGCTGGAACAGGACCGGGCGTGGGCGCTGGGTTGAGCCGGGCCCACGTACTGTGACCCGGTAGGCCCATTCTACCCTTACCTGGCCTGATCCATTATGCAGATTTAAAAGTTGTGGCAGCCAATGCTCTAAGAATGCTGTCAGCTGACCTCCCTCTTCCTGCTCGGGCAGGCCCAACAACCGAATATTTTTTCTACGACATCGATTTTCGAGGTCATCAATGTGGTTTTCTAGGTTCTGGACTCGATTCTCGAGAAAACGGATGTGGTCGGCTGTTGATTTTATCCCAGTCTCTGAGGCTGCGGCCTTCGACTCCACCTCTCTGACTCGGCACTCCAATTCCTGAATGTCTCTGCCCTGCTTCTGCAGCTCGGCTGATAGTGCTTCTCTGCTCTGCCGAGACTCATCGATAAAAGCATCAATCTTCGCCTCCCACCTGGCAAACATCTCCTCAAAGCTCATCTTCATTGGTAAATCTCCTGAAGTAGCTGAAGACACCTTTGTTGCAGCTGAAGAGGCAGAGGGTGGGGGAGGGGTCCCTGCTTTCTTAGAGCCGCCTGTTCCCTTCCCTTTACTCATTTTCCAGCTAGTATTAGACTATTTAAATGTACTAATAGGTAACTATTTAAGGTTAACAACTATTATAAATGGTTTAGTGAGTGTAGTGGGGGTGGATAGCCCACTTTCCCCAAGTTTTGGGTAGAGCACTGTGGACTCAGTCTTGCTGGGTCGCCGCCATCTTGGATCCCCCGTATGCCATCTTAACCTCTGACTGTGTGGACAGTTTGAACACAAGCTTTTCTTGGGTGAAATACAAAGGATTATTTATTCATGCATTTACCCTGAAAAACTAATACTGGCTTATTTACATGACATTTTTACACACAGTTAAAGATTTGGGCGGCACGGTGGCACAGTGGTTAGCGCTGCTGCCTCACAGCGCCAGGGACCTGGGTTCAATTCCTGCCTCGGGCGACTGACTGTGTGGAGTTTGCACGTTCTCCCCGTGTCTGCGTGGGTTTCCTCCGGGTGCTCCGGTTTCCTCCCGCAGTCACAAAGATGTGTGGGTCAGGTGAATTGGCCATGCTAAATTGCCCGTAGTGTTAAGTAAGGGGTAAATGTAGGGGTATGGGTGGGTGGCGCTTCGGCGGGTCGGTGTGGACTTGTTGGGCCGAAGGGCCTGTTTCCACACTGTAAGTAATCTAAAAAAAAATTTTTCAGACTCAGTTCAACCAGGTGATGGCATGTCTAGCAGACAGCTTCCGATATATAAAAAGTTATTTTGACATCAGCCTTTTCTTTCTGTTTGATAAGCATAAAGTTAAGGAGATGCTGGTGTTTTGAATGTGGTTTACAGCTTGTCTTATATTTTTCTTTCACATGCAACATGATATTGTTCATGAGTGGCACACAGTAGGAGAATCCTATGTGAATTTTCTTTTCCAACTTGACATCCAACATATGTTCAACTCACATAGAAACATAGAAATATTTTACAGCAAAGAAGGGAGGTCATTCGGCCCACCTACATAGGCCAACAAAATGTTAACCAACCTATCCCCATCTTCCAGCTCTTGGTTGTTAACTTCATAGGTCAGTTCAAATGTAAAAACGCTAGGAGTACTTATGCCTGTACCACACTTTCAGACAGCTGGATGAAATTATTATTCCTCTACACACCTCTAATCCTTCTCCCAATTATTTTTAAAATAGTATCCCTGACTAAAGCATCTGAGTTCAAAGCTGCTGCACATTGCAAAAGGATACATTTCAGACTTGGAAGCTGACTGCTGGACAGGACACTGGCTGGTGGAACTGAGTCTAAAGATCCATCCAAAACATCATTACAAAACTTGCTCAGCATGGTGAAAACTAAGTGTTAAACCTCTCTGGAACTCAACCCTCAGATTTACCGCACAACTTGATACTATTTGACAGTTTAATCTTTCTTCCTCAAAAGACATAGAAGATGAATAAACATAGCTCCATGATCAAATCAACAAAGTTTTAGCATACCTACTGGGAAACTGCAGACAAAAATTAGACGAGGCTTATATAAACAACTCTCATCTAAAACAGAAACAACTTTCATTGCATGTCTTCTAGCAGTTCCACAGTGACTCAAAGACTGATGTGATATCACAGCTGGCACCAGACTTATGCCATGAAGCACCAGGCATAAATGTTGATTGCACTTGTCTCAAGGCTTTAGAAAATCTCTCATCCCATGGTAGAGTACTCTCCATATGTAGTATTACTGATGAGGATACCAATACATCCATCCAGAGATCAAGTTCTTCCTCTGGCTGACTCCATGATCATGTCTGAGCATAGCATGGCATTAAGCTGAAAGCTAAAATCAACTCCAGCAGACCATTGTCCTTTTCACCCTGCTGCATGATGTGGAATCTTGGATCAGTGAAAGATGCCACAGTATATCCCTCAAACACTTGAATTAAAGATACACAAGTTCCATGACAAGAATTTGATGGCAGAACAAAATAAAAGAAGGAAGAAGGGTTAAACCCAAAAAGTTGCCTTCTTCACCTTTTAATGCTGCCTGGCTTTCTGTGTTCTTCCAGCCTCCCACTTGTCTACTTTGGATTCCAGCATCTGCAGGTTTTTTGCCTCAAAAGAAAATAACAAACAACAAGGTCCTTCATTGTGCTGGGTTGAAGAAGGGGACCACCTTTCAGAAAGTCTAAGGTGAGTAAATCATCTTAAATGATACGAAGAACAATACAGCCTTTAAGAAAAGCTTTACAAAAATCTGTAGAATTTATCTTTTAGGACAACATTACAACCAACCAGTCCATGTGGAGGCAAGCAGCAAAATTTAGTTTCACATGTTTCAAGGACACAGGGTGGTACGTGTATGGAATGAGCTGCCAGAGGAAGTGGTGAAGGCAAGAACAATTGCAACATTTAAAAGGCATCTGGATGGGTATATGAATAGGAAGGATTTGGAGGGATACGGGCCAGGTGCTGGCAGGTGGGACCAGATTGGGTTGGGATATCTGGTTGGCATGGACTGGTTGGACAGAAGGGTCTGTTTCCATGCTGTACATCTCTATGACTCTATGACCATCAACAAAGTTGCAATGGGGGGATCCAAGATGGCTGTGATCTAAGGAGATCGCACTGCAGAGCTCTGCATCGCAGCACAAGTGGGATGAACCTTCAACCCCGACCATCATGATATCTTGGGACTCTGGAAAGATTGTGGAGTCCCAAGAAACTTTTAAAGGTTAACTTACCTGTGATTCCAGCCATCCAGAGATGCCAAAAAAGGGAGGAGGAGCATGCGAGACTAGGCCTATGGCCTAGCCTGCAGGATCCTTGGAGTCAATTACTTTCCAACCCTGGTGAACAAGCTCATGAAATCTCACAAGATGCTGGGGAAGCAGATTGAAGAGAAGCTGGCTCCAATCTCTCTCATGCTGCAGAAGCATGAGCAGCAGTTGGGAGACCTGGAGAAGAGGACGGATGAGTGGAGCACAGGGTCACAGTGGTGGAAGCTGATACCAGTTTATCCAAGGATAAGATCCAAGCCCTGGAGTCACAGGTCCATAATTTGCGTGACCAAGTGGGTGATCTCGAGAACAGGGCCAGGAGAAAAAACATTCGGATCATCGGTCTGCCTGAGGGTAAGGAAGGTGAGCGGCCTGCGGAATTTGTTGAAGATTCTGCCAAAATTCCTTGACTTGGAGATTGGCACAAGAGAATTAAAGATAGCGAGGGCTTACTGGGTCACCGCGCGGAGATCAGGTCTTGATCAACTTCCTTGTCCTCTTCTAATGCAGTTCCATCATTACCAGGGTAAGGAGAGAATCATGGAGGCTTCTAGGTTCCAGGGGAAGGATTCGAAGGCCCTAACTTATGAGGGCTCTAAGATCACATTCTTTAGGACTTCTCAGTGGCGGTGATCCAGAAACAAAAACCTTACAACGGTGTCAAGTGAAGACTGAGGGAACTTGGGATTCAGTACTCCCTGGGATATCCAGCGGTGCTTCACCTTAGATGGATCCATACATCTCTTTGACACATCAGAGAAGGCAAGAGACATTGTGAACAAATTAACCTAATTTGAACAATATGTTATTTGGGTATGTCTTTATCGTTTTGTAAAAGAAACGGAGGTAGTCCTGTTAGAGCTTTATTTTTCTATTTTTTTCTCTATTGATAATAATTTGGTTTAAACTATGGTGGTTGAGATGTACATTTTCAGTTTCTAAGTTAGGATATACCAAAGGATGGGTGGGGTATTTATTCCTTTTTTTAATGTTTTTTATTCATATTGGTATTCTATGCTGTGTTTACTTTTTTCTGCTTGTGTTTGCGGTGCAGCTCTAGCTGGGAGAAGTGAAGGTGGTTGAGATGGTTAGATGCCTACTTATGGGCAGTTTGGGATGGGTAGTTGCACCTTCTGGGGGTGAGCTCCCTATTCAGTGCTGTTGGCACTTTATATGTTAGTTTGTTTTTTGGTTTCCTTGTTTTAATTTTTAATAGTTTTGTAGGTTTGTTAAATGTAGTGGTTTTAGTTTATGTAGTTTTTATATTTAGTGGATCATGTGACACTAAGGCTCAGCGATTTGTGGTTTGGATTACTTCTCCCTGGAATTTAAATGCTATTGCAGAAGGTTATGACTAATGACATGATTAAATGGTATACCCGGAATATCAAGAGAAGTCACTCACCAATTAAGAGGAAGAAGGTATTCTTGAGTTTAGAAAGGAGAAGCTGGATATTGCTTTGTTACAGGAGACACACTTGGATGACAACAAGCATCTGAAATTATAGCAGAATGGCTTTGACCGAGTTTATTTTTCATAATTTAATACCAGAAGCAGAGGAGTGCTATATTGGTTAGGAAGAATCTCCCATTTAAGTTGTTTGAGTGTGTTAAAGACACACATGGGAGGTTTGTAATTCTTAAAGCCTTGGTAAACAGGGCAGAATACGTTGTTTCAAATGTTTATTACTCTCCAGCTCATCCCCTTAAATTTTTGGTAGATGCTTTCCCTAAACTGATAAGGTTCAAGTCCCGACACATCATTATTGGGGGAGATTTTAACTGTCTCATGGAACCCACAGTAGACAGGTTGCCCAAAAAGTCCCTCGATACCCTCTGTACAAACTAGACAGTTAGTGGATCTGTGTGGGCAGTTAGGGTTGGTAGATATCTGGAGGTGATTCCACCCTAAGGCAGGGATTTTACGTTTTCTCCAATCCACACAGATGTCACACTGGGATTGATGTTTTTCTGACCCCTGCGGTAACCTTGGATTTGGTGGCATCTTGTACGATTGATAATATTACCATCTCTGATCATGCTCTAATGTACCTTATGGTTAAGATTAAGAACATTACAGTGGGTTCGAGGCACTGGCAAATGGATTCATTTATCCTCAAGGATAATAAGTTTGTGGAGTATTCTCCTCGGGAATTTAGGGCGTTCCTAGACATTAAGTTAGGCTCGTTTGATAGTTAATGCGTCCACTGGGAAACTGCCAAAGCCTATGCCAGGGAGTTAGTTATTTCTTATTTCACCAGTAGGAAGCAGCAGAAGGATGAGTAGCAACGTCTCCTTGAAGCACGGATGAAGGCAGCCGAGAAGGCTTACTTTGACAGACCCTCGTTGGTCAAACTACAGAGGATTACGGCGCTGCGGTCTGCATTAGTTTCTGTGTTCACGCAGACGGCAAAGAAGAAGCTAGCTTTTGCAAAGCAAAGGTCATATGAGCATGGTGAAAAGCCAGGCAAATACTTAGCATATCTCGCCAGGAAAAGGAGCACCCCACAAGCCATTATGGCGATCGGGGAACTGGGAATCTTAAATGTGATTCTAAAAAGGTTAATGTGGTGTTCGAGAGATTTTACTCTAAGTTATCCCAATCTGAGGATTGAGAGGATGGGCAGGCCAAATGGAATCTTTTTTTAAGGATCTGAAGCTCCCGGGCATGACCCCTGAACAAGTGTCCTTTCTCAATGCCCCTTTATCAGAGCAAGAAGTGCAGGAAGCTGTGAGGCAGCTTCAGAATGGAAAGGCACCAGTCCTGATGGACCTCCCAGTGAATTCTATAAGCAATTTATAAGTATACTGTCAGGCTCTATGCTCAATATGTTTAATCGTTCATACAGTCATGATTGTCTCCCACCATCTCTGAGAGAGGCTAATATTTCACTTATTCTTAAAAAAGAGGAGGACCCGGAAGACTGTGCTTCGAACAGGCCCATCTTAAAAATGGACTTTAGAATCATCTCTAAGACTCTCGTGTTAAGGCTGGAGACTATGTTACCTACTATTATTAAAGAGGATCAGATGGGCTTCATAAAGGCTTGCAGATCCTCCAATAATGGTAGGAGGCTGCTTAATGTAATTCATGCATGCCAACAGAAGTCAATACAGGGATTGGTGACCTCTCTAGATGCAGAGAAGGCATTTGACAGAGTTGAATGGCCGTACCTTTTTGATACTCTGGAGCGGTTTGGTTTGGGTGAAGTCTTCATGAGATGGGTAAAGGTTCTCTACAGGGGTCCTCTCGCTGCAGTCACCACCAATGAGATACGATCAAGCAATTTTAACATTTTTAGGGGCAGCTGGCAGGGCTGTTCCCTTCCACCATTGCTTTTTACACTGGTGATTGAACCATTGGTGGAGGCCATTCCCAATATATCAGCTCCAGAAGTGGGGTCAAAATTACATAAGATTTTATTGTATGCAGACAATGTCCTTTTTTTTGACAAATTCAGCAGTTTCGGTGCCTCGCCTGATACAACGCATTCGCACGTTTGGCACTTTTTTGGGATAATTTGCGAAATCAGAGGCTATGCCTATGGGTGGCCTTACAAAGGAGCTGGGTCTTGAGGGTGACTATAGTTTCACATTTCGGTGGTCACAGGGGGCTTTTATATATTTGGGTATATTCATTACTCCAGTTCTGGATAGACTGTTCAAAGCTAATTTATCCAATTATTTGATAAAATTAAACAAGACTGTCAAAGATGGGAGGCACGTCCGGTCTCGTGGTTGCGTCAAATAGCGCTCATGAATATGAATATTCTCCCCCATTTGCTATACTCTATACGGATGCTCCTCGTAATTTTCCATAAGTAAACACTCAGGAGGCTGAACGGCTGGTTCAACTCTTTTATTTGGCATTGTAAGCGGCCCCTCATTAAACTGGCTAAACGGCAACTGCCTCACAGATTGGGAGGAGCGGATATTCCTGACATTAAAAATTACCAGTTAAGCTTGCTTTTATTCTACGTAAGTGCATGCCCTCTTTCAATATGGCTAGATATCGAAGCCTCCCAGGCAAGGTGCCCCCTTACAGGTTTGCTGTTTTTGGACAAAATGAGGACAGTTAGGGAATATTGCCATAACCCAATAGTCATCAATACTGTTAAAGTATGGAGGACAATTTGGCAATATTGGCAAATCATCTTTGTTTATCCCTTTAGTGGGTATGCTGGGTTTTCAACCAGAGATGATAGACTCAGGACTTAAACGTTGGGCAGCTAGGAACGTGTCTTGCATGGGTAATTTATTTGAGGGAGCCCTAATGATGTCCTTCGATCAGTTAGTACGGAAGTACAAGTTATCTAATAGAGACCTCTTTCTTTTTTTTCAATTTAGGGAATTTATTTTTAAAAAAGCACACTTTTGACTTATCCCTGCAAATCTGACATGGCGGAGGGTGGTGCTAAGTGCTAACAGTACACTTTCTGGCAGTACTTTATATCATCAACTGGGGGTTGCCCCCTCAAATGAGTTTGATTGACTCTACAGGGTTTGGGATAGAGAGCTGGGTGTTGAAATTTCCTCAGAGGCGTGGGAGGATATTTGGGAGAATGCAAGGAAGATATTAATTTCTAATAGGACCCATGCTTTGCAACTGAAGATTCTCCACAAGGTCCACTTGGCTCTGGACCGTTTGTCAAAATTTAAACCGGGGTATCTCCAGCATGTCCCAAGTGCAAGGTCTGTATGGGCACTCTTACCCAATTGTCTCTGGTCTTACGGTGGGCTTCAAACATATTGGAGTGCTGTGGCAGGTTCAATGGAGAGGATTTCATGTGTAAGGGTGGAGAAGCACCTTATCTCTCTCCTTCTGAGCGTACCCATTGTATTCCCTGCAGATGCACATAAGAAAAAGCTTTTTAATATTCTCACGTTCTGCGCAAGAAAGAATACCTTGCTCAGTTGGGTATCCAAAAACCCCCGGGTCTGTTGGGTTCGTGGAAGATTGTTATGAAGAATATTCCCTTGGGTTTCTCACAAATATGGTACACCACAAAACCAAGAATTTTTATAAGACATGGCAGCCCTTTTTGGTATACCTGGACACAGATTTATCTGCCACACTAACAAGGGCTTTTATATAGCCATAATGATTGTGTTTTACAGGTCCAATATCCAGGCAGGAGAAACTGTGAACGCATGAGCGTTTTGTTTGGCTGAGCTGAGTTATTACTATTAATTAGTTTGTTGTTGGCTATTATTTATTTAGTTAGTTAAAAAGCCAGTTTGCTTTTTTTTATTCTATACTTTTCTATATATGTTCATACATTTGTACATGAGGGTGGGTTGGGTTTTTTTACTTGTTTTTTTTTGTATTGTTTTGTACTTGTTGCAATATTAACATATTTTTCCAATAAAAATATATTTTTTAAAAAGTTGCAACATGTGACATTCCCAGAAGGTCAGAGGTGACACAGCTCAAAGGATTCCCTGAACATCAGCTACAACAAAACTATTTCCATGCTGTCCATGCTGATCAGATTCTTCAATCGTGAGGAGGTCCACAGAACAAATGTAAGAACTTTCAGCTCGAATACATTCAAACAATGAGGAAACTATCACCACCCAGAACCAGTTACATGAAACACAATGTTTCCAAATCTATTATTTAAATTAATAGCTGTTTATTGATTATGATAATAAGTAAGGGAGTTTTGAGAAGATGTATAGCTCAGGTTGAGGTTCTGGATGTAGGTTTGTTCATTGAGATGGAATGTTAGTTTTCAGATGTTTCATCACCATACTAGGTAACATCTTCAGTGAGCCTCCAGATGAAGCACTGGTGGTGTAGCCTGCTTTGTATTTATATGTTTGGGTTTCCTTGGGTTGGTGATGTTATGTCCTGTTCTATTTCTCAGGGGGTGGTAAATGGGATCCAAGTCAATTGATAAAATTCCGGTTGGAATGCCATGCTTCTAGGAATTCTCATGCATGTCTCTGTTTGGCTTGTCCTAGGATGGATGTGTTGTTCCAGTCGAAGTGATGTCCTTCCTCATCCGTAAGTAAGGATACTAGTGAGAGTGGGTCATGTCTTTTTGTGGCTAGTTGATGTTCATGTATCCTGATGGCTAGTTTTCTGCCTGTTTGTCCAATGCAGTGTTTGTTACAGTCCTTGCATGGTATTTTGTAATGAACTTGAAAGACCAAATACAGACAACAAGCAAAACGAATTTACATTCTACCCATTTGTCCGCAAGGATAAAAGACGAACTAGGGAGAGAATAGGGCCCCTTAAAGATCAGTAAGGCTGCCTATATGGGGAACCACAGGAAATGGGTGAGATACTAAATGAGTATTTTGCATCAATGTTTATTGTGGAGAAGAATACGTAAGCTAGAGAACTTGAGGAAATTAAAAGCAATATCCAGAAAAGTGTCCATATTACAGAGGAGAAGGTACTGGGTGTCTTAAAATGCCTAAAGGTGGATACATCCCTGGGACCTGATCAGGTCGATCCTAGAACTTTGTGGGAAGCTCGGGAAGTGATTGCTGGGGCCCCTTGTTGAGATACTTGCATTATTGATAGCTACGGATTAGGTGCTGGAAGGTTAGATGTTGGCTAACATGGTACCACTATTTAAGAAAAGTGGTAAGGAAAATCCAGGGAACTATAGACTTTTGAGCCTGACATTAGTCAGGGAAGGTTGTTGGAGGAGATTCTGAGGGACAGTATTTACATGTATTTGGAAAGGCAAGGACTGATTGGGGATAGTCAACATGGCTTTGTGCAGGGAAATCATGTCTCACTAGTTTTTTGAAGAAATCATGAAGAGGATTGATGAGGGCAGAGTGATGGATGTGATCTATATGGATTTCAGTAAGGTGTTTGACATGGTGGACTGGTTAGCAAGGTTAGATCACATGGAGTATAGGACGAACTAGCCACTTGAGTACAGAATTGGCTTGAAGGTAGAAGACAGAGGGTGGTAGTAGAGGGTTGTTTTTCAGACTGGAGGCCTGTGACCAACGCTGTGCCACAAGGATTGGTGCTGGGTCCACTGCTTTTTGTCACTTATGTAAATGATTTGAATGTCAACATAGGTGGTATGGTTAGTAAGTTTTCAGATGAGACCAAAATTGGTGGTGTAGTGGACAGCCAATTATCTCAGAGTACAATGGCATCTTGATTAAATGAGCCAATGAGTTGAGGAGTGGAAAATGGAATTTAATTTAGCTAAATGTGAGGTGCTGCATTTTGGAAAGGCAAAACAGCATAGCAAATCTACGCTCAATAGTCATGTCCTGGGGAGTGTTGCTGAACAAAGAGATGTTGGGGTGCAGAATCATAGCTCCTTGAAAGTAAAGTCGCAGGTGGACAGGATAGTGAAGAAGGTGTTTGGTATGCTTATCTTTGTTGGTCAGTGCATTGACTATAGTAATTGGGGTCAAGATTAGTGTGGTGCTGGAAAAGCACAGGAGGTCAGACAGTATCCGAGGAGCAGGATTAATCGACGTTTCAGGCAAAAACCCTCATCAGGAATGAGGCTGGGAGCCTTGGGGAGGGAGAGATATATAGGGTGGGGGGGTGGCAGGACTGGGGACAAGGTAGCTGAGAGTGCAAGGGGTAAAGGTGATAAATCAGAGAGGAGGTGGGGCAGTAAGTAGGAAGGAAGATTGACAGGTAGAACAGGTCATGAGGACAGTGCTGAGCTGGAAGGTTTGAACTGGGGTAAGGTGGGGGAAGGGGAAATGAGGAAACTGGTGAAGTCCATATTGAGGCCATGGGGTTGAAGAGGTGGAAGATGAGGCATTCTTCCTCCAGGCGTCAGGTAGTAAGGGAGTGGCGATGGAGAAGGCCCAGGACCTGCATGTCCTGAGCAGAGTGGGAGGGGGAGTTGAAATGTTCGGCCACGGGATGGTGGGATTGATTGGTGTGGGTGTCCCGGAAATGTTCTCTGAATTGCACTGAGAGAAGGCATCTGGTCTCCCCAGTGTAGAGGAGACTGCTTCGGGAGCAACACATACAGTAATTGATATGTGTGGAAGTGCAGGTGAAACTTTGATGGATGTGGAAAGCTCCTTTGGGGCCTTGGACAGAGGTGAGGGGGAGGTGTGGGTGCAGATTTTGCAATTCCTGCGGTGGCAGGGGAAGGTGCAGGAGGGGAGGGTGGGTTGTTAGTGGGCGTGAACCTGACCAGGTAGTCGCAGAGGGAACAGTCTTTACGGAAAGTGGCTGAGATGGGATGAAAGGTGAGGACCAGGTGGGTTCTGTCCTTGTTGTGGTTGGAGGGGTGGGGTTCGAGTGCGAAGGTGCAGGACATGGATGAGATGTGTTGGAGGACGTCTTCAACCACATGGGAGGGGAAATTGTGGTTTTTAAAGGAGATCATCTGGTGTGTTCTGTGGTGGAACTGGTTCTCCTGGGAGCAGATGTGACGGAGGCAGAGGAATTGGGAATACGGGATGGCATTTTTGCAGGAGGTAGGGTGGTGGAGGTGTAATCCAGATAGCTGTGGGAGTCGGTGGGTTTGTAGAAAATGTTAGTATTGAGTCGGTCATTGTTGATGGAGATGGAGAGGTCTAGGAAGGGGAGGGAAGTGTCAGAGATAGTCCAGGTGAATTTAAGGTCGGGGTGGAATGTGTTGGTGAAGTTGATGAACTGTTCAACCTCCTTAGGGGAGCACGAGGTAGCGCCAATGCAGTCACCAATGTAGTGGATGAAAAGGTGGGGAGTGGTGCCAGTGTAACTGCGTAAGATAGACTATTCCACGTAGCTGACAAAGTGACAGGCATAGCTGGGGACAATGCAGGTGCCCATGGCTACCCCTTTCGTCTGGGATGGGTCAAATCTCCAGCATCTGCCATACCCACTTCCGCCTATAGGAGTCGGGGTGTTATGTTGCAGCTGTACAGGACATTGTTTAGGCCACTTTTGGAATGCTGCATTCTCTTCTGGTTTTCCTGCTATAGGAAATATGTTGTGAAACTTCAAAGGGCTCAGAAAAGATTTACAAGCATGTTGCCAAGGTTGGAGGGTTTGAGCTATGGGGAGAGGCTGAATAGGCTGAGGCTGTTTACCTGGAGCGTGGGCTGAGGGGTGACCCTATAGAAGACTATATAATCATGAGGGGCATGAAAAGGGTGAACAGCCAAGGTCTCTTCCCCGCGATAGGGGACTTAAAACTAGAGGGCAAAAGCTAAAGGTGAGAGGGCAAAATTTAGAAAGGACAACCTTTTCAAGCAGAGGATGGTACTTGTCTGGAATGAGCTGCCTGAGGAAATGGAGGAGGCTTGTACAATTACAACATTTAAAAGGCATCTGGATGTGTGCATGAATAGGAAGGGTTTAGAGGGATATGGGCCAAATGCTGGCAAATGGGAATATTTTAATTTAGGATATCTGGTCAGCATGGACAATTTGGACCAAAGAGTCTGTTTCCATGCTGTACATCGCTATGACTCTATGAACTAAGGAATCTTCCGAAACATAATCCCTCCTTATGGCAGTAATTGACCTCAATGTTGCAACACTACCTCCTCTTTTGCACCATTCCCTGTTTTGCATGAAGTTTCTAAACCCTGGAATATTGTGCTGCATGTCCTGCCCATCCTTCAACTTACCTCTGTGATAGCAATGATATCATATTCCTGTGTGTTAATCAATACCCTCAATTCATCTGTCTTACATGCAAAACTCCCAGTATTAAAACAAATGCCACCCAACCTTGCTGTGCTCCATTGTGCCTTGACTTGACTATATATGCTTCACTCTAGAGTCTGACTTGCATTTTCTGCTTTATTTGTTTGCATATCACCCCCTACTGTACCTCCATTCAGTACCCCCATCCCCCCACCACGTTAGTGTAAACCTCACCTACAGCACTAGTACCACACCCCACCACCCCATAAGGCTATTATTTCAATCCTGTTTTCATTCAGATGAAACGTTCCCCAGAAATGGACTCATTAATTCAGGAATCGAAAGTGCTCCTCCTTCTCCAGTTGTTCAGCCACACATTCATCTACTCTATCCTCACTAGCACATGGCATCAAAAGAAATCCATAACTTGTAACTTTTGAGGTTTTGAATCCTAATTCCCTAAACTCTTGATTCAGAACCTCATGTCTCTTTCTACCTTTGTCGTAGATACCAGTGTGAGTCACAACCACCGACTATTCATCCTCTCACTTCAGAATGCCCTGCAACCACTCAGTGATATCCTTGATTCTGGCCCCAGGGAGTCAGCACACCATCTTGAATTCACATCTGTAGCCACAGAAATGGCTATCTGTACCCCTTACTGTTGAGTCTCTGATCTCTCTTGCTCTGGTCTTTGTCCACCCTCCTTGTGCAGTTAAGATCTGGATCAGATGTCTGATTAAAATGGTAGTATGGATGACATCTCAGTTGATATAACTAAGCCGCTATTTTTAAGAATGTAAGTATATGTAAATATATCATTTTTACGATCGGACAAAAAACATTAAAACTACGTAATCAGAAATCACAGAACAGTGCAAATACCTCTTCAACCCTGATTGTATTACTGCCTTAATATGGTATTACATGTACATCCATTAAAAATTTTTGGTATTTCGTATGCAACAAGATGAATTACTTTTAATTCTCTGTGAAGCAGAAGAAACTGACAAATAAAGATTTATGTCTCATTAAGTATTAGGAAAGAGAGAATGTTTTTGTGTAGTTGCTGGGAGACCATAATTTCTTTTAGGTGTTGATTATGACTCAGTAGTTGCACTCTTGCCTGTGAGTCAGAATGATGTAGGTTAAAGTCCCCTGCCAGAAACATAGCACAAAATCCAGACTGACACCCCAGAATATTGAGGAAGTGCTGTCTTTGGAATGAAATGTTAAACTGTTGCTCTAACTGGCCTAGCAGGCAGACATTATATATCTAATCACACTATACAGAGAAGAACAAATTGCTTTCTTGGGCAATATTTAGCCTATAAGTCAAACCACTGAGGAAAGAAGGAATTGCTGCAAAATGGTGAGGTGGAATGCTTATTATCTTCCCGCCACAATGTCATCTAATTAGCCATGGAGAAGTGTTAGTTGGTACTGATTCTGTTGTGTATGTGTTCAATAGCATGATGTAATGATGATGTCATTACCATTTTGGGCAGGAAACAGTTTAGTCTAACCTTGCTGCCTGTAGAGTAAACATCTCCTTTATATAGTTCCTGCTGTTTAACACTTCGACCACACTACAAGAGGGCAGTAAAGATTCCCTTTTTGCCAACACTGACAATTTAGCAGTGATGACAGAGGTGGATATTGTGTGCTGTGTGGGGAGACCAGCAAGGGAACACTGGCCATCTACCTGTAGCTTCACACCTGATAAGTGCCTCCCTATTTGGATGTTTTTTGCTGCACAGAGGCCTGTCTGGCAGCAATGATGCCTCTGAGACAATGGCACCAACATCACTGGAGCATGCCTGATTGGCCCTGGCAAGCGCTCACCACCACCACCCTCTCCTCTCCTACCTCCAACCCCCTCCCCCACCCCCCCAAATCTCTTTTAGTAGGTTGTGAGAGTATCATCCTCCATGGTGTCCTCTTCCCATTAACACTGCTGAAACTGCTCTGCTGTTGGCCCTTCACCTAGCTGGCATTGCCTGAGAGAGGGCAGCTGTCCTGACTGGGCTATAATGGACAAAATGTGGCGCTTAGTCACTCAGACTGTCAAAATAAAAATGTGCACAGCAACTTGAGTAAACAAGACCAGGCATGAATGTAAATGTCTATCATATTCCCAAATATATAGGTGAGGCATGCTTAAAGAAGTGGGGTTCAGGGATTCAGTCAAGGTTCCCTATTTCCTTCTAACCACAGTTAGAAAATAGGGGCTGATAAGGACCAGGTTAATAACATTAGTACACATTTCCGCTAGTGCAAATGGAGCACAAACATGAACAAAGTAAACTTAGCTACTTAAGACTGAATGGTGATGAGGAACTTGGGATCGATTAGACTAGTCCTTAAAATAGCATGTCAACATCCTGAGAATTACAAGATAAAAAGAATTGTTCACTATCAATAATTTCTGTAGGAATACATCAGTAGTGGAAAGCTATTTGAATTCAAAGGTTAACAAGGATGGGGATAACAATTTCACGTTACAAGTTATGTAAGGCTGGAACTAGGTTAGGTGCCAGGAGATAGGTCTTGTCTTGGAAAATGTTAAACCTGCAGAACAGACTGCCAGCTCAGGTATTTAGTGATGATTCACTGAATTCCTTCACATGAGAGTTGGATCTCTTATGAGTTGGGGTGAAGATTATTTTGTACAGAAGATACATACTGTATGAAATTAATCATGGCTACAATAGTCTTCTGGAATAATTTTGATTATCCAAGGGGGTTCAGAGTAGAATTTAAAATTTCCACTTCCCCCAACCCATTGTGATCTCCTGAGAGATTGCTAATTTAAAAAAAAATATTTTCAGCTAATGACTGAGAAAGTAACACAAGATTGCAGTTTTCAATCTGTTACTATAGAAAATAATTGAAAACCAAAGCATTACTGATGAAGGCTTGCTGTTGTTTTGAGAGAACATGACCCAGATCCTCCCTGGGAAGATAGCTGCTGCAATACTGCAGACAGGAGTTGTGTGCCAGGACCATTGTAGAAGTCCCAATGCAGCTGACTCCAAGTGAATTGAAATTTCATGAGAGTTGACATTTCTAGTGGACTGGCATTTTGAATCAGTTATAGTCAGATCCTACATGGAAACTGTCACTCCCTCCATGCCCTTGACCATCCCTGGCATACCTGATTCCCAGCCTCCCCCTCACAAACTGACTGATCCCACCCCTGATTTGCCTTGATTCCACTTCAGACATTCAACACAATTCTGTAACTAAGTTTATGCACAGATCCATTCTGACCCCTGACACCCCCAAGCCTCCATCGCTTCTGATTTGTCCCCCACTTGACCTGGCCCAATACTTGATTCTCCAAACTGCACATCCTCAATGTTTCTGACCACTCTCTACCTGATCCCTGAATACTTCCATCCACCCCCCAAAACCATGTCCTGGACCCATCACATACCCTACCCCTGTCCTGACCCCTCTGACTCTAACTCCCACCCGGATCTGCCCTGACAGCGCTCCCATGAACCAAACACACCCACTTTTCTGACTCACCTTAAGCACACACCAACGTACCTCACATCCTACATAAACTCACCATGCACTTCAACCCCTCATCCACCTGCTATCCCAACCTATCTGGCATGCTTCACCCTGATGAACAGCTTATGCCCAAAACATTTATTTTCTTGCTCCTCAGATGCTGCCTAAGCTTTTCCAGCATCACACTCTTCAACTCTGATCTCCAGCATCTGCAGTCCTCACTTTCTCCACCATGCTACACCCATGCCTGGCACCTTTCTCCTTCACCCACCTGGCACTTGAGTCTCCACCTATTTGGGACCCTAGTCTCTCCCTCACTTACCATACAAATCTACCTTCATTGGTAGCTGTACAAATGATTTTGGGACTATTACAATTTGGGATATGGCAAGAATTGTCACGAAAAGGGTCTGATTTCAATGCCAACCCACTTTGCTCCTGACTGCGCCAATTCCTGGACTATGCTAAACTGCTAGAGCTGAGAATGCTTCAGGGTTAGTGCTTCATATGGAGAACATCTTTAAATGGAACCATGTTTCTGACCCTGATCTTGGAAGATCTGGGCCCCCGTACTTGAAACCACAGAGAGCAATATCCATTATGTGGTTATCACATATTGGATTCATCATGTAATTGCAGTTCTTATAGAAAATAGTTCACAGTTGCTTCTAAAGTCTCCAAATCTGCCTATTCTGCTGAGTAGTTCCTTCAAGTGACCATCTCCTGGTGCTTCCCTTCATTTTCAGGAGTTTCCTAAATTCCATTCCAGTAGTAAAACCTGTCCCAATGATTATTTTCCTATGGCCACACCAAGCTAAATCTCCTGGAATCCTTGAGTGGCTATTGGATCTTCAGAATATGCAGATAACCTGATGAGAAAATGTTAGACAGGCCAAGCTTGTACCCATTGGAGTTTAGAGGAGAGAGAGGCCACTTATAGTCATAGAGTCATAAAGATGTACAGCACGGAAACAAACCCTTTGGTTCAACTAGTCCATGCCGACCAGATATCCCAACCCAATCTGATTCCACCTGTCAGCACCCGCCCCATATCCCTCCAAACCCTTCCTATTCATATACCCATCCAGATGCCTTTTAAATGTTGCAATTGTACTAACCTCCACCACTTCTTCTGGCAGCTCATTCCATACACGTACCATCCTCTGCGTGAAAAAGTTGCCCCGTAGGTCTCTTTTATATCTTTACCCTCTCACCCTAAACTTATGCCCTCTAGTTCTAGTCTCCCCAACCCCAGGGAAAAGACTTTGTCTAATTATCCTATCCATGCCCCTCATGATTTTTTAAACATCAATAAGTTCACCCCTCAGCCTCCATCATTCCAGGGAAAACAGCCCTAGCTTATTCAACCTCTCCCTATAGCTCAAATCTTCCAACCCTGGCGACATCCTTGTAAATCTTTTCTGACCCCTTTCAAGTTTCACAACATCTTTCCGATAGGAAGAAGACCAGAATTGCATGCAATATTCCAACAGTAGCCGAACCAATGCCGTTCAGCCGCAACATGACCTCCCAACTCCTGTACTCAATACTCTGACCAATAAAGGAAAGATACCAAATGCCTTCTTCACCATCCTGTCTACCTGCGACTCCATTTTCAAGGAGCTATGAATCTGCACTCCAAGGTCTCTTTGTTCATTAACACTCCCGAGAACCTTACCATTAAGTGTATAAGTCCTGCTAAGATTTGCTTTCCTAAAATGCAGCACCTCCCATTTATCTAAATTAAAGTCCATCTGCTACTTCTCAGCCCATTGGCCCATATCATCAAGATCCCGTTGTAATCTGAGGTAACCTTCTTCGCTGTGCACTATACCTCCAATTTTGGTGTCATCAGCAAACTTACTAACTGTACCTCTTAAGCTCATATCTAAATCTTTGTATAAATGATGAAAAGTAGTGTACCTAGCACTGATTCTTGTGGCACTCAACTGGTCACAGGCCTCCAGTCTGAAAAACAACCCTCCACCACCACCCTCTGTCTTCTACCTTTGAGCCAGTTCTGTATCCAAATGGCGAGTTCTCCTTGTATTCCATGAGATCTAACCTTCCTCACCAGTCTGTCATGGGTAAAATATAAAAGATCCTGAGAGGTCTTGACAAGTTGTACATTGAAAGGATGGTTCCTTTCTAAAATTAGGGATTAATGTTTAAAATTAAGGGATTACTTATTCAAGACAGAGATTAAGAGATGTTTGTTCTCACAAAGGATTAAGAATCTTTGGAATTTTCCTCCTTAAAAGGTATTGGTAGCATAGTCTTTGAATCTTTTTAAGGCAGAGGTAAACATCAAGGTGAAAAATCAAATGGGGGGGCCTTAAATGTGGAACAATCAGATTAACCACGATCTTACTGAATAATGGGATAGGTTCAGGGATCTGAGTGGCCTTCTCCTGTTCTTAATTCATTTGTTAGTATGTTCCAATGATGCATCTATTCAAATCAAGAACCTTTAATTCTGTACTTTTAACATGATTTTGCATTCTGATTCTACTTGGCGCATGCCTTTGCTTTGTCAGTATTCTAATTCTGCTTATTATGTTTCTACTTCCTGTAACTAGTCTTGCTTTCCTCCAATCTCAGCTCCCCTCAGGTTCCTATTCCCTTGCCAATCTAATTTAAACCCTCCCCAATAGCAGTAACAACTCCTGCTGTGAAGATATTAGTTCTGGTCTGTTTGTAGCCCATGCATGTACAAGTACAGGCTCCACTTGCCTGAAAACTGGTCCCAATGTTTCAGAAATTTGATGCCCTCCAACAATAGTTCTTCAGCTCTGTGTTCAGTTGCTCAATTCTCCTTGTTCTGTGTTCGCTGATATATGGGACAGGAAGTGATCCTGAAATTACAGATGATGAACTTTTTAATAACAAGCAGAGAAAACATCTCAAGGTTACCCTCAAAGCCTCCCTGCAAGGTACAATATTCCCATTGACTCATGGGAATCTCTTGTCCCAGGCTACCCAAACAAACTGGAGAGGAGGCACCTGTGAAGACATCAACTACCTTGGGCATCTCTGACATTGTTCTCAGCCTCAGAGATGCAGCACAGTGACTCCAGCAATCATTCATTTTGTAAACACCTGAGGACAAACTTGTGCAACCGATGATTGCATATGTACTTGTCCCAGATACATGGTGTGGCCATGACTTCTCACATGCTTCTGGATGTATATTCCTTTTGACCAAGCTGCCTTCCCATACCTTAAAGTGACATTTATTGAAGGTAGAATAACTTACCATTAACTCAGCTCTGCAGATACTTCTGCTGCATCAAAATAAGAACTGAATACTGAATGGTGAAAGAAGATCCCACATTGCCCCTTCACTGACCTTCCCTTTCATTCAATCTGTACCTTCTCACCCTGCTGATAACCTGCACTCTGTGTTTTAGTTGTATTTGCCTGAAAGAAAGTTAATAGTAATTAGTGTGAACCATTAAAGGTTGGGGGATGTTAGTTGTTGAGAGGTTATTCTGGATGAACAAGGAATTGTGTAAACAGGAACAATGAAACTGAGATCTGACAGTGTCTTTGTTGGAAAATAAATCATATATTAGAAAAAAATTGCAAGTAGATTTTAAAAAGACTAATTGCCTGAACTCTGTAAAAGTGGCTGATCATCATCGTGCTAGTTAGACTATGAACACGCTTCTAAATAGATGACAAGAATGAATGAATCACATTATGAGCCTAACTCATAATGTTGCAAAGGACTTGATTAGAAGTAAGGAAAACTAATAGTGTGACAGAAGTAACATGATGGAAAAAAGAATCATTAAAAACAAATTATGATAAGTTAAAGTTACAGATGTGCAGTCATTTTTAACACTGATTAATTTTGATAAAATCAACTCATTTTGTGGTTGTCATTTCTTTATTGTAACTTTGTATTGGTAAATGAAATTGTTGATAAATTTGAGTACCTTTTTACAGATAGCTGTTTTTATACATTAGTATATGTTATAACCAGAGTGATTTGCAATAATTAGCATTTAAACTATTTTCCTAATTGATCTGTTCAGAGATGTTATTAAACAGCTCCGGAGCAACTGGGACTTGAACCTAGGGTTCCTGGTCTAGGGGTGCGGACACTACCATTGCACCACAGTAAGGTGCTTAAATACTTAAGTCGTTCCTTGGTATCATAACATCATAAACCACAGAAGAGGTGCATCAGCCAATTGAATCTGCAAAGAATAAAAAAAATAAACTACACTAGCCCCGCTTACCTGCACTAGTCCATAGCTTTAAATGAAATGATATTTCAAATGCTCTTTCAAGTACTATTTTAAAAGTGTAGGATTTCCCAACTCAACTACCCTCCCAGGCAGCCTATTCTAGATTCCTAGCATCCTCTGAGTGAAAAACAATCCTCATCCTCTCTAAACCTCCTGCCTTTCATCTTAGAATATGTCCACTTATTATTGACTTGTTATTGTTCTCCTTAGTTTCAACTAAGGGGAACAGCTGCTTTCAATCATCCTGTCCATGCCCGCCATAATCTTACACAACCCAATCAGATGCACTTCCAGCTTTCTCTGCTCAAGAGAAAACAACTCAAACTTATCCAGCCTCTCTTCATAGCTGACATGCTCCATCCCTGGCAACATTCTGGTCAATATCCTGTGTACCCGCTCCAGTGCAATCACATTCTTCCTATAGTACAGTGACCAGAATTGCACACTGTACTCCAGCTGTGGCCTAACTAAAGTTTTGGTACAGCTCCAACATAACCTCCCAGCTCTTATATTCTATGTTCCAACTGATAAAGGTGAGTGTTCTGTGATGCCTTCTTAACTACCATATTAACTTGTCCTGTTGCCTTCAGGGATCTGTGGACAGGCACCCCAAGATCCTTTTGTTCCTCATAGCTTTCAAGTGTCCTACCATTCATTAAGTACTCTCTTAAGTATTATTACTTCTTCCAAAGTTCATCATTTCACACTATCTGAGTTAAAGGCCCCATCTGCCATTTGACTGATCCATCTATATCCTTCTGTGACCAGGACCTTCTTCCTTGATGTCAACCACCTCTCCAATCTTCATGTTATTCACAAATTCACATATCACTCCCTTCATATTATATTCTATATCATCTATGTATAGCACAAACAATAACGGACCCAGCACTGATCCCTTTGCTACACCACTGGTTACCAGCCCCTAGTCACACAAACAACCTTCTATCACCACTCTCTGTCTCCTACCACTAAGCCAATTGTGCATTGAACCTCAAGGTTACCTGGATCCTATGTGCTTTTACCTTCTTTATCAGTCTTCCATTTGGGACCTTGTAAAACGTTTTGTGAAATCCACATAAATTACATCAACTGCACTACCTGTTTCTACACACCTGGTCACCGCTGCAAAAGATTCAATCAAATCTTTTAGATGACCTCCCTCTGAAAAGACTATGCTGTCTATTCCTGATTAAAGCATGCTTCTCCAAATGAAGTTTGATTTCCTCCTTCAGAACTTGCTCCAATACTTTTCCTACCACTGATATGAGACTCTGGTTTATCTCTAACACCCTTCCTGAAAAGTGGAACTACATTAGCTGCCTTCCAGCCCTCTGGTAGTTCCCTTGCGGACAGAGAGAAATTAATAATTTGAGTCAGGGGCCCTTGTAATTTCCTCCCTCGTCTCCCACTGTAGCCTAGGAAACAACTCATCCAGCCCTGGGGATTTATTCACTTTGAAGCCCAAAACATCCAGTATCTCCTCACTCCTTATGTCAAACTGCTCAAGAATCTCACATTTCAACTTCCCAAATTCTGTACCTACGCCATCTTTCTCCAAAGTGATGACAAATGTGAAGTACATGTTTAAAGACCGACCAATGTATCCACCTCCATGCATAGTTTGTCCTAACAGGTCATGCTCTTTCCTCAGTTATCTACTTTGCCAAGAATGTCTCGGGATTCTCCCTAATTTTAACTGCTGACATTTTCTTATGCACTCTCTTTGATCTCATAATTGCTTTCTTTAGATTCCCCCCGTACTTTCTATATCCCATTAGAGTCTTCGTTGATTGACTCCCTTTGTATCTGTTAAAAGCCTCCCTTTTCTTTTTTATTCCCAGACATCTAGAGACAGGGATTGTTGCTCCTATATGTCACTATAGAAATAGTGCAGAACTTTAGTGTAGCTGAAAAAAAGACATGATGTTGAATGCAAAATTGGAAAATGTCAAAAGGTGTGACAATTTTATACTGCATGAGAACAGGGCGCTGATCATTTGGGAAGTTGATTCTGATTGGCATTTCCATGGAGATTGCATCAAGGAACAATTGTGCCTGAAGCATTTATTTAAATCAAAATGGGTGCAATGCCTGGACATGCTCCTTCCTCCCACAGAGGACAGGTCCTTCTGTATGAATATATATAGCCTTTAGCAAGGATAAGTGAGTTTTCTTTGTGAGCTCAAATGATAATCTTAAAGTGGTTGTTAGTGAAAGTAACATTGGTAGCCTTTTAGAGTCATAGAGATATATAGTGCAGAAACAGACCCTTTGGTCCGACTCGTTTATGCCGACCAAATACCCTAAATAGATCTAGTCCCGTTTGCCAGCATTTGGCCCATATCACTCTAACAATTTCCTATTCATATACTCACCTAAATGCCTGTTAAATGTTCTAATTGAACCAGCCTCCACCACTTCCTCTGGCATCTCATTCCATACACGCACCACCTTCTGTGTGAAAATGTTGCCCCTTAGGTCCCTTTGAAATTTTTCCCCTCTCATCTTAAACTTTTGCCCTCGAGCTTTAACTCCCCTATCTTGGGGAAAAGACCTTAGCTTTTCACCTTTTCCATACCGCTCATGATTATACAATCTTCTATAGGGTCACCCTTCAGCCTGCAATGCTCCAGGGAAAATAGCCCAGTCTATTCAGCCTCTTCCAACAGCTGAAACCCTCCAACCCTGACAATATCCTTGTGAATCTGTTCTGAACCCTTCAAAATTTCACACCATCCTTCATATCGCAGGGAGACAAGAATTGCATGCAGTATTCCAAACGTGGCCTGACCAATGTCCTGTACAGTCACAATATGACCTCCTAACTCCTATACTCAATGCATTGACCAATAAAGGCAAGCATGCAAAACATCTTTTTTATTGTCCTATCTACGTGCGACTCCACTTGCAAAGAACTATGAACTTGCATTCCAAGGTCTCTTTGTTCAGCAACACTCCGCAGGATCATACCATTAAGTGTAGAAGTCCTGCCAGGATTTGCCTTTCCAAATGTAGCAGCTCACATTGATCTAAATTAAACTCCATCTGCCACCCCTCAGCCCATTGGTCCATGTGATCAAGATCCCATTGTAATGAGGTAATCTTAGTCGCTGTCCACTACACCTCCAATTTTGGTGTCATTTGCAAACATACAAGTGGGTGGCGCGGTGACACAGTGGTTAACACTGCTGCCTCACAGCGACAGAGACCTGGGGTCAATTCCCGCCTCAGGCAAATGTCTGTGTGGAGTTTGCACATTCTCCCCGTGTCTTCGTGGGTTTCCTCCAGGTGCTCCGGTTTCCTCCCACAGTCCAAAAATGTGCAAGTTAGGTGAATTGGCCATGCTAAATTGCCAGTGGTGTTAGGTGAAGGGGTAAATGTAGGGGAATGGGTGTGGGTGGGTTGCTCTTCGGAGGGTCGGTGTGGACTTGTTGGGCAGAAGGGCCTGTTTCCACACTGTAAGTAATCTAATCCTAAGTTCACATCCAAATAGAGTCATAAAGATGTATAGCATGGAACAGCCTTCCGTCCAACCCGTCCATGCCGACCAGATATCCCAACCCAACCCAATCTAGTCCCACCTGCCAGCACCCGACCCATGTCCCTCCAAACCCTTCCTATTCATATACCCATCCAAATGCCTCTTATATGTTGCAATTGTACCAGCCTCCACCACTTCCTCTGGCAGCTCATTCCATACATGTACCACCCTCTGTGTGAAAAAGTTGCCCCTTAGGTCTCTTTTATATCTTTCCCCTCTCACCCTAAACCTATTCCCTCTAGTTCTGGACTCCCCGACCCCAGGCAAAAGACTCTGTCTATTTATCCTATCCATGCCCCTCACAATTTTGTAAACCTCTATAAGGTCGTCCCACAGCCTCCGAAGCTCCAGGGAAAACAGCCCCAGCCTGTTCAGCCTCTCACTATAGCTCAAATCCTCCAACCCTGGCAACATCCTTGTAAATCTTTTCTGAACCCTTTCAAGTTTCACAACATCTTTCCGATAGGAAGGAGACCAGAATTGCATGCAATATTCCAACAGTGGCCTAACCAATGTCCTGTACAGCTGCAACATGACCTACCAATCCTGTACTCAATACTATGATCAATAAACGAAAGCATACACAACGCCTTCTTCACTATTCTATCTACCGGTGACTCCACTCATATATATAAATGACAAAAAGCGGTGGACCCAGCACCAATCCTTGGAACACACTGCTGATCACAGCTCCAGTTTGAAAAGCAGCCCTCCACCACCATAACTGGCTTCTACCTTCGAGCCAGTTCTGTATCCAAAATTGCTTGTTCTCCCTCTATTCCGTGTGAGCTAATCTTGCTAACCATTCTACCGTGAGGAACTTTGTTGAACACCTTACTGAAGTCCATATAGATCACGCCCACTGCTCTGCCATCATCAATCTTCTCCATTACTTTTTGATGATGAATGAAATTTTTATATTATGATTTTCCATTGTACAGATAGTGGTTTTGACTGGGAGAATGTTTCTTTATTGGTATATTTCCTCAATTGCTCATGTGCAAAATTACAAAAGTTTGTTGCTAAATGAATAACAATAGCTAGATAGAAATAATGTATATACCTTCAATCTTAATTCATGACAGTCATTATGTATCTGGGTGAAACCATGTTTAGTGTGTAATCAGAAATTATAGCGGTTAAAAAAAAATGAGGAAGATTGAAATAATGGAATTTTTTATTTAAACCCTGAATGAAAATCAAGGTCTATCATCTCACACAATGTGAAACTAAGGGGGGTGTCATCTGTACTACAGTAATAGTCAAATTGTTTTGACTTTTTTTAAGTTTAAATTTTTGGGGTCGATTATTACATAGATACTGTTTTTTAAGTGGTTGAAATTCACGCCCATCAAAATTCATTCCATATCATTAGCAGAATCCCAACTGATCTCTAAACGAATAAAAAAAACACACTGAATTACAGTAATTCTGAAAATCCGGAGTGGAATATGACAGCTGGCAGACTGGAAGACCCAGAGCAGAGCACACTTACTTATAAATGTTGATGTGTTATGTGAAGAACTGGGGTTTGCTTTTTCACGGAATATAAGGAAAATACTAGATTTTCTGGCCAAAAATGGAGTGTCGACTTTTACATGAGGTCAACTATTACTTGAGTAAACACAGTTTAGAATTCTATGATAATTTAGTTATGTACGAGCCCATTGAAAACATCAGGTTGTGATAAACTGAAAAATATGCACTTGCAATGGACACACATGAAATTTATTAAGCTGGTCAATAAAGTGTCTTACTGCCAAACTAATGCAGCTAAATGATTCCCCTATGAACTGGTATTAATACATAATAGACAACAAAGGCATATTTTACTCTTTTGAATTTGGGTGTGAAACAATAGATCTGATGGAGTGCATACGGGGCAATTGGTCAGGCAATGTCACAAATTGGTATTGAAGCTACTGAATATTTCATATCTTAATTTAAATGGATGGAAATTCAGATAATACCTGTAGCATGTGTTTTGATTCTTTACTCCTTAGAGAAATGGCAATTCTGAGCATAATCAGAGATGCCCAGCAAGTCAACCATATGCTACATGGGTACCACTTGCCTGGATGAGTAAAATTCCAATAATATTCAAGAAGCTGATATCATCCAGAACACTGTAGCCTATTAGATCAGCACACCATCTACTCCACCTTAAACATCCACACTTTCCATCATTAGTATTCAGTAACAATACAGTGTCCTACTTACAAGATTCACTGCAGAAATTCACCAGGTCTCCTTAAACAGCAGCTTCCTTACTCATGATCTCTATTACCTAGAAGAACAACAGTAGCAGATACGTGGGAATATCACTAGAAATATATCATTGTCACTGGGTTAAACTGCTGATCTGCCTCCCTAGCAGCATTCTGGATATAGTTAGGCAACAGGGTTGTCTATAGTTTGAGAAGTTTGTTCACTTCCACTTTCTCAAGAGCAATTTGGCATGGGCAATGAACACTGGCAATAGAAGAATGTTCAAATACTATGAATAGATAGTAAAACCTTGTTCCCTAAGACTTAACATCTTATGGTCAATTCATCAGGGCATTAGCTCTCTATCCTCAATGATATATTCAAAGGTAAGAATAAACAAATATAACCAAAGAATTGCAGATGCTAGAAATCAGAAACAAAAACAAAGTGCTGCCATACTTGCTGAGTTTTTTCAGCAATTTCCATTTCAGTATTCAATGGTAAGCTATCGTGAGCTGAATGTCCTTTTCTCATCCCTGGGTCTAGATGGGATGTCCTTCAGATGGTCAATGTAAACTCAGGCTGAATAACTGTTTCCACATTGTAGAGATCCTATGGAAAAGCTTCCAAGAAATGAGGCTGAAACATCAGCAACCAATGAGCGAAGAACTCTCCTTTAGGAAGAACATACATTGCATGCTACAGTACCAATCTCCTTAAGCTGCAAGCTTGTGGCAGAAGTGAAATAGACAGTGTGACAATAGTCCACTCTGGATCAGTTATTTTATATGACTGCACAAAGTAAATTTGCAATTTTCCACACATGTTTAAAATTGTCTTTATGGATCAATGATTCCTTCAAAAATCTGATTTATGCTTCTATTGAAATCACTTGTGAAAGAACAGTCCAGAAAATCAGCTTAGGCATAAGCAGTAATATATAAACCCACCGCCACATGTATTGGATAGAAATAAATAGAAAAGAACAACACATTAGTAAAAAAAACATATTAAATATATTGCTATTTTATTACTATTTAAACAAGTTTTTACAAAGGTTTTCAAAATACTCCAATTATATTGTTACATAAATTTAATTTCACGAAAATAAAACAAATCATTTTAATTTAATGATTGAATAGCAAATAATTTATTTTACTTCATTAAAATGTCTATCAAGTGCTCAACATGTTTATTAAGTACGAAATACAATTGGAAAGTGAAAATGGGTTAGAGTGTATAATACAGAATCTTTTCATAGTTTACTGTTGAAAAATTATACAAGGCAGAATCTCTTCGATGTGATTTGTGCATTGGGAAAGGCACCAGCTTCCAAAAATTCCTGATATTCTATTCTAAATGTAGGTCACATTTATATGGAAAGGGAAAAGGTAAATTTCTCAAAACCACATCTAGAAGTAGTAAATGTACACATATAAATACATACTTGTATTTATCTATGTAATCATACATAGATCTTGTTAATGTTTTTACCAGGTTTACATTATTTTAAATTAGCATTCTTAAAAATTAAATTAATTTTACATTGTGAAATTAATATTTCAACTAGCAGCAAAATGCAAATTAAGCCAATTTCAGTTCTGAATTTAAATTTGAGGTCAATATGATTTTATTTGAATAATTAATTTCAAAATCCAGAGAATATACATTTTTTTTAAAGTTCAGATTTTAATAAAGGGTAATAGTTCTAGGGGAGTAAAAAAGGAAAACAGAATTCATGATCCTTGTGAAGTTTTATCATAAAAATTGCTCCATTGTGTACATTAATTAGACTGTAGTGTTACTTTAATCAGAACATGAATAAAAGACTACCTCCACATATTTAGAGAATGTTTAGCCCCTGGTATTATCGAGGAGCTAACTTAGATTAGAACTCATAAGCACTTTACATGAAGTTTCTGAGCTAGAGAGAGCACCTTTCAAGGCACTAACCATTAAGGGGATGAAAGCAGTGAAAGATACTTTGTTATGATGTGTATGCTCTACCAGAAGGCAGTTCCTTGGCTTATTGTCTGCTAATGCTTCATTCTGAGCTGTTTCTTGCAGTTTTCATGAGTAGTGGCTTGTTTGTGACTGCCTTCCACTTTCATGGGTAGAGTGAGCACGCAGGTCAACCTCACTTGGAATTAAATCTGCAAAGTTGCTGTAATTCTGAACCACATATGAGTTGTCTAGCCAACTGAGCCAACTAGCTCCCTACTGTGAAAAAAAACAATGCTATTAGTGGATTTGTCTGCAATTTTAAAACTGTTTATTGAAGCTTATTTTGTTATGGCAAGTGTGTTTTAATAATTGAGAGTTGTAATTTATTATGCCAGCATGAAACAATACTTTAAAGGTCTCTGCTGTTCTGGTTTATTTTAATGTACTTACCGTCATTAATAGATTTGTGCTGCAGGATTATGACCATATTGACAGCAGCATCCAAGGAAGAATTCTGGTTACCCGTGCAATCTGCCGTGGGTAGTGCTGAAATGTCAAGTGTAGAATGGGCAGGCAAGTGCATATGTGAGAATTGATAGTGCAGAAATAACAGGGAGGTATTTGTCAGATTATGGTACTTAGAAAAAGTGAGGACTGCAGATGCTGGAGAGTCGGAGTCGAGAGTGTGATGCTGGAAAAGCACAGCACGTCAGGCAGCATCCGAGGAGCAGGAGCCCTACATAAGCCCTACATCAGGAATGTCAGATTATGGTTCTTCACTTTTTAGTCTAGGTAGGGTGATGTAAAGGGAACAAAGGGATATATTGCAACTGGTTAGCTTGTTAACACTTCTTAGTGGCCCAGGGCAGGGTCAGATAAATAACTTAAGCAGCCGCCAAAGGAACTTGTGGTTCTTTCTCCACACCACCTTTTGAAGTACTAAACATCATTTCCATCACTAATTGAAAAAGACCAACAGCACTCTGCAAAAAATACAGAAGGAACAAAGCTATTATTTATTCAGAGAATCAAACGTTTACTGCAAATACCAATCTGCCACTTAATAGGTATCAGGTCAATGGTAGCTCAAATTGAGCAACAACAGATTCTTGTCCCTGATCTGATTTTGCCAATAATGGAGAATATCGGTGTGCAGCAATCAAGAATTTCACAGAGAAAATTCGAGCACAGTAAAATGTACGGGGTAGAGTGCCCATTTTCATAGCACAACTTGGAGCATGAGTGGACACTTGGGAACATTTTTACCTAACCTATTTATTGGAAACTGTGCTGCTATTCAATTAAAATGACAAATTATTTGACTGAATTGAGCCCCTGAAGCAAATTTGAATTATTATCACCGCTCCTTAGCAAACAGCAAAGTTACTTCCACAAATCCAGTAAGGTCATTCTTAAAATATGCCTCCAGGATCTGACTGGGGATTTAATTTGGGCACCCATACAGGACTGGCAGTGAGTTTTTCACTCAGATATTGCATTTGGCCAGAAGTGCTGCAATTTTTTTTCTTTCTTCCAACATACTTTCCGTTAACCTTTCTGACCTCTTTCACCTTTTATCTGGATATCTTCTTCCATTTCCACTCGAGTGACTGCGTTCTTGCAATATCTGACTCTATAACCCTGAACTTTGACTACCAACTCAGTTGGAACTGTGGCATTCAATTATTTGTCTCAACAAAGACATCAATTGATTTTCTCTCCTGCTGGATTTTGTATTATCAAAAGAAAAAGAAAATTATTTGTGGCTTCCTTTCTTCCTGCCTTTCACTTTGGTATGTAGGAAGAATTTAGATATGGAAGGTGTATTATACACAAGAGAGTGTCCCTTTAAAACAAATATCTAAGCAACACTGACAGACCTTTGTTCCAATCTTCAGCAGATATGTAAATACAACTTATCTCTTTACAAAAACTCCAAACACACAGTCTCCTCATCATCGCAATGGTTTGTCACCATAATCATTTGATCAGCATTGAACTCATAAGTTTCAAGACTTGAGTGTCAAGATAAATCTTCACCTTGTCTTGTTTTTTTCTTACTTTTGGCACTGACATCAGGCATAAACAAACTGAAACTTGCCAAGGAGCATGTTTAAACATTAACTCATAAGGTGAGCAACCTGTTGCAGACTGTAGGGTTACTCTGTCAGAGAATAGAAAATTGTCTGGTCTGTTTCAAAGAAATCCATGCAAATTACTGCCTAGTTGTCACTCAACAAATTCTTCTCCAAAGATGTCTTCAGAACACATACACTTCATTCAGTCTCTTAGTGCGGTTTTACATTTTAAAAAGGTTAGAATTTCAACAAATGGAGGTATATGTTGCGAGTTCGCAGTTTTGTTTAACTACGGCTATAGCTTATTTATTTGTAATAATCAGCAGTTCTTGTTAAGGATGGGAAAATGGCCAGTGTTTTCTCTAACCTAATTTGATCTGACAGGTAAATTTGAGAATTTGTCTGTACTTTGATGAAATCATTAACTTTTTGAGCCGAGCCTCGTAGTAATGCAGCTCAAGAATTCATGCGCTTTTCAGAGTGCGTCACAATATTAATCAAAAATGAGGCACAAGTACGACTCAAACCTGCCCAGATACAAAGGCATAAACTTGGTCCTGTAGATTTCTTCTTGGAAACCTCTATAAATTCACACTTCTTCAGTAACTTCTTTGCTTCTGAAAAAGATTCATATTGGACTCAACATTAACTGTTTCTCCCTCCATGGATGTCGCCATACTTGCCTAGTTTCTCCTGCATTTTCTTTTTTTATTTCAGAATTATGTTTTTTTCTCAGTGCCTCTTTGCTTAAACCATTATTGTGTAAGGTAATGCAAACCGACTGGGCCACCGTGTTCATGAAAATTTAGTTAATTATTGGTCTTGTAATTGCAGTGCAATGGGATGCAGCCTGCTGGGCCAATCAGCCTACCAAAGAGAGTCAGATATGGAGGCAACAAACCTGACTGAGGCTGACATGAAAGGTCAAACACAAAAGGGGCTCAACGCAAAAGGGGTTTAACAGAAAAGTTTCAGATAAAGATGGGAAGCTTGGAAGGTATGGAGGGAATTAAATGTAAAGAGAGTGGCTGTATTGGCCACCAGCAGAATCCTGGGGAATAGAAGTAGGCATTGTGAAGCAGAGAGCCATTGTGATAGGGGCAACATTGACAGTGAAGGCAGGGACAACAGTTTGACAGTGGGCTCACGAGATGTGCTGGTGAGGGATATGGGGTGGCGTAGGTTTAAGGCTGGGCATGGGGAACTGCAAGGGTGTGGGCTCAGGGGAAATTCAAGGGCTATGGTGACTGGGAGAGAATGAACCTTCAGAGAAGGAATGCCAGAGGAAAGAAAGCAGTGATGGGGGTAAGAAGCATAGGTTAAAGGATGAGGATTGAGGGTGAGGGAATTGGAAGATAAAGTACATGAACTGTTATTCTGTTCCACACAAAGAAGAATGCATCACTGAGAATATACAGTAGAAATGGCGGAAGTCTACCTCTGTTTACATTTGTTCCTGCATGGCTCAAATACCCAAAAATGAGTGAACAGAAACCAGAAAAAAAAAAGGAATTTACACTGAAGTGAAGCACTCACTGTAGTTTAAGATTAACATGCTCTTGCCTCTCATTACACCCACATCCCACCCAGATCACATAATATTGTACATTGCTGAAGGTCAACTTACACTCATCAACATGGTTGGGTTAGGAGTGAGGGGATGATTGGTCTATATGAAGCTGTAGGGGAGTCTTCGCTGGTTTTCTGAATCTATGGGGTGAAGCCATTATACATGTTATTGATTCCAAGATTGTAGGGCTGTGTGTAGGCAATCAAGTATAAAGGAACTAATGTGCCACATGCACAGAATGCTCTATAACACTCAAGGTTACACATTCCTTGCACACCAATGAATGAGGAAGATAATATAGTCAGTGATCAGCAGAAAGCATAAGGGACTGTCAGAAAATACAGAAGGATATAGATAGACTGGAGAGTTGGGCGGAAAAGTGGCAAATGGCTTTCAATCCAGACAAATGTGAGGTGATGCATTTAGGCAAGTCTAACTCTAGAGCGAATTATGCAATGAATGGAAGAGCCTTGGGAAAAGTTGATGGGCAGAGAGATCTGGGAATGCAGGTCCATTGTACCCTGAAGGTTGCTGCACAGGTGGATAGAGTGGGCAAGAAGGCATACAGTATGCTTGCCTTCATTGGAAGGGGTATTGAGTATAAGAGCTGGCAAGTCATGTTAAAATTGTACAAGACATTGGTTCGGCAGCATTTAGAATACTGTGTACAGTTCTGGTTGCCACATTACCAAAAGGATGTGAACGCTTTGGAGAGGGTGCAGAGAAGGTTTACGAGGATGTTGCCTCGTATGGAAGTGCTAGCTATGAAGAGAGGTTGAGTACGTTAGGTTTATTTTCACTAGAAAAAAGGAGATTATGGGGGCACCTGATTGTGGTTTACAAAATCATGAAGGGTATCGACAGGGTGGGTAGAGACAAGCTTTTTCCCAGGGTGAAGGATTCAATAACGAGATGTCATGCTTTCAAGGTGAGAGGTGGAAAGTTTAAGGGGAGTGCACATGGCAAGTACTTCACAGAGGGCGGTGGGTGTTTGGAACGCGTTGTCAGCAGAGGTGAGAGAGGCAGGCACAGTAGATTCATTTAAGATGCGTCTGGACAGATGCATGAGTAGGCGGGGAGCAGAGGGCTACAAATGCTTAGGAATTGACTGACAGGTTTAGACAGTATATTTGGATTGGCTCAGGCTTGGAGGGCTGAAAACGTGTTGCTGGAAAAGCGCAGCAAGTCAGGAAATTCGATGTTTCGGGCATAAGCCCTTCCTGATGAAGGGCTTATGCCCAAAACGTCGAATTTCCTGTGTTCCTGATGAAGGGCTTATGCCCAAAATGTCGAATTTCCTGTTCCTTGGATGCTGCCTGACCTGCTGCGCTTTTCCAGCAACACATTTTCAGCTCTGATTTCCAGCATCTGCAGACCTCACTTTCTCCTCAGGCTTGGAGGGCCAAAGACCCTGTTCCTGGGCTGTAAATTTTCTTTGTTCTTTGTTCTATGGATGATTTTGGGATAGTTTAGGGGGACGAGCTCAGAATACTTCATAGGTCGGCGCAACATCGTAGAGCGAAGTGCCTGTTCTGCGCTATAGTGTTCTATGTTTTTGATCATGCAGGAGGGCCTCACCACATCAAAATGACTACAGAGCAAGTGGTTTTTGCTTAAGACAGGAACAGCTTGATAAGCATCCAAAAGTTAGGTTAACTCGTTCAAGTTCTCAAAAGCAAACCAAACATAATTTCCCTGCAATTTGTTCACAGATCCCAACCACAATGCATATTGACTAGCTTATCCAACAGCTGTATTGCCTTTGTGGTACCTAAGGAAGAGGAAAATGCAAAGGAAAGTCCAGCAGCAGAGACCCTAGACTCAGCTGGCTCCAGTTGTAGAGATACATGCAGTGCCTCACAGGAAAACCAGAACCATCAAGCTGTATACTGCAAGAGGATCTAACAAAGGGATAAGTGCTGCCTGCTCATGACTGAGCACCAATGATGGTGGGATCTTTGCAAGTCCAGGGACAATGGCAACTATATATGCTATGTCTCACAAGACGTTCTGCCATTGCACAGCTTGGGAGGACATGCTATGCCTGCGTTGGATTAACCATCCTCACCAGCTGTTCCTTTCAATCCTCAACTGGGAACTTGTGCAGTTTCTCCCAATCAGACACCCACAAGGTACCCATTTGTAAGTACATGATAACCATTCTCAGGAAAACACATCGGTTTGTGCTATTCACCATGGACAAAGAGCCATTGCTGGGTTATCTCAAGCGTAAGACTACATTGCCATTGACTACACACATGAGGGACGCTGAGCTGCTGGCAAAAGCAAGCCATGTTCCTGTATTCACTCTCGTAATGTCCAGTGCATTTGTGACAACAGGTAACAATTCCTAAAGATGTATTACTGTGAAAAGCTCCTTCAACATTGAGGATGCAGTCAACATTACCACACACCTGGGGAAAGCCAGCAATGATGGACAGTCCAACCATCCTGGCTGCTTGACCTCTTCTTGTCCAAGGAAAGAAAATGAAGAGCTGTGTGCCTGGAGAAAATGACATCAGTGACATACAGGATGCATTTATGGGTCAAGGATTGAGAGATGCCACGTTAGTCCCCAGGTACTCCTTAAAGCAAACCATTGTCATAAAATATCAGGACACCTGTGACCTTGACAGCCATCAGGATGGGATTGCCAGCCAGTCATTCTGATCATTGGTCCTGCAGATGACACAGTTCAGTGATGATGGCCCTTCATTGGTAAGTGCCCTCTGCTTCAGGCTGTTGAACAAAATGATGGTGAGGCCTGCAGATGCACCACCTTGGTGGATTTTCATTGACTGCTTCTCCCTTTGGAGGCATTGCAGTAGCCATTGGGATTTGCTGTTCTTGCTGGGCTTGCTGATGAACAAATAATATTTGTTGCATTCTGTGTTGTCTCCATATCAAGGCCACAAGGACTCCAGCCATAGTAGTCTCCATTTCAGATACTTGGGCAAATAATCTGTGGGTAATGTCAGAGAGATAACAATATTATTTAAGGAACTCCTGAGCCCTCACATCTATCATAACAATGTGCCTTCAAACTGTGGGGCAAGGAGGCTTTTGGAAGGAGGTCACCTACTCCCTGAACTGTCAGATCCTGCTCCTCTGGCCCTAATTCACAGAATATATGGCTCTGTGAGGCATAAGGCAGCTCATCATTACCACATTCTCCCATATTCTCTGCATTTTAACATTTGTAATTCAGTCGCATTACTTGTGAAGAATATGCTAATATAGTCTGATTCCTCTGAATTATTTAGTTTTCCTATCAGGCCCTACAAGGTTTCCTGGATGTCGCCATTCCCAGTGTCCATTCTTTTGTGACAACCCAAGTCACCAGAACTGTATACTGCCCAGTCTTATGAAATGTCTTAATGCCCTCCAAATTTGTTCTCATGATTTGTCTTTGGAAAATGCTTTCCTGCCTGTATGTGGCGTATGTAGGTAGAGAAAGTGGAGCTAATAACTATTTCCCTCAAGTCAGGAGGATCGTCACATCATATGGGAAGTAATTCTGGACTATGGCCTGTCTACCAATTAGTATGAACTACACCCCACAACCATTTGCAAAGAAGTTTTGGCATATACTGGCCATGTCAGAACCATGCGCAACTTGCAATTTTGTTGTTATATCAATATCTTGTACATGTTGTTAACTGCTGCATGATGTTATGATATCAGCTGAAGTTATTACTGGACAGGTCAGATTCCAGATTGAAACTCATTTGGAAAGATCCTATTTTGTTTTGGTTTTAGTGAAGTAGTCCCTCACTAAAACATAAGAACAGCAAAGCTGTAGAATCTTCTTTTAAAAATAAAACTGAATTCTATCAAACAAAAGAAATGAAGATAAGATAGAGTAAACCAATCTATTTACTTATATAACAAATTCATTTAAAAAAAACACACAGCGCATGAATAATCCCACTAATCCCAAAATTCGTAAATCCTTTACAAGTTCAAAATTACAAACAACTACCCTTGGGTAAAACCAGAAGTATTTTTTTGTATAATACTCACACCGGAGGAAAAACGTATTTTTCTTACTTCTTGATTGGTTAAAGATAAGTGTGATTTTAACTCTACAAATGGAAACACTAATAGTTTTTTCCTAAAGCTATCATACACCTTAGTTTAAATACATTTAGCTTCAAGCATCCTCTTCAGGGTTAATCCTGACACCTGGTTTGGGACGATCACTAACTTCTTACATTATGGTAAAGGGATTCTGGGTAATCCAAGCTGGAGGACAGGAACAGGAACAGCAATTACTATTCTATATGTTGTTGCATTGTTTTGAAACTTTGAAAAAAAAAGTCAAAACAACAGCAGTTTTAGAAGGAAGAAGAACAGACAAAGGAAGCACATGGAGAGGTCAGTGTAGGAGAGAGAGAGAGAGAGAGAAAGAAAGAAACTGACACCACAGTGAACCTACACAGTTACTACCTTTGCTGTTTGAATTCATGTATCACTGGACATCAGAGTGTATCTGGGAAAATGAACAAACAGTGAAATTCACAACTGATCTTGGAGGAACTGTTTGGGTAAAGTTCACAGCACGGAAACAGATAAGTGAATAGTTTTAAGTGTTTGGGTTCTTCCTTGATTATGTTTTTTGAGCTATGTCTCTTGATTAAACTTAAATATAAGCATAACTATTAATTTAACCTGGGACAGTGTTTAGTAGAGGAATAAGACAGTGTTATTTTCTGGGACTGTAAATTGTGAAGGAGCAAAAATGGCCTTTAGTAGAGTGATATGCGCTTCTTGTCAAGTTTAAGAGAGTTTAAGGGTTACTGTGGATTATATCTGCAATAAATGCTGTTGATTGAAAATCCTGTCAGAGTGAATGGATCAGTTGGAGAGACAATTAGAAGCAATGAGGAATTTGCAACAGCAACAGAATGTGATGGATGGCAGTTATGGGAAGGGGGAAAAGTTGCAGATACAGTCACACAAATGGGTTAACTCCAGAAAAGGTAAGAGAGGTAGGTAGCTAGTGCAGGAGTCTTCTGTGGCTATCCCCATTTCAAGCAAGTATGCTGTTTTGGAAAATGTACGGGGTGATTGATTCACAGGGGAATGGAGCATGAACAACTAAGTTTCTGGTATTGAGACTGGCTTTAATGCAATGAGGGGTTCATCAAGTTCCAAAAGATCAATCGTGTTAGGGGATTCTGTAGTCCGAGGTACAGACAAACGTTTCTGTGGCCAGCAGTGAGAAAGCAGAATGGTGCCAAGATCAAGGATGTCTCAGAGAGGATGCAGAATGTTCTCAATGGGGAGAGGGGCCAGCAAGAGGTCATTGTCCACATTGGAACCAACGACATAGGAAAGGAAAAGGTTGAGATTCTGAAGAGAGATGAGAGAGTTAGGAATTTAAAAAGGACGTCCTCAAGAGTAGTAATGTCTGGATTACTCCCGGTGCCACGAGCTAGTGAGGGCAGGAATAGGATGATAGAGCAGATGAATGCATGGCTGAGGAGCTGGTGTATGGGAGTAGAATCACATTTTTGGATCATTGGAATCTCTTTCGGGGTAGAAGTGACCTGTACAAGAAGGACGATTGCACCTAAATTGGAAGGGAGATTTGCTAGACTGCTCAGGAGGATTTAAAATAGTAAGGTGGGGGGGACACAGGGAGATAGTGAGGAAAGAGATCAATCTCCGAATGGTACAGTTGAGAACAGAAATGAGTCAAACAGTCAGGGCAGGCAGGGACAAGGTAGGACTAATAAATTAAACTGCATTTATTTCAATGCAAGGGGCCTAAGATGGAAGGCAGATGAACTCAGGGTATGATTAGGAACGTGGGACTGGGATATCATAGCAATTACAGAAACATGGCTCATGTTTGGGCAGGACTGAAGCTTAATGTTCCAGGATACAAATACTACAAGAAGGATAGAAAGGGAGGCAAAAGAGGAGGGGAGTGGCGTTTTTGATAAGGGATAGCATTACAGCTGTGCTGAGTGCAGATATTCCCAGAAATACATCCAGGGAAGTTATTTGGGTGAAACTGAGAAATAAGAAAGGGATGATCACTTTATTGGGATTGTATTGTAGACGCCCAATAGTCAGACGGAAATTGAGAAACAACCTTGTAATGAGATCTCAGCTATCTGTAAGAATAATAGGGTGGTTATGGGAGGGGATTTTAACTTTCCAAACATTGACTGGGACTGCCATAGTGTTAAAGGTTTAGATAGAGAGGAATTTGTGAAGTCTGAACAAGAAAATTTTATGATTCAGTTTATGGATGTACCTACGAGAGAAGGTGCAAAACTTGACCTACTCTTGGGAAATAAGGCAGGGCAGGTGACTGAGGTGTCAGTGGGGGAGCACTTTGGGGCCAGCGACCATAATTCTATTCGTTTTAAAATAGTGATGGAAAAGGATAGACCAGATCTAAAAGTTGAAGTTCTAAATTGGAGAAAGGCCAATTTTGATGGTATTAGGCAAGAAGTTTCAAAAGCTGATTGGGGGCAGATGTTCACAGGTAAAGGGACGGCTGGAAAATGGGGAGCCTTCAAAAATGAGATAACGAGAATCCAGAGAAAGTATATTCCTGTCAGGGTGAAAGAAAGGCTGGTAGATATAGGGAATGCTGGATGACTAAAGAAGTTGAGGGTTTGGTTAAGAAAAAGAAGGAAGCATATTTAAGGTATAGACAGGATAGATCGAGTGAATCCTTAGAAGAGTATAAAGGCAGTAGGAGTATATTTAAAAGGGAAATCACAAGGGCAAAAAGGGGACATGAGATAGCTCTGGCAAATAGAATTAAGGAAAATCCATTACAAATACATTAAGAACAAAAGGGTAACTAGGGAGAGAATAGGGCCCCTCAAAGATCAGCAAGGTGGCCTTTGTGTGGAGCTGCAGAAAATGGGGGAGGTACTAAATGAGTATTTTGCATCAGTATTTACTGTGGAAAAGGACATGGAAGATATAGACTATAGGGAAATAGATGGTGACATCTTGAAAAATGTCCATATTACTGAGGAGGAAGTGCTGGACATCTTGAAATGCATAAAGATGGACAAATCCCCAGGACCTAATCAGGAGTACTCTAGAACTCTGTGGGAAGCCAGAGAAGTGATTGCTGGGCCTCTTGCTGAGATATTTGTATCATCGATAGTCACAGGTGAGGTGCTGGAAGACTGGAGGTAGGCTAACATGGTGCCACTGTTTAAGAAGGGTGGTAAGGACAAGCCAGGGAACTATAGACCAGTTAGTCGTGGGCAAGTTGTTGGAGGGCATCCTGAGGGACAGGATGTACCTGTATTTGGAAAGGCAAGAACTGATTAGGGATAGTCAACATGGCTTGGTGCATGGGAAAGCATGTCTCACAAACTTGTGAGTAAGTAACAAAGAGGATTGACGAAGGCAGAGCTGCAGATGTGATCTATATGGACTTCAGTAAGGCATTCGACAAGGTTCCCCATGGAAGACTGGTTAGCAAGGTTAGATCTCACGGAATACAGGGAGAACTAGCCATTTGTATACAGAACTGGCTAAAAGGTAGAAGACAGAGGGTGGTGGTGGAGGGTTGTTTTTCAGACTATGACCTATGGCCTATGACCAGTGGAGTGCCACAAGGATCAGTGCTGGGTCCTCTACTTTTTGTCATTTATATAAATGATTTGAATGTGAGCATAAGATGTACAGTTAATAAGTTTGCAGATGACACCAAAATTGGAGATGTAGTGGACAGCGAAGAAGGTTACCTCAGATTGCAACAGCATCTTGATCAGATGAGCCAATGGGCTGAGAAGTGGCAGATAGAGTTTAATTCAGATAAATGTGAGGTGCTGCATTTTGGGAAAGTAAATCTTCGCAGGACTTATACATTTAATGGTAAGGTCCTAGGGAGTGTTGTTGAACAAAGAGATCTTAGAGTGCTTAAAAGTGGAGTTGCAGGTAGATAGGATAGTGAAGAAGGCGTTTGGTATGCTTTCCTTTATTGGTCAGAGTATTGAGTACAGGAATTGGGAGGTCATGTTGCAGCTGTATTGGTCATTGGTAGGCCACTGTTGGAATATTGCGTGCAATTCTGGTCTCCTTCCTATTGGAAAAATGTTGTGAAACCTGAAAGGGTTCAGAAAAGATTTACAAGGATGTTGTCAGGGTTGGAGGAGTTGAGCTATAGGGAGAGGCTGAACATGCTGGGGCTGTTTTCCCTGGAGTGTCGGAGGCTGAGGAGTGACCTTATAGAGGTTTACAAAATTATGAGGGGCATGGATTGGATAAATAGACAAAGTCTTTTGTCTGGGGTGGGGGAGTCCAGAACTAGAAGGCATAGGTTTAGGGTGAGAGGGGAAAGATATAAAAGAGACCTAAGGGGCAACTTTTTCACACAGAGGGTGGGACGTGTATGGAATGAGGAGGAGCTGGTAGTGGCTGGTACAATTGCAACATTTAAGAGGCATTTGAATGGGTACATGAATAGGAAGGGTACATGAATTTGGAGGGATATGGGCCGGGTGCTGGCAGGTGGGACTAGATTGGGTTGGGATATCTGGTCGGCATGGACGGGTTGGTCCGAAGGGTCTGCTTCCGTGCTGTACATCTCTATGACTCTATCTATTTTACTCTGTTCTACCTTTCTCAGGACCACTGCCCTATGCAGCATTTCCATCAAAGCACTTCATACAGCTGCTGAAAATAAGGGAAAATTGAAACAAAAATCTTTTCCTGTGATCTGTGATTATTTTCCCTTAACTTAAGATAACCTCAGTCTCAAAATTTTCGGTGGACCTTAAGCATAATGATAAAGTAAGTCATGAAACATCCTAAAGCAAAGAAGAAACCATTGGTCTGCCTAAATAGCCCTCACAAACTGTTTTAAAAGAAATCACATGGCCACAAAAATACTTACAAGTTAATTATTAACTTCAGACACAAAAAAACCATTATGACATTAACTCAAAATCCAAAAAACCTGACATAAAATAAAATGATATTAAATATATGTCTTGCACTATTTATATCACAATGATTCATTTTGCACTAACAATTGCTCATGGATTTTCTGCATCTATGATACTGACACTCTCCTCATTTGCAAATTTTCTTTCATTATCTGTTAAAAACTTTATTGATGTTCCAAGATCTGTGCCAACCCAATTTTCCATAAACATATTCAAAGATATCTGTTTGTCTTTGTTATTTTTTACCCTTAGATATTTTGAACCTCGTCACCATAGCTACAAAATGCAACAAATAAATATTTAGACTCTTATCCTATACTTTCAGGTCCATAGTTACCATTTCATTAAATTCCTGGGCTAATGAGATACTTACAACAGGGAATGGTGTGTCTTCTGAAATTCGATCCAGATATCATATTGAATTTGATTTGTTCACCAAAGGATTATTCCTTATCTCCAATGCTACATCCTTCAGCAATAGCTTTAATTTTAGTGGGTGGGCAAAGTGTTTAATTTGCAACTTCCTGATAATCCTCTTCTTTTTATCCAGATTCCTGTCTCCAGAGGCCAGTAATACTACTTGAACTTCTCAATGGGAAATGCTTGGTCTCTGTAATAATGTTCTATTTCACTGAATTTTAAATTTATGGTTTTAACGAAGTCACATGCTTTGACTGGATTGAGTAGATAGAAGCTGTTCCAAATGGGAAAAGGATAGAGAACAAGAGGGCACAGACTTAAAATGATTTCTGAAAGAAGGAAATACAGTGCATAAAGTAAACATTTTCAGTCAATGAGTGATTCAGGTTTGAAATACACAGCCTGGGGGTGTGGTGGAGGCATTATCATTTGGAGTATTCAAGAGGGCATTGGACAACGATTTGAATAGAAACACTGTGCAAAGTTACAGGGAAGGGCAAGTGAGTGGCACTACGTCATAATGTTCACTCAGAGCTAGTGCAGGCATGGTGGGCTGAATGCCCCCCTCCCCCACACTATTACAATGATGTGATTCTGTGAGTTAAACGCAAGCAGATTCTGGAATATCTAGATTACATTGTTTTAACCTTTCACAAATCCAATCAAAATCCATGCTATCGTCTTCCATTGCCTAACAGTCCATCTTCTTAAATTTAACAAAATTCAACTCCACCTCGGAGGTTTTCAGCAAATCGTCACTTTTGCCAATTTTGTCTGCAATGTGTGATAGAATTGGCAATTTCCCCTTTGGAATAAAATCACTTACATCCAGTAACATAGCTGAGCATATTTTCTCCTGGAATATTATTCTGGTCTTAGAATTGATCCCAATAGTTCTGGTTTGCCAACCTGAAAATGACACCATCTATTCTTACTCTATTTCCTGTTAGCGGCACGGTGGCACAGTGGTTAGCACTGCTGCCTCACAGCGCCTGTAGACCCGGGTTCAATTCCCGACTCAGGCGACTGACTGTGTGGAGTTTGCACGTTCTCCCCGTGTCTGCGTGGGTTTCCTCCGGGTGCTCCGGTTTCCTCCCACAGTCACAAAGATGTGCGGGTCAGGTGAATTGGCCAAGCTAAATTGCCCGTAGTGTTAGGTAAGGGGTAAATGTATGGGTGGGTTGCGCTTCGGCGGGTCGGTGTGGACTTGTTGGGCCGAAGGGCCTGTTTCCACACTGTAAGTCTAATCTTAACTAATCCTCTATTCATGCTAATATATTACCAACACCATCATAACTTTTTATCTTAAATAGTAAACTTTTATTTGGCATCTTATCCTTTTGTAAATTCAAATGGACTGCATTTACTGGTTAAAGTGAGGTTAGAGTCAAGAGTGTGGTGCTGGGAAAGCATAGCAGGTCAGGCAGCATCCGAGGAGCAGGAAAATTGATGTTTCAGGCAAAAGCCCTTCATCAGGAATGAGGCTGGGAGCCTCGGGGGTGAACAGATAAATGGGAGGGGTGTGGGGCTGGGGGAAGGTAGCAGAGAGTGGAGGTGGGGTAAAGGTGATAGGTCAGAGAGGAGGGTGGAGTGGATAGGTGGAAAGGAAGATGGACAGGTGGGACAGGTCATGTGTGCAGTGCTGAGCTGGAAGGTTGGAGCTGGGATAAGGTAGGGGGAGGGGAATTGAGGAAATTGGTGAAATCCGCATTTAAGCCATTAGGTTGGAGGGTTCCGAGGCAGAAGATGAGATTTTCTTCCTCCAGGCAATTGGTGATAAGGGAGTGGTGATGGAGGAGGCCCAAGACCTGCATGTCATCGACGGAGTGGGAGGGGTAGTTGAAGTATTCGGCCATGGGGTGGTGGGGTTGATTGGTGCGGGTGTCCCGGAGATGTTCTCTGATGGAAAAGCACAGCAGATCAGGCAGCATCTGAGGTGCAGGAAAATCAATGTTCAATCCATCCCCTCATCTTCACCCCCACCTCCATCCACCTATTGCGCTCTCAGCTACCTTTCCCCTAGCCCCACCTTCCTCAAATTTATCTCTCCACTCCTGAGGCTCCCAGCCTGAGTCTGATGAAGGGCTTTTACCTGAAACATTTGTTCTCTGAAGACACCCTTGCCTGGAGGAAGAATACCTCATTTTCTGCATTGGGACTCTTCAACTCCATGGAATCAATGTGGATTTCACCAGTTTCCTCATTTCCCCTCCTCCCACCTTACCCCCGTCTATATTTCCAGCTCAGCATTGCCCCCATGACCTGTCCTACTTGTCCATCTTCCTTCCCACCTGTTCACTTCACCATCCCCTCACCTTTACCCCCACCTCCATCCACCTATTGCGCTCTCAACTACCTTTCCCCTAGCCCCACCTTCCTCAACTTTATCTCTCCACTCCCGAGACTCCCAGCCTGGGTCTGGGTCAGGGCTTTTACCTGAAACATTGATTTTCCTGCACCTCAGATGCTGCCTGACCTGCTGTGCTTTTCCAACGCCACACTCTTGACTGCATTTACTGGTTGACATGTATTTGCTGCCCTGTTCTTCTACTTGGCAGAGTTTGTGGATTTGGAACATACTGTCAAAGGAACACTGGCGACATTTGCAGTACATCTTGTAGATGGTACACACTGCTGTTACTAAGCATCAGTGGTGGAGGGAGTGAATATTTATGGACGTGATGCAGGTTTGACCTACATGTGACTAAAGACCCACAGCAATGTGGTTGACTCTTAACAATAAATCCTGGCCTAGCTAGTAATGCCCTACCTCGTGAATGAATACAAAACATTGCCCACAAAGATCATGCCCTCTGAGAGAAAAAAGATTATTTTAAATGTTGTAACTGTACCTGCATCTACCACTTCCCCTGACAGTCCGTTCCATATAGGCACCACCTCTGTGTGAAAATACTGCCCCTCAAGATCCCTTTTAAATTTTTCCCTTCTCTCCTTAAACCTACACCCTGTAGTTATGGACGCCCCTACCATGGGAAGAAGATTTTTGCTATTCACCTTATCTATGATCCTCATGATTTCACAAACCTCAAAAAGGTTACCCCTCAGCCTCCTATGCTCAATGGAAAAATATCCTAACCATTCCTGCCTTTCTTTATAACTTATATTCTTCAGTCTTGGTACATCCTTGTAAATCATTTTTGCCCCCTTTTCTGTTTAATAACATTTTTCCTGTAGGAGGGCATTCAGAATTGTATGCAGTACTCCAAATGAGGCTTTATCAATGTCTTGTACAGCCATACCATGACATCCCCAAGTCCTGTACTTTGCAAGCATGCCAAATGTTTTCTTCACCACCCTGTCTACCTGTGATGCCACTTTCAAGGAACTATGTTTCTGCGATATCCAGTCTGCCATGGTGAACTGTGTCGAAGGTCTCGCTAAAGTTTACATAGACAACATCTATCACTTTGCCTTCATCGATCTTCTTAGTCATTTCTTCAAAAAATTCAATCAAGTTTGTGAGACACGATTTCCTATGCACAAAGCCATGCTGACTATCCCTAATCAGTCCTTGTCTTTCCAAATGCATGGAGATCCTGGCTCAGAATCCACTCCATAAACTTATCCATCACTGACATCAGGCTCACCAGTCCCTAGTTTCCTGGCTTTTCCTTGCACCCTTTCTTAAATAATGACACAACATAAGCCACCCTCCAATCTTCTGCTTCCTTACATGTGGCTGCTGATGGGACAAATATCTCTGCTGCAGTCCCCACAATTTCTCCCCTGGCTTATCATAATGTCCTGGGATACTTTTGATCACGTCCAGGAGATTTATTTACATTTTTCCATTTTAAGACCTCCAGTATTTCCAATTCTGTATTGTGGTTTCTTTTCAAGATTCTTCTACTTATTTCCCTAAGTTCCTTAGCTTCCGTGTTGTTTTCCACAGTAAATACTGATGAAAAATATTTCTTTAATGTCTCACTCGTCTCCTGTGGTTCCACACATAGACAGTCTCATTGATCTTTAAGGGGTCCTATTCTCTCCTTAGTTACTCTTTTGTCCTTTAATATACTTGTCGAATCTCTTTGGATTCTACTTAATTCTGCCAAAGCTTTCTCATGTTCCATTTTTGCCCTCCTGATTTCCATCTTAAGTGTACTCCTTCACCTCAAAGGAATTTCTCAAAGGATTCATTTGATCCCTGGCAGAGAAATAATCTACAAATCTGAACCAGAGTCAACAGTTCTCAACTGAGTTCAAATGAAGTGCATTCAGGGAAAAATATGAAACTTCCAGGCTGCCTGCATTTATGAAGTTAAAAATTTGGGGTAGTGATAAATGTAACATATTTGAACACGAATGTATAATGTGTAAAGTATAGAGGAAAAGTCTTGGATGGGGTAATATTGTGTAAGGTTGTCATTCTGAAGGAGTTAACTTTCATATTATGTTGGCTGCACCCATTCTTTTGAAGTCCCACACAGTCTGTGAGTGGAAATTAAGAGTTCTGCCTGAATGTTCAGAATCAGCAATTGTATCTGTATCAACTCCCTAAGGTCTGAGTGATTCTGCCTGACCAAATGTAGTAGTACCTCATGCTATCAAGTAATTTTTTAAAAACTATGTCAATACGGTTGTGTATTCTCAACTACTACTATACACCAGTAGCCTGAAGACAAAGCAAAGGCAAAGCAGGATTGGTACCAGTGAGCTACCTCAAGCAACTCTTACAAAGTACCACATTGCAGTGGAAGTCATAAATTGCACAAGGTACCGGGATTGACCAGCTGGGAAAACATCACATAACTTACATCCCTGGTTAAAAAATCTTTTTTAATTCTGTTCATAGAGTCATAGAGATGTACAACACAGAAATCGACCCTTTGGTCCAACTTATCCAAGCTGACCAGCCATTCTAAATTAATCTAGTTGCATTTGGCAGCATTTGGCCCATATCCCTCCCAACCTTCCTATTCATATACCCATCCAGATGACTTTTACAAGTTGTAATTGTACCAGCCTCCAACACCTGCTCTAGCAGCTCTTTCTGTACACACACCACCCTCTGTGTGATGGTATTGTATCTAAAATAATAATGAATAAATACTAATAGACTTTAACGGCACATCAATCATTCTGCTTACATTCTATGCACAGCATATATTAAAATGATCATAGCCAAATATGATCTTACAAAAGAACAAAGAACAAAAGAGACTTACAGCATTGGAACAGGCCCTTAAGCCCTCCAAACCAGTGCCAGTCATCATGCTCCAACTAAACTAAAAAATAAACCTACTGCCCTTATTTGGTCTGTGTCCCTCTATTCCCTCCCTTTTCATGTAATCATCCAGATGCCTCTTAAAGGTCACCAACATGCCTGCTTCTACCAACTCTTCTGGCAGTGTATTCCAGCCTTCTACTACTCTCTGCATGAAAAATATCCCTCGCACATCTCCCTTAAACTTTCCGCTTCTCACTTTGAAGCTGTGCCCCTTTTTAGAGTCATAGAATCATAGAGATGTACAGCATGGAAACAGACAACAGACCCTTGGGTCCAACCCATCCATGCTGACCAGATATCCCAACCCAATCTAGTCTCACCTGCCAGCACCCGGCCCATATCCCTCCAAACCCTTCCTATTCATATACCCATCCAAATGCCTCTTAAATTGTACCAGCCTCCACCACTTCCTCTGGCAGCTCATTCCATACACGTACCACTTTCTGCATGAAAAAGTTGCCTCTTAGGTTCTTGTATATCTTTCCCCCCTCACCCTAAACCTATGCCCTCTAGTTCTGGACTCCCCGATCCCAGGGAAAAGACTTTGTCTATTAATCGTATCCATGCCCCTCATAATTTTGTAAACCTCTATAAGGTCACCCCTCAGTCACTGACGCTCCAGGGAAAACAACCCCAGCCTGTTCAGCCTCTCCCTATCGCTCAAATCCTCCAACCCTGGCAACATCCTTGTAAATCTTTTCTGACCCCTTTCAAGTTTCACAACATCTTTCCGATAGGAAGGAGACCAGAATTGCATGCAATATTCCAACAGTGGCCTAACCAATGTCGTGTACAGCTGCAACATGACCTCCCAACTCCTGTACTCAATACTCTGATCAATAAAGGAAAACATACCAAACGCCTTCTTCACTATCCTATCTACCTGCGACTCCACTTTCAAGGAGCTATGAACCTGCACTCCAAGGTCTCTTTGTTCAGCAACACTCCCTAGACCTTACCATTAAGTGTATAAGTCCTGCTAAGATTTGCTTTCACAAAATGCAGCACCTCGCATATATCTGAATTAAAGTCCATCTGCCACTTCTCAGCCCATTGGCCCATCTGGTCCAGATCCTGTTGTAATCTGAGGTAACCCTCTTCGCTGTCTACTACACTTCCAATTTTGGTGTCAACTGCAAACTTACTAACTATACCTCTTATGCTCGCATCCAAATCATTTATGTAAATGACAAAAAGTAGAGGACCCAGCACCGATCCTTGTGGCACTCCACTGGTCACAGGCCTCTAGTCTGAAAAACAACCCTCCATCACCACCCTCTATCTTCTACCTTTGAGCCAGTTCTGTATCAAAATGACTCGTTCTCCCTTTATTCCATGAGATCTAACCTTGCTAATCAGTCTCCCATGGGGAACCTTGTCGAACGCCTTACTGAAGTCCATATAGATCACAACCTCTGACTATCCACCCTAAATATGACTCTCATACTTTTGTAGACTTCTATCAGATCTCCTCTCAGCCATTGTCTTTACAGTGAAGACAGTCCTTGTCTTTTTAACTTTTTTTCATAGCCAATGCCCTCGAGAGCAGGCAACATCCTGGTGAACCTTCTCTGCATTCTCTCCAAAGCTTCCGCATCCTTCTGATACTGTGACGTACCTGGGTGAACATCAGGAATATAGAAATCACTAATGTAATAATTGTCATGATATTATGATGCCAACAATTTAAAACTATCATCTGTTCAGTAAAAGAACATTTGCAATTTATTTATTCACGTAATGAACAATTTCCTCCTATAATTTTATTAATCATGTTACAACATTTCAAAATGTCACACTTTTCTGTAGAAGGAATTATGATGACTAGAATAGACTTCACCTTCTTCAAGGCAAAATCATTCAAAACTCTTGCTTAACTTGTGTGTTGGCACATAATTTCCATACCTACATCAGTTCAGGATGGGCCATTAGCTGAACTATTCACATGTTACCAAAACAATGAAAGTTTCCGATAAATTTTCTATTCATACTAAGATCAAGAAAATAAATGTTGATACTGTAAATATTACAGCATCTACTATTTCGTAGCACTTATTCAACATATATGAATGAAATGAATGGCAATCTATCCATTTCTGTAATTTTGAAATAAACACCCAGAATTGGGTCTTTCAAATTTAATGAGCAGCTAAAAGTCCAACATTAAATACATTTAAGAAGTTTCAACTCAGTTCTTCAGTGATTGAGCCCCTGCAGCATTAAAAAATTCAGTACAATGGAAAATTTCTTTCACTTTTAGCCTGAGTAGTGAAAAATGAGGGTGGTGCAGTGGCTTTACCAAGTTAGAAAATTGGAATAACCAGTCTTTTCATGATGACAAAAAGATAACCAAAATTGTGAAATAGTGTTGATGCTCATTCTATGTCTTCTTTGGCAACTCACTGGATTTCTGATCCTGTCACCTTCAGCACAATATTGGTGAATGGTAACAGTCTTGGTCATTCTTATGTTCTTGCTTCAGCCACGTTCTCAAACAGACTCGCTACCACAGCCACATCTCAGTCGGTTCCCTCAACTCAGCACCGCCCTCCTAACCTGCAATCTTCTTCCTGACCTCTCCGCCCCCACCCCACTCTGGCCTATCACCCTCACCTTGACCTCCTTCCACCTATCACATCTCCATCGCCCCTCCCCCAAGTCCCTCCTCCCTACATTTTATCTTAGCCTGCTTGGCACACTCTCCTCATTCCTGATGAAGGGCTTATGCCCGAAACGTCGAATTTCCTATTCCTTGGATGCTGCCTAACCTGCTGTGCTTTAACCAGCAACACATTTTCAACTGTGATCTCCAGCATCTGCAGACCTCATTTTTTACCCTTGAATTTGGTCAAGCCTATTTTGGCTTGCTGGCCAAATAAAACATTTCTTTGTGCCATCCTAAGTAATTTCAACAGATTGTTCTTCTCTTTGGATTGCTCGAGACATACTTTTGCAGCAAAATAGAGGGAACTCTATGCCATATCTAGTAAAATTATATTACACCTTCTACATTGTTACACTAGAGGATATAATTTTCTCCACTAAATTTAATAAAAAATTTAGTTATTATTAAATAATGTTGATAATTTTGTACTTGCATCTACTTTTTATGAAAATTTGATAATGGAGAAAATGTAATGGTATAATGATTTGCAGTAGAAGGGCATTACTTTTTCTAGCATCCCACCCTTGCAAAAAAGTGTAAATATACTATTGCATAGTTTTTGTCAAGTGTAAGTACAATAGCTATGATTGTATACAAACAAAAACATGCAACTAAATATACAGAATTCGATTCCAATCTTGGACGGCTGTCTGTGTGGAGTTTGCACATTCTCCCCGTGTCTGCATGGGTTTCCTTCGGGTGCTCTGGTTTCCTCCAACAGTCCAAAGGTTTGCAGGTTAAGTGAATTGGCCGTGCTAAATTGCCTGTAGTGTTAGGTGAAGAGGTAAATGTAGGGAAATGGGTCTGGGTGGGTTGCTCTTTGGAGGGTCGGTGTGGACTTGTTGGGTCGAAGGGCCTGTTTCCACACTATAGGGAATTTAATCTCATATAAATCATTCTGAATTAAGAAGTTAGATTTTAAGTGATCCTTCCTGTACAAGGGTAAAGGAACATTTGCAATTGTATTTGCTATATTCAATTGTTAGGATTATACTCCCACATGCCTTCTGGTTTTATGCATGCCTGACCCTCAGGTAAACACAAAGTGTAGTTTTCCCTTCAGGAAAAGGAATAGCATGCATCATGTTATTTATATGGCACAACTATTCACAAATATGCAATGATCACTATGGAGTTAGCACAGGTATGCAGGTCATTCATTATTATCCCGACAGCTCACATTTCTAAGGCTCATTCGACCACCAACAGGAGTGGATTTCATATTTACAAAGATTCAGGTCAGTTGAGTTTAATATTTAACATTGAGACTCATGGTTGTTTTTTGCTTTACCTGCTGAATAATAAAAGATCTTTTGTTTCAGACATCTTTAATTGTTGTTAGGAGTATTTAAAACACATTTAAAAAAGCTACAGTCTCAAAACCACAACCTTAAGAGAGAGTTTGTGTCAATTTTGAATCTTGCCAGTTTTCTGCTTAACATGTCACTTGTTCTTATGCTAACATTCCTGCCCTAGGTCTGCTACAATGTTCTAACAAAGCACAATGCAAACTCACCCTTCAGGCACTTTACAGCCTCTAGGACTCAATATTGAAACTTCAGGCATTAACCACATGATGTCTGTCCTTCATTTTTCTTACACAGTACCTGTACTTGATATGAAATGAAATGACATTGACCTTAGCATATTCTGTTTTCTTTTTATTATTCAAATAGTATTCAAATACTGTCTATACTAAAAGCATTATGATCATTCAAATTAAAATTATTAGAATTCCACAACCATCTTTCAAATATATTTCATGCATGGACCACCAGCACTTCAATATTTCTTCACCCTTTCAGCACAAAGTGAAGTCGAGGGTTTTGAAAAGGTATTCAACAAGAGAATCTCTGGCAGATTAATGAATAGGTCAGAGATTAAGTCAAATATAAGACTAATGGCTGAATTGGTTTCTCGCTGATTTCAAGACCTAAAGTAAAGAATGTGAATTAAGGGTGCTAGTTTTCAGATTGGCAGAAGATGGGACTTTATATTCCACAAGGATCAATGCTAGATCATTGCTTTTCACAACTGATATTAATGATTGGACATTGGAATCAAAAACACAATTTCTAAACTTGCATGCCACCAAATTGGTGTGGTGCTAGTCAATATTGAAGAGGATTACAACAAATTTCCAAAAAAAATTAATTATGCAGAATTGGCAAATAATTGGTAAATGGAGTTTAAAACATAAAATACACTTTGGTCAGAAGAACAGATGGGATAAAGCAACAAAGGGGTCATGTAGTACAAATGCACCAATATTGCACCTTTGGTTAGTAAAGCTTTGAAAAAAGTAAACTGATCACCAGGGTCTGAATGTTATATTTTATTGGCTGTGTCAGAATATTGAGTTTCATGGAGGCTTTCTGTCCACAAGCTAGGGCTGTTCGGGTATAGTAGTAGTGTTTGTACCTTTGAGTCAGGAGGCCTGGGTTCAATCCCACTTGCTCCAGGGCAGGGTATGTAATAACATCACAAATTAGGTTGATCAATAAATATCCCACCTAGATCTTTCAACATATCTTACCAAACTTGCCTCATTAACCAATTGCCCTACAAGTATGGCATCCCTGTAACGTCATCTCTCCCCATTCTGTCACTCAATATACCAGAACAAGTTACCACTGCCAAGATATGGTGGAATGGACCAGCATCCCCTGCTGCCAAGGTGTCGTTATAAATCTGTTGCATACTCGGACGAGCTGCCCTTCACAGTTTGTGACATTTGTCATGGACAGGGCAAAGAAGGGGAAATTGGTATCCCATCTTGCAGACAGGAACTTTGAGGTCCCAGTGAAAGGGGTGATGCAGTGATGGAATGTTCACTACTTCCATGACTAGAAGTGGAGGTCATGACACCAGACCATGCCAGCCTCGTCAAAGATTGCCAACAAGATCAGTGCAATCTCAGCTGTCTGAAGTAATGCATACCAGTGTAGGAAGAAAGTCAATTATCTTCTCCACTCCACTAGCATATGTCCTGCCACCATCTTGTCTCCAATACCTCATACTCATTCTAAGTCTGTTACTATACAGACCTCCCACCAAGGCTCAGGCTCTACCACTCTCAGTATTCTAGTAGCATTTTCGCTTATTCGCTTTCACCCACCTCAACCTCTGTCTCCATTAATGCTGCACGCCCTCTACTCTGCCTATTCACTCTGTCAGGACATATCCCCACAGCAGCGCCACCCACTTCCTGTAATAGATGTCTTTTCCTCATTCCAGAAGAAAAGTTGCCCACAATAGGGCAGAAAGAGTCAAGACAAGTGCCTGGTTTCAGAAACTGTCTGTGACTTACTGTATAAGGGTCCTGTTACCAAAGACTTTCTACATTGACTTACTGAGGCCTGTTGACAATCATGGATTCTAAAAGTAAAGTTGTGTTGTTTCAACTATGTAAGGTGTTGGTGAGACCACACCTAGAGTATTGTGTCCAGTTTTCGTCTTCTTATTTGAGGAAGGATGTAATGGCACTGGATGCGGTTCAGAGAAGGTTCACAAGGTTGATTCCAGGGATGAAAGGGCTGACATTTGAGAAGCAGTTTAAAAGCTTAGGCTTGTACTCGCTGGAGTTCAGAGAATGAGGAGAATCTGTCTGAGCTATATAAAATGCTAAAGGGGATTGATAAGATGGACATTGAACAGATGTTCCTCCTTGTAGAACAGTCTCAAACAAGCGGTCATAGATATACAGTGAGAGACGGTATGTTCAAAACTGAGATGAGGATGACTCTCAGAAGGTTGTGAACCTGTGGAACTCCCTACCATAGAGTATAGTGGAGGCAGAATCAATCAGCAGACTTTAGAAAGAAACAGATATGTTTCTGATGAAAAGCGGGATAAAGGGTTACGGGGAGCAGTCAGCAAAGTGGAGTTGAGACTAGAATAAGATCAGCTATGATCATGTTAAATGGAGGGGCCCCTCATGATTTTATAAACCTCTATAAGGTCACTCCTCAGCCTCAGACAACTCCAAGAAAAATAGCCCCAGTCAAGTCAGCCTCTCCCTATAGCTCAAACCCTCCAAACCTGGCAACATTCTTGCAAATCTTTTCTGAACCCTTTCAAGTTTCACAACATCCTTTGCATAGCAGGGAGACCAGATTGCACACAATATTCCAATACTGGCTATCCATCTCAGCCTTAAATATACACAAGGACTCTGCTACCACAGTGCTCTTTAGCAGGAATTTCTGAAGACTCACAACCACCCAAAATTCCTCCTCATCTCAGTCTTAAATTGGCACCTCTTTATACTGAGGCTACGCTCTCTTGTCCTAATCTCTCCCATAAGGAGTTATATCTTCTCATCATTTACTCTGTCAAGCCTCTTAAGAATTGTGTTTCAATGAGATCACCTCTCATTCTTCTAAATTCCAATGCATACAGTCCCAACCTCTTTAACCTTTGCTGATAGGACAATTCTACATATCGGGGCTCATCCTAACAAACCTTCCCTGAATGGCCACCAATGAAATAATACATTTTCTTAAATAAGGGGGCCATAACTGCTCACAGTAAACCAGATGTGGCTTCACCAGCACCTTATCTAGTTGCAGTAAGACTCTTAAACTCCAACCCCTTGAAATAAGGGCAAATATTCTATTAGCCTTCCTGATTACCTGTTGTACCTATGTGCTAGCTTTCTGTGTTTCATGTACAAATACCCCCTAGTCCCTTTGTGTTGCAGCTTTCTGCAGTTTCTCTCCATTTAAATAAAGTTCTGGTTTGTTCTCCAAAATTATGCTTCATTTCTCAATATTTTGCCCATTCACTTAACCTATCAATATCTCTGTAAATTGTTCTCTGTAAATTTGTGAGAAATCCTTCTCACAACTTGCCTTTCCACCTATTTTACTGTAGTCTTCAAATTTGGCTACACTTCCTTCCTCCAGATCATTCATATATATCTTCACTTCTTCACCTTTCACATCTAAGTCATCGTAATAAATTGTAAAAAGTCAAACACGTAGCACTCACCCTAAAATTACTCATCACACCCTGTCAATCAACAAAAGCTATGTATGTATAGTCTCTATTTTCTGATAGCCAGCTAATCTTCTATCCATGGTGTAGAATATTACCATACACAATGTGCCTCTACTTATCATTAGCATTTTTTGGCATTTGTCCAGTGTCTTCTGGACCCCCCCCCAACCACCCCATTTTCTATATCTCATTTCACTCTGTCAAAGAACTCCATAAAACTGATTAAATATAATTTTCTTTTCACTAAACCATGTTGGCTCTTCCAGATCACATTGAGCTTTTCTAAGTGTGCAGCTATATTCTCCAAGAAGATCAATTTTTATACCTTCCCAAAGACGGACATCAAAATAACCTTCCCATAATTTACTTTTTTCTGCATCCCACCCTTCTTGAATAGAGGGAATATATTTCAGTCCAATTGAACATTTCCAGAATTGAGATATTGCAAACGGGTGCAGGAGGAAGTTGTTTGGCCCTATGAGCCTGATTCACCAATCAGTACTATCATGGCCCATTACCTGACTCATCACGTTTCCACGTTCTCCCCTTAACCTTTAATCCCTTTGGTTCCAAGAATTATTTCCAACTCCTTTTTGAAAACAATCAATGTTTTAGCTTAAACCTCTTCCTGTGGCAAAGAACTTAACTGGCTCACCAGTCCTTTCATAAAGATGTTTGTACTCTTCTTTGTCCTAGATGGCCTACTTTATAACCTTAGCTAGTGACCCCTGGTTCTGAATTACCTGTTGACTGAGGACATCCTTCCTTCATATACCCTGCTCAGTGCTGTTAGTTTTTTATAGGTTTCAATGGAATTCCCCCCTCATTCTTCTAAACTCCAGTGAATATAGTCGGAACCATTCTCTTTTCACATCAGTCTTGCCAATCCAGGTATCAGTCTTGCAACCTTTACTGTTTTCCAAAAGACATTCCATAAGCATACATTCCATAGCTAAAACCTCGTTCCTCAGATAAGGAGTCCAACATGATACACAATACTCCAGATGTGGTCTCGCCAAGGCCCTGTACAATCTATCAAACTTTTGAAAAATTAGCACCATTGCATTAATTGCTTAATTACCCACTTGTTTTAAAACTTTAATAACCTAGGCAAACCTACATAATCCTACCTTATACAGACTATATCCTGTTATATAAAACATTTAAGCTTTTTGATGCAATTAATCGCTGTTTGCAGATTGGATTAAAGATTGGATCATTATGTGAATGCTTATGAACATTAGGGAGAAGAGATTACAATAATTGCGTAAGATTTGTAATTTTGGAAGATATGAATAATATATTATGGTAATAACTATAAACAGTGAAGTTTTAAAATTACTTCTGTGTTGTAGAAGTGCTGTGGAACTAACCGTATACTGTATACTTAGAATTACGGTCGATTGTAAAAGACTATCTCTGACTTTTGGCCAAAAATCACTAACTTTTCATATATCATCTGTATAAGGGAGATGGTGACATCATGTAATATCATTGGACTAAGTAATCTAAAGGTCTAAGCTGATGTTCTGGCAATACACATTCAAATACCATTGTAGCATTTGGTGGTATTTCAATATGTTTAATAAATCATGAATCAAAAACTATATTTAGAAATCATGACCATGGCCACTGTCACTGATTGTTGTAAAATTCATTTGGTTCACAAGAACAATCGTCATACAGTCACACAGCACAGAAACATACCCTTAAGCCCAACTCTTCCATGCCAACCAGATTCCATAAACTGAACCAATCCCATTTGCATGTGTTTTGCCCATATCCCTCTAAACCTTTACTATCCATGTAACCGTCCAAATGCCTTTTAAATGTTGTAATTGTATTTGTCTCCACCACCTTCGCTGGCAGTTCTTTCCAAATACACACCACCCGCTGTGTGAAAAGATTGTCCTTCAGGTCCTTTTTATATCTTTCTTTCTCTCACCTTAAATCTGCGCCCTCTACTTTTTTGACTCCTCTACCCTGGAAGGGCTGGGAAATTTTTCTCTGAAGCATAGGAAGCTGAGGGGGTGACTTTACAAAGTAATGAGGAGTAAATATAAGGTGAATAGCCCAGGTCTTTTCCCCAGCTGGGGGAGTCCAAAACTAGAGGGCATAGGTTTAAGGTGAGATGGGAAAGATTTAAAAGAGGGGTGACTTTTCACACAGAGGCTGGTGCATAGGTGAAATGAACTGCAGAGGAAGTGGTAGGGGCGAGTACAATTACAATATCTAAAATAGGCTTGGACAGGCACATGGATAGTAAAGGTATAGCGGGATATAAGCCAAACACAGGCAAATGGAACTAGTTCAGTTTGGGAAACTGGGCCAGCATGGACAAGTCACATAAAAATAGAACAAAACAGCGCAGTACATGCCCTTTGGCCTTCAATGTTGCGCCAACCTGTGGAACCAATCCGAAACCCATCTATCCTACGCTATTCTGTTTTCATCCATATGTTCATCCAATGACCATTTAAATGCTCTTAAAGTTGGTGAGTCTACTACTGTTGCAGACAGTGTATTCCACGCCCCTATTACTCTCTTAGTAAAGAAACTACCTCTGACATCTGTCCTATATCTATCACCCCTCAATTTAAAGCTATATCCCCTTGTGCTAGCCATCACTATCCGAGGAAAAAGGCTCTCCCTGTCCACCCTATCTAACCCTCTGATTATCTTATAAGTCTCTATTAGGTCACCTTTCAACCTTATTCTCTCTAACAAAAACAGGCACAAGTCTACCAATAAAAGCCTAACACACTGTAAGCCTTCTTAACAACCCTATCAACCTGGGTGATAACTTTCAGGGATCTGTGTACATGGACATCGCGATCTCTCTGTTCATCTACACTACCAAGTGTCTTACCGTTAGCCCAGTACTCTTTATTCCTGTTGCTCCTTCCAAAGTGAATCATCTCACACTTTACTGAATTAAACTCCATTTGCCACCTCTCAGCCCAACTCTGCAGCTTATCTATGTCCCTTTGTAACCTGCAACATCCTTCAGCACTATCTACAACTCCACTGATTTTAGTGTCATCTGCAAAATTATTAACCCATCCTTCTACACCCTCATTCAAGTCACTTATAAAAATGACTAACCACAGTGGCTCCAAAACAGATTCTTGTGGTGCACCTCTAGTAATTAAACTCCAAGATGAACATTTCCCATCAACCACCATCCTCTGTCTTCTTTCAGCTAGCCAATTTCTAATCCAAACCGCTCAATCACCCTCAATCCCACGTCGCTGCATTTTGTGCAATAGCCTACTGTGGGGAACCTTATCAAACACCTTACTAAAATCCATATACATGCCAACTGCTTTACCCTCATCCACCTGTTTGGTCACTATCTCAAAGAACTCAATAAGGTTTGTGAGGCATGACCTACCCTTCATAAAAAACCATGTTGACTATCCCTAATTACTTATTCCTCTCTAGATGATTATAAACCTTATCTCTTATAATCTTCTCCAACACTTTACCCACAACTGAAGTAAGTCTCATTGGTCTATAATTATCAGCATTGTCCCTAATCCCCTTCTTGAACAAGGGGACAATATTTGCTACCCTCCAGTCTTCTGGCATTATTCCTGTAGACAATGACAACATAAATATCAAAGCCAAAGGCTCTGCAAACTCCTCCCTGGCTTCCCAGAGAATCCTTGGATAAGTCCCATCTGGCCCAAGGAATTTATCTATTTTCACACTTTCCAGAATTGCTAACACCTCCTTCTTGTGAACCTCAATCCTGTCTTGTCTAGTTGCCTATATCCCAGTACTCTCCTTGACAACATTGTCTTTTGCCAGTGCGAATATAGATAAAAAACATTCATTTAGCGCTTCTCCTATCTCCTCAGACACACAACTTCCCACTACTGTCCTTGATTGGCCCTAATCTTTCTTTAGTCATTCATTTATTCCATTATACCTAGAGAAAGCTTTAGGGTCTTTCTTGATCCCACCTGCCAACGATTTTCACGTTCCCTCCTGGATCTTCTTAGCTCTCTCTTCAGGTTGTTCCTGGCTAAATTGTAACTCTCAAACGCCCTAACTGAGCCTTTACATCTCATTCTAACATAAGCTTTCTTCTTCATCTTGATAAGAGATTCAACTTCTTGAGTAAACCATGGCTCCCACACTCGACCACTTCCTCCCTGCCTAACAGGTACATACTTATCAAGGACACGCAGTAGCTGTTCTTCGAATAAGCTTCACAGTTTAATTGTGCCCATCACCTGCAGTTTCCTTCCCCATCCTATGCATCTTATATCTTGCCTAATCACATCATAATTACCTTTCCCCAAGCAATAAAACTCTTGCCCTGTGTTATATACCTATCCCTTTCTTTTGCTAAACTAAACATAACCGAATTGTGGTCACTGTCACCAAAGTGGTCACCTACCTTGAAATTTAACACCTGGGCAGGTGCATTATCCAGTACCAAATCCAATGTGGCCTCACCCATTGTTGGCCTGTCAACATACTGTGTCAGAAAACCATCCTACACACTTTGGACAAAAACTGACCCATCTAAAGTACTCAAGCAATAGCATTTCCAGTCAATATTTTGAAAGTTAAAGTTCCCCATAACAACTCCCTGTTATTCTCGCTTCTATCCAGAATTATCTTTGCTATCCTTTCCTCTACATCTCTGTAACTATTTGGAGGCCTATAGAAAACTCCCAACAGGGTGACCTCTTCTTTTCTGTTGGGAGTTTTCCATTGGCCTCTCCTTTCCTCAGCCCATACTACCTCAGAAGACGAGTCCTCAAATGTCCTTTCTGCTACCATAAAACTATCATTGATTAACAATGCCACACTCCCCTCTTTTACCATCTTCTCTGTTCTTACTGAAACATCTAAATCCCAGAACTGCCAACAACCATTCCTGTCCCTGCTCTACCCATGTCTCCGAAATGGCCATAGCATCGAAGTCCCAGGTACCAACCCATACTGCATGTTTACTAACCTTATTCCAGATGTCTCCGGCGTTGAACTAGATATACCTCAAACCATCTTCCTGCTAGCCAGTGAACTCTTGCAACTTTGAAACCATATTTCTGACCTCACTGCTCTCAACCTCCTGGACATTGGAACTACAATTTAGGTTCCCATCACCCTGCTGAATTGGACCAAATAGTCTGCTTCCATGCTTTATGGGTCTATGACTCTAAGTCAATACATGACTTTTGGTCCGAAGATTTTCACTCTTTCTACTTAACACCTTTTCATTGCATCTCCTGCAGGACGATTCTTGCTGACTGTCTGCCCCGCTCGAGCTTCCTGTTCACCATTTCCATTCCCGGATGCTCCCACACATGGTGGCATCAGAGCCTCAGCACAGGAACAGCAGGAGGAAGGAAGCAAACAAAAAAAGCCATCGACAAAAGAGGTGGACAGGGAAGCAGTGAGTGGGAGAGAGGCTCAGGGAGGAGAGCCATGGCTCCAAATGGTGCTGATTTTGTCACGCATGCAGAAAATTAAAGTTCCAGAATGTGTTTTTGAGCCTGGAACTTGTTTGGATGTCAATGTATTGAAGGAATTGTTCATATTACTATTGTGTAAATCAACTTTGTACTTTTGTTTAATAATTTAGGCTCAAAGGATTGTCTCTTACATGAGGATATATGGTATAAATTTGTATTACAAAATAATTAGGAAAATAATATTTTCCTAAGGTCAACTTCCATTTGACTGAGCTTTAAATAATCAAAATACACAATATAAAAATGGAGTTTTGTTTACAAACATTTACTTTTCCAATACAGCAGATTACTCCAACGTCTTCATTCACCTCTTAATTACCTCCGTAATCAATGCTGTTAAATGGGTGGCATGGTGGCTCAGTGGTTAGCACTGCTGCCTCACGGTCCCAGGTTCAATCCCAGCCTTAGGTGACTGTCTATGTGGAGTTTGCACATTCTCCCCGGGTCTGTATGGGTTTCCTCTCACAGTTCAAAGAAGTGCAGGTTAGCTAAATTGTCCATAGTGTTAGGTGCATTAGTCGGAGTGAAATGAGACTGGGTGGGTTTGTCTTCAGTGGGTCGGTGTGGACTTGTTGGGCTGAAGGGCCTGTTTCCACACTGTAGGGAATCTAATCTAAATCTTTTAACAGAAACTTATTCCTGAAACGTTGAAAGTAACTATCAGAAAACAGCTTTCGTTGGGAGCTGATACATATTAAGAACTAAGATCAGAGCGAAACTTAACAGTTGAATCCTTGGGCGTTGGTGTAAAGTTACTGAGTGAAGCTTTACACATTTAACAACTGCTGCCTAAGTGAGATAACAGCAGTTTTTAAAAAGTTTATTAACTAAAGAAACACTCAAGAATGCACAGCACAGAAAGAACTTTTGAAAGTATTTAAAGCAAATAGATTATTCTCACTGAATTATGTGCATCAGTTTGAGTCAAAGGCAGCTGAAACAAACAGAAAAAGAGGACATTTTTCAGTCTTATGGAAATATATTCTGACACAGGATTTGAGTTCCATAAACCTCCATCTAATGATAGAAACAGAACTAAAACTATATGTGGATTCCCAGAGAAAGGTTTCAGTCACTTGCACGGGAGTTAATATTCACCTTCAGAGTAGCCAATGATACAGGGTGTTTTTTAATGAGCAGGAATGTAGGCAATGCAAATAACCCACACTACACGTTTTTTTTAATAGATAAGTAATTGTGTGGATAAAAATGACTAAACAAAGAGTCGCACCTGAAATTTGTGAACCATGTTTTCCAGATACATTAAGATGATGTCCTGTGGTAAATGTGTAGATCTTTTCTGGTTTTGTATTAAGTACAGAATAGTCATATTATCAAAGAAACATTCAAAAAAATACAGTTGTTGCCAATATTGACCACCACCATAGCTTCGAGATGTGGTGCTGAAAAGCTCAGCAGGTCATGCAGTACTCGAGGGGCAGGAGAATCGACATTTCAGGCATAAGCCCTTCATCAGCAATTCACCAGGAATTGCTTATGCCCGAAACATCAATTCACCTGCTCCTCAGATGCTGCCTGACTTGCTGTGCTATTTCAGGAGTGTACTCTTGACTCGGATCTCCAGCATCTGCAGTCCTTACTTTCTCCCACCATCATAGCTTCTCTTATGATATAGGAGAGTGTGGATAAGTGATGAGAATTCCCTTAGAAGTAAAACATGTGGCAGGATTCTGCCTCTGGGATTGGGAATCTGATGTTGGAGTTATTAATGGCTCTGCTGGGGTATACAAAATTAACTTTGTACATCCCAGTCCAACACCAGCATCTCCAAATCATGTCTGCAGGGGGAGAGGGGTCATAACTTTCTGCCTGCAATTTTCCCTGATTTACTGTTAATGGTTGCAGAGTTTGGTGGCCAATTAGTGGTGGTGACTATGAGATGGAAGCTTGATTTGTAAAGTGCACATCCTAGTTCAAGCCACAATGGCAGCCATTGCAGAATCACAGAATTGTTACTGTGCAGAAGAAGTAACTTGGCCCATCAGGTCTGTATTCGTTTTCTAAGCATTTTAATTTAGAGCCAATCTCCTTTCCTTTTCCCCGTAACCTATCACGTTGGATAAATAGTTAGAAGAAAGAATGCCCTCTTGAAAGCCTCGATTTAATCTGCATCCACTACACAACAAACAATGCATTCCATATCGTAACAAATTGCTGTGCAAGATGCAAACATTTTGCAAGCTCTGCAAAGAGTGAAGTATTGTGTCCAGTGAAAAGCAGGAGAGGACCATCCACCAAAGAAAACTAGAGATTGCACAAATTGTGAGTAGAGATTAAGTGTTGTGCGGTGTGTCACAAGTGGTTCTGGCAGGGTAAATGTAATACAACGTGAAAATGATTGGTCTCCAGCTCTGGAGCCTCTATCGGCCACTGCAGCTGTGAAGCATGAGGGCACTTGGCGCTGCTGAACGTTGAAAGGGTTCCAGGGTAATCCTAATTGTTTAGCAAGGCACGTGATCCTTTTACTGTTGACAAGTTGGGAACACTGACATATGCAGCCTATGTCGATTTGAAATTCTTTACAGGGCTGTAATATCAATTTTTAACAATGTTATAACTATCTTATTTCTAACTTTTTTTTAGGCACTGTCAATAATGTTACGACATTTCCTTTTATTCCTTTTTTGTATCCACGATTTGTACCTAGATACTCATATCTAAAATGGTGCCATTAAAGACAGCTAATGTTAAAACCTTTCATTGTACTCCTATACTTGAGAATGTGTTGGTGAGCTGCCTTCCTGAACTGCTGCAGTCTACACGCTGCAGATTGACCCACAATGCCAGGATTTTGACTCAGGAACAGCCAAATCCTTCTAAGTCAGGATATGAATGGCTTGGAGGGGAAGTTGCAGGTGGGATTCCCATACACCTGCTCCCTATGTCCTTCGAGATGGAAGTGGTCATGGGTTGTGCTGTCTCAGGATCTTTGATGAATTTCTGCAGAGCATCCTATAGATAGTACACACTGCTGCTACTGAGCATCGGTGGTGGAGGGATTGGATACTTGTTGCTGTAGTTGCTTTGTCCTGGATGGTGTCAAGCGTCTTGAGTGTTATTGGAGCTGCAGTCATTGAGGCAAGTGGGGAGTATGCCATCACACTCTTGAATTTAGCTTGTAGATAGTCGACAGGCTTTGGGGAGACAGGAGGTGAGTTATCTGTCGCAGTATTCCTATACTCTGACTGGCTCTTAGAGTCAGAGTCAAAGAGATACACAGCATGGAAACAGACCCTTCAGTCCAAGGTGTCCATGTCGACCAGACATCCAACCTAACCTAGTCCCATTTAACAGCACTTGGCTCATATCTCTATAAACCCTTCCTATTCATAAACCCATCCAATTGCCTGTTAAATGTTACGATTGTACCAGCCTCCACCACTTTATCTGGCAGCTCATTCCATAGACGCCCCTATGTGAAAAAGTTGCCTCTTAGGTCGCTTTTAAATTTTTCCCCTCTCACCCGAAACCTGTACCCTCTAGTTCTGGACTCCCCAACCCAGGGAAAAGGTTTTGTCTGTTTATCCTATCCATGCTCCATATGATTTTATCAACCTATATAAGCTCATTCCTTAGCCTCTGACACTCCAGGGAAAATAGCCCCAGCCCATTCAGCCTCTCCCCGTAGCTGAAATCCTCTAAACCCGGTAACATTCTTGAAAATCTTTTCTGAACCCTTTCAAGTTTCACAACATCATTCTGGTAGCAGGGAGACCAGAATTGCACAGAACATTCCAAAAGTGGCCTAACCAATGGCCTGGACAGCCACAACATGACCTCCCAACTCCTATACTCAGTGCTCTGACTAATAAAGGAAATCATGCCAAATATCTTCTTCAGTATCATATCTGGATATTGTCAAGATCTTGATGAATTTGAACATGGACTGTCTCAGTGTCTGAGGCAGCTGAAGATGGTTGGGCCCTGAACACTACCCTGAGGAACTCATGCAAACATGTCCTGTAGCTGACATGACTGACCTCCAACACCCACAACCATCTTCCAATCTGTCAGCTATGACTCCAGACAGCAGAGAGATTGCCCTCTGATACCCATTGATTCCAATTTGCTGGGGCTCCTTGATGCCACACTTGGGTGAATGCAGCTTTGATGTCAAGAGTTGTCATTCTCACCTCACCTCTGGAATTCATCTCTTTTGTCCATGTTTGAACCCAAATTGGGTGTCACTGAACAGGTTATTGCTGAGCAGGTGCGGCTTGATAGTACTGTTGATTGAGAGTAGACTGATGGGCTGAGTTGGATTTGTCCTGCTTTTTATGTACAGACATACATGGGCAATTTATCACGTTTACTGGGCAGATAACAGCTTAGCTGGGGGAGTGACAAGTTCTAGAGCACATGTCTTCAATACTATTGCCACATTAATGCCATTGCATTTGCAGTATCCAGTATCTCCAATTGTTTCTTGACATCACATGAAATGAATCAAAATCAAAATAGCTGAAGACTGGCATCTGTGATGCTGGGGACCACTGGAGGAGGCCAAGATAGATCATCTACTTAACATTTCTGGTAGTGTCTGGCAAATTCAGCCTTATGTTTTGCAGCCTTATGTCTTGGGTTCTCTACTTTGAGGATGGGGATATTTATGGAGCCTCTTCCTTCAGTGAGCTGTTTAATCGTCCACTAGCATTCATGATTGGATGTGACAGGACTGCAGAACTTCGATCTGACCTGTTTGTTGTAAGATTGCTTAACTCTGTTTATTACTTGCTGCTTCTGCTGTTTGGCATGCAAGGAGTCGTGTTTGGTAGCTTCATCTGGTTAATGCCTCATTTTCAGGTATTCCTGGTGCTACTCCTGGCATGCCCTCCTGCACTCTTCATTGAACCAGGATTGATTCCCTGGTTTGATGGTGAAGGTTGAGTGGGCATAAGCCATGCCATGGAGGCCACAGATTGTGCCGAAGTACAATTCTCCTGCTGCTGATGGCCCACAGCACCTCATGGATTCCTATTTTTGAGTTGTTCAGTCTGTTCGAATTCTATCCCATTTAGCATGGCATTAGTGGCAAAAAACACAATTGAGGGTTTGTCAATTTAAATTGAATTCTCAATTTCCAGGATGTGAACAGTTGGAGATTCAGCGATGGTAAAGCTTAAGGCATTGTCTGGTACTTGGTATGAATGTTACTCAGCACTTATTGATCCAAATCTGTATCTTGTCATGGTCTTTTTGCTTCAGTATCTGAGAAGTTGTGGATGGTTCTGAACATTGTGCAATCATCGGCAAACATTTCACTTCTGACCTGATGATGGAAGAAAGGCTAAGATAAAAGGTAGGGAGGAGGGACTTGGGGAAGGGGTGATGGAGATGTGATAGGTGGAAGGAGGTCCAGGTGAGGGTGATAGGCCAGAGTGGGGTGGGGCAGAGAGGTCAGGAAGAAGATGATCCTTCCATATCCGCCACAAGTTCACCTGTACCTCCACACACATCTATTGCATCCGCTGCACCCGATGTGGCCTCCTCTATATTGGGGAGACGGGCCGCTTACTTGCGGAACGCTTCAGAGAACACCTCAGGGATGCCCGGACCAACCAACCCAACCACCCCGTGGCTCAACACTTTAACTCTCCCTCCCACTCCACCGAGGACATGCAGGTCCTTGGACTTCTCCATCGGCAGAACATAACAACACGACGGCTGGAGGAGGAGCGCCTCATCTTCCGCCTGGGAACCCTCCAACCACAAGGGATGGACTCAGATTTCTCCAGTTTCCTCATTTCCCCTCCCCCCACCTTGTCTCAGTCGGTTCCCTCAACTCAGCACCGCCCTCCTAACCTGCAATCTTCTTCCTGACCTCTCCGCCCCCACCCCACTCCGGCCTATCACCCTCACCTTGACCTCCTTTCACCTATCACATCTCCATCGCCCCTCCCCCAAGTCCCTCCTCCCTACCTTTTATCTTAGCCTGCTTGGCACACTCTCCTCATTCCTGATGAAGGGCTTATGCCCAAAACGTCGAATTTCCTATTCCTTGGATGCTGCCTAACCTGCTGTGCTTTAACCAGCAACACATTTTCAACAGTCAGGATTACACATCCAACAACAATCCTACTATGACACCACCTTTCTTAAATCTGCCTTTCACAATTGTTTTACTTGTGTGTTTATGAAAAACCTTCTATGTTAGTTGTGAATCTATTCTCATGCCTTCCTTTACACCTCTTATTATCTATTTCATAATTTCTTGTTCAATTTTAGCTGTACTACATTGTGAACTTTGAATTTGTCATTTGCTTCCTTGTTATGCTTCATTTTAATCTCTGTATCCTGAGGTAACCAGGGACCTCTAGTTTTGAGTTTATTTGTTTTCCACCCCTCTATTGGGAATGTATCTATTTTGTACCTAAGCCAACCTCTTTTGAAGACCTCCTATTGTACAATTACTGTTTTGCATACTAAGTTTTGATTCCACTCTCCCTCGATCCTTTCCAACCAAATGAAACTAGCACTTCCCAGATATGTATTTGTTCCTTGAGCTTCTTCATGTCTGCCAATTCTAAACCTGATGATATTATGGAGAACGTGTCCCAGATGCTCACACAGTGAAACTGGCTTCATTAGCCCCATTTCATTTTCCAGCATTGCTCTTTTCCTCATTGAAGTGCTAAAATGGTGATCAACAAAATAGACTGTAAAGATTGCTTTGGTGGAGTAGTATGTACAGCTTTGGTGATTATGTTGAATTATGAGAAGGGCATGACAGAGTAAACAGAGGTTTGAGTGAGTGGGGAATCTAGAATACGTGATTGGTAAAGAATCAAACTTTAAAGTCCCAGGTGAAGAAGAATATTTTTAAAGGGTTGTGAATCATTGAGACTTCTCTACCCAGAGACTTGTAGATGTTCCATCACTGAATACATTTAAGGCCATGATACAGCAACTTTTTGGTCTCTCAGGGACATAGAGTCATATAGACATAGAGATGTACAGCATTAAAACAGACCCTTTGGTCCAACTTGGCCACAATGGCTAGATATCCTAAATTAATCTAGTCCCATTTGGCCAATATGCCTCGACCTTTAAACCCATCCAGTTGCCTTTTAAATGTTGTAATTGTACCAGCCTCTACCACCTTCTCTGCCAGCTCATTCTATACACACACTACCCTCTGCATGACAAAGTTTTCTCTTAGGTCCTTTAAAAATCTTTCCCTAATCACTTTAAACCTATGCTCTCTAGTTTTGGACTCCCCTACCCTGGGGAAAAACCCTTGGCTATTCACCTTATTCACGCGCCTCATGATTTAGCAAACATCTGTAATGTCACCCTTCGTCCTCTGATGCTACAGGGAAAATAGCCCCAGCCTATTCCACTCCTCCCAATAGCTCAAACTCTCCAACCCTGGCAATATTCTTGTAAATCTTTTCTGAACCCTATCGCATTTAATAACATCTTTCCTGTAAAAGGGAGACCAGAGTTGAATGCAGTATTCCATAACTGGCCAAACAAATGTCCTGTACAGCTGCAACTTGACCTGCCAACTCAATATAAACAGGAATATGCAATTAGAACTTAATATCAGCTATGATCACATTGAAATGCACAGCATGCTTCAGGGCTAGATGGTCTACTCCCGTTTTCATTTTTTTTGTTCTTATCTGTGATGAGAGATACAGCACTTCATGTATGTGACTTTTTATCACAGTTCAAAAAGTTAGAAATGTAACAGCTTTAAGGAATTGAAAGGGGGGTGTACAAAAAAGCAAAGGACTGTGATAGGATAGAAAACAGAGATGAGAGATTAAATGACAAAAGGGAATCGTCATACAGCACGGGTTGGTGCAACCAGTCCATGCCCAACATAATACCAAACTAAACTAATCCCACCTGCTGGCTCCTGGCCCATATCCCTCCAAATCTTTCCTATTCATATATCTATCCAAATGTCTTTTAAATGTTGTCATTGTACCTGTATCCACCATTTTCTCAGGAAATTAATTCCAAATGTAAAGCACCATCTGTGTAAAAAATTAGCCTGTCTTTTTAAAATCTCTCTCCTATCTTAAAATTGTGCCCCCTTGTCTTGAAATCCCCCAATCTAAGGAAAAGATAACTCTATTTACTCTATCTATACCTCTCATTTTATTTTATAAATTTCTATCAGATCATTTCTCAACCTTCTACGCTCCTGTGAAAGAAGTCGAAGCCTACCCAGCCTTTCTTTATAACCCAAACCTTCCACTCCGAGCAACATTCTGGTAAATCTCTTCTGAACTCTCTCCAGCTTGGTAATATCCTACCTATAAGTGGGCGATCAGAACTGGGCATAGTATTCCAGTAAAGGCCTCACCAATGCTCTGTACAACCTCAAATGACTTCCCAACTCAAAGGACTGAGCAGTGAAGGCAAGTGTACCAAATACCTTTTTAATCACCCTATAAATGTGAAGCAAATGTCAAAAGAATTATGTACCTGCACCCCTAGATCCCTCTGTTCTACTACACCATCCAAGGCCCTACCATTAATTGTATAAGCTCTACCCTTGTTTGTTGTCTCAAAATGTAATAATTTGCATTTATCCAGTTTGAACTCCAACTGCTATTTTTCAGCCCAATTGATCAAGATCCTTTTCTAATCTTAGAAAATCTTTTTCACTGTCTACAATGCCACCCATTTTGGTGTTGTACGCAAACTTACCAACCATGCCTTCTTTATGCTCATCCAAATCATTTACTAAATGTATTGGGACAAGAAAAAAATGATGTGTCGAGAACAGGTGCATGTAGCAGAATGAAACATAGCTGTTAACTGAAAATGAAACAGAATAAAAGAGTAAAATTGGAAGCAAAAGGAGGAGTGATTATGGACTAAAATTGTTGAATTCTGTACTGAATCCAGAAGGCTGAAAATTGTTTGATTGAAAGACCAGATGCAGTTCATTGAGCTGCAGAAGTCTGAAGGCAGAAAGGTTGATGTGGGGTTGGGGGTGAGATTGCTTTGAGGGGAGAGTGGTGGGCTGAGAGTAAGGGTAAGGGTAAGGGTTGAGGATCTGGATGTGAAGGTGGATTGAGGTTTAGAGTTGGAGGTGAGTGAAAGTTCAAGGTTGGGTTAGATTGGGTTGAGCTTTAAAGTTGGAGATGAGTGCGGGTTGAAGGTTTTTTTTGGAGTGGGTTGAGGTTTAGATTTGGAGGTGGGGACGTGAGAGAAGTTTGAGGTTTAGAGTTGGAGGTAAGTGGGGGTTAAGAGCTGGGTTAGAGGTTTAGAGTTGGAGGTGAGTAGAGGTTGAAGCTTGGGTTAGAGTTGGAGGTGAATAGGGATAGAAAGTTGAGTTAGAGTTTGTAGAGGTTGAGAGTTGGGGCTGAGTGTGGGCATCCTCTGCTTATCCATGTCCTTTTGCAGTGAGCGGTTCTGGCCGCTGGGTGTCGCAGCGCAGCTCCTTTCCCGTGCGGTTCCTGAGGCGGCGCCATGTTGGAGTTGAGCGGAAGGTGAGATCATTTACATTTCACTGTCGGTGCTCGGGAGCTGCAAACTTTGGCCTTCTCCCAACTTCCAATCTATATTTGACATTCCGGATTAATTTCCAAACGCCTCTCCCTTCGCTCGACAGGATATTTATTTTTGAACTTCCTTCTGATTTTTACTGGGATCCCTCAGTGTCCCCCCGGGAGGAGGAGGGGCAGGGGCAGGGGGGAGGGGAACTCCATCAGCTCCCACAGCCGCCCCCACACCAATACCCAATAATCACCCCCTCACCCCTCAATACCCCGCCCCCACACTCTCAACCTTCTCCCCCACACCCCCCTGACAAACTCTCCTGTCCCCCCCACTCTCCCCCATTCAATACCCTCTATCCCCTACTCACCCCTCCCCTCCACTATCCCCTCCGCCCACTCACTCTCCACTCTCCCCTCCCCCCCCACTCCCCCCCCCCCACTCCCCTCCCCCCC